>NC_083413.1:62966653-63569570 GCF_020745735.1 Hemiscyllium ocellatum | reverse complement strand
CATCCCAATTGACCAGAGAAGGTACCAGTATGCCACTTGCATAAACCATCAAAACTAACATGGTGCCTACATTCCTACAGTATGGGGAGTGGGAGTGGGGTTGGGACTTTCAGCACTTTGATGTGGAGATGCGAATGAATAGTGACAGTGATGTCAATCTCACACATCTAGTTCCCTTATTCTTCTGGGCGGCAGACAGTACGCATTCCAAAAAGGGTTACTGAAGGAGCCTTGGCGATGGAATCATAGATGGAAGTCATTGCTGACACTGAGCACTGGTGGTGGAGAAGTAAACATTTAAGGTAACGGGCAGGATGCTGATCAACTGGACTGCTTTGTTGTGGATGTTGTTGAGCAACCATGATGTTTTGGAGCTGTATTCATCCAGGTAAAGTGTTCACACCTGGGTAATTTTCCACATTGGTCTTTAATTGATCTTTGTGGTTGTACTGTAACAGCACGGGTGGAGCCGCAGCTAATTCTGGAACAATCTTTGGTACTAGAACACAATTCTTGTTATAATCCATTGTCTTTGCGGAGTCCAGTGTGACCAGCCTGTTCTTGTTATTACCCGGAGTGCATCAAATTGGTCTTCATTGATGCTGGGGACTCTCTTGGACGAAAATGGTTGTAACTACATGAGCTTCATGCTTTACCTATCCCTGGATTGAAAGTGGGTAAGCAAAATTACCAAGAGTTTACACACATCACTAAGAAGAGACGCAGTTGTGCAAAATGTATGGAGGAAATCTACTTGCATTTCTGTACACAAGTTTGTGACTTTACTCCCACATTTGGTTTAGGTATAAGAGACCTTTTGCTTACATGGAACTAACTTCAGGACAGATGTAAACAGAAGGAAGAGAAACAGACAAGAGATTTTTTTTATTTTAGGACAACATACACACTTTCTTTAAATATTAAGATACATATTTATCAGTAACTGACTAAATTTAAGAAGTTTACACAGCAACGTAACTGTTTTCTATTGTGAATAGTGCTTAATTCCACATGGCGTGCATTACACACAGATCCATATTTCATCTTAATTCAACACAAGACTTTGAATAGAATGTCATCAGACAATCCAAAGGAATGGTGTTGGACCTTCAATGAGAGAAACTGCAGGAATTCGGTGATTAGTATGACCTCCCAACATGCAAAATTATTTCCCAAAAAAAAACACAGGCCAGAAACAATTCCGGAACTGTTGATCGGCAAAAACAACAACCCACCCTTAAAGATCACTCAACATGTTCACTTGTGAGAAAAAAAATCTCAAAGGCAACTACAAATAAAGCCACCTGCAATGTACCCTCCAATTTACAGCCAGGCATGAATAGAGAGAGCTGGACTCTGAAACAACTTGTGATTCAATAGACCATTAAGAATTTTTATTGATTTGAGAGATGTTAGTGAATTGTTTCCCTCAAATGCTCACAGTTATTGACAGCAGTGCAAACCTCACTTTATGATTTAGTTTGCAATGGGGTAGGGAGATTGATTTGTCAAAATTAGGAAGCTCAAGATTTTTACTGGATCAATTTAATCTCTCAAACTCATTGTCAAGAGTTGTGAACTCCTAGCTGCCATATTCTGTTCTGAGACATTTTAACAGATCAATTTTCTGGAAAGTTGAAAATATACTCACTGTGCCTGATAGATTGGAGTGCTGAATAAGCCAACCAGCTTTTCAGCAAATGTATGTTTGGAGATGAGAGGAAGAACAAATCAAGATGAAATGCAAGGGGGGGTGGGGGTGGGGGGGGGGAGAGAGAGAAAGACGGCAAGAGAGGGGAAGAGAGGAAGAGAGCACAACAATCTTGCCTGATGCAGATGAATGATTTCGCCTGTAATACTTACAGAACAAAGAACAAAGGCCTTTTGGCCCTACACACTTGCACCAACACTTACAAGGTCTGTATCCCTCCATATTCCCTTCCTATTCATGTATTCTTTGTGAATGCTGCTATTGTGTTTGCTTCCACCACCTCTTCTGGCAGTGCCTTCCAGGCACTCACCATCCTTTGTGTGACCCTCATGTATATCAATTGTCAATTTACTGCAGTATTCCTGCTTCCAATTTGAAGCAGAGAATAGATTAACTATAAGCTATTGTTTAAAAGCTTGGGAAGATTTTTGACAAATATTGAGAGGTAAATTTCAGTTACTTTTTACGAAATATAAGGATTTGGCTGCCTAATATTATTTTTAAAAGTGTCCTACACTTGGGTTAGCCACTGTCCTAGTAACATGGTTTCAGTGAGCAATCATGCACCAGCTATCTGCTGTGTATTACACATACAGACTGATGCCAACATGCTGATTTTAAAAATTAAAGTGACCTCTGACAACCATTCTTCAAAGCAAGTTCCTTTGTATTAGCTGGTATCAGCCTTTCCTGAGTTTGAAGGGTTTGATACAGTGAAGAGCTTCCCCAAGACTCCAATGCAATATTTGCACTGACACCCCCCCAAGTACAACAATGTCAGAATACTGCAGTTAGTAAATGAGTCAACCATTAATTGTACAAAGGGATGATTAAAAAGGAGATCGGAAGAGTCTTCCAGTGCTCTGAACAATATTCCACTACAATTAACGGGACATTCATCTCAGCTTGGTTTGCAGGAGCTTGCTAACCACAAAATAACTTTGTGCTCTCTTATACATATCGACATTTCAAATCAATTTATAGTAATTCTGGAACATAAAAACTTTTACTGCATTAATGCAAGATGTTCAATTCCAGATTGTAAATTTTAATCCAGAATAATGAGGCCAAATTGTGACACTGAAGTCAGTTCAAAATAGGGAATAAACACACCAGAAAGGACTAAACTTAAAAAATAACAAAGTTAATTCATAAACAGGGAATCTGATCAAAACGAACCTGGACAAAACAATCAACAGGATGACAGCTCACTAATAAGCTTCTTCAAATATGAGTTTTACAGATTGCAAAAGGGGAAAACAGGGGTGAATCCCAAAAGATAGAGTCCCCCAAATTAAGAGACAGCAAACAATTAAACTCTGATATAAATCCTGAAAAATACAGAAGGTTCAGTGAGAGTTACAAAGCATTATTATTGGATGAATCAAAGTATGGGAAAAAGCTAGGAAGGGAGATGAAAGAGATTTATGTAAGATTTTACTGTAAATTATACATCAAAAGTCCCGCAGCCTCTAAGGGGGGATTGAATTCTGGAAGATGATGGTACAGAGGGGACTGTTAAATCCATATTATAGAATAGGTTTTACAAATGATAATCCAAGTAAACATCCCAAAGAAGGATGAAGGGCTGTAGTTAAAGTTAACTGCCCAGAAGGAATTTGTTCTGGAGACAATTAGTAGAATTGGGTAGATGGTTGACTTGGGCACAAGATGGCATTTTTTTGAAAGGAGAGAGCTGAAACAGCCTTTAATTACATGAGCCCTACAATTTAGACCAAAACAAAGATTGTTCTTACCATAATTAAATGGTACATGACCCTGACACAGATGTCAATTCAGTGGCTTACCAAGCCACCATTTTTGAAGGTATTGAAGGTATGCTGCCCAGAGGAGAGTATAGCTTTTACACCCGTGATTTTGTGTAGAAAACCTGATTATCAACACTTACTTGAATTATGTGGGCAATTAACTTTTCGGATTTTTGTTCATGTTGGGGCCTGGAAAACCATTCATTCTGGGATCAACCCATTACATTCCAGCACACAGCCTAAACAAATTTCTTGTACACCTTAGGAGTGATTTTGGCATCAAGTCACAAGTTGGAGCTACTTTCAGAGTTTCTGCATATTTTTTTGTGAGATGCTGTACTGGACTCTTGTTGCACTGCTTTGGTCATGGTGTAAAAGAAAAGGTGAGGGTATCTCAATCTGGTATTCTGAAGGATTCCTTGTTTTTATCCAATTCAAATTTCTGAATTAGGGAACAAATAAAAGTACACTGTCCCTTGCTTTCCCATTGTTTGCCATGAAATAGACCTTAGCGCATGTATGTTCATATGCCAGTATTTCTGCAATGGAGACCCTTGGAATAACTTGAGACCCTGATTAAGGCAACTGAGCTACTGAAGAAAAATTGCTAATCTTATCATGAAATTATTTGCTGTGCAGCCTATCCCTATAATACACACAGCCAGTGCCTTTAAAAGGTACTTACCTTCATTCAGTATTATTAAATTTCTGTTTTGCCCTACCCTAAGCTATTATTGTCTGTCAACATTTTTATTCTTGTTCTGTTATGTTTGGAAACTTGTCGAAATGGAGGCTTGTGTCAGACTTCAAACCATTTGCCTGGTTTAATCAATACAATATCCTCACACTTTAGAGTTTGAACCCACTCTCAGCTGTCAACAATAAAGATCTCAGCACTTACAACTTGGCTGTTGAGATCAAGAATTTTACTTGACAGAATAATGATTCTGGAGAGTGTAAATGCTATTGCTTGAACCTTAACATTACAGAATCCTTGATATGACCATTAGCAACTTAAGTCAGCAATTACTGGCTGATTGCTATTTTAAACTGTCACAAACAGAAGCCGAATATTTGTAATAGAGAGAAGAAAAACTGAATGTACAGAATTTCATGTCTTGAAACTAATGATACCATCAAGACCAAAGTTCTTAGACTCAGAGTCATAGAGATGTACAGCATGGAAACAGACCCTTTGGACTAACTTGTCCATGCCAACCAGATAAAGTAAAGTCCAGAAAATGGTTTGAATTTAGAAGTGCAAAAAACAAATTTTGATGTCAATCACAATGGGATCAAAATCATTAGGACACAAGTTTATGAGGCAGAGCTTGCATTATACAAGAGGTGTAGAAAGGTAGAAAATTTGTCAAAGTTATCAGGTAACAAGGAAATAAAAGGTTCAATTTTTTGTGTACCACCAAGACAGGGATTGGAGGTGGCAAGTTGCAAAAATAGCAAAATTTTCAGTGTGCTAGAGTACCAACGGACCGAAGACAGTCAACAGTTTGTGTGTCAAATAATGGGCTACCAGGGTTCTGTTTTTAGGAAAAAATAAACTAAATTACACAATGTGATCCAAAACATGAACAGAAGTCCTGAAATCCAAACTAATGATAATAACTGAACACACAAAATTTCTTAAATAATGATCCATGTGAAATTTGCTCATCACCTTAACAAATGACAGAGATTTTATTTCTTGGATAATGGCAGGAAAGTTAAGAGTATTGCTTTTGTTTATAGGTACCACATTTTCTCAGTTGAAGTTGTGTATATAGCAAAAACAAAACTGCTTTGGTTTAAATTGGAGTCATCACTCAATGCTGAATGGAAAGTGCCCCTGAGTCACAGTGACACATTGCTAGTGCCAAATTGGGAACGTGGGGTGGGGGATTGCTGGCAGTGAGCATTTCTTGGAAGAGTGCACAACAGGCAGATCAGGAGATGAATCAGTGTGGAAGTTGATTTGATGCCAGAACTGCATTTTGGAGATCAATACCTTGCTCATGTCCTTTCCTTAATCACACATAACTAAACACTTCCACAGCAGCAGCAAGAACCTTCCAATTGTGCTCTTTGAAGAAATCAACTATTTACAGTAACCTCTGCTTTCTTTCAACTAGCTGCCATCACAATTCAACAAGAATTTTAGAGCTCTTTGAATCTGCTGAAGTCTCCAGGAAAAGTAAGGAAGGTGCTGAAAGCTTTTGTGCATTGTCAGACCTGGAATACTGTCTCCTTATCTCAGAGAAACTATCCTTGCTATGGTGTCAGCCCTGCAAAGATTCACTCGGTTGACTTTAAATACAGAGAGATTTTCAAATGAGGAGAAGTTGTTGACTAAGTTAGACCAGTACTCATCAGAGTTAAGAAGAATGAGCAGATACCTTATAGAAACACAAGTTTCTAAATGGGCCTGACAGAGCAGATGTTGACAGGTTACTTCCCCGGTAGGGGAGTCAGGGCCAGAGCTACAATCTCATTTAAGACAGAGGTAAGAAGAACCTTCCTCTGAGGACACTGAAGCTGTTGAATTCTTTACTGTGTAGGGCCGTTGCAGTTGGGGCACTAAATATATTCAAGGCTGAGATGTACAGATTTTTAATCAGCAAAGGAATCAAAGGATATAGGAAAAAGGTAGAAAAGTGGAGTTCAGGATTACCCATTCAGCTATGATCTCATTGAGTGGCAGGTTTAAACTAGCATCCACTTTGAAACCTAGTTTCTGTAATATTTACTGTAATAATGTCCATGTCTAAAATCAGAGGAACAATATTAACTGCATTTTTCTTAAGACTGTTTCTTTCATTTTCCTTTTGTTTGAGAGAACTGCTATCTCACCAGTTTACGAATTTCTGCATTGAGTTCTTATATTATCCTATTCCTAATGAGGTCCGTAAGTACCATATTATGTGCATAGTTCAAGATCACTTTGTTGATGCCCTCTGATCAACAATCATTCATAGAGAGGATGAAGAGTTAGAGGAATTGTACAAAGCCCTAAGGAGATGCAGTGATTGTTAACACAAGCTCTGAACAGTTAACATTAATTAACACTTATTGGAATTTATTGTGAAGGAAATTACTGATCTAAAATGAGAGCAGGGTTAACATCAAGATTTTATAATTTTTCAATAAGCGTAGTTGTTTGCATACTAAAATTTGGAGAAAAATCAAAAATAGCATGCCTATAATTGGCTAATGTATCTGTATTATCTGTAATGTTCTGGCCAATATATATTCTTCAATTACGTTTTTGAAACATTTTCTTTGAGAATGTGGGCATCACTGGCTAAGCCAGCATTTACAGTCCATCACAAGTGACCTTTGAGAAGGTGGTGGTAAGCTGTCCTTTTCAACCACTGCAGTTCCTAAGATTTAGCAACAGCCACAATGCTGTCATAGTTCTGTTAAGGAGGGAGCTCCAGGATTCTGAACCAAAACAATGGATAGCATCAAAGTTCTTGAGTGTTATTGGAGCTACGTTCATCCAGGCAAGTGGGGACTATTCCATTACACTCCTGACTTGTGCCTTATAAATGATAGATAAGCATTGGGGAGATAGGGGACAAGTTGCTCACTGCAGAATTCCTAGCCTCTGACCTGTTTTTGTGGCCACAGTATTGATAGGGTTAGTCCAGCTCAGCTCCTGCTGAAAAGCAAACCCCAGGGATATTGCCTGTGGGAGATTAATCAATGGAATGCTACTTAATGTCAAGGGGAGGTGGTTAGATTCTCTCATGGAGGCAGTCAATTTTGCCAAACAATTGACAAACAATAAAACCAAAGAACTAGGGATGCCAGAAAACTGAAACCTCAACAGAAATTGCCGGAGTAACTCAGCAGGTCTGGCAGCATCCGTAGATCATTTCAAGTCCAGTGACCCGTCTTCAGAACAGTTCTGAAGATGGGTCACTGTACCCAAAATGTTATCTTTGCTTTCTCTCCACAGATGCAACCAGACCAGCTGAGTTTCTTGAGCAACTCATGTTTTCATAATTGACAGACAATGTTACTTACTATCTATCAGCCTAAGTCTAAGTATTATCCAGGTCTTGCTGTATAAAGATACGGACTGTGTCAGTACCTGAGGAGTTACAAAAGGTGCTAAGTATTGTACAACCATTTCACACCAAATGGAGGTATAACCATTGATGACACAACTTAAGATGGTTTGGCTTAGAAGAATGTGGTGCTGCTACCTCTAAGTCAGGAGGCCTGGGTTCAAGTTCCACCAGCTCCAGAGATGTGTAAAATCCTCTGAACAGGTTGATTAGAGAAAAACAAAATACTCGTTGGGGCTTTTGTGGAATAGTTGTAATATCCCTACATTGTATCAGGAGCCTAGGTTCAAGTCCCACCTTTTCCAGATGCATGTCTAAACAAGTTGATCAAAAATATCTATAACACTATTCTGAAGAACTTGGGGTTCTTGTGGTAGCGGTAGTGTCCCTACTTTGAGCCAAAAGGCCCAAGTTTAGTACCATCTGTACCAGAGGATCTGTCATAACATATCTGAACAGGTGGATATAAAAAAAATCCACCCTGAGGAGCTTCTGCAGCAATGTCCTGGGACTCAGAAAATGAACTTCGAACAACCACAACCATCTGCCACTATGCTTGGTATGATTCAAACTTCAGATTGGTAGGGTTCCTCAATGGAATCCACTCTCACCTCTGGTGTTCAACTCTTCTTTGGTCAAAGAGCCAAGAGGCCATGGCAACACTCCAAAGCGAGATGCAGCAACTAAGGTTATTACTGAATAAGTGATTGACAGTTGATGGATCAGCTACTAATTGGCAATGTTATTGGTTTCCTGCTTTTGCTGCAGAGAACATATGTGAGCAAATTTCTATATTTGCCTAAGCTCTGGTTAGGCCCCGTTCGGAGTACTGTGTCCAGTTTTGGTCCCCACACCTCAGGAAGGACATACTGGCACTGGAACGTGTCCAGCAGAGATTCACACGGATGATCCCTGGAATGGTAGGTCTAACATATGAGGAACGGCTGAGGATCCTGGGATTGTATTCATTGGAGTTTAGAAGATTAAGGGGAGACTTAATAGAGATGTACAAGATAATACATGGATTAGAAAGGGTGGACGCTAGGAAATTGTTTCCGTTAGGCGAGGAGACTAGGACCCGTGGACACAGCCTTAGAATTAGAGGGGGTCAATTCAGAACAGAAATGCGGAGACATTTCTTCAGCCAGAGGGTGGTGGGCCTGTGGAATTCATTGCCACGGAGTGCAGTGGAGGCCGGGACGCTAAATGTCTACAAGGCAGAGATTGATAGATTCTTGTTGTCTCGAGGAATTAAGGGCTACGGGGAGAATGCTGGTAAGTGGAGTTGAAATGCCCATCAGCCATGATTGAATGGCGGGGTGGACTCGATGGGCCGAATGGCCTTACTTCCACTCCTATGTCTTATGGTCTTATATTGCCCAGAAATAGCTAATGCTGTAGGTATACTGGAACAATTTGGCAAAGGACTTAGCTGACGTTAGAGTACAAGTTTTCAATATCATTATTAGGTGCTGTCAAGTATCTTTACCAGTATAGAATGCCTTCAGCCATTTCTTGACATCATGTGGAGTGAATTTAATTGACTGAGGTCTGGCATCTTTGACACTGGCGACCTCTGGAGGAGGCAGAGATAGATCATCCCACTCCACTTCTGGCTGAAGTTGGTTGAAATACATCAGCATTAGCTGATATTCCCTAACATTGCACTTCTCAAGCCTCCAGTAATGCACCTTGCAAAAGTATTTCTCACTTCTAAATTACCACTACCATCCACGATTGGATGTAACATGACTGGAGAACTTAGCCTGACCTGTTCATTGTCCAGTCACCATAAAACCATGAGATATAGGAGCAGCATTAGACCATTGGGCACATTAAGTCTGCTCCACCACTCGATCATAGCATCATTTAGCTCCCATCTATCGTATGTTGCTTCCATTTCTTTTGGCAGACAACTACCTTCCAACTCAAAGGATCCACATCGCTCGACTCCCTTCCCATTCATGTTTTTGGATAATATCGGGAAACTGGGAACAAACACTAGCAAAAATCATTGCTAGGTGAGTCACACTAAAGAAGCTCACTGCAGTGCGGGAGAGAGCTCGATGGCGTGACAGAAGCAGTCACGGGGAGTACGTTTATCTGCAAAATTTATTATCCTGTCAACCACAGCCTCCAGCGTTATCCAGTGCTCTGTACCTACATCATCCACTTATAGACGATCTCCATCTGTCGGCACTCAACCCAAACAACCATACCAGTGCTGAGGAAAGTGCTTACCATGAATAGGAAGGGTTTGGAGAGATTTATTGAGCCAAATGCTGGCAAATGGGACTAGATTAGGTTAGGACATCTGGTCAGCATAGACGAGTTGGACCGAAGTGTCTGTTTCATCTCTATGACTCTAGTCCTGTATTGTAGCTTCACCAGGATGACACCTTGTGTTTAGATTTGTTGAGGAACTGCTTCTGACGAGCTCTCCTGCGTTCTTCATTTGGGTCAGGATGGATTTTCTGCCTTGATGGTAATGGTAGAGTGGGGTACATGCTGGGCAACGAGGTTATAGATTGTGGTCAAAAGGAATTCTAAGGTTGCTGATGGCCTACAGCAGCTCATGGATGCCCAGCTTTAGGTTGCTAGGTATGGTCAGAATCTAACTTAGTTACCACAGTGGTAGTGTTACACCAGACAATGGAAAATATCCTCAATGTGAAGATGTAAATTTTGATTTCCCATGATGGAAATAACCTTCCTGCTGCCTGGATGACCTTATATTACTCAGATAGCACGGGGTCATTTTCTACTGGAAGCTGTACAGCCTCAGCATCAGTAAACAGCCAAGGAACTGGAGAGAGGACAAAGAGGAAGGGGGCAGGAAACCCAGACAGCCCCTTTCTGGTTAGGCTGTCTGTGAACAACTCATTTGACTGGCATATACATAAACTTAATCCTAATCTCCCATGCCGTCCTACACCCACATCTTCCTTTCCGTATCATAGCTACTAAGCACCAGAATGTCAAAGTAAAATAAATCTTGCCATTTGGCATACTAATGTTCATGAATCACCTTTGTGCATCCAGTCAGTGTCTGGCTTCTATATGCTTTTCCTTAGCCTACTGCTCTTGCTGGCACACTAACTTCTGCTGAAATAGAATTTTCCACTTAAAACATCAACTCAATTTCTCTCTCGACAGATCTGCTGGACTGACTCAGTTTTTTTCAGGATAATTCTTCAGTATCCTGGTCAAATTGCTCATCTGGTGAACTGAGACCTGCACAACCAATGTCCCTGCATTATCTACAGGCCACTTGAGCCTTTGTCTCACTCCATGCAGATCCCACTGCCTCCTTTAAGTTTAGTCCAATGTCCGTGAGTGCTTTGGTCATTGTAAATGTTTTATGAAGTGAAGGTATTTCATCATCAGTGCCTGATTTCTCTTTCTCACTGCTTGGTTCGGTTGCAGTTCCAGGGCATGTGAAAGGAAAACAGCGCAGGGTCAACTTGTGGCAAGTTAGAAATACATGACTACAGCGAATACAAGTTAGTAAGAAAGGGAATAGATTTCTGGGGGAATGTGGGATATGAGAAGTCACATTACATATGAGCATTCTCTCAACGTCAATGGTTTCAGCTTCACTGCTGACCATGGTGTCAATCGTGGTTGCTCCAATGAGAGATGAGCACAGTCTCTTCTGAGGGAGTTGAGAACATACATGCGGTTAACTAAAGGTAGCTGGAGCAGTGTGTCATCTCATGATGCAAGAGAGAGGGAAGTGACTCAGTGAGTGTCATACAATCTGTTGTGGTGATGTGACTGTCATGGTTCAATATCTGGAAGGACATAGAAGCTGTACCGTGGGTGGGGGGCTTGCAGCCAAGTATGTGAGCATAAGGTGAAACTATTGGAAAGATGTTGTGAAAATTGAAAGGGTTCAGAGAAGATTTACAAGGTTGTTGCCAGGGTTGGAGGATTTGAGCTATAGGGAGAGGCTGAACAGGTTGGGGCTGTTTTCCCTGGAGCGTCAGAGGTTGAGGGGTGACCTATAGAAGCTTTCAAAATTATGACGGGCATGGATAGGGTAAATAGGCAAAGTCTTTTCGGGCAGTCTTTTCAGGGAGTCCAGAACTAGAGGGCATAGGTTTAGGGTGAGAGGGGAAAGATGTAAAAGAGACCTATGGGGCAGCTTTTTCACACAGAGGGAAGTGTGCGTATTGAATGAACTGCCAGAGGAAATGGTGGAGGTATTTGGATGGATATATGAATAGGAAGGATTTGGAGAGATATGGGCCGGATGCTGGCAGGTGGGACTCGATTGGGTTGGGATATCTGATCGACATGGACGGGTTGGACCAAAGGGTCTGTTTCCGTGCAGTACATCTCTATGACTCTATGAAAGTGAGACAGGAATCTTGATTGAAATAGATTGATGGAATAAGCAGTGGGGGTGGAGTGTATTGAATAGTGTCTGAGGTTAGAGGTGTAGTTGATAATAATATGGGGCATTTGAAGATGAACTTAAAATCTTACATTACATTACCAAACTGTAGCACTGTATCCAAATCCTCAGTCATTGTCTCCTGCTACTGACTGCCTGCTGAGAATTTGGTTTCAGGGCATTCTGTGGATACAGCACCTTTTTATTCCAAAAATATATTTTATTCATAAAAAAATCTTTATATACATACTTAGTCACTCAAGCAGTTCAGTTCTGTACAGTCTTTACAAATGGAGAACAAACAAACCCAAGGCATTTCTTACACATACAAGACTACATTTACATATGTGAGAGACCAGGAGCTTGTAATAACTTAACGGCTCTTCATTTAACTTCAGCAGACAGACCTTAAATGGCAGTTTTCCTCCACTGGTGGAGTTGCCTCAACCTTCAGTTTCTTTTTATTTTAAATATATACTTTATTCATAAAAAATGTTTATGTACAATCAACTAAAGCAGTTCAGTTCTCTACAGTCTTTGTAATGTTGAACAAATGAAAACCCAAGGCATTTTTTACTTATGCAAGATATTATTTACACATATCTGAGGCACTAGGAGGGTCTGATAACTGAACTGACCCCCGTTGTACTTTAACAGAAAGACAACTGACAGTGGTCTTACCCTCCCTGCGGCAGCTGCCCCAAGTTTTAGTGCGTCCCTCAGCAAGTCGTCCTGGAACTTGGAATGTGTCAGTCTGCAAAGCTAGGTCAAGGTCAACTTCCTTGTTCTGCAAGACCAACAAGTTTCAGGCAGACCAAGAGATCTTTCACAGCATTTCTCCTTTGCAACACTTCCATTGAAACCTCCAGTGCACGTCCAAGAACGTTGTTTCCCACGTTGTGCCTTTATCCAGCTCATTTCCACATTTGGGTGACGTGTAGAAGGGCTTCCACTGCTTTTCCCAATCATAATACCCCACCCCTTTATCAGGTGCAGATTGACTTTAATAGTATGGCTGGCATTTCCTTGTGCTAACATCTCACAAATTTGACACTATTGCTGAGGTTTGCAGGTGCCCAACATCACAGATAACACTGGCTTCATGGTAATCCGCTGGGAGATTAAATTGGAATGATGTCTGTATTACAATGAATGATTGTAAGTTAATCATACATTGCAAATCTCCACCATTTTGAGAACCTGTCCAATTGATTTCCACCCATTTGGGCATATTAGAATGCTGGCAATTCAGGATGTAAAGAGAAAATGTTTTGGAAGACAAACAGCGTGTACATACCCTTGCCCCTCTAATTATGCTTTACCCCAGCTTTTTCAAACATTGATTTAATTGCAGGCCTGTTCACTCTTGAGCTCAGCAGTCACTGTCTCAAAACTGGCTTTTATGCCACAAAACAAAAGCAGCATATCCCAACAATACAGATGTGAGACCTATGAAGTTAACTTGACCATGTGATTTTGTTGCCACATGAAAGCTGATAGACATGGGGGCTGAATTTGAACTGGATTCAGAATATTTGAACTAGACTCTGTTTCACTTGAACAATATCACTCATGGGACATGGGTGTTGTTAGCTAGATCAGCATACATTGCCTATCACCAAGGGCAGTTAAGAATCAACCACATTGTTGAGGGTGTGGAGTCACATATAAACCAGTCTGGTTAATGAGTCTAGATTAACTTTGCTAAAGAATATTAATAAACCAGATATGTTTTAGTATGACAATCGACAATGGTTACATTAGTCTAGCTGGGAGGCACGGTGGTTCAGTGGTTAGCACTGCTATCTCACAGCTCCAAGGTCCCAGGTTCAATTCCAGCCTTGGGCAACTGTCTGTGTGGAGTTTGCATATTCTCCCTGTGTCTGTGTGGGTTTCCTCCCACAGTCCAAAGATGGGCAGGTCAGGTGAGTTGGCCATGCTAAATTGCCCACAGAGTTAGGTACATCATTCAGAGGGAACTGGGTGGGCTCAGAGGGTTGATGTGGACTTGTTGGGCCAAAGGGCCTGTTTCCACACCGTAGGGAATCTAGTCTTCTAATTCCAGATTTTTACTAAATTAAAATTTCACCATCTGCCATTTCAAACTCATGTCTCCAGAACATTAGCCGGGAGTTCTCGGTTAGTACCCAGTGAAATACTCACTCCCAACCACCTTCCCCCATAATAACTTGCCAAAAAATAATATATATTGTTTGGAATTTTAACTAAGGTTGAATAACAAATGCAGATGGATCTGTCAATCATGAAAACGTTTGTGCTTTTCAACTGCAAACTTCGCATTAATCTGCTAACTAGATAAATGCCACAGTGTAAAAAGGGTTCCGGAAATCCTTTCTTGCTTGTTTTCATTCAGAAAACAACAATTCAGATATTTGAAGGGACTTGAAAGAAATAACCTGCACCTTATTAGTGATGTTAAAAATCACATAACAGCAGGTTATAGTCCAACAGGTTTATTTAGAAGCACTAGATTTTGGAGTGCTGCTCTTTCATCACACAAACACCTGTGCTTCCAAATAAATCTGTTGGACTATAACCAGGTGTTGTGTGATTTTTAACTTTGTCCACCCCAATCCAACACTGGCATCTCCAAATCCTTAATAATTATGGATGTGTTTGTGTAGTACTAAGATGAACCAATCAATTGCTGTCCAGTGTAATTCTGAACCAAGATGTTAAAAGGACATGAACAATTGTGTTATTCTTACCCGTGAAGGGTCATAAAATGATTTGGCACAAGAGGTAACTATTTGTGCCATCCTGACCACCATCTCTTGGAGCTATCCAATTAGTCAACTTCACTTCTTTCCTGCGAAACACCTCATTCTAATGAACATATAAACCTTTTCTTGAAGTATTTGCTCAATTCAGCTGTTGAAAATCATTTATGAATCTACTTCTATCTCCCTTTCAGGCAGTGCAGCACACATCATAGCAATACATTGTACAAACACACACACACACACACACACACACACACACACACTTGTAAAAAGCATGAGGTGTATCTGGGGGGAGAGAACTGCCACCAATTCTCCTTGTTTTGCTACTCAAAGAAGGATAGACCACAAATAAGTCTCAGCAGAAGATGCTCTTGCTTTAGATAATAGAGATAGTCTGTTATATCTTAGTAACTAAAGACAGGTTGCATTTCCACGGAGACAAATTAGCCTTTACTAACAAGAGGCAAGTAAGACACATGCATCTCCATCAGGAAGCTGTGCCCAACCATTGTCTGCTTGAACTGTTTGCAGCTAGGTTATGTGTCAGAATGGGGGGGGGGGGGGGGTTGGGGTTTGGGGACTTCATGTGAACTCAAATTAACCCTTTCATATCCATTGCTTTATAGATCAACTTCTCCAAAACATTTCTCCCCTTAGATAATCCATTATAAAATGGTAAAAACAATTCATCCATTAACCAATCCCATTTCTCTTTCATAAATTTAAGTAAACCGGTGGGATGATGACTTGGAGAATGTGTTTGTTTCAGGCTCAGAAGATTGACAGATCATTGGTGTGAGGATTGTTGACCTGGAGGTTCAGTGTTGATTTATTTCTCTCTGGAAAGTATGTTATTTGACAAATATCTTTTTTTCAGAACTTGGTTGACCATTGACAGAGTTATTGTTGGTGGTCCATTATTTTATCTGGACACTTTGATTTCCTCAAAATCCACAAAGGAAGACAGTTGCGCTGATGAACTGTAAAGGATATGCAACTAGTATCTCTCAACAAATTGGGCACCTTCAGTCATCCCGTCTTTTCTTTTGCCTGATGTAACAGACTTTTTTTTTAAACGTCAATGTCATCAGTTGGTTTAACTGTTCAGTGTCACCCCTGTATGTCGCAGACTGTTATGCTGTCAGAGCTGGTTAGATTAAAAGTATACTAATGATCTCGTATGGACCGTATTACATAACTTCCATTGCAATGTTTGGTTGTCATCTCAAGTCTTATATATATATTATATATCCTCTGAGGATTCTATCATACCTGGTGTTGGTCTTGGGGATGGGAAACGTATTTCCTATTATCCAGTGAAATTTGTGGTTTCTTCCATGCTGACAGTGGAAAAGTAATCAGTGTGATTTCTGATTTGGAACAACTTCTTGATTACAGCCATTAAGCTTTGAAATCCTACACTGCATTCCATGGCCTGTGTTTTTCTAGTTTGATTGATGGTAGCTTTCATCTGAAATGGTTAGGCTACATCAATGAATAGCAAGATGTTGAAGGAAAAGCATGTTGCTTTACTCAAGGAAGATCAATGACCTTATCAGCTCCAGCAGGATAATGCTGCCAATGTCTCTTTGCTGCCTCACACTAACTCTATTTCTGCTACTGTCCCCACATCCAGGGAGGTTTATGCTCTATGACTGCTACTACTGTCTTCAACATCTCGGAGTCAGAGAATCATTAAGTCACACAACTTGGACACAGACCCTTCGGTCCAACCAATCCATGGTGAACATAATCCAGAACTAAACTAGTCCCACCTGCTTGCTTCTGGTCCATATCCTTCCAAACCTTTCCTATTCATATATCTATCCAATTACCATCACTGCCTCAGGAAGTTCATTCCACACGCGAACCACCCTCTGTATAAAAAAATTCCCTCATGTCTTTTTTAAATCTCTCTCCTTGGAAATTCCCCATTTTAAGGAAACACAAACCTGTGCCCACACCTCCTCCCTCACCTCTATCCAAGGCCCTAAAGGAGCCTTCTACATCCAACAAAGTTTTACCTGCACATCCACTAATATAATTTATTGTATCTGTTGCTCCCGATGCGGTCTCCTCTACATTGGGGAGACTGGACGCCTCCTAGCAGAGTGCTTTAGGGAACATCTCCGGGACACCTGCACCAATCAACCACACTGCCCCGTGGCCCAACATTTCAACTCCCCCTCCCACTCTGCCGAGGACATGGAGGTCCTGGGCCTCCTTCACCGCCACTCCCTCACCACCAGACGCCTGGAGGAAGAACGCCTCATCTTCCACCTCGGAACACTTCAACCCCAGGGCATCAATGTGGACTTCAACAGTTTCCTCATTTCCCCTTCCCCCACCTCATCCTAGTTTCAAACTTCCAGCTCAGCACTGTCACCATGACTTGTCCGGACTTGGCTGACCTGCCTAGCTCCTTTTCCACCTATCCACTCCACCCTTTCCTCCCTAACCTATCACCTTCATCTCCTTCCCCACTCACCCATTGTACTCTATGCTACTCTCTCCCCACCCCCAACGGCCCCAAGCTTATCTCTCCACGCTTCAGGCTCTCTGCCTTTATTCCTGATGAAGGGCTTTTGCCCAAAACATCGATTTCGCTGCTCGTTGGATGCTGCCTGAACTGCTGTGCTCTTCCAGCACCACTGATCCAGACAACTACCATCAACCCTATCTATGCCTCTCATTATTCTATAAACCTCTATCAGGTCACCTCTCAACCTTCTTTCACTCACTTTCATCGTTCCTCCATCCTTGGACACTACTGACCTTGTATGTCCTCTGCACTATTTACTTACTCAACTGGGACTCCTCACCTGCTTTCAGCCAGCCATGCCACCCATCTCCATCTCACTCAGTCATTTACTTTCTCTCATTTCAGTAGAAGACAGCACACAATAGGGCAGAAAGGATTCAAATGGGGAGAGAAGTGCAGGAGAGAATCCTGTTCTCTCAGAAGAGGACTGGGACCACTCCTGCCACTTATAAGATGCGTGACAGAAATTCACTCAAGATCCTTAGACAACATCTTCCAAACCCACCAGCATTTCCATTCAGAAGGACAAGGGCAGCAGATACACGGGCACACCACCACCTACAAATGCCCCTCCAATCCACTCACCATTCTGACTTGGGAATGTAGGCTGCTCCTTCACTGTCGCTGGGTCAAAATCCTGGAATTCTCTCTGCAAGGGCATTGTGGCTCAACCTACGGCACATGGCCTACAGTTGAAGGAGGCAGCTCACCACCACCACCGCCAAGGCAACTATAGGCAGGTAATAAATGCAGGCCCACAGACCATGAGAGAATAAAAAAAAGAACTTCTGTGGGATGTTGAGATATTCATATCCCACCAACCAAGTAAATACTACTCTTCACTCCACTGCACCATCCACATTAATCCCATTATCCATGTCATGCATTGCAAACCACTTCCAAACGCTGGTCACAATGTCTTCCATTTAGTATCTTGCAGGTTTAAGTCAAACATCCGTGCCCTTAACAAGGATACAGTCTTCTTCACCAGACGCCATCTCCTCAACCTCCATGAACGAGTGTACCAAGGTTTTAGAGAAAGCATCTGCAAGGCTCCGACACAGACACCTTGGTGGAAATGTCAGCTTAGAAAGTTTGGGAGCACAGGTTAGTGAGCACCTCACTGTAAGAGCTCTGCAGATGGTTCAGGAAGAAATGCCCCACACCACTGGCACTCAGTATTGCCAGAGCCCAACCACCTTCTCAGCTCTGCAGAGGAGAGAGCCCAATGGAGTCTGCAATCAGGTCTGTTCTCCAGATGCACAAAGAGGAGTAGGGGGTGACAGACAGGTATGTAGGAGGCAATGGTCCTCCTAGCCCAGAGCTGCAGACACACAATGGAGAAGAGCTGCCTCAAGCATGCAATTATTTGCTTGTCTCCATGGGACAGTTTGGTGCCTGCCAGGGAGAACCCAGGTCTGGGCACACTCAAGGTCTGCTGGTAGGGCACCCAGAACTGCAGTCTGCTACCCTAACCAGTGGTCTTCAGGACAGGGCCAGGACCATACAGAATCCCCTCAGGAATCTCCTCTCAGTTCAGCCTCCACCCCATGCTGCCTATCCCTCTCTAACTCTGGAAGTTCCAGCTGAGGAAGATCATCTTGCTCACGCGCTGATTGTAACAGTGTCTGTATGACACCTAGCTTCATGCCCATCCAGGGTGTATCACAGATAGACGCCAGGGTGGAGCCACTGCCTTAGAATTGCCAGGGATTAGGGAGCCTGCAGGCCGTGTCCACATTATCTATAATGTTAGTGCCCTCTAAAAGAATTGCACACATTGGTGGAATTTGCAGCTCCCCTCCTTTACAGTTTAAGGCACCTACCCCACACACTCCAGAGACAGTAACTGCCACTCTCTTTCCCATTTGTGTGCATTCTCAATTTCAACTACTAGTGGAAGGCAAGATGAGTACTCTTCAGTCAGCAGCTTCCAGCTTTCAGCTCCACATAACAGTGCAGCCCACAGCATCCTGATCCCCTTCCTGATAACCCTCCCTGTGACCCCACCTTGGCTTTGCACCTCCCTAGGTCCTCACCTAACCTGCCCACATTTATCCCCAGTCCCTGCCTCAGGAGATGACCATGAAAGGTGTGGCCATACATTACCAACACCCTTGCCCTACTGAAGCCTGTGTGCTCCTGACCATGGATGATACCCTCCCGCATTATCCCATTTCCATCCTTGTTTTACTGTACCTTCCCTTACAAATATAGTTGCCCCTTCACAACTGTCATCTTGCCCTGCCTGCAGACCCCTTCCCTACAATTAGACCCTGAGCCTCTTTCCTGTGAGAGTGGCTCTTCTCGTATCCAGCTGACCTCTTCACCCTTAGTTTCTGCATCTACCGTTTGAACAACTTAATCAGACAGACCCAGACATGAAGTGGCTAATCCCTGACTGATGCCCGTTTATCATCTCAAATTCATTAACACTCCCTCCAGGACTGTCCACCATGTAGCCACAGGACTGATTCTAACCCACTCTCTAGACTGCAGAAGCTTGGACATCTGACTGAGAATGGTCTAACAAAAGGCTTGACTCTAGCCAATCCCTAGTCTGGTTTCAGTGGCTGGTCTTAATCATCTGTGCTGGGGATGGGTTCCTCCATGGACTTCAGTGAGCACGACTCCTCTAAGACATTGAGATATGACAATAATTACAGTGTGATTTCCACGTAAGCTGCTAATATGTGGTGCAAGGACAAGATGAACATAACGTACTGCCATATGCTCCCTTGGCTGAGGACTGCTGAGCAGCAAGGCAAGTTGCCTGCTTGTGTCACTATGCGAATTGACACTGCAAAGCATGGTGCCTGTGAGCACGCAGGTAGGCATTACATAAGCGAGCGGGGTGAAAGCAGCCCTGACCCAACCCGAGAGCTGGGTGCCTGTCCCTGCTTGCAAAGTGTACTTGCCACCATCTTCCAAGACTAATCTGGAGAACACAAGGAGCTGGGTGCTGTAGGGATGTGGTGCATAGTTAATGGGGCGGAATTTGAGAAGATGGTATGAGGAAAAAATGCCAGGCCTTGAAGAGAGAAACCCTCCATGAAACTTCTCAAAAAGAGTTACATCCAATTTCTGATAAGATGCAACCCATTATGTAAGGATATTTCTTCCAGTGGTATTTGGACCACTGCATTAACTTGTTCAGGTGTACATCAAGCAGTACCTCTGATTATTGAAAACTGTTGTTGAATGGACACAGTTTTGTGTGCATTGATTTTTTTTTGTACCACCATGTTGACATAGATGCTTATAACCTGCTGCTTTACATTCACTTGGTGTTCACCTATCCTGTAGATGTTTAGCATATTAGTACCTTCTCAAGTTGGCAGGTTTTATTGGTCTACAGTAAAGATATTTCCATTCTTCTTGCAGGAATCGCTGATGATTTTTCACGGTCTCTGCTTCCGAGACAATTTAGTTAGTTTTTCCTAAAGTTAAGTCTTCCTTGGACCATAAAAGAGCCAATAAAGATAGATTAAAAATTGCTGACAAAAATTCCATCTCTTATCAACTCTACTTATAAAGCTCCATATTAACTTGTTTCAACAGATATATATAAATCATTGTTGAAGCTCTGTCTACCTTTTCACCTGCAAGTTGAATTCTTCTGTTGAATTTCACTCATTCAATAATTGTGTGCTTAATTAAAACAGTTATCAAAGGCTCTTACAACATCAATGAAGCTGCCTGTACCTTCTGTTATTTTCTGGTGATTGATAATGTGATCTGCTAATGGACCTAATGAACACTGTGGTTCATCAACATATTCTGTTTTTGATTTGCGGTTCAGCTTTGAAGCTCTTCTCTATCCAAGGTGTTTGATGACATCCATTTCTGATATCTGTCAGGACTAATACCGATCTGGAATGTGGTTATATATGCCATCCTTTTACCACTGCTTCTTAATATGCTGATTAAGCTAACCATTTTAAAATGTTTTAAATCTGAATTCTTCAACCAGCTGGACTTCTGTATTTAGAAATACTGTTGCAGTTTAAACTGTTGTAAAGCCTGTTATTCTTTTGTAGCTTCTTATTTATTTTCCGGTTTTTCTAAGCTCTATATAGCTGTTGGACAATACCAAATTGTTCTAATAAAGCTTTAAATTGGATGAACTAGTTGTTCTGTCACAATTTATTGCTTTCATGTTTTTTTAAAGTCTTTTGTCTCGTAAATGCGCTTTTTGTGTAAACTGACTTGTCTTTTACAGATTCTTGCTCTTTAGAGAGTCTCGCCTTTATTGCACCTTGTCTTCTTAATGCTTCTCGCCTTTTAACTTGTTCTTTCCTTAAATCCCTTTTCGTGTAAAAGTTCACGTATTTTAAAAAAAATCTTTAGACTGTTAAAATTCCATTATAAACTTGGGACAGTGCTTCTAAAATTCTTTCAGATGTTTCAAAGCTTGTAAATTCTGAAAAATATTTTTTAAATCCTCTCCTTGAAGATTGTTTTGAAGTATAAACAATTAACTTGAAGTTCAGGTTCAGGTTAAGGACCTAACATTTTCTTCTCGTTATTCTATTGAAAGAATTGATTTCTATATTCTCCACTTAGTAAAAGGTTCAAATGAGCTGTTGCAGTTATAGAGCCATAGAGATGCATAGCATGAAACATACCCTTCCTTCCAACTCATCCATGCTAACCAGATATCCCAAATTAATCCATTCCCATTTACCAGCATTTGGCCCCCTCCATATCCCTCTAACCTTCCTATTCATATATCAAACCAGATGTCTTTTAAATATTGCAATTTTGCTCGCCTCCACCACTTTCCCTGGCAACTCATTCTGCATATGCACCACCCTCTGCATGAAAACATTTCCCCTTAGGTTTCTTTTAAATCTTTCCCCTCTCATCCTAAATCTATGTTCTCTAGTTCTGGACTCACCCACCCCAGGGAAAAGATCTTGTTTATTTACTTTATCCATGCCCCTCATGATTTTGTAAACCTCTGTTAGGTCACCCCTCAGCCTTGAACACTCCAGGGAAAATAGCCCCAGTCTATTCAGCCGCTCCCTATAGCTCAAATCCTCCAACCTTGGCAAAATACTTCTAAGTCT
The DNA here is from genome assembly GCF_020745735.1 of Hemiscyllium ocellatum. Taxonomy (NCBI): domain Eukaryota; kingdom Metazoa; phylum Chordata; class Chondrichthyes; order Orectolobiformes; family Hemiscylliidae; genus Hemiscyllium; species Hemiscyllium ocellatum. Next base: position 63,547,266 of record NC_083413.1, on the reverse strand, counting down.
TTTCAAGTTTCAAGTTTCACAACATCCTTCCTATAGCAGACAGACCAGAACTGCACACAACATTGCAAAAGTGGCCTATCCAATATCCAGTACAGCCACGAGCTGAAAATGTGTTGTTGGAAAAGCGCAGCAGGTCAGGCAGCATCCAAGGAACAGGAGATTCGACGTTTTGGGCATAAGCCCTTCTTCAGGAATCCTCCCCAGTACAGCCATAACATGACCTCCCAATTCCTATAATCAATGCACTGACCAATAAAGGCAAGAGTACCAAATGCCTTCTTCGATATCTTATCTACCTGTGAGTTCTGTAGCCTGTTTGTAAAAACATTCACAGGAACTGGCTGACTGGTCCTTTCTTCAAAGATATGTGCACTCAAAGTAGTTAAGTATTTTTAATTTGCAAAATTTACTCTGTTCTCTTTTTTTGGATTTTTCTGGATTCTTTCTCCTGGTGATGGAAGTCACATCTGCACCACTACCATTATCATCATGTTGGAATAAGTACTTGGTTTGGTTAGAAGCATGAGAGGCTTGTGGTTAGGTTGTGAGCACCACTAGCTAAGCCAACTCTATGTTCCTAAAGAAAGTGGCAGTGAGCTGTCTTCATTAACAAATGTAGTCCTTGTAGTGTAGGCACATCCATAGCGCTGTTATAGAGGGGGCTCCAGGTTTTGGATCCAGCAACAGTGAAAAAATGGCAATGTAGTTCCAAGTCAGGATGGTGTGTGACTTGGAGGGAAATTTTCAAGTGGTGGTATTCCCATTTATCTGCTGCCCTTGCCCTTCTAGGTGGTAGCAGTGTGGGTTTGGAAGTTGCAGCCTGATGAATTTCTGCAATCTATCTTCTAAATGGTATACACTGTTAATGTTGCTGTTGTCTGTCAGTGGACAGAGTGAATATTGAAGCATTAGATGGGATGCTTTGTCCTGCTGCACTCAGTCAAATGCTGCCTCGATGTGAGGACTAGTCATTATCACCTCATCTCTGGAATTCAGTTCTTTTGGCTGCAATGGAATCAGGAGTTGAGTGGTCCTTACGAAATCCCAAGTGAATACCAGTAAGCAGGTAATTTCTATGTAAGTGTTGTTTGTTTCCACTGTCAGTGATACCTTCCATTTCTTTACTGATGGGGACAAGCAGACTGATGAGTGGCAATTACTGGAGTTAGATTTGTTCTGTTCTGTGTGTACAGAACATACCTGGGTAATTTTCCATACTGTCAGGTAGATGCCAGTGTTGTGACTATATTGGAACAGCTTGGCTCAGAGTACAGCTGGAAATATGCGATGGGCCATAGCATTCCATCCAGCACCACCCTCTCTAACCAAGGTTTCTGCCTTTGATAGTGTGAGGGACTTTTCATTTCTCTTTTGTGGAGGATGAACTGTGACAAAATATCAGCAGAAGGTAGTTTATTGCAACTTAGCAACTACAAATAGGTTGCACTTACACAGAAGCAGATTAAACTGTTAATAATCCGAGGTAGGTAAGACAAGTGATATCGAGGTGATTGGGTGTAACTATCGTTTGCCAAAACTCCCTGATGTTCCAACAGTGTGGGGGTTATCAAAATAGGTGGAGCTTCAGCTTAGCTCAGATTTACACTTTCATTTATCATTACTTTGTACAGTGGTTTGCCAAATTACCTTAAATGTATGTCTTGGTTATGACCTTTCTGCCATTAAAAACAGCTTCTCCTTAATTGCTTGACCAAAACCATGCAAGATTTTGAGTAACTCCACTAAAATTATTTTTAGTCTTCTCTGCTGTAAAGGAGAACAACTGCACCTTTTCGATACTGTTCTAGTAGATCTTTTCTCTGATTCTCCAAGTTTTTGGCTTTTCCTGAAGTGTGTTGCACAGAATTCGGCACAATACTGTCTGATCTGAAGATGGTTCTCACCTTCCTTGCCGTTTACTACATTTATAAATTTCAATTTATATGTGAATACGGAAAATATGCCCTGCATATCCAAGTCGTCGATCTATGTATTCAAACAAAAGCAACAGAACGGTAGTCCGAACACAAAGCTCTGCTTTTTTTGTATCCATACAACCACTTCCATTTCAATCATCTGAGCCTCAATTTTGCTAAAACATCTATTGTGTATAATAAATTACTCTTGATCCACAACGTGTCTAAATTAATCTTCAGTATCAACATAGTACGAAAAGAATTGAATGGCACATTATTCCCATGTTGTACTCCTCGGTTAGTGTTGTTGCCATAGTTCCGGAGACAGTAAAAGATAATCAAAGTTTAGATAGAACGTAGAACATTACAGTGCAGTACAGGTCCTTCGGCCCTCGATGTTGCGCCAACCTGTCGAACCAATCTGAAGCCCATCTAACTGTACTATTTTATTCTCGTCAATATGCCTATCCAATGACCATTTAAATGCCCTTAAAGTTGGCGAGTCTATTATTGTTGCAGGCAGTGCATTCCATGTCCCTATTCTGAGTGAAGAAACTACCTCTGACATCTCTCCTATATCTATCACCCCTCAATTTAAAGCTATGTGCCCTCGTGCAAGCCATCGCCAACCGAAGAAAATGGCTCTCACTATCTAACCCTCGGATTTTTTTTAGATTAGGTTAAATTCCCGACAGTATAGAAACAAGCCCTTCAGCCCAATAAGTCCACACTAAAATTCCGAAGAGTAATCTATCCGGAACCATTTCCCTACCTTATATTTACCCTGAGTAATGCACCTAACACTATGGGAAATTAGCATGGCCAATTCGCCTGACCTGCACATCTTTGGATTGTGGGAGGAAACCAGAACACCCAGAGGAAACCCACGCAGACATGGGGAGAATGTGCAAACTCCACACAGATTATCGTTCAAGACAGAAATCGAACCTGGGTCTCTGACGCTGTGAGGCAGCGGCGCTAACCACGGAGCCACTGTGCTGCCGCTAAATTATCTTTTATGTCTCAATTAAATCGCCCCTCAACCTTCTTCTCTCTAACAAAAACAGCCTCAAATCCCTCAGTTTTCCTCGTAAGACCTTTCCTCTATACCAAAGACATCCTAGTAAGTCTCCACTGAACCCTTTCCAAAGCTTCAATGGTTTACGGGCAATACAAGCTTCATTAAACAGCTGTCAGATTTCAAAGAAAGAGCTAACAAATGTACACACAATCTCAAGGTGTCAGAGATACACACAGGCATAGAATTGCCACAGTGTGGAAAGAAGCCATTCGGCCCATTGAGTCCTCACCTTTCCTCTTGAGGGCATCCCATTAGATCTAGACTCCTACCTTATCCTCAAGACTCCACATTTTCCATGACTAGTTTTATTCCCCGTACACCCCTCCGTGATCCACACCATCCCCCCACCATGGATCCACCTAATTTACATAGCTTTAGAGTGTAGGAGGAAACCAGAGCACCCAGCAGATACGGGGAGAATGTGCAAATTCCACACAGCCAGTCACCCGATGGAACCAGGCCCCCGGCACTGTGAGGCAGCAGTGCTAACCACTGAGTCATGAAGTTTTTTTTTCGCAATGCAGTCACTATTCTAACATTGTTTTAAGGTGCCACAAAATGCAGAGATGAATTACCAATTAAACCTTCAGTGATTTTGGCCGAGAAATAACTATTGACCAAGACAACAGGAGATGGCCCCTGCTTTCCTTCTACTAAAAAGGCGAGATCTTTTACACCCATCGTTAGGGGGGGAGGGGTGGGGGTGGCACCTTGGTTGAACATCTCATCTGAAAAGTGGTGCTTCAGAAGACGCAGCAGCTCATCAATGCTACAATGTCAGATTACATGATGCAAGTTTCTAAATTTGCGTTTGCACTCGTGGACTTGTTGCATCAGTTATGTAAATTGACAAGGAGACATAATGAGCAATAGATTAAGCAAAGTACTTTGATTCATAATGATAACCTTCATCCTATTTTATCAACTCCCACCATTCAGTTCCTGAATGCAGTGACTCCTTCAGATCAATCGGAATAAACCTTCTCCATATGTCAACCATGAATTAGGCTGTCTGACTGTGTGTGGCATTACAGTGGCGTTCTGTATTTATCTCATATTTGTGTAGATCAAAAGCAGAATCCTTGCTCATTGTTATTTCTTCCAGGAGAACACAGTGGTTAACTGCAGGCCTCACTCTTTCCCAAGTTATACTTCCTGCATGGACAGTAGTCCTTTAAAAGGTGCAGCACTGTTGCACTCATACATATGTAAACTGCTCATAATATGCCTCTGTCTGACTGCTTGGAGCAAGATAGACACTATGTGTGCATTGTACATGTAAACTAATCCCGAAGGGCCCCTTGCTGCAATGGTCAGTAAATATGCAGCGCCAAATACTAATAAATTGTGTATTCAAATTAAAATTTTCACACATATCACAAACATCTATTGTGAAGTTGAAGTTGTTGATCACAAATTAAATAAATTGCACCTGGACTATGTATTTAATCCTTACCAAGATTCTCATTTGTTCAATCCCTCCAGTTCAGGCAATAAGCATGACACATTATTTTTCAGATGAGGTTTCAGTAATTTATAATTAGAATGCATGTCCAATAAAAGAAATGAGGTTACTATCATCTTGTAAGATATCTACCATGCTTAAAATAAATAGAGGAAGCAGCAATGATCCACTTCAGTAAATAATGGCACTGTCATGCCGCAAATTAATTCCTTAAGATTGGTTTCAGTTAAAATGTAGAAATTTGTAGAAACAGATAGCTGTTACTATGGTGATTGTAACAGGGATTTTGAGAAGGCATATTTAGAAAGTTGGCTTTGGTGAAAAAAAAGCCCAAAATTGATGATTGCTGAAAGACTATTTTCAATCGGCTCAATCACAATTTCACTTCAATTTCAGTTACCTGGATTGGGGTAAATTAAAGGAGTCAGAGCATTCGACTGAAGTTTTCCATCCAATCATTTGTAGTAAGTCTAGCTCAAAGTACTGATGTAATGGACATGATAATTTTGCTTCACTAAACAGAATGCAACCATAGTTCCATGATTAATGTTACAACCAGACAATAAGACAACAGTTCCGGACCATGTTAACATGACATATCAAATTATCAAGCTTCTATAAATATTTGCCAATAGTGCATTGGATCCTGAAGGTTTGAATGCAAATAAAAGTGCAATACCTCTTTTGTAGTTGTGGTTGACTCCGAGACTGTGTCCTGTGGAGGTAAGAAGAAAAAAAATGCAATTTCAGTCGAGAAGCTGATTAAGGAAAATAATAATAATTGCAAATGTTCATAATGAACTTTACCTTACCAAAAATACTCGTGAAAAAGAAATTCATAAGATGGATAATGCTAATATTAACTTGAGTGTGATTTTGGATAGGGATAAAATGGACTCGATTGTACAAATTGTTGTGTGCCCCACTCTCCCGATTGATAAGTCAGGTGTGAGCCCATATCCCAACTCCGAAAGCCTGCAGCTTTGCAGTGATATCACTATTGGGCAAAAGAGCCACAAGGCACTACAATGCCCATTAACTGGCTAGTTAAGGAACTTCAATTGTCCTAACAGTAGGGGGAAGGCTGCCTAATACCTTTCTTAAACCACACAATAGGCTGAGCAGAAGGCAGTGGGAAAGCCACAAAGTTATGTTTTACAAGCCACCTCTATCACAACTCCCTCTCCTCCTAGGCTGTCCGATGGTTTCCTCAGATTAGAATGAATTGGTGCGATTGTTTGTGATGTCACTGTCCAATAATCTGTAAACTCAGAAATTACACACAAATCATTGAATCCCTACAGTGTGGAATCAGGCCATTCAGCCAATAAACCCACACTGACCTTCTGGAGAGCATCCCACCCAGATCCAACTCATTTCCCTGTAACCCTTCTTTTCCCATGGCTAATCCAATTAACCTGCAGATCTTTGGATTGTAGGAGGAAACAAGTGCACCCAGGGGAAACTCGCGCAGACACGGGGAGAACATACAAACTCCACACAGTCACGCGAGACTGGAATTGAACTAGGGTCCCCGGCACTGTGAGGCACCATTGCTGATCACTGAGCTACCATGCCACCCAACAAAGTCCAGCATAAATTGACTAAGACATATGGACTGGTCAACCTCCATCATTCTGAAATCTAATAGTATTGAAAACCAAGGTTTTGGAGCTGGCTTGAGCTCAGAAAACAACTTTAGATGCAACAAAATAGAAAATGATCGAAACATCTCGCAGGTTGGGCAGCATCTGTAGTGAGAAACACAATTAACATCTCAAACCAATAACCTTTCATCAGAAAGCTTAGAAATGTCATTGGCTTCAAGCGAGTACAGAGATCCAGAAAAGGAGAGGGAAGAAAGATGGATAAAGAACAGAAGGCAAGCTACATGCTAGGATAAATGTGGGAGAAAATAAATGACAAACAAAGATGGCAGATTTCCTTCACCAAAACAAGATTAGTGAATCCATGGAGTTTTGCAAAAACCTGGTCGTTTCAGGCATTTTCCAATGATCCCATTCAGAGATGCAAGTAGACACCTCTGAAGCAGATGGCACCTGATTCCAGCCTCCTGGCTCAGAGTAGGAGTGCTACCCCTCCACCATAACAGCTTCCCTGGCAGTTTCATTGTCTCCTTACTGAAACTTTCCCACACCACAATTAATTGAGTTGAAATTCCCCAGCTGATGTAGTGGGATTTGAACAGATTGCTCTGGTTTTGGGGCCTAATGTCTGCCCCAATTTTCATTTTTAACCTAATCGGTCAGATTCACAAACAAAAATATCAATTGACTAAGACTGCTTCATATTTAACAAGATCATGGTAATTGTGAAATTAGGACAGACTCAATGTTATCCATAAACCATAACAACACAGGAACAGAAGTAGACCATCCATCTCGTTGAGCCTGTCCTTCCATTCATTCTGATCATTGCTGATAGAACTCTTCAATGCCCTTTTACTTAGTCCATCTCCATAACCTTGTACACCACTGCTGTCAGAAATATATCAATCTCTATCTAAAATGAACCTCAAAATTGAGCTTCCAGAGCCCTCTGTAGTAGGGAATTCCAAAAGTTCATCACCTGGGGTTCAAAAGAAATTCTCCATCAAGTATTAATGTTCAGCATTGTATATGAAAAAAAAACTAAGTTTAGTTAATTTCTTTTACTCATTCAGTGGCTTGTCCAGCATTTAATGCCCATCCCAGAGGGCAGTTAAGAGTCAACCACATTGCTGCGGGTATGGAGTCACATGTAAGCCAGACCAGGTAAGGATGGTAGTTTCCTTCCCTAAAGGGCATTAGTGAGCCAGATGTTTTTTGTTCTGACAACTGACAATGATTCTTGGTCATTATTAGACTCTTAATTTCACATTTGTTTTTTATATATATTGAATTGAAATTCCATCATCTGCCACAGTGGGAGTCAAACCCAAGTTCCCTGGAACATTACCTGGGTCTGTGGATTAACAGTGCAGCAGTAATACCAAGATTTGTTGGACTGGGGTGTTAAAAATTGATCACAACCACCTGATGACGGAGCAGCACTCTGAAAGCTAGTGCTTCCAAATAAACCTGTTGGACTATAACCTGGTGTTGTGCAATAATACCACTACGCATTCACCTCTCCCATACAGAATCACTAAACATAATGAAGCTACATTAAACTGAAAGTCACAATCTATTAGGTTTGACAATAAAGTCCAGATTCAGAGCAAAACCCTTTTCCTTCTTAAATCCCTTGATTGACCATACAAGTCTGTTTTCATTCACATTCTTCATACAATGCAGTATGTTTTGAAGCAGGCAAGAAACTCTCACTAACCCCTGATGGTATCCACTTCGGTGAGATGCAGTCAATTAATTTGAAAACTGTGCAATTAAAGAAAAGGGCTGAGATCATATCATTGAAGCTGTTATACTGGCTTTGTAGCCCAGAATACAAAATGCAAAAACGATGAGATAAAGCTGAACTGAGAAAGGTTAAACATGTGTCAATGAAAAATAGAACTCATTAAAAGCATCGTATTATATAGAAGTGGAGCAACTGATTACGTTGTAAATATTTCATTAGATTAAAATGTTAAAGCCCTTCAATACCCCCAGAACCAGGAGAGGGCCAGATAGTGCTAACCAGATAATTGTGTGCCCGGGGCTGAGTTCTTCTACAACGTATGCAAGAACTGTTTATTGATTAGCACACAGTAAGTTCTAACACCATGCTGGGCTGGAAACACACTTCAAAAGCTCTGCTGCTTCCAGAGCACCACAAACACTACTGCAACTCTCATCTGTCAGAGCATAGCATGTGTAATGGTAGTTATGGGAGGTCAGTCAAGGTACTATAACATAGAATTTGACAGGCAGCCAAATCATTTAAAACCTAATCTCCTACAACTGGAATGAAAAAATATTGTGCAATGTGTTTTTGTGAAATACAGAAAAAGCAGGGCACAAATGGAAAAGGGCCACAATTACATTTCTTTACACTTGCAGCACAAATGAGGTCAAGCAATGAGCTGCAAAGCAGTTTCCAAATCAAAGTAGAGCAGCTCAGATCAGTTTCTCAATGTCATCTCTGGCTATTCCAAGTAAATGCAGTATCGAATGGCAATCCAATGAGAATTCCTGCCCCAGATTTAGTGATTCCAAGTCTCCTGGTATGATCAGCATTTGTGTGCTCTTGACATGGCACCTTGCATCCCTTGTGTCAGGGTTAAGGATGTCACAGAGTGACTGCAGGATGTTCCCCTGGAGAGGAGTCAACAGCCAGAGTTTGTGATCCATGTGTGCATCAATTTGAGGTATGGCGGTACGATGAGGTCCTGAAAGCAGATTTGAGGGAGCTTGAAAGTATTTGGACATGCACGACCCCTGAAGCAGTCAGATCCAGATTGGTTGCTAGTCCTGTGCGTTAGTGAGCATACTAGAAGGAGAGAGAGAGAGTGAGAGAGAGAGAGAGAGAGAGAATGATTGAGTGTGTGTGTGTGTGTGTGTGTGTGTGTGTGTGTGTGTGAAAGTAAGTGAGAGTGAGCATGTGATTGTGCGTGAGCATGTGAATGTGTGAGAGTGAGGAGTGTGTGAGTAAGAGTGTGCGTGTGTGAGAGAGGTAGAGAGAGAGAGAGAGCGCGAGAGAGAGAGAGAGAGAGAGAAAAAATGTGTGTGTTTGTCAGCGTGTGAGTGAGAGAGACTGAATGAGTGAGAGATAGATTTCAGGTGCTTTGGGACCACTTCTGGGGCATATGTTGTACAGCTTGGATGGGTTGCATCCTTGCAGGACTGGAATGAATATCCTCACAGGGAGATTTGCTAGTGCTGTGGGGACAGGGGTTGTTTTTTAATCAAACTTTGCAGTGAGTGTCAACCTGAGAGGGAACTCGGATTTAAGGGAAGCAGAACTGTTAAAAGAAAACAGAAAACTAAACAGCAAAAACTGAAGATAGATGAATCTATGGCAAGCACCAAGTAAGATCAAAATATTGAATTTTGTTAATAATTAGAAGTTACATGGCCTTGAACTTTAACTATCCAGCCATCCCTACCATTAAGTGGGACAGTAGAAATATCTTGATTAAGTATCATAGCTTCATTTAATTAAAGAGTCCCTGCCAATATGGAGAGCATTTGGTTTGCCATTGGGATTTCACGCGCATTCTCTGCCTTCCTGTCAATGACTCTCCCACACCCACAGTTCAGCAATTCCCAGGATGGTGATAGAGGTTACCATTGACCAGAAAATGAACTGGACTAGCTATTTTAATACATTTGCTAAAAGAGCAGATCTGAAGCTAGAAATCCTGCAGTGATAACTCACCTCCCATCTCCCCAAAGCCTAGCCACCTCGAGGCACAATTCAGGAATGTGATGGTGATAAAGTATTGGGGATTCAATGGTTAAAAGTCTCCATTTTGTAAGTCTCTATTTTGCAATAATAATTTGCCTTACAAGTTCAAAATGGCAGCTGCAGTCACAGTGACAGTGAGAACATGAAATACAAGAATGCAGGACTCTCTGCATAACCTTGGAGATGTTTCTGTATACACTTCTTCCCAGTACTATGATTAGGCTGATCAGTAGAACATTGTTAATCGACTTATTTTATCTACTTTTACTTATGAGAACTTAACATTAAAATGTGTGGGAATGATAAAACATGCTGCCTTTCTGTTAGAAATCGGAGATCAGTTATTGGTATATTCAGGGTCATCTCTGATACCTTAGATTTTTGTTGATTGATCTCTCACCAGCTTAATTACAAATAAGAGAGTGCTATTTTGCAACATATGAGTGGTCCAAGAATTTTTGAGTCAACAATGGAATACTCCTCACTTGCCTAGATGGATGCAGCTCCAACAACACTCAAGAAGCTTGATGCCATCTGGGACAAAGCAGCCTGCTTAATTGGCTCCACATCCACAAACATTCACTCTCTCCACTAAACACATGCTCAATAGCAGCAGTGTGCACAATCTACAAAATATACTGTGGAAATATCCGAAGGCTCCTCACGCAGCACCTTCTGAACCCACGACTACTTTCACTTAGGACGACAAGGACACCAGATACATGGGAACACCACTGCTTACAATTCCCCTTCCAAACTACTCACTGTCTGACTTGGAATTATGTCACTGTTCCTTCACAGTGGCTGGGTCAAAATCCTGGAATTCCCTCTCTAATGACATTGTGGGTTTACCATTTACCTACAGTGATAACTCACCTCCCATCTCCCCAAAGCCTAGCCACCTCGAGGCACAATTCAGGAATGTGATGGTGATAAAGTATTGGGGATTCAATGGTTAAAAGTCTCCATTTTGTAAGTCTCTACTTTGCAATAATAATTTGCCTTACAAGTTCAAAATGGCAGTAGCAGTCACATTTGCGGGCAGCACCGTGGCACAGTGGTTAGCACTGCTGCCTCACAGCGCCTGAGACCCGGGTTCATTTCCCGACTAAGGCGACTGACTGTGTGGAGTTTGCACGTTCTCCCCGTGCCTGCGTGGGTTTCCTCCGGGTGCTCCGGTTTCCTCCAAAAATGTGCAGGTCAGGTGAATTGGCCATGCTAAATTGTGAGTAGTGTTAGGTAAGGGGTATATGTAGGGGTATGGGTGGGTTGCGCTTCGGCGGGTCGGTGTGGACTTGTTGGGCCGAAGGGCCTGTTTCCACACTGTAAAGTAATCTAATCTAATCTAAATCTAATCTACAGTACATGGTCTGCAGCGGTTCAAGATGGGCAAACAGGGATGGATACTAAATGCTGGCCCAGCCAGTGACACTCACATCCCACAGATTAAGTTAATAAACACAGTGAAAGGGAAAAGGGAAAAGGGAATGTGACATTTGACATCTGCCCAGAGATAAGCATGCAGAGAAAGGGTTCCAGGTAAAAACAAACAGAAAGTAAGGTGTAATCATTTATACCTGCACATGAGAGAGGAGGCAGCAGTTCTTAGTCTGTACAAACTACGAAGTGAGACCAAAAGATTGATGTAAAAGACTCACTCAAGTATTGCTGTGCCAACAGGAAAAAAGCTACTTATTTTGAGTTAACCAGCAAACAGAAGGCTGTTAAGAACAGACCCCTGGTTCAAAGAAACAAAGTTTGGGAAGAACTAAAGAAATTAATTTGGTAATGTTCAATGCGTTGAATGAAGGGGACCATTCACAAGGATATAACATTTACCCAGCTAGGGCAGGGAGAAGAGATACTGTTAAAGCCAGGAGGGCTCGGATCTTTATATATGACTCATAAAGGGTTTTTTTCAGTTGTAATGTGTTTGCAGGGAATACATTTTTTTCTGAATTTCATTGCACTAGCTGTCTATGAAGTTGTATTTAGAAAATGATAACTTTGGTGTGCTTGTTACAATAAAATTCTTAAAACATGAAAGTTTTGTGATCCTTTTCAGAATGAAAGGTCGATGGAAATTTTCTATTGTTACAAGTTATCAGTCTCCACCTTGAAAAGAAATAGTCTAATATATAAAGTTCAGAGCAGATACCAGTACACACAGAAATTCAAATACATTTTCAGAAATGTTTTGCGGCTTTATCTGGCAGACTCTCTGAAAGCCAATGAGGTAAAAACAATGACTGCAGATGCTGGAAACCAGATTCTGGATCAGTGGTGCTGGAAGAGCACAGCAGTTCAGGCAGCAACCAACAAGCAGCGAAATCGACGTTTCGGGCAAAAGCCCTTCATCAGGAATAAAGGCAGTGAGCTGGAAGCATGGAGAGATAAGCTAGAGGAAGGTGGGGGTGGGGAGAGAGTAGCATAGAGTACAATGGGTGAGTGGGGGAGCCTGTTTAGTGCATTGGCCTTTTAATGCTGACCAGTTCTCAAAGTGTTTGCATGCACATTTTCTAATGACGATATGATCGTTGATTGTATTCATTTAACAGGTCTTCATTATTTTTAAGACAATGGATTGAAGAATGAAAGATATGGCTTTGGACATACATTGATTGATAAATCATATGCCAACATAAACCATTGTTATTTTGCTGGTTATGTTTACATTTGACATAGAACTACACTACTTGGGTAGAAAAAATATATTCCTAAAAGCAAGATCTTAAAATGCATGGATTCAGGTGCACAAAATTGGTTGTGTGTTATATCATTGTGATCATGCAAATTGGAATTTAAAAACAAAAAGGTGTAGTAATAAACAAAGGCACAAATTGTTGGTGAAATGCAGTACATCTGGCAACATCTATGGATAGCCTGCTTTCTCTGTCAGATGCTGGCCAGACCTGCTGCATTTCTCCAGCAATTTCTGTTTTTGTTTTAGATCTTCAGCAGTTCTTTGCGTTACATTGGAGAACAAACAGTTGTATTCGACTATATGTTCTGTGTTGATTCATAGCTTTATGAATTAGTTATTGAAATCAGGTTACATTAGATTAGATTCCCTACAGTGTGGAAACAGGCCCTTCAGCCCAACAAGTCCACACCAACTCTCCAAAGAGTAACCCACCCAGACACATTCTCCTACTCAATATTTACCCCATATGTGGCAATTTAGCATGGCCAATTCACCTAGCATGCACATCTTTTGGATTGTGGGAGGAAACTCACACAGACACGGGGAGAATGTACAAACTCCACACAGACAGTCGCCCAAGGTGGGAATTGAACCCTAGTCCCTGCCGCTGTGAGGCAACAGTGCTAACCACTGAGCCACTGTGCTGCCCTGTTAAGGAGTGAACATTGTTCATTAGCACAAAATATTAAAGCAACTTCAAAACTCAAGTTGGTTTGAAAAAAACTGATATTTCAAAAAGTTACAGCAAGCCTAATGTGTGATACCAATATTAATTATAAATACTTAGAATCTCTGTGGATAACAACTAATGACTCTCCACTACCACCTTTGATATCTAAAATAGAAAGAGCAGGGAAAGAACATGCAATGCAACTGAATAGTTCACATGAAGAAAGAGACAGACTGACTTGAGGGACTGAATGGCTTGTTTCTGTATGATTCTTTAATGGCACTGCTGCCTGGAGGTGTCAGAATGATTAATTTATAAGAAGCTAGCTTGTCACTACTTTACCAGGGCTTCTGTCCCTTTTTCTGAAATGTTGTGGCAGAGGTCTATCTATTTAATAAGCAGAGGAAATTTTGTGTGAAAATCATGAGAAAACTAGGCAGCTAGCCGTTTCATTGCAAGTCCTCAAACGTGGGCTGGCACCAGCAATGACTCACTGCAATTGTCTAAATAGAGAGTGTGACGAGTAAGCCATGTACTTGGAAACTGTTCCCTTTGTTGTAGAATGTACTTTGAAGTCCTTTAACACCCGTGAAGAGCAGCCTCAAGGTAATTTGCCTGTACCTTCAAGTCACAGAAATCCAGACAGAACAAAGACTAATGAGAACAAGATCCTTCGTGCACTGAAAGGGAAAATAAAGAATTCGCTGGCAACATCACTCTTTTATCTCTAGCGACTAACTGCCACCTGATTCGGAGCTCAACAAAGCACAAGATTTTCCCTCTCATGAACACAATACACATTTCCTAGAATTACCTACTATTCCATGACCTACAGTGAATGGACCCATATAACAATGTTTTTTAAAAACATGAAAATTGGAGATTTGAGGAGTTACCATGTCATAGAGTCATATAGCACGGAAACAGACCCTTATGTCCAACTCATCCATGCCGACTAGATATCCCAACTAATCTAGTCCCATCTGCCAGCACCTGATCCATATCCCTGTAAACCCTTCCTATTTGTATACCCATCCAGATACCTTTTATATGTTGCAATTGCACCACACACGCACCACCCTCTACATGAAAAGGTTGCCACTTAGGTCTCTTTTATATCTTTCCCCTATGCCCTCTAGTTCTGGACTCCCCCACCCCAAGGAAAAGACATTGTATATTTACCCTATCCATGTCCCTCATGATTTTATAAACCCCTATTAGGTCACCCATCAGCCTCTGTCGCTCCAGGGGGGTTCAGAAAAGATTTAGAAGGATATTGCCAGAGTTGGATGGTTTGAGCAATAGAGAGAGGCTGTCTTCCCTGTTTTCCAACACACAAACAAGGCAGAAGGGCGCGGGCAGCCCTGCCTGACCCTGCATCTGATTGAGAAGCCAATTCCCTCCCATTGATTGAGACTGCAGTAACAACGTTGGTGAAGAGCAGTCAGGTTCAATCCCTCCCCAAAGCCCATTTTGTAGGGTACATCCTACGTATAGGTGTGTGATATCCTGTTAAAGGCATTTGCCTGGTCCAGGCATTAACCCCCATGTCCCCTGGGGAGTGGGAGGCTCTCTAAAGTCATCCAGCCCAATACAGCACTAGGAAAGAATCCCTACTCCCAGAGCAGACCTGATCCGGTTGGTGATGACTTTAGACAGGAATTTTTAATTTGCTTTTGTCAGTGATATTGGTCCCCTATATCTAATCGCCTCCGTCTCCCCCTTCCGCTTGTAAATGAGGGTGATGATTCTTTTTCTCATGGATTTGCACATGCTTCCTGTTAGAAACATACCATCATCCACTCCCAGCAGGTCCCAGCTAATCAAGTCCCACAGAGCTGAATACAGCTGTCACTTCTGGGAATTTTAATTTTTTCTAAGGACTTAATGGGCTCGGTCAGCTCATCCAGAGATAACGGCTGGTCCAGCCTCTCCCATGGGCTGTTGATTAAGACCTCTGTGACAGAGGACAGGAATGACCCCTGGAGGCTGCACTCTCTGTGGGCCTCATGTCTGGCAATAAAAGGATTTGCTGATCCTCAGGATGTCGGACTGGGATGACGCTACTGAGCTATCTTCTTCCTTCAGGCTGCTGAGCACACAGACCTCTCCCTGTGTCTATTCTCGAAGGAGAAACGTGAGCACGTCTCATTCTGCTCCTTGGCACGGACCCTGGACTGGAAGATTATCTTGAAGATCGAGGCAAAGAGCAAGGCTTGCTGGCTCTTCACCTCCTGGAGATTCTCCGTGATGTCAGCCCCCATCATCCACAGGAGGAGAAAGATCTGCATGGCTGTCTGGAGTTTGGACCGTTTTCCCCATTCGTCTCTCACCTTTTGAACACCTTTGAGTACGAAGAACCTCTTGATGCTCCTTCCCACCGGTCCACTGGAAATTCAAAGAGGGACTTCGTTGTTCTCCAGTCTTAGCAGTCCCATTTGGGTTCCTCAGTATTTTTCGGGGTTAAAAGTTTCACATTTGGTTTCATTTTCTGGCTGCCTGTAGGTGACAATCAACCAGCAGAAGGCAATGGATCTGGCCAGGAAAAGGTGGGTCAGAAACAGGAAATTATCCTCGAGTAGATAGGCCCATCTGGCCATGACCAGGTATATCTTTCCGATCAACTGGTGTACCTTCCTCCAGCTTCTTCACATTCATCCTGACTGTGTTCCAGACACCCTGCCTGAGGCTCAGACACTTGCAGCAGTCATAGCGTTGATTGGCTGGACCCTGAATTGGTGTTGGGCTGAAGCCTGCATAAAGATCCACTAAGTTAGAGACAAATAAAGTGCAGATGCTGGAATCCAAGGTAGACAAACTGGAGGCTAGAAGAACACAGCAAGCCAGACAGCATCAGGAGGTGGAGAAGTCAAAATTTAGGATGGAAGAAGGGTTACACCCGAAATGTTCTTCCAGCCTCCTGCTTGCCTACCTAAAAATCTACAAACAGCAGCTCACCTCAACTGACAATCCACTAACAACCAATCCAGTGACGATCTCGAAATCCTCTGATGACCCGCAATATGGAAATTACACTTGATCTTAACCAAAAGGCCGAGAAGGGGATGACTAACAGTGTTGATAATTGGCAGTCCTTTTGTAATTTAGTTGACAGTCAGATCAGACTGAATATTAATCATGTGTCCAAAGAATATTGATTCAGAACATTAGAATTTTAATTTATACAATAATGCTGGCTGCAGTAGAAATAGGAGCATTCTGCAGCTTTTGCAAATGGCTGTGAATCAGAGCACACATGTGGAAGGAGGCGAAGAGAAAAATCTGCCAGACGTCTTTCTAAAGATAGGACCAGCAGGGAGATCTGGACATGTTAAATTCACACATGCCTTTGTGTATACAAAGGGAGTTTGTAAGTTGGTTTGAGTTTTAACAAGTAAAATTACAGGCCAATGGCTCATAATTGCAAAGCTATAGTTAGAAATTTTCACTCCAGTTATTTATAATAAATATTCATTCTTATTCTGTACAGAAACTCACTTCATGATTCCCATCAACCTGGTATGAAAGACAAATAAATTGGGGAATTCTGTATACTTATTAAAATCTTTATCTCTTGCAATGACTCCAGGAAAAGCAGGGCTATGATTTCATGTGCATTTTCCCAGTGCAATATTAAGTCTGCTACAAATGATAAAAGTAAAGCATTTCAGATGCTGGTGATCTGAAATAAAAACAGTAAGATTGGTGAACATAGCAGGTCCAGCAGCATCCATGGATAGAGAGAGAGAGAGAGAGAGAGAGAGAGAGAGAGACAGAGAGAGAGAGAGAGAGAGAGAGAGAGAGAGAGAGAGAAGAGCAAATGCTTCAGGTCTGACTTGGCTCTTCTCGGAACTTCCATTTGCTCAGCACTTTCTGTTTTTATTTCTGGTGAGAATGTGCCTGGTGCAGGACAAGGATCATTGCCTTGCAGGTTCAGAAAGACGTGCTGGATTTGGGAAAAACTTGTGTCTTCACACATTCACACTTCTAATATGTTATTTCTTAAAGCGCATTTCTGCACTAATTGTTGCCTGGCGATTGATTTCTTTGTCGCTTAGCTCTCAGCAATTCTCAAAGAGCTTGAGACACCCTGACCCTTTTTTTTCACACCAAGAAGGCTTTCTCCACCTTCCTCCTGTGACAGGAACTTCCCTCGATCAACCATACTAGCAGCCAAAGCTTCAGTTATCACGACATGCCCTTGTGATTGTTGCAGCCCACCACAACCATATTGCTGATTCGCAACCTAGATATAGGTTGGGAATATTAGAAGTCACCAGTATCATTTGTATATGCACAGGCCATGACAGCCACCGTTGTTTGCTATCCTAGTGTTCGTCATCCACATATTTGCTTACTTATTCATTTGGAGAGGTCTTCAAAATATTGTTCCTATGTCAAATCTTTCACAAACGTCACCCAACTAAGCATCTCCTAAATCATCTCACAATACTCCATAAGGCTTCACAATTTTCAAAGCCATCCTAAGTTATCATGAGCTGTGCCAGTCACTGCTGGATAAGCACCTCTCTACAATTACTGCAGAGGCATCGCAATGTCTAGAGATTCGGAAACATGCAAAGTGACTGTACTGATAAATGAGGTTTTAAGTTCTGCATCCACTTCCCAAATGTAAGTGTTTCGATGCAAAAAAGCTCTCTCATCTTCTCAGTTCACTGATGAAGATGATCACGGCAAGTGTTAAGTCAAAAAATGTCATTGTTCTGCACCTGAATTGTCCTTTCCATCACATATTCAGAAGATGGAAATAATCAATTGCTCATGCCTATTCATTACATGAGCTTTTGGTTCATACACATCACCATGAGTTCAACTATTAGCTTGTGCTTTAACAATATTAAGCTCCATATTTAGTCCTCCACTGACATATGTAGACCATACATCTGATATTATACATTGTATCATGTTTCTTGCTTTTACAACCTCAGAGATTGTATATTATCTTTCTTTTCTAGATATATTTTTTCCTAAATGCCTATTTCACTAATGGGCTTCTGGTGCGTGAAATTAAACTCCGCCTGGCAGGGTGACCTTGTGTAGCAAGGCAACACATCCAAGTAAAGCTATTACTTAACACGCAATCCAAGATGATCCATCAGGCTTTATCAGTGAGGGAATATAATTAGAACAGGACTTGAAGAAATGTTGATGCATTTAAAAATAATCAATTATCTAATAGACACCAACTTAGCAAGGCCATACGGTGGAAAATGTGATCGTTTTTTCTGATTTCCTTTCAAAGTACTGTTTTACACACACACTTTCATCAAGCACAAAAAAAGTTTAATATCGGAGGCACTTTCAGTGCAATGCTCTGCAAGTCACAAATGCGTTTACTCGATTAGAAATGCTCTTTCTGGATGCATTGTGAAAAGTGGGATACCATGTACATAGTCTTGTGGCGCACCAGCACCATGCTAAGTGAGGCAGATCTAGGACAGGCCCAGTGTGAGGGTTGTTCAGTGTACGGAAGGGAGGAGGATGCAACACTGCAAGAACAGCTATGAAGAAAGGTCACTGGAGTTGAAATGTTAACTCTCCACAGAAGCTGTCAGATCTGCCAGACCAGCAACTTCTGCTTTTGTTTCAGATCTTCAGCATCCTCATTTCTTTGTTTCAGTTTACCTTTTATTGTTTGCTTTGGTGACTATTGTAACACTTTTTCTGTTTGTTTAACACTGTTTGTTTTATTCTTTTAGTGAATACCTGGTATTCACCTATTTTATAAAAACAATTGCTGGTCCCTCACCAAATTGCAAAGAATAAGGGAAATCTGGACCGAGATCACAACATGGACAACTGAAGGTGTTGTGAGCCATCTGCAGCACAGAATTCTATTTAACCACAATCTGTAAAGTCATGGCTTGGCTTACTCCTCACCCCGCCATTACCATAAAACCAGGGAACCAATCCGGGTTCAAAGAAAAGTGCAGAAGGTATGCAGGATCAGCAACAAGGCAAACCTAAAATTAAGGAACAAATTATTGCAGATGCTGGAATCTGTACTGTAAACAACAAATGCTGGAGATCACAGCGGGTCAGATAGCATCCATGGAGAGAGCAAGCTAATGTTTTTAGTCTAGATGACTCTTCATCACAGTCATCTAGACTCAAAATGTTAACTTGCTCTCTCGCCATGGATGCTGTGGCTGTGATCTCCGGCTTTGTTGTTTTCAAACTTAAAATTAAGATCCAAACTGGTGAAGCTATAACACAAAATTATATGCAGGCCAGATACCTGTCATGGAATTCACATGCAATCAACTAAGCTAAGCAATTCTGTAACCAATGGATCCAATTAAAGCTCTCCTGACCTGCCACATTGCATTGGAAGTGCTGGTGGAGAATTAGTTAACTATCCAGAATAAGAAGCGTCACAAGTAACCCATCAACCAAATGCAGTGACAGTAGACTCTACTATGTACAAGGTATATTAAAACAGTAACTTACTAAAGCTATCCTGACAGGAATTTCCAAACCTGTTGAAGAAGTACATAAAGTACATCTCACCATGTGTAAGCTGACCTTCAATGGCCACAACTTGGAACTACATTTATTGCTGCCTTCAGTGACACTGCATTAAAATCTAGATCCTCCCTTCCTAGCAGAACCATGGATGTACCTATGAAGATGAAATGTATCTGTTCAATGTAGGTCATCACCATAGCGTCATCGAGATATACATCAAGGAAACAGACCCTTCAGGCCAACTCATCCATGCCAACCAGATATCCTAAACTAATCATGTCCCATTTGCCAGTATCTGGGCTATATCCTTCTAAACCCTTCCTATTCATATACCCATCCAGATGCCTTTTAAATGTAATTGTACCAGCCTCCAAAACTTCCTCTGGCAGCACATTCCAAACGCGCACCACCCTCTGCGCAAAAATGTTGTCCCTTAGGTCCCTTTTATATCTTTCCCTTCTCACCCTAATCCTATGCCTCGAATTCTGAACTCCCTCACCCCAGAGAAAAGACCTTGTCTATTTACCCTTTCCATCCCCCTCATGATTTTATAAGCCTCTGTAAGGTCACACCTCAGCCTCCAACCCTCCAGGGCCTTCAAGAACAATTAATGATAAGCAGAAAATTCTGGCTAGAGACATCAACATCCCATGAAAGAATTTTTAGAAATGCTGGCTGTTATATACCACAGCTGACTTTTCTTGAGATTGGACAAGATGAATGACAGACATCCATTCCTTTCCAATTCTGACGGCTTTACAATTCTGTTTGCTTTGAGAGTTATAGAGTCATAGAGATGTACAGCATGGAAACAGACCCTTTGGTCCAACCCGTCCATGCCGACCAGATATCCCAACCCAATTTAGTCCCACCTGCCAGCACCCGACCCATATCCCTCCAAACCCTTCCTACTCATATACCCAGCCAAATGCCTCTTAAATGTTGCAATTGTACCAGCCTCCACCACTTCCTCTGGCAGCTCATTCCATGCACGTACCACCCTCTGAATGAAAAAGTTGCCCCTTAGGTCTCTTTTATATCTTTCCCCTCTCACCCTAAACCTATGCCCTCTAGTTCTGGACTCTCCGAACCCAGGAAAAAGACTTTGCCTATTTATCCGATCCATGTCCTTCATAATTTTGTAAACCTCTATAAGGTCACCCCTCAGCCTCCGACGCTCCAGGAAAACAACCCCAGCCTGTTCAGACTCTCCTTATAGCTCAAATCCTCCAACCCTGGCAACATCCTTGTAAATCTTTTCTGAACCCTTTCAAGTTTCACAACATCTTTCTGAAAGGAAGGAGACCAGAATTGCATGCAATATTGCAACTGTGGCCTAACCAATGTCCTGTACAGCCGCAACATGACCTCCCAACTCCTGTACTCAATACTCTGACCAATAAAGGAAAGCATACCAAACGCCTTCTTCACTATCCTATCTACCTGTGATTCCACTTTCAAGGAACTATGAACCCGCACTCCAAGGTCTCTTTGCTCAGCAACACTCCCTAGGACCTTACCATTAAGTGTATAAGTCCTGCTAAGATTTGCTTTCCCAAAATACAGCACCTCGCATTGATCTGAATTAAACTCCATCTGCCACTTCTCAGCCTATTGACCCATCTGGTGCAGATCCTGTTGTAATCTGAGGTAACCCTCTTCGCTGTCCACTACACCTCCAATTTTGGTGTCATCTGCAAACTTACTAACTATACCTATCATGCTCGCATCCAAATCTTTTATGTAAATGACAAAAAGTAGAGGACCCAGCACCGATCCTTGTGGCACTCCACTGGTCACAGGCCTCCAGTATGAAAAAAACCCTCCACCACCACCCTCTGTCTTCTACCTTTGAGCCAGTTCTGTATCCAAATAGACAATAGACAATAGGTGCAGGAGTAGGCCATTCTGCTTTTCGAGCCTGCACCACCATTCAATATGATCATGGCTGATCATCCTTAATCAGTATCCTGTTCCTGCCTTATCTCCATAACCCTTGATTCAACTATCCTTGAGAGCTCTATCCAACTCTCTCTTAAATGAATCCAGAGACTGGGCCTCCACTGTCCTCTGGGGCACAGCATTCCAGACAGCCACCACTCTCTGGTGAACAAGTTTCTCCTCATCTCTGTCCTAAATGGTCTACCCCGTATTTTTAAGCTGTGTCCTCTGGTTCGGTACTCACCCATCAGCTGAAACATGCTTCCTGCCTCCAGAGTGTCCATTCCTTTAATAATCCTATATGTCTCAATCAGATCCCCTCTCAGTCTTCTAAACTCAAGGGTATACAAGCCCATTCACTCAAGTCTTTCAGCACAAGATAGTCCCGCCATTCCAGGAATTGACCTCGTGAACCTACGCTGCACTCCCTCAATAGCTAGAATGTCTTTCCTCAAAGTTGGAGACCAGAACTGCACACAGTACTCCAGGTGTGGTCTCACCAGGGCCCTGTCCAGCTGCAGAAGAACCTCTTTGCTTCTATACTCAATCCCTCTTGTTATGAAGGCCAGCATGCTATTAACCTTCTTCACTACCTGTTGTACCTGCATGCTTACCTTCATTAACTGGTGTACAAGAACACCCAGATCTCTTTGTACTGCCCCTTTACCTAAATTGATTCCATTGAGGTAGTAATCTGCCTTCCTGTTCTTGCCACCAAAGTGGATAACCAAATTAAATTGCATCTGCCATGCATGTGGCCACCCTGTATTCCATGTGATCTAATCTTGCTAATCAGTCTCCCATGGGGAACCTTGTCGAACGCCTTACTGAAGTCCATATGGACCACATCTACTGCTCTGCCCTGATCAATCTTCTTTGTTACTTCTTTAAAAAACTCAATCAAGTTTGTGAGACATGATTTCCCATGTACAAAGCCATGTTGACTATCCCGAATCAGTCCTTGCCTTTCCAAATATATATACATCCTGTTCCAAGGATTCCCTTCAACAACTTGCCCACCACCGAGGTCAGGCTCACCGGTTCCCTGGCTTGTCTTTACTGCCCTTCTTAAACAGTGGGACCACGTTTGCCAACCTCCAGTCTTCCAGCATCTCATCTGTGACTATCGATGATACAAATAAATTATACTGCCTGTAATAACAAAAGAAAAAGTAGGAAAATTTAAGGGATGTCATTTTAATAAAACCCATCCAGTGGGAAATTGGTGATCCATTTTAATGTCATGCCTAATGAACTGGATATGTTATAAAAGTGATCTGATCCTATTAGCTATTACCCTGTGGGAATGGGGCAAAATAAGCAGAGGTAACCTTTTAAAAAGGTTACATTTTGAGTAGTGCAGAAATATTTTAGTGCTCTACAGGGTTAATCATGATATCAATTAACCATGATATTGGAACAACATTAGTACCCTGTTTATTCAAGTATTACTGTCCATGCAATGTTTATTTGAATTTTTTTTACTTGACTGTAATGTCAATCCTTTAACAATGTCTTATTTCTAACTTATTTTTAAGCTCTGTGAAGTAATGCAACTACTTTTTATTCCTCTTTTGTATCAATAATTTGTACCTAGATACTTGTACCTAAAATGACAGCACAAGAGGCAGACATTGTAAAAGCTTTTCACTGTACTTTGACAATGGAGTACACGTGACAATAAAGAATAAGATATTTTATGAGCTGAGAAGAGCCAAAATGACCAGTGTCTAAAATGGATTAATTTCTGAAAGAAGTCTGTATTGAACGAGTTACTCATTTAATTGAGAAATGTACTAATTTGACCAATTTTCTAACTGAATAGTTCTATAAGTAAATGTCAGTTGTGTCATCAATTAATTTGATAGCCTGGGCAGAGGTTATGTGCTTACCCAGATTGTGTCACCAGTGCATATTTGCATATTTCCCAGTGGCTAGTTTAACAGCAAGAACAGAAATGTCAAGAAGGATTAATTTCCTTCTGTCACAGTTCAGGGGATTGGTTGGTAACTTGAAGATTAAGGAATGGAAAAACAAAACAAAGGTCAAAGAAATTTGCTGACCGGCTTTTCCCTTCACACAAGCACTTTATCAGTTCAATCAGAACATACTGGATGTAAACCAACTTAGATTAGAATTCAGCTTCAACAATCTGATTAACAAAACACTAAGAAAAATTGAACTGCGCCCATATGTGAAGCGGTATAACTTCAACTTTGAATTCTCCTTTTAAAATCAAATCTCTAAAAAAATGATTATAGTGTTATGTGTCTGTCAATCTGAAAGGCAGAACACATACAGAAGAATAAAATGAGCTCATTATTATCGATTTCTTTTCATGCCATTTTTCTCCTGTCCACAAGTCTACAACAAAATTGCTGCTGCTACTACAGCTATTCTGTAATTTTCAACAGAAACCTTTCAAGCCAGGAAATTTTACCAGCACACTTTAAAATTAGAGCACATATAATGGAAGTATTAACTTCTCACATCATCCAAATTAAGTGGATTTTTTTCTTAAATGTTCATCATCCAATGCAAAAGCACACCCACAGAATCCTTTTCTTAACAATCAGAAACCTGTGATTCTACAAAAAAAAACACATCCTCAACACAAATATCGAATTTTAATTATCTTGTATGTTATCACAAAGGCATTTTTGAGAGGCACCAACATTCCACTCTTAAGAATTTTTTTATAAAATGCCCTTTCAGATGTCATGCTCAGAAATAGCTTAATTTAATCCATTCCAAGTTTTTTCTATTTTTCTTAGAAATTGTAAGAAACTTAGTTACAAAAGACCAATGACACCGTCAAAACTGAACAGTCTGTATGCAGGCAACTAATTTCCATCTTCAATGCAGAATATGATGAACAAGCCTTTGAGAAAGCCATGATTAATACACATTCCTGTAGTGACTTCCACAAGTTAAGATAATATGTCACCATATTAGACTGCTATGAGACCTGGACCATCAGCAATGCCTCAGCTGTACTGTCTTCCCACTGAGTCTGGGACAGTCAAACAACTGTAGAGTTCAAAGCCAGCTGTGCAAGCATTCAGACAAAACTCCTGCAAAAATCACTTACAATGAACTGAACATTGCAGCCAAATGGCTGAAAAGCATCACCCACACCAGGTCTTGGCTTCTCAACTCGCAAATGGTTCTTCTAGCAGAGGCAAGCAAAATGCTGCAAAGGTTTCCCAACACTCAGAAAAAGTAATGTGAATGACCGCGGAGCTTTATATCAATCATTCAGAAATATGATAACTGGCCCATGGAGCTGCATCATGCTTCGAATTCAAATGCCTTCATAGCAAAGCAGAGTGGCAGAAGAGAACAAAAGAATTTTGGATTCTTTTCCCTTGTACAATATTTTGCCCCAATTGCCCAAGGATCTGCAAATTAAGAATCAGCCTGTTCAGTCCCATGTAGACCCACAGTAGAAATTTGGGAACCTGAAAGGACATTATCCAAAAATCGAGGAACAGCTGCCAACGGCCACGATTGTTTCACAATATTATAATTAATATTATATCAAACTTTGCTGAATTCTTTGAAGTAAAGCAAGAGATTTGTTAGTGTAATTCAAAAGATACTCTAAGTCTGAAGTTCCAGAAGGAAAGTTCCAGACTGGAGATTTATTCATAAATTGAAATCCCAACGAATGAAGCCAAATGAGATAGCAGGGATCCAAAAGTGGCTCAATGGCAGGAATAAACAGTGGTGCATGGGATTGTTTCAAATGAGGTGGTGATTTGACAGTAGTGTTCTCCAAGGGCAAATTTCAGTCCATCTTTTTCTTCAAAGTTCTACGCTCAGCTTTAAGGACCAGCATTACAAACACTGGTGATTATCTGTTGCTTTGCTAAGTTTAGCATAATGATGAGTATAGCTGTAGACCTTTGGATAACATTGAAAGGAGATTGAAATGGGCAGAAGTAGTATTCAATGTAATGAAATGTGAAGTGAAGAACTGTGGGATGGGGAACAAGATGGAGAGACGGTTTTTGTAGACATGTTACAACCTTGAAGTGTAGATGAACAGAGAAAACTGAAAAAATGGCAAGTTGGTAAAAGCATTTAAATTATTGGGTTTAAAGACAGAAGTAAAGTGAAAAAGCAAAAAGATCACCTTCAAAGTTTATAAATTGGTGGCTAAGTTTCAGCCAGAATATCCTGAACAATTCTGGTCAAAGATGTAAAGGCTTTCAAAAGGACACAGAAATGGTTCACTGGAACATTACCAGGGATGACGGACGTACGCAGAGAACTTGGAAGAATTTGGGTTCTGCTCTTTGACACAGAGAGTGAAAAAAGGTGAACTAATGTGGTTTTCAAGATTTTGAGAGATTTTAATTGAGTGGGAAGAGGAATAAAGTACTCCATTTAACAAACAGATCAAAAGATGTGAAATCATTGACAGACATTCAAAGTGGAAGAGGAGAATTATTTCACTCGAGAGTCATCAGGATCTGAAACAATTCACTTGAAAAGGTGACAGCAACTGATTCCATAAATGATTTTACGAGACACATGATGATGAGGAATTTACAGAGTTGCAGACAGAAAAGCGGGAGGGTAGAAGTAAGCATGACTGTCCTTTCACAAAGCATGGTACAGTGATAGAAATTAACAAAGTAGGAAACCCATCAACACAGCATCAGTCAAATGATAGATCATTAAAGTAATTCATTTGTTCTTGGACTTCAAGCTACCTCACTGCATTAGTGAATCTTATTATAAACACACTTTTTGAAGAACTCCCTTCCATCTTTAAGATTTGTTGACCCATGTTCTTTTCACTGTACACATGACAAAATACCAATAATTCAGATAATTCTCCGTGACACAAAGACTGCAGTAGAAACAGAGCACAGAAACCATTCCTGCTAAATGACAATGCTGCTTAAACTTTCTGATGCCACATGATGACACATTAACCATTAAAATAATCAAATCTTTCAGCTAACAAAGCGTGTATGAGTCATGTCAGGATGCATTACTGGGAGCCTGCTTTAAATGCAAGATTTAAGTTATTCTACCATAAAACTCGTCTTCATCACCCTGGAGCTCACATTAAAATTGTTAGAAGAGGAAAGGAATGTTGAAAGGCTTCGAACAAGAGTGCATCATGCATGGGATATGAATCAATGGCACTATTATAAAGGAATATGCAGATTTGCTGAATTGATTTCCTTCTTTCAAGTTGCATTAGCACTCTTCCTTCAGCTCGCTAGGCTGAAATCGTTCAGATAACCTAGATATTCAGATCCTTCAAGGTTGATCTGTTAGTTTGGTTTCTTAAATCATTATTTGGAAACCTTTTTATTTATCTACATACATCAGCATTGGAGATGTGAATTCTTGCTAATGGTGGTGTTTGAAAAACTACTCTCAAGATCAATTGAAATAAATGTTCAATGTTTCAACAGTGCAGGTGAAGGCTGGTGTCTGATGAGGTGAAGGACTAAAGGGAATGTGGAGGAGGAAAGAGGGCAGAGATGGGATGGAATCAGGGGATTAAAAAAAA
Organism: Hemiscyllium ocellatum; assembly: GCF_020745735.1. Taxonomy (NCBI): domain Eukaryota; kingdom Metazoa; phylum Chordata; class Chondrichthyes; order Orectolobiformes; family Hemiscylliidae; genus Hemiscyllium; species Hemiscyllium ocellatum. The sequence goes on along the minus strand of NC_083413.1, from coordinate 63,520,115 downwards.
GGAGAAACTGTCCTCAGACCTTCTGTAGCCAATGTTCCTGTGACAGCATGCGTCACACATCCAATGTTTCCTTCAGGCCTTTTGCCTCTCATTCATAGTTTCAGGACATGTAATACCTTTTCCATTCAACATTTCTGCCAATTCCCTCCAGCCACACAATCACTCTTCCAATAAGTACATTCAGGTGTTAATCACAGCAGTGAGTACAATACTTTTAACCTTAAGGAAAAGTCAGAAATAAAACATGGAACAGGTTGACAAACTATTGAAGGGGCCATTTTCTTTCCTACAAATTAAGTCAAAGAAATATCAAACTTTGAGTTCAATAAATTGTTTTCAGGTTAAAACAAGCTCCATCTTTCTTGACTTAAAACATCATTAAATAAAACCTGCATTATCATTGAGTAGTTCAAAGCAACAGGATAATTAAAGAAAGAATAATTAATTGTCATTAATGGATCAAGTGAAGTTTGTCAAATGTTCACTTGCCAAACCTACCAGGTTTCTTTCAATTATCAAACCATATCCCACTTTCCTGACATAAGCACAACTAAACAAGAACATATCGGGCATGCTCTGTTTTATTAAAGGCAAGTAGAAAAGATAGCCATTAGGAAAACAAATATCTAACATATTTGACAATGTTAATTACACAATCTTTAGATTTATTTATTCTCCCTGCTCAACATTTTTTTCCCAATACTGTCAGGTTGGTGTAGTGGAATCTGTAAATGCATTCAACTCAAACACATGGTTAACAAGTCAGAATAATCACACAAATCTTGCTTTGAACCTTAACTGAATAAAAGCAAAAATGGTTCACCGTTTGCTCAGGATATCTTTGTATGAAATCCAATAGGGAGTTAGTGATTAGTAATTATGTCCATTGATTAGGATACTTTAATAGTTAAACAAACAAACAGATTTTAAATAATCAGCGAGTGCCTTCCAATAACAGGCGAAAATAAAAGGGACCATAGACAATCTATTGTGGCTGAATTAGAAGTTGATTAAATGGAATGAAGCCATTCAAATGTATGTCCTGTTCAGAGGTTATGCAAGCATAACTATAAATTCCAAATTCAAAACTAGCCTATCTGTGTCTTTTCCTCTTGAATTTTTGCTCATCCATCGACTAACAAGACAGTTACATGGGAAACAAGGAAAAGGGATACTCCATTAAGCACATATCTCTGCTGCATTTTTAACCTAACATCATTACAAATACACAGCTCTTTCTCGAGGCTTTTCTTACCTAATTGATGCTCTGTAACTGCAAAGCTGAGAAATAAATCTTTTTACAACGAACTCTCATCCTACACCCAACAACGTGCTCTGAAAATTCTGATCACAATTTTGGCAGCTGTGACTATTTGCACCACAGTAGCAGAGACAATCCAAACATTCCAAACTGATCAACAATATTTGAAATCAAGTAACCCATTATTATTTTAAAAACAAATAAATTCATCCCATCTCCCAGCTTTAACACATCCTTGAAAAAAAATTTACAGGAACTTGGTCTGTATCTTTACCATAAACTAAAGAATCTTCAGTGTGCCAGGTTACACTGCAATCTGTTCCTGAGCCTTTGAGGTAATATATTAGTTTTAAACAGCTAAACAACGGACCAAAATATTACCTCCACCCACCTTCAAAGGCAGAGGTAATATCCAAACTGGCATTCTAAAAGTGTATTATAAAAATATAAAGATTTGCATGGTCACTACATATCGTCAAACACTAAAAATAACTTAATAACTACCCTTATCACCTTTATCCACATATGTTAAAGAATAAGCTTGATGACTAAGACAATGGTTGGCATCGCAATGACAAATTGCTTGGTTGTTTCTAAACAGATTGGGATTCCCATTGCAGCCTTGCATTATCAGTTCTGCATTCAGATGCAAGTCTTGTGTTGTTATTCCAGGTTTTCGCTTCCAAATTGCTGTCACATGCCAGTTACCCCCCAGAACACCATCCAAGTGATGGTTTTTGCATGATTAAGCAAATATAGACAGACTAGAAATCATTAATTATATCAGGAATAAACAACATCCACTTGTGCATTTTAAAATTAGACACCAGGACAGTAAAGTTTCTAGATTCAAAATTCTAGATTCAGCAGAAGTGTGATCCAAAGTAAATGACTTCAGCAACCCAAATCCCATCTCCCCAACTTTTCCAAAAAGCCCAAAACACCACGTGCAGAACAGAAGGGAAAATAGTCCATCTCCATTCCTTCATTTGAAAGGAGATGGCCAGACCTTCCCACTAAGATCCCTTCACATAATTCAAAGTTTCATTATTCTTTCATGGGATCTAGTTGTCACTGACATGGCTAACATTTGCTGTCTATCCTGACTAGCTATTGAGCTCATGAGTTGCCTTCTTGCACCACTGCAGTCTATCTGGTATAGCATGGGGAAAGGCTGACTGAGTTGAAAAATACATAACACGGAATAATTCACACAGTTCTTTAAAGATTGTCCATTGCCTACTATATGACTGCCAGCAAACTCAAAAAAGATTGGTTAACAATGGCTGAAAAAGCAAGTAAAAGATTGTATAAGATTCAGAAAAGACTTTTAAAGTGGCAAGTAATAGGGAAAAAAAAATTAGTAAGGAGGAATAGAACACAAATTCAATAAAACAAAAACATAAAAATGGACTGTAAAAGCTCCTACAGGTGCATAAAAGTGTAATGTTTGGTTAAGCCAAATGATGGCCCATTAAAAGCATAATCAGGAGAATTTCTAACGAGAAATACAGAAACAGAAGACAAGCTTAGATGATGACTTTGCGTCTGTTTTCTTTAAGGAAGATACAAGTAATCTTCTGACGAAGGAAAATGAGGAGTTGAATGAAATTAGTATTAATGAGAGGTTGTACTGGAGAAAATTAATGGGGCTGAAATTTACTAAATCCCTGGGATCTAATAATCCTTATCCAAGGATGTTGAAGAGAGTGACTATACAGGTGGACCATGCATTGGAGGTTATCTTCCAAAATTTCATAGATTACCAATGTTTCCTTTCAATTTAAGAAGGGAGCAAGCAAACAGGTATAGAGAGTATGCAGGAACAGATCTACAGATCGATCAGCCTTTTCATCAGTTGTAGGAAAAATGTTAGAACCTGGACATGATAATTGGACACATGTAAGTGATTTGATTGGACATTTACACAGGGATTTGCAAACGGAAAATCATGTTTGACAAACTTGGAGTTTTTGAGAATGTTATGAACAGTATTAATTAAGGAGAGTCAATGGATCAAGTGTCTATTTGGATTTTCAGAAGGCTTTTAGTAACATCAGCCAATAGGAGGCTCATAGTCAAATTAAAGCACATGGGGGAGGAAGCAATACACTGGTATGGATTAAGGCTTGGCTAATAAGCAGAAAACAGAATAGGAATAAATGGGTCATTCATGCATTGGCAAGCTATGACTAGTGAGGTACGGTAAAATCAGTACTTAGGTCCCAGCTGTTAACAATATATTTATGAACAATTTAGATGCAAGGATCAGGTGACCCTCTTGTGGTGTCCCTACCTCGTGGATCAGGAGACCTGGGTTCAAGTCCCACCTATTCCAGAGGTATGTATCTTTAAAAGATTATCCATTGCCTATTATAAGACTGCTAGTAAATACTCAAAAAAAGGTTGGTCAACAATGGTTGGCAAAGCAAGTGAAAGAATTGCATAAGGTTCAGAGAAGGCTTCTAAAGAAATAGGAGTAAATCTAGGAATTGGGATGCAGCAAATCAAGACCAGAGAAATGATTAGTAAGGAGGAATAGAACAAATGCAGTAAAACAAGAACATAAAATGGACTGCAAAAGCTTCTACAGGTACATAAAACTGTAATGTTTGGCTAAGACAAAAGCTGGTCTTTTAAAAGAAGAATCAGGAGAATTTATCCCAGAACAGGTTGATTAGAAAAGTGGATTAAACAAAATACTTACACATAGGGACCAAGTGTAATATTTCGAGATTTGTGAATGACATAAAGTAGTGTGCATATGGGTTGTGAGGAAAATGTAAAACATTTCCAAGCATATTTGTGAATGGGCAGAATGAATAGAATGTGGAAAAATGAGGTTTTCCACATGGTGGGAAGAACAGATAGTGCAGAATATTTCTTAAATGGTGAACAAAAGTTAAAAATCACACAACACCAGGTTATAGTCCAACAGGTTTATTTGGAAGCACTAGCTCTCGGAGCACCGCTCCTTCATCAAGGGATTGTAGAGTATAAGATCATAGAACACAGAATTTGTAACAAAAGTTTACAGTGTGATTAGATTACTTACAGTGTGGAAACAGGCCCTTTGACCCAACAAGTCCACACTGACCCGCTGAAGCACAACCCACCCAGACCAGTTCCCCTACATTTACCCCTTCACCTAACACTACAGGCAATTTAGCATGGTCAATTCACCTAACCTGCACATTTTTGAACTGTGGGAGGAAACCCACACAGACACGGGGAGAATGTGCAAACTCCACACAGTCAGTCGCCTGAGGCAGGAATTGAACTCAGGTCTCTGGCGCTGTGAAGCAGCAGTGCTAACCACTGTGCCACTGTGCCACCCATAACTAATGTAAGTGAAATTACATATTGAAAAACACCTGGATCATTTGTTAAGTCTCTCATCTTTTAGAATGAACATGTTGGTTTCAGTTCTTTTATATGTAAAGTTCGAGAACTTTCTTAAAGTTACATTCTCAAGTGAACTTCAACAATAGGTGCCATGTTGGCCCAGATAATGCACTGAAGATGTGGGGCGCCCTGTGTGAGGCTGTCTGTGGTCCAATGTTCAGACTGATTCTAATCTAAAAAGGCATTTACAGAATCATACATCTGTCCATGCAGTTTTTGAACAAAATAAAATGTAACTCTGCAAGTACAAATTCACCTCACGAACGTGTGTGTATGCACGTGCGCGTGGGGTATAAGTGTGTGTATGAAGGGGTATGTATGTGGGCGGGTGCATGTGAGAGTGTGGAAGTGTATGTGTGAGCGTATGAGTCTGTAGGAGTGTGTGTGTGCGTGTATCTAAGAGCGTCTGTGTGTCTGTTTCTCTGTGTCTGTCTGTCTGTGTGTGTAGAGCAGTGGGGTTACCTGTAGTGTGACATGAACCCAAGCTCCCGTTTAAGCCATCCCCATGGATACTGAACTTGGCTATAAGTCTCTGTTTGGCCACTTTGCATTGTTGCCTGTCCCGAAATCCACTTTGGAGGATGGTCATCTGAAGGTGCAAGGTCAAATGTCCCGAACTGCTGAAGTGTTCTCCAACTGGGAGGGAACACTCCTCTCTGTTGATTGTTGTGCGGTGTCCATTCATCCATTGCTGTAGCCTCTGCCTGGTCTCGCCAATATACCTTGCCTCAGGCCATCCTTGCCTGCAGCGTATGAGATAGACAATGTTGGCCGAGTCACATGGTGGGAGGTATCCCCTCATGTAATGGTGGTATCAGTGTCGACACTCTGAAATGTCTTGCAGCGTCAACAATGACAAGGTTGTATGGTGTTTTCCGGAAAGCCGGGCAGTTTGCTGCAAACAACGATCTGAGGTTTGGTGGCTATTTAAAGCGAGAAGTGGAGGTGTTGTGAATGCCTTGGGGAGGTGGTTCTTAAATGGTGACAGGTTGGAAAGTCCAGCTGTACAAAGAAGCATGGCGCTCACCCATGGACTCCATCAACAAACACATTAACCTAGACGCAATATACCGGCCACTAAAATGAACAACCACAATGGGCAACCAGAAGCAGCAGAAACAGAAGCATATAAATTCCAGAAGACCCAGTATATCAGCACTTGTATCCTTGTCAATAGTCGTTGAAGGTTAATCTGCAGGTTCAGCAAGCTGTTAAAAACACTAATTGAATTAGCCTTTATTACTAGTACAGGAGAAGTGATGCCTTGTATCAACTGTACAACAGCTTAGAGCACACCAAGAGTACCAGGTGTTTTGGTCTCCTTATCTAAGCAAAGATATTGTTACTATAGGTGCCAACATCACTGGCTAGGACAGCTTACACAATTAGGGATTGTCAATCAGAGGACAGTTAAGAGTTAACAACATTGCTGAGGGTCTGCAGTCACATGTAGGCCTGACCAGGTAAGGATGGCAATTGTCTTCCCTAAAGTAAAGGAGATGGTTTGTCTGACAATCGATAGTAGTTCCATGGTCATCATTCGACACTCAATTCCAGATTTTAATTCTATTCAAAGTCCACCATTTGTCATGATGAATTTCAAACTCAGATCCCCAAACATTACCTGGGTCTTCATGGTTTGCGTGGAGATTCGCAGCTTGGGTGACAGTTGCCGTGGTTGTGGATATGGACCAGATCCTAAACTACAACAGCAACCACCTGAACACAGACAGGAGAAGCTGCATTAGGGCCCTGTTCAAAAGGATTACGACACACTGCAGCACTCCCGAACTGTGATGAGAAGAAGAACACCATTACAGGGTCTTCAACAAGAACAGATACCCCTGCAACTTCATCCATAGATGCCTAACAGACAAGCAACACGATGAAGACATGTCATGACCCAACACACTAACCACTACTTTATATAAAAAAGGTCACAGACCTAACAGCCAAACTTCTCTGACCACTCAGATTCATGACAGCCCATAAACCAACAGCCACGCTCAGACAACAGCTCACCAGAACAAAACACCCGATACCCATCCTGTGCAAGACTAACGTAATTTACAAGATTCCATGTAGAGACTGCATGAAACACAAAAGGGACAAACAGGCAGACAACTAACCATCCACATCCACAAACACCAAACTAGCTGCCACAAGCAGCTGTCCCTTGTAGCCACACATGCAGATGACAAAGACCACAAATTCGACTGGGGTAACACAATGACCATTGAACAAGCTAAGCAGAGAATAGCCAGAGAATTTCTAGAAGCATAGCATTCATCTACAGACTCCATCAACAAACACATTGACCTAGACCCAATATACTGGCCATGATAACGAACAAATGGAACCAGCAACCAGAACCAGCAGAAGTGAAACCAAATAAATTCCAGAAGACACAGTACAGCAATGCTTTACAGGAGGCTCCAAAGCACTAAAGGCGTCACCGACTCAGGGGACGAAACATCTGCAAATCAACTTCCCAGCTCGGCAACTAAGCATTTATCATCTTTCTGGATTAATTGTTTTATAATAATACTACCATACCCTTACGTAAATAGAATTTAAAAGCATTGAAATATCTGATTGGTCATGATTTTAATAAAAGAGGAACAGGGTCAACAGGATGTATGGCCTATTCCTGTTCCAATATTCCTGCATACTGCGAGGGTGCAGTAAGAGTGGTATGTATCTGATGTTAAGTTCCATGGACATAGGGGTGCTGGTGGTTCCTACACATGGACATACCCTGAGATTTGGTGACTGGTCTCCATATGAAGACCTGGAGGAACTGGCAGAGAGTTGTGCTCGGACTTTCATATTGTCACTTGTAGAGTTTCTATCTGACAAGTAGAAGAATAGGAAACTGAACATTTTGAGGGGAGATTGGTTATAATAGTAATAGTAATCTCCTGCCACTCACTAGTGAGATTCTCATCCCCCTCTTCAAAACTTGGTTGTGAAGAATGGGACTTGTTGATCTCAACACTGAGAAGATCATTCCTGCTGATCCTGTCTGATTGTCTTAATTTTCTCAACAATGCTTACTTTGCCCTATAGCTGGAAGAATTTGCTCAATGTAATTAAACTGCTAATTAATTGGGCATTTCTGTAACATGTAATAGGGTGAAAATGTTGTGTAAGATATCCATGTCAAAACATTCATGTACACACCTTGGTGTAGATGGTATAAAATTGAAAGTCCCTCAACTATATTGTCTTAAACCAAACATAAAAAGGTGCAGTCTCTAACAAGACCTAGTTTCCAACTTTCAAAATAGAAGATAAACACTGAAAAGATCTTCCAAAAAATAGCAACATGCTGAGAGTGTCTATATTAAATTTACAGACGACAAAGTACTTTCCTGAAAGACACTACTGAAAGGAGATATTTACTTCAACAGGAATTAAATAGCACAACAGGGCAACCTGGAATGAAATATAGCATTTGCCAAAGCAGCAACATAATAGGAAAATAAATCCAGCATTATTATTAAGGAAGGATCTTCAGTGTGCCATTCACACATTTATAAAATGCTATGTTGTGATGAAAATATGCAGCAACACTAACGTTCATTTATACAGCATTGCAAAAAGAAAAGAAAAAGTGTCCAGCTGCTTCAAAGCTTTAAATGAAAAGCACAAATACTGAGACAAAGGACTGGAAAACAGCTGATCCAATGAAGAAACAGGGAGAAAAAAATATTTCAGGCAGTGGGAATACTAGTGAAACTGGAGTCAACGAGAGTCAAGGGGTAAACTCATCAATGGTTGGAATCATATCCTGTACAGCACAAAGTGTGATGGATGTGTCAGGTGAAGGTCAATCATCTCAGCCCAGGAAATCGCTGCATGAGTACTTTCAGGTAGCCCCCTATTTTCAACCACCTTTAACTGCTTCAATTATCTTCCCTTTAGCACAAGATCAGAAGTGGAAAATGCTATTGCTTGCAAAATGGTTATTGTCATTCATAACCCTCCAGCTAATGAAGACGTCCATGCCCACTTATAGCAAAACTTCGGCAACATGCAAACTTGAGCTGTTAAATGGCAAGTGACATTCAAACCAAACAAGTGCTAGACAATGACAATCTTCAAGGGGAGAAGATCTAACTCCCTCCCCAATTAACATTTAGTGGCATTTATAATGTTTAAAGAGCACCACCGATGTCCTGAGGGGTGTGACCAGAAACTTAACTGGCCCAGTCACATTAATTCTGGTGGTAACAAAAGCAGATCAAAAGTTAGCTCATCTACAGGAGTGATTAACTTTACTCTCAAAAGCTTTATCACCCTGTTTTCCATTTATCTCCCTGAATGCAGCTCCAATAACACTCAACAAATCCCACACCAGCCAGGCCAAAGCAACCCATGTGTATGGGGTCCGATATTTATTCCCTCCACCAGTGTGGCATAGTGGAAACAATGTCCAAGATAGCAATTCATCGAGATTTCCCTCTCATTAGCACCTAAATCTGTGACCTTTACCACCTAGAGGAATGAAAAAGATGGTATATGGCAGCAGCATCACCTGCACGTTCCATTCCAACCTGACGTGGAACTACATTACCACTTCTCCATTCAGACACTCGATTAAAGTCCTGAAATTCCCTCTCAGAACATTGGATGTGCCTACATCACACAAAAGACAGCAGCTCAAGAAGCTGGTCCACCACAACTTTTGCAAAGGAAACCAACAGTGGGTAGCAAATGCAGGCAAGGCTAACAGCTCACAATATGAATACTAAAGAAAGCAGTCAGGGCTTCCCAAAGTATGTGCCACAGCACACCAGTGTGCCATGGAACTTTTGCAATGAAGTAATTGTTATTTTAGTAATGCAAATTTATTAATTTAATAGGTTTTTAGAATTTCAACTTGGATTTTCTTTCTTTCCCCATGGTAGAGTATATGACAATAATTTCTACCTTTGATCAAGGGTTACTGCTACACCTCCCATAGAATTATTTACTTGGCCACACTGCTTTTTCGACTCTTAGTCATTTACAGCAGTCATCCAGCTTCTCATTTCAATGCTAGCTGACAAAGATGGAAATTTTGTCTGCTCCAAGGAAAACAACCTCAGTCTATCCCATTCTTCCTCACAGCTCAAACTTTCCAGCTCAGGCAAATCTCCTCTTTACCTTCCTTATTGCAATCACATCCTTACTATAAAATGGTGACCAGAACTGCAAGCAGCACTTCAGTAGTGACTTCATCAATGTTCTACACATAACCTCCTTGCTAATAAAAGGCAAGTATCCCAGGTGCCTTCTTAAATACCTTCTTTTTATCTTCCACGCTATTTTCAGGGATTTTTGGATATGCACAAAGTCCCTTTGATTTTCAGGCCTTTCTGGGGTTGTCCCATTCATAGTGCAATCCTTTGCCTGGTTATCCCTCCCCAAGCACGTTACTTCACATTTTTTCAGGTTGAATTTCATTTACCACTACATTGCACAACTGACCCATTGATATCCTCCTGTACTTTAATGGTTATCCTCCTCAATATTTACCAACCTAACAATTTTTGTGCTATCTGCAAACCTCTTGATCGTTCCCCTTATATTTAAATTCAATTCCTTAATGTACACCAGATATTACAAGGGTTCCAGCATCAAACCTTGCAAAACCCATTGAAAACTAACTTCTGGTCATAGAAACATTCCACTACCATCACCCTCTGCCTCCCAGCCAATTTTGGATGTAGTATGTCACATTGCTTGGTATAACATAGGCTCTTGCTTTCTTCAAAAGTCTGCCATGGTGTACCTTAAAAATAGCTTTGCTAAAGACCATGAAGATCACATCAAATGCACTGTCCTAATTAACACTCCTGATTGTCTCCTCAAAAAATTCAATCAAATTTATCAAACAAGATCTTCACTGAATAAATCCATGCTCATTATCCTGAATTAATATGTGCCGCTCCAGGCACAGAGTACAGTGTATCTGCAATCCCATTCAATTTTGGTCTTCATTCACAGGATGGAAGTTCTTTGATTTAACTTTACCATTGCCTTTGTTCTGCGTTGTTGACATTGGTGTAGCTTGCAAAAGTACTTTTTTTTTCAGAAAAGTATAGAAGTTCACTTTTACTTCAAGAAAAAAATTAAGTTAATTATGTATAAAACAACTACGATTTAAATTAGGGGAGTCCACGCTTTTTTGCAATGAGGGCAAAATTAAATAAAACAGAATAAATAGTTGTGCCATATATGTAAATGGAACTTAACCTTTATTACATGAAGCATGATTTGGAGGTGCTGGTGTTGGACTGGGGTGTACAAAGTTAAAAATCACACAACACCAGGATATATTCCAACAGGTTTAGTTGGAAGCACTAGCTTTCAGAGCGTTGCTCCTTCCTCAGTGGTTGTGGAGTATAAGAAAGTAGGACACAGCATTAATAATTGTGCTCATTGCATGTTTTACATCAGATGATCGTCAATAAAGGTTCCATCCAATTTACCAGATTTGGACGTGGAAATGAACACAGGCAATTCTTTTCTTATAATAGGAGTCCCATCAGATGGGCTGCTGAATTTGCAAAAGAGTAACAGGAGCAATGAGTCAACAGACAAGATGACAAAGGTACAAACAGACGGTACTGTGATGACTACTTGGCATTTGGATTCACCCGCTTCAGTGATCTTGCTGCTCCTCGACTTGAATGTCTGATTTGCCAAGATTTGTCAGGCTGTCAAATGAAGCCATGGTTCCAAGCAAATCAAAATGATATCCCTTCACAAAGCATCCCCCTTAACTGCAATGTACACTGGTTACTTAAACACTTGCCAGAATAGAATGCAATGTTCTCTCATGAGAACATGAGCAAAAGTCTTGATTGTGCACAAGAGGCCAATTGCCTGATTGATTGTCAAAGCCAAAAAAAAAAGCTCCATACAATTGCTCAAACTCCTGGCTTGTCAGGAAATTGTCTGCATGCTGATAAACAGTAAAAGACGTGGCAGGAGCTCCACATTCAAACAATCCCAGCAGCAAGAACATTGAAGATATATCACACAACAGAGCGGTAACATTCATCCAGAAAATTCAAGGAGCAAGAAAGATTTCCCTGCAGCTTGATGAACCTTGGGATGTTGTGCACAGTTAATTGCAGGTGTTCAGCTTTCTGAGGAGAACAGCTTGAAAGAGCATCATTTACTCTGTCAGGAAGGTCCAAAGCAAACAACAAAGAAGAAACATTCAAAGTGACCATTGAGTATTGTGGCAGAACTACAAAAGTTCCATCAGCCCCTGATGATGTGGCTACAATGTCAGAGACTGTGAAAGATTGTATGTCCAAAGTATGACATGAAAATACAGAGGTCCAAATCACTCACTCGGTTCTTCATAGGGAGGCTTTTGTATTATCTAGCTTGTCTGCTAAGCTGAAATCCTTGCTAAATAAGGCTGTGAAAATCATCACCTTCATAAAATTCAGACCACTTCATTCACACTTTTTGTTCTGTTCAATGTGATGGAATAGGAGAATGACCTTGATCCTTTTAATATCATAGTGAAGTTTGCTGACTTTAAGAAACAAAACTTTGTACAATGTCTATAAGGTAGGTGAGCTTGCTGCATGGATAGGAACCTGGGACTTCGATGATGTGGCCAATTTGGAGACATGGATAGAGCAGGATAAGGAATGGAAGTTGCAGGTTCTAGGGTTTAGATCTTTCATTAAGAACAGGCAAAGCGGTAAAAGAGGGGGAGGCATGGCCTTGTCAGTCAAGGATAGTATAACTGTGGCTGAAAGAACTTTTGACGAGGACTCGTCTACTGAGGTACTGTGGGCTGAGGTTAGAAACAGGAGAGAGGTCACACTGCTTGGAATTTTTTATAGGCCTCCGCAAAGTTCCATGGAGGTCGAAGAGAGGATTGGCAAAATTATTCTGGGTAGTAGTGAAAGGAACAGAGTGGTCATTATAGGGGACATTGACTGTAAATGCTATAACTCTAGTATGTCAGATGGATCAGTTTTTGTCCAACGTGTCCAGGAGAGTTTCCTGACACAGTATGTCAAGGGCCGACAAGAGGGGAGGCCACACTGGATCTGGTGCTTGGTAATGAACCAGGCCAGGTGTTTGATTTAGTGGTAGGTGAGCACTTTGGAGAGAGTGACCATAATTCAGTTACGTTTAGTTTAGCGATGAAAAGGGATAGGTACATGCCACAGGTCAAGAGTTATTTGAATAGATTAGATTAGATTACTTACAGTGTGGAAACAGGCCCTTCAGCCCAACAAGTCCACACCGACCCGCCGAAGCGCAACCCACCCATTCCACTACAGTTACTCCTTTTACCTAACACTGCGGGCAATTTAGCATGGCCAATTCACCTGACCTACACATCTTAGGACTGTGGGTGGAAACCATAGCACCCGGAGGAAACCCACGCAGACACGGGGAGAATGTGCAAACTCCACACAGTCAGCCGCCTGAGTCCAGAATTGAACCCAGGTCTCTGGCGCTGTGAGGCAGCAGTGCTAACCACTGTGCCACTGTGCCGCCCATCGATGGGGCAAGGGCAATTAAAATGCGATTAGGCAAGAATTAGGATGCATCGAATGGGGTAGCAAAATGCAGAGGAAACAGACAATTGAAATGTAGAGCTGGTTTAAGGAACAGATATTGCGTGTCCTTGATAGGTACATCCCTGTCAGGCAGGGAGGAAGCGATAAGGTAAGGGAACTGTGGTTTACTACTGAAATTGCATCTCTTGTTAAGCAGAAGAAGGAGGCTTACGTGTTGATGAGGCAAGATGGTTCAGATGAGGCGATGGAGAGTTACAGATCAGTTAGGAAGGATTTAAAGAGAGAGTTAAGAAGAGCAAAGAGAGGACACGAGCAGTCTTTAGCAAATAGAATAAAGGAGAACCCTAAAGCTTTCTATAGGTATGTGAGGAATAAAAGGATGATTAGGGTAGGAATAGGGTCAGTCAAAGACAGAAGTGGGAAGTTGAGTGTGAATCCTGTAGAGATCGGAGAGGTGCTAAACGAACATTTCTCATCAGTTTTCACTCAGGAAAAGCAGAATATTGTGGAGGAGAAGAATGAGGTACGAGATATTAAACTAGAAAGGATCAAGGTTAGTTACGAAGAGGTGTTATCAATTCTCGAAAGAGTGAAAGTAGACAAGTCTCCTGGGCTGGATGGGATTTATCTGAGGATTTCCTGGGAATCTAGAGAGGAGATAGCAGAGCTTTTGACTTTGATATTTGAGTCATCATTGTCTACAGGTTTTAGTACCAGAGGTCTAGAGGATTGCAAATGTTGCAGCCATGTTCAAGAAGGGCAGTAGAGATGACTCAGGTAATTATAGACCAGTGAGCCTTACTCTGTTTTAGGAAAGGTTTTGGAAAGGACTATAAGAGATAAGATTTATAATCATCTAGCAAGCAACAATTTGATTGCAGATAGTTAACATGGTTTCATCAAGGGCAGGTTGTGTCTCATAAACCTCATTGAGTTTTTTGAGAAGGTGAGCAAGCATGTAGATAAGGGTAGGGCAGTTGACGTGGTATATATGGACTTCAGTAAAGCCTTTGATAAGGTTCCACATAGTAGGCTGTTGGAGAAAATGCAGAGGCATGGGATTGAGGGTGATTTAGCAGTTTAGATTAGAAACTGGCTTTCTGGAGGAAAGCAGCGAGTGGTGGTTAATGGAAAATATTCAGCCTGGAGTCCGGTTCCTAGTGGTGTGCCACAAGGATCTGTTTTGGGACCACTGCTGTTTGTCATTTTTATAAATGGATTAGACGCAGGCATAGGTGGATGGATTAGTAAATTTGCAGACGACATTAAAGTCGGTGAAGTAGTGGACAGTTTGGAAGAATGTTACAGGTTGCAGGGGGACTTGGATAAACTGCAGAATTGGGCTGAGAGGTAGCAAATGGGGTTCAGTGCAGCGAAATGTGAGGTGATGCACTTTGGGAAGAATAACAGGAAGGTAGAGTACTGGCTCAATGGAAAGATTCTTGGTAGTGTAGATGTGTAGAGGGATCTTGGAATCCACAGATCCCTGAAAGTTGCCACCCAGGTTGATAGTGCTGTTAAGAAGGCATATGGTTTGTTAGGTTTCATTGGTAGAGGGATCGAGTTCCAGAGCGGCAATATCATGCTGCAACTATACAAAATGCTAGTGTGGCCGCACTTGGACTATTGTGTACAGTTCTGGTCGCCATATTTTGGGAAGGATGTGGAAGCATTGGACAAGGTGCAAAGGAGATTTACCAGGACGTTGCCTGGTCTAGAGGGAAGGTCTTGTGAGGAAAGGCTGAAATACTTGGGTCTGTTCTCATTGGAACGAAGAAGGTTAAGAGGGTATTTGAGAAAGACATACAAGATGATCAGAGGATTAGGCAGAGTAGACAGTGAAAGTCTTTTTCCTCGGATAATGACGTCAGCTTGTATGAGGGGGCTACAAATTGAGCGCTGATAGATTTAAGACAGATGTCAGAGGCAGGTTCTTTACTCAAGAGAGTGGTAGGGGTATGGCATGCTCTACCTGCCAATGTAGTTAACTCAGCCACATTAGGGAGATTTAAACAAAACTTGGATAAGCATGGATAATGATGGGATAGTGTAGGGGACGAGCTGGGAATGGTTCACAGGTCAGCGCAACATCGACGGCTGAAGGGCCTGTTCTGTGCTGTATTGTTCTATGTTCTATAAACTGAAGGAAAAAATAATCCATGCACAATGAGCCCCAGATTTCTAATTTGCTGCAAGATAAATACTGGCTGGAAAAACTGGCCAATATGTGTTTTGTCTGTGAACACCTGAATGTGCTGAATCAGAAGCTGCAAGGACACAATGGGAATGCCCTAACATAGACAGACGATCTGAACTGGCACAAATGAAAACTTCAACTTTGGAGAGAAGGCACAGGACACGGTTTATTTTCAATGTTCAAGTTAGCTTCTAGGTTGAACCCAGGAGAAAAAGGTTTCTGTCACTCATGGAGCAACATTTGAGATTGCTTCAAGCCAAGCTTGAGCATTATTTCAGATCATCTGGGAAAGAACAGTTTCACTGGATTCAAAATCCATTTACAGCGTCTTCAGAAAAATCAAAACCACAAGTTTCTCTTTGAAGGTGAAAAAAAATTCCCAGACTGCAGGCTTAATGCACGCCTGAGCTCAAATTCAAGCAGATTCCATTCAATCAATTTTGACTCTACTTGAGAAATTAATATCCCTTGATCTCAAAGCAGGCATTAATTGTTCTGCTGCCTTACTCAACTATTTCCCTTGTGAACTTAGGTTCTCTTCCCTCACACTTATCAAGAATCTGAAGACATCATGTTTAAAAAGAATGGGTCAGGAGCTTCATGTAGATCTTTCCAGAATTGAACCAATTTTTAAACAATATTTTTAATGAACCTATCTTACATTGAAATTCCAGTCAAAAGATGTCAAACATTTCCCATGAAAACGGTAGTCTATTTATGTTACATTCTAAATAAATTTTATTTTGTGAACAATATTGCAGATTACTTTATTTAAAAAATGTGTACCATTAAAGTTTGGATGTTAATAAATTATCCTTAAGCTAAAGAGAGTTTGGGGAGTACTACTCTTATAGAATTTATTATTCCCCCTATTCATATTATTGAGTACTATATTGAGTATTCTCACTCACTTCAGGAACTTAGTTCAGCTAAAACATTTATTTGTTCATAAGTGATGAGCCATTATCACATTCCTTTTTATTCAAAAATATGACAATGACGCAACTAGACATACAATCAATCAATTGAATCTTCCACCAGTTCATTATGAAAAATTATTAATACAAAATAATTATGTTAATAGAATCACTAGCGCACTTAGCCAAATTTAATACTCACAGTAGGTTTTCTGTTTATAATGACAGTAACGTGCCTAACATATCAAAGCAAATGAGTATGATATTAATGATTACATGAGGAACTGAAGTTGAGGGGTAAATGTTATTAACGTTCAACAAAAGCTTTTAAAATAACATGTTTGCAATAACTGAAGTGCAAACATTCTGCTGTGATCATCAAATTTCTGAATTTTGCTCCATCAAATGATATAATCTACACAATTTCTTCCCAATGGTCATACTTCTGCCAAGTCACAATTCATCATCCCCCAGCCAGACTGTCTTTTTCTGATCAAGCTCACCAACGTTCACTGAATCAAATGTTAAAAATAAGGAATAATTTAAAATGTATTGTGTATATTAAAATCATTTTAGACATACAAAACCTTAAGGGACTTTATTTTGTTTTTTTTAAAAGAGTTCTTTATTCTCTCATGGGAGGTGGGTGTTACTGGTGGCCAGCATTTATTGCCCATCCCTAACTGCCCTTGAACTGAATTGTTTACTAAGCCATTTCAGAGGGTAGTTTTGAGAGTCAACCACATTGCTGTGGGTCTGGAGTCACATGTAGGCCAGACCAGGCGTGGATGGCAGATTTCCTTCTCTGAAGGACATTGGTGAATTCGATTACTTTTCTGACAATTGGCAATGGTTTCATGGTCATCAGTAGATTCTTAATTCTAGAACACTTCTATTGAATTCAAATTCCGCCATCTGTTGAGGTGGGATTTAAACCAAGGCCCCTGAACATTAGCCAAATTTCTAATTTAATAGCCTAACAACAATACCACGAGGCCATTGCCAGCCCAAATAACAGATGATAGGGGATTGGAGTCTTACAAAGGTGAAGGAAATTCCAACATTGTAAACAGATCACTAAGCTCCACACTAAACTTCTTCACTTTCTCACCCTGTTCTTCCATCGTATATGTTTCAGTGATTATATCATTATGCAAACAGCACAATAAACCAATTTAAAATCACTCAAATAATACACAATAATGGTGTTGTTATCCCTGATGGGCGCTATTTCATAAATGCAATAAATTAACTAAGAACATTAAAAATGCAGATAAGTGCAGCAGAGGGAAAATCTAAGCCAGCTGCCCATTTTTACATGTACCTTTTGTAGGTTTGCACAGATACAGCTAATAAATATGGTCACCAGTGCAATAATAACCAGATGGGATCGAGAGTACTTGAGGAGTTAAATGAACCAGGAACATCAGAAATCTGGTTCCAATCTAATTACATGCCAGTTTTACGGATACAGAAAGAGAGACGTGCAGCCACTTCCAGGGCCTTTGCTGCCATACAGAATACCTGACAACTGTAATAATGTGAGTTCACCAGCAAGAAGAAGCCAAGTGCCATCCCAGCAGCTCTTGAGGGTTAGGAAGAGCAGTGTGGCTTCTTTCTTTACCCCTCAAAATTCCCCATTCTGACCAGCTCCCTATCTGTGTCCATTTGCAGAGTCAATGATCAGACCCCACTTTGTGATCAGACATGCTCTGCTCCAAACCCGATTTCTAGACTTGAATGTATCTGGCACGGTGGCCACTGCCAGAGTTTTCCCACCCAACTAAAGGGCCCGCTCTGGGAGTTAAAATGACACTCTGTTGTGAAACACAGACTTCCTTGTTTCCCATGCGCTGGCAAAATCTTGCTTCAGCATTGAGAATAGCAGCAGGTCTAAGTGACTCCTCTGGATTTTAAGGGCTAGAACACATATTTACATTAGCCCTTTTCAGGTTATAAAATGGAGTAATATTGACCTTGTCTAACTCTTCATTGCAGCAAAATAATATTCCCCCACACCCCATACTTTTAAATGTGCCTGCGCCAAATGAGCACCAAATAGTAACTCAGCACAAGCTTTGAGTGAACTTACGGGCAGCAATAAATGCTAGTGTGACCAAGACCATCCATATCCCAAGAATGAATAAGAGAAGTGTTCATTTATAAGGCTGCAACACATTTTTATTTCAATAACAAAGCCATTTTATGATTGCATTGCAATGCACTGACTTTTTAAACCTGAATTCCAAGAAATTGCATTGAACATATTTTGGAAAGGTTTTGTCCATCTCTGCATATGTTAAGATAGTACACAATCCTTGAAATTTGAAAATGTACAGAACTAGAAATTACTGTCCCTTTGGACTGTCATCCTATAAATAAATAATAGTAACATTTGCAAATGAAATTCAGGTCCAACTCTTTTTGTATACTTCAGCAAAAGGGGACCAGTCTGCTCATTTTCAACTAACTCACTTTGCTTTCCTGTACACAGTATCTAGAGCATAACTGAAAACTACTATGTTCTACAATGCTGCCTTTATTCATCAATCAGTTTATTTTTCCCTCTTGACAATGACAGCTCATTCTTGATTTTGTTAGTACAGTCAGGTGCTACTGTCTCCCTTGGTTGGGGGGGGGCCTAATTCTGCCAACTTCTGTGTAAACTAATCGGTTCCAAAATGTCCCTTCAATCTTACACCTCTCAAGGTTGGGGCTACATCCTTTCTTGAAATTTTGAGATATTCAACATAAAAAGCTGCTAACATTTACTTATCCACTTGAAAATGTCTGTATTTTCATGTGAGAAGCCAGTCTATGTTTGACTGCAGGATGATAGTAGGAACATGCATCTTGGTTTCTTGTCTCTATAATATTTGGGGCAATGAGAATCAGGGATTGAGGCAGTCGGATCAGGCTTGGCTTCTTGGACTACGCCACGGCGCAGAGATTTAGATGACCCTCCGCCCTTGTGGTCATGTCAGCTGAGTATTTTAGGGAGCAGTTAAGTTATTGGTAAGGGATGCATCTTTTGTTGAATGCATTTCCGAGAATGGGTCCTCATTCTGCCATTCCCATTTCAAGCTGGATATGATTCATCACGCATTCTGACTGGAAAGGATATTGGAGTGGGACGGAGAAGATTCAGTTCTTGTGGTCCACTATGGCACAAACAACATAGACAAGGCTAGGAAGGAAGATCTATTTGGGAAGTATCAAGCACTAGGAAGGAAATTGAAGAAGAGGTCCTCGAGAGCCATAATCTCTGGATTACTGCCGGAGCCACATGCTAATTGGCATAGGGATAGGAAAATTAGGGAAGTAAACACAGGGCTAAGAGATTGGTGTGGGAGAGAGGGATTCCATTTTATGGGATATTGACGTCAGTTTTGGAACCGGGGCCATCTGTACCGATGAGACAATCAACAACTGAATTGATCTGGAACCAGTGTTCTGGCGAAAAGGATCAATAGAGCGGTCACTCGGACTTGAAACTTGTGAGTCAGGGGAAGGGAAAGGGAAAGCAGCAGGGGTAGTATGGAGTCAAGTAGATTGGTGAGCAGTAGGTTAGCATGTGTGCAGGATTTAAGTTCAAGGCAGACTAGGAATGAAACAAAAAGGAAGGATAACTTAGGACGTATTATTAGAGATATTAGAAATCACGAGGATATGAAAATTTGCAGTAAGGCGCTTTAACTGAATGCTCGTAGTCTTTGTAACAAGGTAGATGAATTAACAGCACAAATCATTGTGAATGATTATGATATGATAGACATCACAAAGGCATGGTTGCAGGGGGTTCAGGACTGGCAGTTAAACATCCAAGGATTTACAACTTATTGAAAAGACAGGGAGGTGGGCAGAGGGGGCTGGGTGGCCCTGTTAGTTAAGAATGAGATTAAATCTATGGCACTGAATGACATAGGGTCAGATGATGTGGAGTCCTGTGTGGGTGGAGTTGAGGAACCACAAAGGCAAAAAAAAACATAATGGGAGTTATGTATAGATCTCCCAGCAATGGTCAGGACCAGGGGTGCAGCATGTACAAGGAAATAGATAGGACATGTCAGAAAGGCAAGGTCATGGTGATCATGGGGGACTTCAATATGCAAATACACTTAGTGAACAATATTGCCAGTGGATCCAAAGAAAGGGAATTCATGGAATGTTTACAGGATGGCTTTTTGGAGCAGCTTGTGATGGAGCCCACAAGGGAGTGGGCTATTCTGGACTTAGTGCTATGTAATGAGCCAGACTTTATAAAAGATCTTAAAGTAAGGGAACACTTAGGAGGCAGCGATCATAATGCGGTAGAGTTCAGCCTGCAGTTCAAAAGAGAGAAGGCAAAATTAGATGTAATGGTGTTATAGTTTAATAAAAGTAATTACAGGGGCATGAGAGAGGAACTGACGAAAATTGACTGGAAACAGACCCTCGTGGGGAAGACAGTAGAGCAACAATGGCAGGAGTTTCTGGGTATAATTGAGGACGCAATACTGAGGTACATCCTAAAGAAAAGAAAGATTACTGGGGGGGGGGGCTGGGATTAGACATCCATGGCTGACGAAGGAACTCAGGAAATGCACCACAGAAAAAGAGAGAGCCTATAAAGTGGCCAAGAGCACTGGGAAGTCAGAAGATTGCGAAGACTACAAAAACAAACAGAGGATAACAAAGAGAGAAGAAAGGAAGGAGTGGATCAAATATGAAGGTAGGCTAGCCAGTAAAATTCAAAATGATAGTAAAAGTTTCTTTCAATACATAAGAAAGAAACGAGAGGCAAAAACAGAAATTGGGCCGCTCCAAATTGATGCAGGAAATCTAGTGATGGGAGATCAAGAAATAGCTGAAGAACTTAATACTTATTTTGTGTCAGTCTTCACAGTGTAAGACATGAGTAATATCCTAACAATGAAGGACAGTCAGGGACAGAATTGAGTATGGTAGCCATTACAAAAGAGAAAGTGCTAGAAAAGCTAAGAAGTCTAAAAATTGATAAATCTCCTGGCCCCAATGGGCTACATGCTAGAGTTCTGAGGAAGGTAGCTGAGCTAATAGCAGAGGTGTTGGTTGCGATCTTTAAAAAATTACGAGAGTCAGGGAAAGTCCCAGATGATTGGCAAATTGCTGTTGTAACACCCTTGTTCAAGAAAGGGTCAAGACAAAAGATGGAAAATTATAGGCCGATAGCCTAACGTCAGTTGTTGGTAAAATTCTAGAATCCATTGTTAAGGATGAGATTTCTAAATTCTTGGAAGAGCAGGGTTGGATTAGAACAAGTCAGCATGGACGTAGTAAGGGGAGGTCATGCCTGACAAACCTGTTACAATTCTTTGAAGGGGTAACAAGTAGGTTAGACCAGGGAAATCTACTGGATGTTATCTATCTAAGCTTCCAAAAGGCCTTTGATAAGGTGCCTCACAGGAGGCTGCTGAGTACGGTGAGGGCCCATGGTGTTTGAGGTGAGCTACTGGCATAGATTGAGGATTGGCTGTCTGACAGAAGGCAGAGAATTGGGATAAAAGGTTATTTTTCAGAATGGCAGCCAGTGACAAGTGGTGTCCTGCAGGACTCAGTGTTGGGGCAGCAGCTGTTCACTTTATATATCAATGATCTGGATGAAGGAACTGGGGGAATTCTGGTGAAGTTCACTGATGATATGAAGTTAGGCAGACAGACAGGTAGTATTGAGGAGGTGGGGAGGCTACAGAAAGATTTAGACAGTTTAGGGTGTAGGTTTGCTCGCTGAGCTGTAGGCTTGATATCCAGATGTTTCATTACCTGGCTAGGTAACATCATCAATGGTGACCTCGAAGTGAAGCGAAGCTGTTGTCTCCTGCTTTCTATTTATATCTTTCTCCTGGATGGGGTTCCTGGGGTTTATGGTGATGTCATTTCCTGTTCGTTTTCTGAGGGGTTGATAGATGGCATCTAGATCTATGTGTTTGTTTATAGCATTATGGTTGGAGTGCCAGGCCAGGAATTCTCTGGCATGTCTTTGCTTAGCCTGTCCCAAGATAGATGTGTTGTCCCAGTCAAAATGGTGGTTTTTTTCATCTGTGTGTAGAGCTATGAGGGAGAGAGGGTCGTGTCATTTTGTGGCTAGCTGGTGTTCATGTATCCTGGTGGCTAACTTTCTTCCTGTTTGTCCTACATTGTGTTTGTGGCAGTCCTTGCATGGAATTTTATAGATGACATTGGTTTTGTCCATGGGTTGTACTGGGTCTTTTAAATTTGTTAGTTTTTGTTTGAGAGTGTTGGTGGGTTTGTGTGCTACTAGGATTCCGAGGGATCTCAGTAGTCTGGCTGTCATTTCTGAAACTTCTTTGATGTATGGTAAGGTGGTTAGGGTTGCTGGCTGTGTTTGGTCTGCTTGTCGTGGTTTGTTCTTGAGGAATCTGCGCACTGTGTTTTTGAGTATCCTTTCTTCTTGAATACATCGTATAGGTGGTTCTCCTCTGTTTTTCAAAGTTTGTCTGTGCTGCAGTGTGTGGTGGCTTGTGGAATAGTGTTCTGATACAGCTTCGTTTGTGTGTGTTGGGATGGTTGCTGGTGTAGTTGAGTATTTGGTCAGTATTTGTCGGTTTTACTGTATACGCAGGTTTGTAATTCTCCCTTGTCCTTTCTTTCTAGTGTGACGTCCAGAAATGAGAGTTTGTTGTCAGTTTCTTCCTCCTTGGTGAACTTTATGCCTGTGAGGGTGTTGTTGATGATGTTAAATGTCTCTTCTATCTTGTTTCATTTTGTGATGACAAAGGTGTCATCTACGTAGCGAACCCAGATTTTTGGTTTGATGATTGGTACGGCTGTTTGTTCTAGCCTTTGCATTTCCGCCTCTACTATGAATCCTGATAGCGGAGATCCTATGGGTGTGCCGTTGGTTTGTTTGTAGACTATGTTGTTGAAAGTGAAGTGGGTGGTGAGGCACAGGTCCACTAGCTTCATGTTTTTGTTGGTAATGTGATTGATGGTGGTTGGTGTGTGTGTGTGTGTGTGTGTGTGATGGTCTGTTCTAAAAGTGTGGCGAGTGTTTCCTTTGCCAGGTCGATGTTGATGGAGGTGAACAGTGCTGTTACGTCGAATGAGATCATTGCTTCGTCTTCCTCTATTTTGGTGTTTTTGATGATTTTTAGGAATTCCTGGGTGGAGTGGATGGAGTGCTGTGCCTCTTCTACTAGGTACTTCAGTCTCGCGTGTAGTTCTTTGGCCAGTCTGTAAGTTGGTGTTCCAGATAGTGAGACTATAGGTCTGAGGGGGGTCCTGGTTTATGGATTTTTGGTAGTCCGTTTAGACAGTTTAGGAGAATGGTCCAGGAAGTGGCTGATAAAATTCAACATGAGCAAATGTGAGGTCTTGCACTTTGGAAAAAAGAATACAGGCATGGACTATTTTCTAAACCATGAGAAAATTCCTAAAGCCAAAGTACAAAGGGATCGGGGAGAGCTAGTCCAGGATTCTCTATAGGTTGACTTGCACATTGAGTCCATGATTAAGAAAGCAAATGTAATGGTATCATTTATCTCAAGAGGGTTGGAATATAAAAGCAGTGATATGCTTCTGAGAATTCATAAAGCTCTAGCTAGGCCCCATTTAGAATACTGTGTCCAATTTTGGGCCCCACACCTCAGGAAGGACATAATGGCACTGGAGCATGTTCAGCGGGGAATCACACGGATGATCCCTGGAATGATAGGCCTAATATATGATGAACGACTGAGGATCCTGGGATTGTATTCATTAAGGTTTAGAAGGTTGAGGGGAGGTCTAATAGAAACTTACAAGGTAATACATGCCTGAGAAAGGGTTAACGCTGAGAAATTGTTTCCATTAGATGGGGAGACTAGAACCCGTGGGCACAGCCTTAGAATTAGAGGGGGTCAATTTAGAAGGGAAATGAGGGAGGGTAGTGGGCCTGTGGAATTCATTGCCACAGAGCGCAGTGGAGGCTGGGACGTTAAATGTCTTCAAGGCAGAGATTGATAAATTCTTGATCTCGCAAGGAATTAAGGGCCATGGGGACAGTGCACATACGTGGAGTTGAAATGCCCATCAGCCATGACTGAATGGCGGGGTGGACTCGAGGGGCTGAATGGCCTTACTTCCACTCCTATGTGTTATGCTCTTATGGTCTTATGGAATACATCCCACCTGATTCACTCACATGGTTTGCATTTGCAGGGTGGGGGTGGGGAGCATGGGGTGAGGAAGAGGTCACATAACATCTTGCTTATGTTGGGGCAGACTTGCTCTGCAATATGTTATGTCCAGCAAACAAACACCTATGGGCACTGGAGAATTATCTCTGAACCATAGCGGAGGCACTCTCACACTTCAATTTGGCTTTAAAAGAAGCAGCTTACAAAAAGAAGCAGCTGTTGCACTTCAGAGGACAAGAGGAGAATAGAAATTACAGGAGCATTCTTGAACAGCTTTGTGCATCTCACATTACTTCCTGCCTCTTCTCATTCTGGCACAAGCAACCCAGCCACCGCAGTCAATATTTTGCCATTAATTGACTCTGAGGGCTCGATAACTCTCCATTCCTGACTAATTTTAATGAGACAAATAAGCAGTCATTAATTGCAGATGTCAAGACAGAATAAATAAAATAGTCATAAAAACCACCTTGCTTTGTTTGGCAGAATATATTCTGCTACACATGATGAATTCCGGAACCAAAAATCATAAGAAGCTTAAAAATATTAAAATAATGTTTGAACAACACACCTTCAGCTGCACTTCTGTTGGCCCTGAAAATGCAGCTAAATTCATAATTGGTAAGAAATATATTTCTTAATAGCTCAGTTTGATAATCTGCTGATAATTACTATCAATAAACATCAGTACTGGGAAATAGGCCAGTCTGGTAACACAGGGCAACCATTTTGCCAGCAAGGTATCAGAGTCTTCAGGGAAACGTGCTTTAGCAATACATTCCTGGTCAATGAGGCAGGAGTGACTGCTGGTTCGGGTATGGAGAGAACGTAGTGGGTCAACTGGATCAATTGCCAGCATGGGAACACTCAGGGAACAGTGATCACAGTATCATATGTTAATGATTAATTCTGGAAAAGACAAGAAGCAATCTAGAATAAAAATACTTGGTGCAGGGTGGGGGAGGGCACTTGTAGTTGGAGCAGAACTAATTTGCTGCAAGAAAATTGAAATCAAAAATTGGAAAGCAAAATTATAAAGGAACCATAAAAGCTGCCTTTAAAGAGGAAGTGACGCAGGTACAGTCAAGGGACATTCCTACGAAAGAGAAATATAGACAGAGTTTCCTGGATGATGAGAGATAGAGAGGAAGGTGAACAGGAAGAAAGTGCTTATGATGACAGCAGGAGTTTCATCATAAAAGTAAGAACCTGGTTGAATACAGAATGTTCAGAAGGGAAGCAGAAAATAAGTGAAACAAAGAGGATTCTGAGAACAGACTGACAATTGAAATAAGTAATTTAAAAGTCATCCACAGGCACATAAATAGTCATGGGGTGCTAGGAGGAAGGATGAGGCTGATTACACCAAGACACATGCACACATCCTTCTTGCCATCACCCTTTAACCAAAATGTATAGAATCCCTACAGTGCAGAAAGAGTCCATTTGGGCCATCGAGTCTGCACTGACCCTCTGAAGAGCATCTCACCCAGACCCCAAACCCTATCCTCATAAACCTGCATTTGCCATGGTTAACCCACACATCGCTGGTCTCAGTGGGGCAATTTACCATTACCAATCCACTTAACCTGCACATCCTTGGACTGTGGAAGGAAACTGGGGCGTCCAGAGGAAACCCATGCAGAACGAGCAAACTCCATCCAGCCAGCCACCCAAGGCTGGAATCAAATACAGGTCTCTGGAACTGTGAGGCAACAGTACTAACCACTGAACCACTGTACACTGGCTTCACGCATGAAATACAGATATCTTCCAGTGGATATACAAACTAAATATTAGTCACCTTTTTTTTGGAATACCTCAAGCCTTACAAGAGGATATAGCCCTGACCTAAAGAGGAGTGCAATTCAATGGACATTTTGTCGTTGGTTAATTTACACAAAAATTGACAGAATTAATTGCCAATGGGGATATTAGCATCTGAATATATTAACAAAATAAAAAAATGAGCTGACAGAGTTCCCAGTGGGGGGGAAAAAAAACCTAATTTCTAGTTCTGTGCATTTTCATTTTCTGATAATTAACTTACATGCACAGATGGACAAAACTTATACAAAATTGTTAAAATGTAGTTGCTTGAAATCAATGATTAAAAAGCCAATGCAGTGCAAGGATAAGATAGCTTTGATATTGAAACAGAGTGGTTGAAACTTGTCATAGTGTTAATAAATCCAGGGAGTTGAATATGAAGGACCCAGTCTGAAGATTCAACAGAACATGCTTTTGCAACATGTGGTACATCAGAGGTGGTGATGCTCAAGGTCTGATTCCATCCTTCTTACAATCTTTAAGGTAAAGCTTGCTCCTGTCCCTCAAACTTTGTGCCCTGTCCTTAAAGAAAGAACTGTTAAGAAATGGGACCAGAAAATTATGATTTGAAAGTGTAGGAAACAATCCAAGAGTTAATGTTTGCAAAACATTGTAAAATCCAAGAGGTTTTCTTTCATCTGGGGATAAATATTCTCCATGCTAGAAAAAATACTAGTGGAAGCAAATAAACTATCCTTTGCAACCTATCTTTTATCTTAGCCTGCTTGGCACACTTTCCTCATTCCTGAAGAAGGGCTCATGCCTGAAACGTTGATTCTCCTGCTCTTTGGATGCTGCCTGACCTGCTGTACTTTTCCAGCAACACATTTTCAGCTCTGATCTCCAGCATCTGCAGTTCTCACTTTCTCCTAAAGGTACTGATCAGCCATGATTATATTGGTGTAGCAGACTAGAAGGGCTGAACGGTGTGCTCTATTCCTATTTTCTATATTTCTATCTTATCTGGTGATCATTTTCTCCTGTAAAGTTCTGATCAGACTCTTGCAAAAGAAAACTGTGCTCAATTTGGTAAAAGCCTGATTCACCTAGTGGAGACCTTCAAGAAGGTTTCTAGGTTGGAAAGGTTACCATGGCAATAATGCACTTCTGATTCTTTATGAAAGCCAACAGTCTATTTACTTTATTGAAAAACTTCAGTTTTCCTTTGCAGCACAATATTTATCTTCACTGCTGTAATCAAACCCTGTCACATTATCTTCTACTCTCATCTTTGATATACAATTTCAAAATTATACAACTCTGCTTATCTATGGTATTTACTTATCCATAATCTTGTCTTTCATTCTTTGCAATTTAATTTTTGCTTTGTTAAGCTTACATATGAAGAAACTGTCTGAACCAATACCATGAAGAAAACATTAAGTAATATGCAATTAAAATTAAAACAGTATCATGGTGTGACAGACATAGCCACTGAGGATAAGAATTCTATTTTCAGTGTCTGTCACCCTCTATCTGCCTCAATCTCACACTCTATTCAAGTTGATTTATTATTCACTGCCCTGACCTCATTGATTTCTGAGGGACAATGAACCACTTGGAGTACAGGACCCATCTATTGGAATCTGACCTTTGATTATCCAGACTAATTTCTATTCTCGAGGTAAACATATAGATGAGGTTGGTTTCTCTGAATTCTGGTGAGGAAACAAACCCAAGTCTTAAAAAGTAAAGCAGACCTACTTGTGTTATGGAGGACTTTCTGTTTTAGCAAGTTTTGAGAAGATTTGTAGCTCAGATTGAGGTTCTGGTTGTAAATTTGCTCGCTGAGCTAGAAGGTTCATTACCAGATGTTTTGTCACCATACTAGATAACATCTTCAGTGGGCCTCCAGGTGAAACACTGCTGATAATTCCTGCTTTCTATTTATATGTTTGAGTTTCTTTGGGTTGGTGACATCATTTCCTGTGGTGATATCATTTCTGGTTCTTTTGCTCAGGTGGTGGTAGATGGGGGTCGAACTTGATGTGTTTGTTGATAGAGTTCCAGTTGGAATGCCATGCTTCTAGGAATTCTTGTGCATGTCTGTTTGGCATGTCCTCAGATGTATGTATTGTCACAGTCAAAATGGTGTCCTTCCTTATCTGTATGTAAGGATACTAGTGAGAGAGGGTCATGTCGTTTTGTGGCTAGTTGATGTTCATGTATCCTGGTGGCTAGTTTTCTGCCTGTTTGTCCAATGTAGTGTTTGTTACAGTTTACACTAATGTAACAAATTAGGCATCAGGATACAGAACATTAACTAGCTACAAAACGACATGACCCTCTCTCGCCAGTATCCTTACATACAGATAAGGAAGGACACTTCAATTGGGACAACACATCCATCCGAAGACAAGCCAAACAGAGACATGCTGAAGAATTTCTAGAAGCACGGCATTCCAACGGGAACTGTATCAACAAACACATCGAATTCAACCCCCATCTACCACCACCTGAGAAAAAGAACAGGAAATGATATCACCACAGAAAATGACATCACCAACCCAAAGAAACCCAACAAAAAAATAGAAAGCAGGAATTATCAACAGTGCTTCACCCAGCGGCCCACTGAAGATGTTACCTAGTATGGTGACAAAATATCAGGAAATGAACCTTCCAGCTCAGCGAGCAAACCTATATCCAGAACTTTCGGATTGTTAGAAATCTTATAATTTGACCTTTTTCTCCCCCCCGCCAAATCGAATTTGAAAGGCGCAGTCACTTGGTCAAACAGGATTTGAAAATTGCTGAAATGAGAGATGCATTGCCCAAGTTTTTCACCTTGTATTCATCAGGAATGCCAAGTTTCAAGTGACCAATATGGAGATTGCAGTGTACTGGTAATGTCATTTGAGTAATAACAAAGGTTTGGCTAATCCTCTGGGTTGTGGACTCAAGTCCCACCATGGGAGCTGGTGAAATTTTGTTACCAAAGAAATTCAGAAATTGTAGCATTAATGAAGTTGTCAATTATTGTGAGGCATTTAAGAAGGCATTAGATGATTATTTGGTGTATCCGGATATCAGAAGACAGCAGGAGATTGGTGCAAGGTAATGGTGCTGGTGCAGACATGATTGGACAGATCATTTCCTTCTGTGCCATAATAATTCTTTGATTCTACTATACAATAAGACCATAAAAGCATAAGACATAGGAGTGGAAGTAAGGGCATTCGGCCCATGGAGTCCATTCCGCCATTCAATCATGGCTGATGGGCATTTCAACTCCACTTACCAGCATTCTCCCCATAGCCCTTAATTCCTCGCGACATCAAGAATCTATCAATCTCTGCCTTGAAGACATTTAGCGTCCCAGCCTCCACTGCACTCTGCGGCAATGAATTCCACAGGCCCACCACTCTCTGGCTGAAGAAATGTCTCCGCATTTCTGTTCTGAATTGACCCCCTCTAATTCTAAGGCTGTGTCCACGGGTCCTAGTCTCCTCGCCTAACGGAAACAATTTCCTAGCGTCCACCCTTTCCAAGCCATCTATTATCTTGTAAGTTTCTATTAAATCTCCCCTTAATCTTCTAAACTCCAGTGAATACAATCCCAGGATCCTCAGCCATTCCTCATATGTTAGACCAGCCATTCCAGGGATCATCCGTGTGAATCTCCGCTGGACACGTTCCAGTGCCAGTATGTCCTTCCTGAGGTGTGGGAACCAAAACTGGACACAGTACTCCAAATGGGGCCTAACCAGAGCTTTATAAAGTCTCAGTAGCACATCTCTGCTTTTATATTCCAACCCTCTTGAGATAAATTACAACATTGCATTCGCTTTCTTAATCACGGACTCAACCTGCATGTTTACCTTTAGAGAATCGTCAACTAGCACTCCCAGATCCCTTTGTACTTTGGCTTTACGAATTTTCTCACCGTTTAGAAAGTAGTCTATGCTTTTATTCTTTTTTCCAAAGTGCAAGACCTCGCATTTGCTCACGTTGAATTCCATCAGCCATTTCCTGGACCACTCTCCCAAACTGTCTAGATCCTTCTGCAGCTTCCCCACTTCCTTAGTACTACCTGCCTGTCCACCTAACTTTGTATCATTGGCAAACTTCGCTAGAATTCCCCCAGTCCCTTCATCCAGATCATTAATATATAATGTGAACAGCTGCGGCCCCAACACTGAACCCTGCGGGACACCGCTTGTCACTGGCTGCCATTCCTAAAAAGAACCTTTTATCCTAACTCTCTGCCTTCTGTCAGACAGCCAATCCTCAATCCATACCAGTAGCTCACCTCGAACACCATGGGCCCTCACCTTGCTCAGCAGCCTCCCGTGTGGCACCTTATCAAAGGCTTTTTGGAAGTCTAGATAGAACACATCCACTGGGTTTCCCTGGTCTAACCTACTCATCACCTCTTCAAAGAATTCCAACAGGTTTGTCAGACATGACTTCCCCTTACTAAATCCACGTTGACTTGTTCTAATCAGACTCTGCTCTTCCAAGAATTTAGAAACCTCATCCTTAATGATGGATTATAGAATTTTTCCAACAACCGAGGTTAGGCTAATTGGCCTATAATTTTCCATCTTTTGTCTTGATCCTTTCTTGAACAAGAGGGTTACAACAGCGATTTTCCAATCATCCGGGACTTTCCCTGACTCCAGTGACTTTTGAAAGATCTCAACCAATGCCTCCGCTATTTCCTCAGCCTCCTCCCTCAGAACTCGAGGGTGTATCCCATCGGGGCCAGCAGATTTATCAATTTTAAGACCTTTTAGCTTTTCTAGCACTTTCTCTTTTGTAATGGCAACCATACTCAATTGAGCCCCCTGACTCCCTTTAGTTGTTGGGATATTACTCATGTCTTCCACTGTGAAGACTGACGTAAATTACTTGTTAAGTTCTCTTGCTATTTCCTTTTCTCCCATCACTAGGCGTCCAGCATCAGATTGAAGTGGCCCAATGTCTACTTTTGCCTGTCGTTTGTTTCTTATGTATTGAAAGAAACTTTTACTATCATTTCTGATATTACTGGCTTGCCTACCTTCATATTTGATCCTCTCCTTCCTTATTTCTCTCTTTGTTATCCTCTGTTTGTTTTTGTAGCCTTCCTAATCTTCTGATTTCCCAGTGCTCTTGGCCACTTTATAGGATCTCTCTTTTTCTTTAACACTGGGGTTGGTTAGTTCAGTTAATTGGGCTAGTTAGTTAACTGAGGTTAATGAGTGCTAGTTAATTCAAGCACAGTGATGCTTACAGTGTGGGATTAATTCCGAAACTAAATTAGTTTACAATGAAGAACTTTGCTTGCCAATTTCTCCCCTCGCCTGAGGCGTGGTGAATCTCAGGTTAAACCATCACTAGTTATCCTTCTCTAATGACAGAGCATCTCTATGATCTGGTAAGACAACGGCAATTTTACCTTTGCTTTTGAATAAAAGGATGACTTGTGGTTGGCAGGTCGACTCTGATTGACCAAGGCACTGCCATAGAGGCAATGGGGAACAAGAGGCTCCCTAAGCTCCCAGGTAATTCATTAACATTTACATAAGTTCATCCTCAGAGACCGGTCCTCTGCAAGCAAAAAAATCTATGCTCAACCTTGCATCTTTTTTGAATTAGAGCAGCTCAGTGGTTCACTCTGGGCCCTCACAGCACCAGGGACCCTGGTCTGGGTAGGAAGCAGTTCAAAGGGGTTGTGGGGACACAACGGGCCAATGGTCTGCTTCCACAGTGTAGGGACTCTAGGATTCTATGAATTCCCTGAGGCAAGAGAACAACACTAATCATAGTGCTTCAACAATTATTTAAGCTATATGTTAATTCAACCCACTTACATGGGTAGAATTAATATGATTCCTCTGGGCTATTTTTCAGATTAAGTCAAAAACAAAACACTACATATTGAAGGACAACTAAAACAAATCTAAAATTGGATTATATGTTATCAGTTACTTCACATCTGCTTTCATTTAGTTGCAGTGAAAATGCTCCTTACTAAACTATCTTCTGAGAGTGCATTTGTAAACACAACAGTTGCTTTGATGTAGAGTGGTTCCGTTTATATGAATGCAACCACTGGAGTGTGCAACTTCAGCACTAAATCTGAAGGCACATTAGACACTCTATGTACAGGAAGAAAGTCTATAAGAGACTCCACAAGAGAAAACCTGAGTCCACTTTGTGCTAAAGCAATTTGGGATCTTCATTGCAAAGTTGCACTTCACATCAATGATAAAGTTGCTGTAAGTGTAACATTAATTTCCAGAAACTGTCAGGCTGTAAACAGGATGTCTTGGGGAAGTAAAATAGACTATGTGACATCATTTTTATCAAATATTTTCTTCATTAACCATTATCATTTTCCAAATACTTAAGTTGTAATCTGATTTATTACAGATATCAAATACAGTAGAATGGATGCCTGGTTATTACAGTACAATTTTCAGTGGCTGTGGTAACTCTTTGCTAAAGGAAATTTCCGGAAGTTAACCCCACTGATCTTCGCCCTAATGCCTGTATTTCACTCTGAATTTTTTTTGCTCCAAATACACATCCAGTTTCCACTGAAAGGAAAAGTGATCTTTGACTGCAAGAATGCTTTGTAGCAGGAGGTCATGTCCAACAGCCTGCCGTGTAGATACATTTCTCCAAACCTAACCTACCATTCCCCATTGTAATTATTTTTAATTTATGGCTTCTAATCACTGACTCCTCAACCAAAGGAGCTAGTTTGCCACTTAATTCCTTTTTAATCATTGCACCCCCTACAGTGTGGAAGCAGTCCATTCAGCCCATCGAGTCCACGCCAACCTTCTGAAGAGCATCCCACCCAGACCCAAAACTTACCCTATCTCCATATTTCCAATGGCTAATCCACCTAGCCTGCACATCCCTGGACACAATGGCAATTTAACATGGCCAATTCACCTGACCTGCACATCTTTGGACTGTGGGAGGAAACTGGAGCAGCAGGAGGAAACCCATGCAGACATGGCGAGAATGTGCAAACTTCACACAGATAGTCGTCTGAGGCTGGAATCAAACCCGGGTCCCTGATGCTGTGAAGCAGCAGTGCTAATCACTAAGCCATGATGCTACCCACTTTTCTGTAACAGTCTCCCAAAACTGTTCAGACTGGCTTAATTTTAGATAAAGTAATATTCTGGCTAAACTCATTCTCATTTCTATTTTTGTGCATTTTTATGCTAGTTAGAAATTTCCATGTACTTGAAGACTTTTTTTTGGATTTATTTACCTGCACAATGACAATTATACATTTAAATCCATTTATTTCTGTTCATATCACATCTCACAGTATTTACGCTGATTTTAGATAGCACCCTTCATTACAACTGCAGCAAAACAATACAGCATGATTATTTTCAAACAGGGTTCCTCAGATGCCTTTGCATGGGTTGGGGGATGGGGAGAGTTAAGTACAATGTATGCAGGGTGCACTTTCTGTATTTGCTTGTTTACTAAATACAGCAATAGATTTTTCTCTTAATCAGAGGATTGGAAATCTTCTGAAAGCTCATCAGGCAGATACCTGGATCCAGAGGTGTCTGAAGACTCGTGTGAATCCATCAAGTCCTCACTCTCAGGTAAGATTCTGGATTGTTGATTCATGTGAAATTTGGCTGACCAAGTTGTAAACCTTGATTGTCAACAGCCTCGTTATCACCCTTAAAGGTAGGTCACAGTGTGGGAGCTGCCCATCCACTTTCATGTTCTGATGAAGTCAGAAACAGAGGGTGGAGGTGGGTTTGTATTGAGAATCAGAATTTTTGGACATCAATTCCCCTCCTGACTCAAGGCCATCAATTTCATTTTGGGTTAAGATTTAGTCCTTTATTTCTACTGTTGCGCACAAACTAATATTTTTGCCTTGATAAACACTATCTAACGTTAGGCCAGGTGGTCCTGCAGACACCCATGTGAAAATTACTATTGGAAATTTGCAATGCTCAATAACAAGGAACTACACAGAGTAACTTGCCATTACATATGCTGATTACAAACATCTTCAAAGAATTTTCATTAATTATGTAGATTTATTCACATGTACTACTTTGATACAAAAATTATTAAGGAAAGAGGGGTTCGGGTTAAGTAATCTGGTGGTTTCTGGCTTCGTGGATGCAGGATTTGGTAAAAGCACAACAGTGTTGAAAGTGCTTGGTGGATTTATTTTTGCCCTCATTTATATGGAACTCCCTATATCACACCATGTGCAAAGAGTGTAACACTGGCCATCTGTCCTCTGGGTATGGAGCCTGAATTTGAAGAGGATTATGACATTCTGTGAACCTTCTTCAGTTGTGTGAACAATTGACAGCTGGTCTTTTACCCACTTAGAGGAGCATGAAAAACTATTTAATCCACTGCATTAACAGAAGCTCAGGACAGTTAACACAGCAAATCCTAAAATGGCCACTTTACAGGTTCAATAGAATTAAGAAGGTTTTTTTCATTTGCTCATAATTCCACTTTAGAATTGCAAACTAATATCTTTATGATTAAGCTGTCAACACTGGGTAAACAGTGCAGCTGATATGTACAATGAAAAATGGCAGTTCTATTCAAATTGATTTACGATCTATCAAAATTAAGAGATTTGGCATTTTTCATCCAAATGAGCAAGTCTTAATAATTCTGTTCCACCCATGGAGGACAAGTGGCATTTTTTTATTTTGCAGTCATATGACATCATTACAACTTTCATTAAAATCATTTTACAATCTACTTTTGATTATCACTTACTGGGTTTTTTATTTACTGACAACATAAATTTGTAAAACTGTGTGTATGTGTGTCTGCTGTAATCAGTAAGTTGATTGTCTATGTAAGAACAATTGTCCGTGTCAAGCTTATAAATTTACCTCCATCTTATTGGCAAGGAGCTTAATTCGTTGTACTCTCCCATCACAATCTCATCAAAATAGAAAGGATTGAGGCAATGTTTTTAATGTTCCTTACCTGCAACCATGAACAACCTCTGAATAAAACAAAACTTTATTTTACATTACTTTCTCAAGGTGAAGTAACTTCAACAATTTCCTTGCCTCTTTCCACAATCAACATGATTAAAGATTCAGAAATTTCAATTCAGCAAAAGGTCATTTAGCTGATTATAGCTGAATCCTTGCCAATTTGATCCACCATTGGAAATATTCTCCTGTCTTTTCATCCCCGAAAGTTGATTCCCTTTCCCTTAACTTTTGTATTGCACCATGTATTTGAACCAATCACTCATATTCTAATTCTGAATTGTATCAGGTGGCAGTAATGTTCCAATTCCAAATAGTTAGAGGGCGAAATGAATTGTCTGAGGAAGTGGTAGATGCAGGTACAGAAACAAATTTAAAAGGCATTTGGATAGGTACATGAATGAGAAAGGTTTACAGGGATATAGACTAAACACAGGCAAATTGGACACGTTTAGAATGGGAAATTTGATCGGCATGAATGAGTTGGACCAAAAGATCTGTTTCAATTCTGTGTGATTCTATGACCTGATCCTGATAGAGTTCACAAATCATACATTTCGCCTTCTACACCCAAGTGTGGGGAAGGCTGCGGCCTATAATCAATATCAACAGCACAGGATGAAAGAGGGGTGCGATCCCGCAGACAGATTTTAAGGAATTTAGCTGGCTATTAGCAAGATAGAACTCAGCAAGTCGTAACCTCCATCTTATGCCAGGGACCACATGATAGTGAGTTTGGGAAAAAGAGGAATCAAGAGGTTGTATGCACAGCTGGATAGATCATGCATCAATGAAGGTTATAGATTCCTGGGACATGACCTGGAGGAGAAGAGCTCTCAACAAACCAGACGGGTTGTAACTCAACAGAGTGGGAGGACTGGAGTTCTCAGAAAAATAATTGCTGAGTGCTGTAAATGAGAAGGGTCTAAACTAATTTAGCAAGGGATTTGAAGCAGGATGTTCCATCAGACAGGAAAGGAACAAATCAAGCCGCACTAAAGAAAGAAACAGTAAGGTATCACTTTGGGTCAGATGAAAATGGAATGCAATAAAGTCTAAATTAGGTTTACAGTGCATATTCTACACAGACAAGCAAGATTGATGAGCTGCAGGTGCACAGATATTGGAATTCCGGCTCAAAAAAGGATATGACCGGACACTAAATATTCCTGGATCCAAAAGGCAGACATGGGCTCCCAAAAGGTATTTGAAAATGAAAGAAAAAAGAATGGAAGAGTTATTAGGGAAAGCCAGGATGGTGTGACTTGTCAATTTGCTTCTTAAAGAAAGTCTCATTCTGTGCTCAAAGCACTCTATAACACTATCACTCGTTTTTACAGATGTTGTGTCCAGGTTACCATGCTACTGCATAGCACATGAGCATATACTAACTTTAACTCAACTGACTTTGGAAAAATTCTGCTTCCTGGTATCATATCAGACCACAAATTACTGGGAAACTAGAAAGAAATTCTGAGGAATAATACAAATCATTTAGAAAAAGTACAAATTAATCAAGTCCCCATAGATTAATGAGGGAAAAGGTCACTTCTGGCTATTTGGACTTATTTTGTTGAGGAAATAACAAGGAGGTTTGATGAGAGAAACACATTTGATAATGCAAATATGGATTTTAGCAAGGCTTGTGACAAAGTTCCATGTGCCAGGCTAGTCAGATTAGTAAGAACCCATGGGATCCAAGGTCAGGTTGAAACAAAATTGGCTGAGTGGGAGAGAAAGAATAATGGTTAATGGGTATGTTCATTAATTAAAGCCTATTGACAGTGGCATCGCACAGAAAGGTAAATATCCAGGGGGACCCGCACCAAAACATTTTTTTTTAAATCACTTGAGTGCGCATTGGAAATACAGTACTATAACCCAAAGCAGGGCAATGTGCAAGCAAAGAGCCGGATAGTGGGACTAGACTCGAGTTTGATCAGTCTCTTTTTCCCACCAGCATAGTCAAGATAAACTGACTGATAATTATTAGACCATAAATTTGCTATGTTTTATGCATTGAATAACCAGGAAGGGGAAACTGATATACGGGGATCACAAGGTACAGTGTAAAACTGAGGCAACTGAAAGCTTGATTGTTAGTCATAAAGAATCACATGAAGAAACTAATCAAGAGGTAGACAGGTTCGGAGAAGACAGTAAGGTAAGAAGATGATGTAATTAAAGAAACAAATTTCTTACATGAAATGAACTGTATAAATCAATTACTCAAAGCTTGTATTTCTGCAACTGTTCACACGTAGGACTTCCTGAATATAAATAAAACAAAGAACTGCAAATGCTGGAGATCTGAAACAAACAAAAACAGAAATTGTTGGAGAAACTCAGCAGGTCTGGCAGCATCTGTGGAGGGAAAACAGAGTTAATCTGTCGAGCCCAGTGACTCTTCTTCAGAACTCCTGCCCTTGCCTGCTCATCGCTATTAAAGATTGCTAATTCATAATGAGACATGTAACTCTCAAGCTATTGTTGGGTAGTGGAGCAAGCTCTCATCTTTACAACTATGATGCCTCGCTGATATTTAACGTCACACCAAACTACTTGTCAAATTAAGAGAGTTTATTTTGAAGTAGCTGTTAATACTGTAAATCAGCCAAGCATAGCAACATGCTTTTATTCATTCTGTTTAAGATGTACAGTTCTAACTTTTGAAACATGCATCAACTGTTTTGATATTTTATTATTAAACATTTCAAATTTGAATATGCTAGATATTTTGCAGTTTTACTGCTCCATTAGTTTTTTGTTTCCTCCATTTGACTTTAAGGTGTTACAAAACTCTGTTAATAATTGGAAGAGGGAGTGAATGTAAGGCTGTTGTTTGATCTTGGTGTGAATATGACACCTGCAAACCATTTGAACTGCATATGATGTCATCTGTACCCTGGGAGTAAATCAAAGCTTATTGCTCACTCCCAAATATGTGTGTAATTTTATATTTATAACTTTCATGGAAACAAAGTCCCCAGAATGACAAGGTGACATCATGTAGTGAATTCAACTTAATTTCTGCATCACTGTTCAATTATTCCAGGTACAAATCCACAATATAACACACCCAACTACATCACAAATATGTACACAGGTGATGTCAACATGGGAGATGGTGCCACAGTCATGTCTTTGGACGCATAAGCTAGAGGCTCACTCTGTGGGTATGGAAACAAATTCTACTTGACTACTTGTGGAATTTAAGTGTAACATTAGTAAATCTGGAATTTGTATTTAACTGCATTTGTATTAATTACTTAGCAAGGAGCTTGTAATCTTTACCAAAGAATAATATCTGTTCTTGAATTATCTCAAGTCCATTTCATAGCATTTGCACTGGGCATGTTTATTAAGCAATGTAAATGGTATTATACAATTGCTGGTTAATAGAGCCCCTTTCTCTCAAAACGTTATAGAGCAGATCATGCAACAGTACATTACATAACTAAGTTACACACCTTATTCAAGCTTGCAAAGAATTTATGCTATTAACATACAAACACACCTATACCTAAAATACATTTCGCTTGCTTTAAGTGTTTACTGTCTTATATTTTTCATAATTAGCTGCTGTGGTGCAAAAATAAACTATGCAAGAGTTCTTATTGTCAATACTGCTGTCTAAACATACTGAAAATAACATGTGGCTATTTTAGCTGCCTGTCAGCAGTCAGTAACATCAATCAAAATGCAAGAGGCAAGAGTAAAGACCACTGTACATTGAATTTTACTTAGGGACTAGGGAAGTAGTTTATTGTTGCAGATATACAAGCAATTAAGATGGGGCCAATACAGGAAAAACCTATTTTTAAAAAAAGCAATAACACATTATAAACAAATTAATTAACTCATTGACTCTCCGCCTTTACGATTTTAAAAGAAGACTTCAAGTCAATCTACTGCAATGCAATTAGAATAGCGCTACCTTATCTCGAATTGCTTATAACTGTAGCGTGCCCCTGGGCCAGCTATGGAGCTAGAAATGACAATAGGCAAATCTCATCTGTTGCTGCAGAATACTTTGAAAATAGCCTCTGACCATCATGGGGTGAAAATACAGAGCTAAAATATTTTCAGTGCATGACTGCACGAAATACTAGACCCAATCTCAAAACAGGTGCAGTTCTCTTCTTTCAATGATTTCCAAAAAAAAATCTTGGGTAGCATCATCACCAGAAAAAGTACAGCAATTCAAAAAAGCCTACCATCCTTCTCTGGCAAATAAGAGTGTCACTTGTGATGAGCAATAAGTGGGGCCTCAGGATATTGATGCTACTGAAAACCTATGAATAAATTAAAAACACAATCTCACCAGCAGCAGACAAGAATCTGAATCTGATAATGGACTGGATTAAGTCGCCCTGCTGGCAACATCTGATTGGCAACCTGCAATGCATAAACCACCAAATCTTCCGTTGACCACAGGGACCACATTATCATTCCCATTGGATGTTAGGTCGTTTTGATCCAGTCTGGTTTTAAGCAGGTAGCAAATATTCAATATATGATCTTTAAGTAATGGCATATTATCCTCGCTCCCTTGAACGTTTGCTTTCAAAAGGAGCAGTCATGGAAAAGTGGCAAACAATTGCTCAAGTCTTAAGAGGAGTTTCATGGACAATAATATTACTGAGCGAGAAGGTGTCAAAATCTCCCAGTTACAGAAGTAAGAAGATTTCCATTTTAACGTTTCTCTTTTTAAAAAAAAGCTCCATGGAAAATCCACATATAAATTATTGGAAGATTAAATTTGTACTAAACAGAGTTAAACACATCCAAACGGTAAACAGATGGACCACCAAGTAAAACTTGACACAGCTACTCAAAGCAGGATCAGGACAGATGCCTGGAAACTCATTGAAAGAATTTGGTTTCAAGGAGCAGCTGGAATGGAGACAGAGATTAAAAAGATTGTGAAGTCTGGGGTGGTTGTTATCGACTTAAGAGAGGTGGTGGGATAAAAGTTTTCACCATTTTCTTCATCGCTTGATAAACCAGAACTGGAGATACATTTTTGAAGGTGGGTTTTAAAACCTTCTGAATATTGTAACTTTAAAAGAACAGACATGAAAAAGGCTTTCTGATAAATTTAAAATCAAAAGAGAAGTGCTTATCTTTATATTTCAATGAAAGCTCTAAACATATAGGCCATAACAAGACATACAAAAAGAGTTCCAGAGATGAAACAAGCAGTTAGGCTATTAACAGAACAACAAACAAATCATTTATTACACTGATTCTTGCATTGCAAATTAAAATTCCTACAGGCCATTCAGCCCTTTGAGTCCTACCCCAACCCTCTGAAGAGCATCCAACCCAGACCCAGCCCCCGCCCTATCCCTAGAATCCCACATTTGTCATGGCTAATCCACTCATCCTGCAAATTCCTCGACACCTTGATACAATTTTGCATGGCCAATCCATCTAATCTGCTCCTCTTTGGACTGATGAGTTTCTTCTCTTCATTCTGTGAAGACAAATAGAGGGTGAAAGTCTCTGGGCTTTCACACATAGTTGTGGTAAATGTTTGTAGAGACAAATCTTGCAGCTGAAGATAACCTAACTCCAATCTCATTGTCTGTGCTGTTGTTATTGGACAAAATTCCTTTCATTTTGCTGGAGAATAGACCCTCTTATGTCATGTAGGACTGAAGACTGTCCTTCCACTTGCTGGGCCTTTGAATCATAAAAGTGTGCTATTTGTGTTTACTTCGACCATGTAGCCACATGATCAATACTTCTATTATCCCACATAGGACCTGATGTTAGAGGTCGTTGTTACATTATGGAGGATGAATGGTGGCCAATCACATCTCCTTACGATAGGTTGATTTATTACACAAGTCTTTGTTAGGTTTCAAATTCACAAACACCAAATTGGAGGACAATTGTATTTGAGTTCCTAGAAATACTAAAATAACAGAAACAGTAAATTCTACAAATGGTCTCAGAATTTTAATGCCTTTTCAAGGAAGATTTCTGAACCTAAAAATATGTACATTTCAGTGACCTTTCATTCGCGTCTGAGCAGAATTCATAAGACCATTAGACATAGGAGCAGAAATTAGGCCATTCAGCCCATCGAGCCTGCTCCGCCATTCAATCGTGACTGATACGTTTCTCAACCCCATTCTCCTGCTTTGTCCCTGTAACCCTTGATCTCCTTGATAATAAAGAACTTATCTATCTTAGTCTTAAATATACTCAATGATCTGGCCTCCACAGCTTTCTGTGGCAGTGAATTCCTAGATTCACCACTCTATTGTTGAAGAGGTTTCTCTTTATCTCTGTTCTTAAATGTCTACACTTTACTCTAAGGCCTTGGTTCCTTGTCTCTCCTATAATGGAAACAACTTCCCAACATCTACTCTGTCCAGGTCATTCAGTACTTTGTTCCAATTAGACCCCCCTTCATCCTTCCAAATTCCATCGAATATAAACCCAGACTCCTCCATCGTTCCTCAAATCTTAAGTTTTTCATTCCTGGGACCATTCTCGTGAACCTCCTCTGAGCATGCTTCAGGGTCAGTACATCCTTCCTGAGATAAGGGGCCCAAAACTGCTCACAACGAAATGTCGCCTTATTCCCTGGACTCCTCCTTCGGTCAAAGTAATTTATTGTTAAGTCAAGGTTTTTAATAAGTTAAAAGCATCAATTGGCTTTTCACAGCCATTTCAGTGAAGCATCACTGAATTATTTCTGTCCAACCACTGGAACAGCCAGGTCAGTGTGTACCTGTGTCCGGATCAACAGGGAGGCTTTGATGTCCATCTGGCCACTGTGTATAAAACTACCTGCCAAACCCCAGAGATGGGTGATAGGAATAGAAATACCAGCCAGATGAAGGCTTTCCCTGCAATCGATGCACAGGGTCCCTGTTGAAGAATGCCACTCAATAAACAAAGTTGGCTTAAGAAGAAAGCCAAAAAGGAGGAGAAGTGAAAAAGATGACCAAGCTCAAAATAACAATTCTCAATGTCAGTGACATGACAGGGAAAAGTAATAAAGTAACTAACCTCTTGGGATGTAACAGAATGTAAATCACATGAATCGGGTCTAATATTTCATACATACAGTCACACACTGAAAATATTTTCACTCTGTATTCTCACCCCAGAATAGCTTGAGATTATTTGATAGGCTGTACACAAAACAATAATATTAACTGATAAAGATAGCGTAGGCAGGAGATAAACTACTTCCACTGTTTGAAGATTCTAGACCCAGTGGGCATATTCTGAGAATTGGGGCTGGGCCATTCAGGAGAGAAGTTAGAAAGCACTTCTGCACATAAAGAGAAATGTAGGTTTGGGACTCTTTTCCTCCAATGGCAATTGAAGCTAATTCAATTGTTAAATTTAAATGCCAGAGAGACAAGTTTTTATTAAGCAAGTGTTCAAGCGATACGGGTCCAAGGCAGGTATATAGAGTTAGGCCACAAATCGGTTATGATTTTAATCGAATGGCAGAGCAGGAGTAAGGGGCTGAATGGCCCAAGCCTATTCCTACTTTCCTAATGTTTTTCAAGATGGCAGCAAAGTGGCAGGGCTGGTCCTGGGCCTGGGCCTCATTCGCTCCTGTTTTCTCCTTTTCTTTGTTTTCTTCTTTTCACTTTTGCTCATTCCTTTTTCCCCCTCATTCCTCTTTGTTTTCTTTTCTTTAAAGTCTGGAAAGTGGACGTTTCAGGCAGCGGCAAC
Organism: Hemiscyllium ocellatum; assembly: GCF_020745735.1. NCBI lineage: Eukaryota > Metazoa > Chordata > Chondrichthyes > Orectolobiformes > Hemiscylliidae > Hemiscyllium > Hemiscyllium ocellatum. Next base: position 63,477,139 of record NC_083413.1, on the reverse strand, counting down.
ACCAGGATGAACCGGACACCGAGTTGGGTATCTCCTGATGAATGAGCTCCTCGGCTGACTCCGCGGCTTGCACCCACAGGCTGAGCTGATGATCCATATCAGGAGCTAGGCCCAGGTGTCTGAAGGAGCAGAGGCACTGGTGAAGGGGACGGATAGCGGACTGTTGAATGAAGAGCAGGACGTATGGAACCTGCGTGTCCCCAGGCCCATGGCTCCAGCTCGGGCGTGGAGGTCCCAGGACTGGTGGTGGCCGAGGCCAGTAACCAAAGCCTGGAGTCTGTCATAGAGGCCCCGCAGCCCATTTTAGAGACCCCAGCCAATGTCGAGCAGCAACTGGGGGAGCAGCGGAGGAGGAACAAGAAGATGACAGAAAGACAAATTCTATTGCTATAAAATCGTGCATTACATTTCGTGTTTCAAGATGGCACTGGAGTGTGGCAACACTTTGCGTACAACGCGAAAGAAACACTTCTCGTTGTATTTGTGTATACATGACAATAAATCTAAATCTAATCTAAGTAATGTGGAAGAGCAGCAAAGAAAAGGAAATTGCTGAACATAGATTTACTACTATAGTCAGGATGGACGATGAATGTATAGTTTCTGAATCAGTGGTGCTGGAAGAGCACAGCAGTTCAGGCAGCATCCAAAGTGCAGCGAAATCGACGTTTCGGGCAAAAGCCCTTCATCAGGAATAAAGGCAGTGAGCCTGAAGCGTGGAGAGATAAGCTAGAGGAGGGTGAGGGTGGGGAGAAAGTAGCATAGAGTACAATAGGTGAGTGGGGAAGGGGATGAAGGTGATAGGTCAGGGAGGAGAGGGTGGAGTGGATAGGTGGAAGAGGAGCTAGGCAGGTCAGACAAGTCCAGACAAGTCATGGGGACAGTGCTGAGCTGGAAGTTTGGAACTAGGGTGAGGTGGGGGAAGGGGAAATGAGGAAACTGTTGAAGTCCACATTGATGCCCTGGGGTTGAGGTGTTCCGAGGCGGAAGATGAGGCGTTCTTCCTCCAGGCGTCTGGTGGTGAGGGAGTGGCGGTGAAGGAGGCCCAGGACCTCCATGTCCTTGGCAGAGTGGGAGGGGGAGTTGAAATGTTGGGCCATAGGACTGTGTGGGTGATTGGTGTGGGTGTCCCAGAGATGTTCCCTAATGCGCTCTGCTAGGAGGCGTCCAGTCTCCCCAGTGTAGAGGAGACTGCATCGGGAGCAATGCTTATAATAAATGATATTAGTGGATGTGCAGGTAAAACTTTGATGGATGTGGAAGGCTCCTTTAGGGCCTTGGATAGAGGTGAGGGAGGAGGTATGGGCACAGGTTTTACGATGAATGTGCAGTATCAAGTGAGGAAATGAAGGACAAGATACAGGGAGGAGTCAAAATCAACCAAACAAAGCTCAATATTAGGGGTTGAAATGTGGAATATAGTTATTTGTTATGCACTATAAACTGGATGTAGATCAGGGAAGAACAAATAATTCTGGGATCCAGCTTTTAGACCCAAGTCAATAAAAGATGTGATAAATATACGCACAACCAAGGATTCAGGTAATCTTCATGAATGAGGGTGGAATGAAAAAGAAAAGGTGGGGCTAACTCAATTAAGTAAATCTGAGAACATAGACAGAAGAGGGTGCTTTAAATCAAGGAATAAAAAATATCAATCTGATAGCTCATGGATTCCTTTCAGAACTATTCTGAGTTATCACGTGGCAATGAACCAAGCTAGTTAATTAAAAGGTCCTGAACAAATTATTTAGTTACGTTACATTGAGAGAAAATTCAAGGTTATGGAAGCAAAGCATGATAGTTCCGAAATCCAAACGAAAAAAAAAGACATGCAAGATTGCAAAAATGATCAAGGATTAGATATCATACCACACACCTTCAAAAAATTGGAGATTTTCATGGATAAGAGACTGAAAAAGAGTGTGGAAATCATAAAGGCCAATTTGGATTAATGGTCCAAATCACCACCATTTTTATTTTGAGGTAGGTGATGGTGAAAAATCAAGGCCAAACAACCCTATAGTTGCTTTCTACTTCAGAGAAGTCTTATGGCAGGGTTCTTAGGGAGGAAGGTTAGGAAGGTGCTAAGATTCATGGAGTCTCTGAGAAGTACATCTGCTTACTTTAATACCTGTAAAAGGAGTGACAGATATGAGTAAGAAGCGGTGTGTGGGGAATGGTGAAAATTTCAAAGCCAAACTTGGATTGCACCAAATATTAGCACTGATCTCCTTCCTCTGCCGGACTGCTTATGAATCTTTGAAGTGAATAAGTGAGACATTTGCAGATAATATTGAGCCATGTGGTGGGGATGGTAAGAACATGATCAAGTATCTGGTGAATTGGAGAAAAAAACCGGATGACTGTGGTATGATGATCAGTTGACCAAAGAACCAAATGAGAAAAGGTCACTTTGAGCTTGGAAAATGAGTCAGAGTGAAGATGTAATGGCAATGAATAAAGACTTGGAGAAATTGAGTGGTTTCAAGTGCCTGGAGTCGGTGGTGGCAGACAATGGAAGCATGGTTATGGAAATTAAGCAATGATGAGCTCTGGTTGGAATAACTGGAAGAGGGGGGAGTGTTGTGTGAACAGTATTGCTGAAGCTTGAAGGAAACGTTAGCAAAACTGTTGTGCAAAAACCATAGAAATATCAAGAGAGAAACAGTAGCTAGATATTACAGAAATACAAATGCTGAAATGGTTATATAAAATAATGATAAAGGACAACATCAGGATGCAGAACATCAGGGGTCAACCAGGGAAGACCGTAGGAGGATCACAAAAAAAGCAAAGAGATTGAAATGTTCCAAGGTGAATGTAAAAAGAAAGTAAGGAGAGATAGGAAAAAAAAGAGGAGAGATAAGAAAGAGAGAAAAGGAAAAAAAAAGTTGAGAAAACTTATTATTCCAAACAAAAATGTATTGTCAGTCCAGATGCCAATGTAAGACAGTGAGTACAAAGGTAATGACTGCATGGGGCTTGGTGCGAGTTGGAACTCAGAAAACAGTTGTTTTGAATGAGTTTAAGTTTACAGTGGGTGGAAAATGGGACAAATCTGTTATGAGAACAAAATACACCAAGTACCTCAAAGGTGTCATGAACACTCCATGGTACAAATACAGAAATATAGAACATGAATGGTTCAATCCCTGGTTTGAGTTTTGAGGACAGTACAGTTGGCTTCAGCATCTCATGACTGAAGGAGGGATTGGGTGTGATCAGACAGATTTCTTGTTCATGTATTTCTATTTAAATAAACTTGAATGACTCCTTGCTGGAAAACTACTCAGTGCAAACAATCTCATACCCCACTGCATTGATTGAAGATTCTGCCACCATGCACTGTCTACATTCACTGATGAAAAATGATTACCTGTAAGGGGTAAGTTAGGGCTGGTGGAACATGCATGAGTCATTGTTCACAGCAGTGAACCTTATAAAAAGTTAAAATTACATAGCAGCATGTTTCAAAATGAGTACTAACTCAAGTATCTTTTATTCAGAAAGTTTTCACGGTATTAAACCCATTGTGTTGACAGTTTGAGAATGTGCCAAGACTTTTCATTTATGGATCACAATGGTGGAATACCAATATCCTCCACCACTCTTGAAATGTAATTTCGTTGCACTTAAATGTATGGGAATTCTGCTGACCACAATTTATTTGCCGTTTCAACAATTTATCACCATTCAATCGAAAAGATGACTTTCCCCATTATCTCCGGTCTAGTGGGTAGAAACATTTATGTCAGTGCACGATATAGAATCAATCACAATCTAGCTATACGGTTATGCTTGAGAGTGCTCCCAGTGGAGCTCCCAATCAGCCCCACAGCATAATGGCAAAAATAAGCAATCCACGTAATTTAGTACAACTCCAAATGAATGTGCAATGATTCAAGTACAAAGCTCATTCAATACCAGCAAAATCACAATTATGGATTCCTGAGGTGAATTGCGTGCCCTCATGTTTACAAACACAATTAGCTGGTTTGCCAGAATTTGATGCAGAATAGATTCATGCCTAACCATAAAAGGAAGACTTTAATATGACAATGCAGGTTTCTAAACTCAGCAATGATGTAAAATTCATTTTGCAAGATTATACCTTACTTTATTTAGCAATTATAAATTCAATACGCATCAAAGGCATAGACGTCATGGGTGGCACATTGGTTAGCACTGCTGCCTCACAGCGCCGGAGACCCGGGTTCAATTCCCGAATCAGGTGACTGACTGTGTGGAGTTTGCACATTCTCCCAGTACCTGCGTGGGTTTTCTCCGGGTGCTCCGGTTTCCTCCCACAGTCCAAAGATGTGCGGGTTAGGTGAATTGGCCATGCTAAATTGCCCGTAGTGTTAGATAAGGGGTAAATGTGGGGGAATGGGTGGGTTGCGCTTTGGCGGGTCAGTGTGGGCTTGTTGGGCCGAAGAACCTGTTTCTACACTGTAAGTAATCTAATTTATGTTGATGCATTTCAGTTATTTTAGCTAAAGTCTTAAATAATACTGTGTACTCACAGCTGGTCCACATTCCAATGAGTCATTTAAAATACTTATGTTAAAACAGGATACCAATCGAAAATACAAAGCTCATAATAGATCACCATAATCCTCCAGACTACTGAAGACCAAGTAGATAAGAATATCCTATTCCCAATTTAGAAACAGTAAGAGGAATTCTCATGTTACCACCAGTTTGAGGGCAGATTTCAGGCAGTCAGGGATCATAATACATTCTTTAAAGCCTTAAATACATCTCCAAAAATCTCAATCTGCATTTTCCTTCCAGAATATTGCCAGTCCCTTCCAGAGGACTGGCAGAAATGCTTGCTAATCCTTGTATGGCTGGACCTGTTGACCCTTTGTCCACCTTTTGCAATCACATACACATCCCATGTAATATACACCACAACAAAGGTGGCAGCAAAGACTTAGCTGGGATCCCCAACTGAGACACTTTGGAGGAAGCCATCTTGCGAAGCCGCACTGAGGTTTATGGTGTCTTTTCCTGCATTCCATTCTATAGAATGCTCTGTGGGACAATTCTCTGCTACTGCTTTTACTAAGTTCTGCTCAAAGTATTGCTTAGCATTCTGTACATGTATTTCCTTCTGGGAATAACTTTGCTTTTCCACTTTACTATGAAAGAGAGAGAGAGAGAGAGAGAGAGAGAGATGGAGAGAGAGCACTATAAGTACATTCTGAATTAGATGAGGTTGTTCCCTCTGGAGCCTTAAAACTAGAGATGTCTAGCCTCATAGTTGCTGCTCCCCACATAAATCAGTTTCTGGCAGATTTACACTTGGAATTGTAAGTGTACTTGACCCGTGTCTGGCATTCACTTGAGAATGAATGCAGACTTCAGGAGGCAAGTAAATGACAATATCTGGAGAGAGTGGTATCTGCTTCCCTACCAATTCAAATGAGCAACTTGTAAACCCTGTGACATTGTCTCTGTGGATACTTTTTAACAAGACAGTCGTAACTGCCAACTATCTTGAAGTTGACTCAGCCTCCTGGTTGGTCAATTTGTTGCACATTGTGAGATAGCTCCTTCAAAACACTGTGCAGGTAGTTTTCATGACTCACTATCTCAAATAAATGCACAGAAACCATCTCTACATGAGATTTATATTCTATTAAATGTGTTCTTCCAGAACTTGACCCCTACATTTGAATCCCTAGACTCCTCTGCTATAATCATTTATTTCTGCTTCTTCATGAAGGCCTCTCTCTTTGTTCCACTCCAAGGCTCAAAATCTCACTAGTACTCAATACTTCACCCACTGACAAACATCCCAATTCACAAGGTAGTGCCTCACGGATGGGCACTTTGATGTGTGCGTGGATAAACTGTCACAATGCAACTGGAGGTGAAGGGACAGGAATGAGAGACGTGGAAGGGTAGCAAGTAATTCTTTCCATGTGCTGGTCTCTTTTTGCAAGGTACACTTTTGAAAGGCACTCTTTCAGCTTTGCAGACAATGCCATTGCCTTTCCAAAATCTACTTGTCAAGTGTTAAGGGTATGGCTTTACTTTGGAAAAGCACCTCAGTTCAGCAATCTTATCAGAAGTCAAGTGAGAGCACAGCTTACATTGGATTATCTACAACTTCTATCTCTTGCAGACGTCTGGCATCTGCCAATAATTTACACAGTGTGTGTCAGCAAACCTGTCACACAAAAGAAGTCAGGAAGAGAGCAAAGTTCTATTCTTGACAATTGGATTGGCACCAATCTGAGCTCTGACTTACGGTAGCCATCGCACGAGATGATGTAATGTCTTTCTTCACTGTGTGGCTGTTCTAGCAACGATGAAGGTAAACTCAGTCACATCAATCCAGATTGCTTATACCTGCCTATTCTTGAGTCTCTGTCAATTGCAAACTCCACTGATGCTGCTCAAACCCTTGAGCCTCTTGTTGCTGTTGCTACGCTTGACCAAAGTGCTCACTGCCATTGCAGGGTCCAAAGCAGCAAATATGTCCTCTTTTAGCAGCCACCCTAGAACAGGTTCACCTGCCCACCCAGAGATGTTAAGTCATTAGATTGCCATTTTCATAGAATCCCTACAGTCTGGAAGCAGGCCACTGGGACCATCAGGTCCACACTGACCCGTTGAAGAGCATCCCACCCAGAATCATCCCATCCCTGTAACTCTGCAGTTCCCATGGCTAAACCACATAGCCTTCACATCCTTGAACACTATGGGCAATTTAGCCTGGCCAATCCACCTAACCTGCACATTTCTGGACTGTGGGAGGAAACTGGAGCACCCAGAGAAAATCCACACAGACATGGAAAGAACATGCAAACTCCATTTAAACAGTCGCTTGAGGGTGGAATCAAACGTGGGTCACTGGTGTTGAGAGGCAGCAGTACTAACCACCGAGGCACTGTGCCACTGAAAACCTTTCTCACAAGTTGTTCCTGTATGCATACAAGGGTTCAGGGACTATACAACAGTGGTTGACAGCAGCTTCACATTTATCGACTGTCCCATCAGAAACCTGCCATTGGGAGGCAAATCCAGATAACATCTTTAAATTTTAATCAGAACTATTTTCATACTAGTTTTGCATTTTTCTTGAAATGAAGTACAATGTATGACATGGCAGAGATTGGTAAATTCGCAGAACAGGACACATGTTGAGTAGAAGAAATCAATTCTAAATTAGGTTAATGAGCATTGTCAAAACTATTGATGAAATACTGCTCTAGAACAATATATTCATTGGAATACAACCACTTAATCTTAATAATTATCTAATATGTAATTAACCACACTAAAATCTATCATAAGGTGTATTTTAACAGTTTCAAACCATGCCCCTAGAGCTTTCCAGTCAATCTTTGTTAAGTGGACTATAATAAATAACGAAAAATGATGGCTACCAGAATTCTTACAATGGCTACATAGAACAAAAAACTCACTCAAATGAAGAGGACGTTTGAATGGCTTTAATCTTCAGGACGCTGATTATTTTCAACATTTTTGTCTTAGTTAAAAAATGCCAGGTCTGAATTTTTATTGAAAAGTTTGATCATCTTCTCCTTACTGAGCAAGATAGCTATAGAGTTGTGATTTATGAGATGTATGTACTTAAATAAAGGAATTCTTACTCTTCTTTAATAATAAAGATTCACCATTAAAATCAGTTGGTAGCAAGTCTCCATAACTGCTTTGAAAATTACAGATTCAAAAGATTCAAGTGTGCACCCCACATCCTTCACAGGAAACATGTAACCAATACCAACAATAAGAGGACCAATTGTTCAGCTGAATATATGAAGTGATATTTGGCTGCTCAGGCTTTATCAGCACAGTCCATTTATTTTACTTCACATTGGTATTTGCAATAGCCAAGAGGGTCCAAAACAAACAAGAGTTTGCAGCCACACACTTGCTTTTTCTGCTGCTTCAATTAACCTAGTCTATTATTTAAGCACGATTACAGCCAAACCATCAGAAGAAGTTCAATAACAAAAAACTGCATTCTCCCAGAAGAACTTCATTTATGAAAAAATTCTTAATTGCATACTGTATTGCAATTATAAAATGTTGGAAGTATTGTTAACCCATCATTCTCCCTAGATTAGCTTAATTGGCTCCTTCAATGTTAAAATGTTTAGTCTACTTTTTGGCCATATATTATTCGATCATAATATTGACTGTATCATATGAGTGGCATGGTGGCTCAGTGGTTAGCACTGCTGCCTCACAGCATCAGGGACCTGGGTTCAATTCCTGCCTCGGGGGGCTGGCTGTGTGGAGGTTGCATATTCTCCCCATGTCTGTGCGGGTTTCCTCCCACAATCCAAAGATGTACAGGCCAGGTGAATTGGCCTTGCTAAATTGCCTATGGTGTTTGGTGCATTGGTCAGGGGTAAATATAGGGTAGGGAAATGGGCCTGGGTGGGTTAGTCTTCAGAAGGTTGGTGTGGATTAGTTGGGCCGAAGGGCCTGTTTCCATACTGTAGGGAATCTGATCTAGTAACTCAGGCCACTAGGACAAAACTACCTTGAAAACCTGTCCAACATATTAACTTTTGATAACAGTGTCTTTTACTGAACTGTAACACACCCTATTCATCCACAAGACTACAACTTCCAACATCTCAAAAGATTCTGCTCGTAAACATGGCTTTTATACATTTTATGTTGGCGACGAGACAGCAAATCACAACTTGCAATTATCCAACACAGCTCACAGTTAAGTAACAAATATTTGTCGTTGCTTTACCTGAAACAAATGCAATACGATTTAAATAATGTCAATTGTTACCAACTATCTAAAACAACAGGGTATATCAGGTTATAAATTTCAACTTGTTCCAGCTATTCATTTTGTTTTAATTGCTTTCAGGAAGGTAAATCAGAATAGATTGCTACTCCTGCACTTTTAACTGAAAAATAAAGCCAAATTAAAATACTTCACAGCATACGCCTTTTTAGTGTCTTGTTATTTCAGGTGGAATAGAGGGTTCTCTAATAGTGTCTTGAATCCACAAGTCCCAAAACATCAAAAAAAATTCCAAGATTTTATCTTTGTATGCAACTTCTGTAGGCCAGTGACCCAAAGTTTTTTGATTGATGAAACCAAGTTGTAAGCATATGTCCACTGGCCTTTTCCTTAAAACAAAAAGATAAATTAAACATAGTGGCCACTTCCCTCAATCATTGAAGCCATCAAAAAAAAAACAATTATTCCTAACAGTAAACTGGATTCTATTCCTGTGTCACAATAAATGAGGAAAATGTGGTAGTAGTGGTTCAAAAAATACAGGACCAATATAAAAAGGAAAGGCTCAGTTTGTGTATTAATGTGTACCCAAACAACAGAACTTTTAAATAACATATCATTGAGTCACTATGTCTATGTGCAATCTTACTCGAATTTTTAATTATGACGATGGAAGCAGGGCAATGCACAGACACCAGCACAATTCACAGTGGAGGATGCACAATTGAATAATGAAACATACATACTGATGGCATACCAATGCGCAGGAATGGATCATTTTTCTGCCCCTTGCATTCAGTACCAAGTACTGAACTCCTAGGTCAAGAACTTTATGAGCAGCAAACTCCTACTCTGCTCTCAACTGGACCGACAATGTCAGAATTGGCCTCCCTAATACATCAATATGACATTTCCATTTTCCACACTAGTCAATTCAATTACGAGAGCTTTGGTTCTAGACTCATTGCCAGATATTGCCCAAACTCAAACTAACTATTTCATATAATTTATCATTGAGTTAATCTGGTTTGTAATAGGTCCAAAAGATGACTCTCGCTCATTATGCAATCAGTCTCATGCATACCATTAGAATTCTTGAATTTGCTACAATATTGGGGTTACATAAGACTGATATGAAATCCAACCCTTAAACAATTAACTCTGCTTAAAAACAAAACACAGATTTTTGAAAAAAAGATTGCTCACAGAATGCACGCACTGCTGACAAGGCCAGTATTATTGTCCCTCAGGTTGAGGTCAGCTTCCTTTTTCATGTGCTGCAAGGCACGCCAACAGGGATAGTAGGAAGGGTGCTCCAGGATTTTGGCTCAATGGCAATAAATACTTCTACATTTTTAGGAGCAATCAGCTTTGTTATGTGGAAGGTCAACTACTTTGTTGCACCACTTGGGCCAGTTTCTGACCAGAACCAGTAAGGTTTGTCCAAAGACAATGCCTTGAAAGGATCATTTCAGATTATCCAGAACGAAGGAGAAGCCTTCAAGCTACTGGATTGAAGCATGGAGAGAGTTGAGCTCCCATAAGGGGACAGGAAAGCTGACTTCCTTTCACATAAAAGAGTGAAAGGGACACCATCACCACCAGAGCCGAGCATTCTCACAACCCCTTGATGTATATCTACTGATTGCATTACATATCAAATTCAGATGCACTTTCTTAATAACTTTATAACTGCTCTGACAAATATAAATTCCTATTTGTATCAGGCAACTCCACTGAACTACAAAGAAACAGAGCACAGTTCTTGCCTATGATCGTCCATCAGAAAAATTAAGGTAAAAAGGATCCAGCTATCCTTTAAGTAAGCTCTTGATCCATTTTGTTCAAAAATACCTAAAATCAACATTTGAAGAATTCAATTAAGTCACACATAATAGATGCATTCAGTGCAGTTACATTCATACCTTTGATCCACTTGCCCAATATGATCATCAGTTGGCTACTCATTGACAATGTTTTCCAGCTTACTCATCATATAAACATCATAAATCACAAGCAGAATAACAAGAACTTTTATAAAAAGATATACTACAGTTTTACCACCAAAAGGGAAAAAAAAGTCACCTCGTTACAGATGAAATAGCATTTTCCACTGCCTTCTCTTTCTCCCCCTCCTGAGCCACATTAACTTGTAGCCCAGGTGCTATTCATTGCTTCGCTCCCTTGTCAATGCGATCATTTCCAGCTGCTGGCAGGCCTGGCCAACCCTAATTTCAAAAATCATTCACTGTTCCTACCCAGTAGTTGACAAGTTTTTGACACGAAAGAGAGAGATGACATAAAACTGGTAAACAGATCAGTCAATATTTTGCTCTAACATCTTTATCGGCGATATCTCACTTTCCCGATCCCGAATTCTAATCTTCCCTGCTTTATTCAGCCTGATTTGTAGGCAATGACATGATAATTACTAGCTGGAGTTGGTTAAATAATGCTTTTTTCGTCAAAAATGTTTGCTCCACAAATATTAAATTCAAAACAAAAGCCATACAGCAGACAACAATCACTATTCAGAAGATACGGATTAATGCATCCCTAATCTTTAAAGCATCAGGCCTCCAGCAATCTTTCCTCCAGCGGTTAACGATATCTCATTCATTTATCAATGTCTGAATTATAACTGCATAAAGCAAAAGGAGATTCAGTTTTCTAATCATCAGCACTACAATGTAGCAGCAAATGCATTGTACGAAGACATCCCAAAGGCACACTGAAGCATCTTGTAAGCTTGAGGTTCAGCAGAAAAAAAAATCTATTTTTACCGCAAATAATATTTCCATTTCTACTGTAAGAATTACCTTCAAGCTACAACTTTTTCATTTTAAAAGCATGTGAAATTGAGTTTTACAGCAAAATCCAAATTAATTCTGCTTTCCATTTTAAACCCCACTGTATAATTTTGCTCCAGGACTTTATCGGTTAAATGTATGGTGCCATGAATGTACTGACTTCCTGAATCTTCAAGTAAAACTTGGGAGCCATGATAAAACTTCAAAATATTACTGACAAACATTTACATTTTCAAGGCAATTTTCATCCCGCTGATGCACGTTTAGTTTGGTGTTTGAAATCCTTCATCAGCAATAAGTTAACAAAATGTTCTTAAGCAACTATTTTTTAGATTAGATTACTTACAGTGTGGAAACAGGCCCTTCGGCCCAACAAGTCCACACCGACCCGCCGAAGCGCAATCCACCCATGCCCCTACATATACCCCTTACCTAACACTACGGGCAATTTAGCATGGCCAATTCACCTGACCCGCACGTCTTTGGACTGTGGGAGGAAACCGGAGCACCCGGAGGAAACCCACGCAGACATGGGGAGAACGTGCAAACTCCACACAGTCAGTTGCCTGAGGCGGGAATTGAACCCAGGTCCCTGGCGCTGTGAGGCAGCAGTGCTAACCACTGTGCCGCCGTATTGCAAAATTTATTCTGTCATAAACAACAGTTTAAAAGGGAGAAGAGCAGATAAAGGCAGCACATGGTGAGGCAGGAGAGAGGGAGAGAGAACCTGCACAGTTACCGCCTTTGCTGTTTGAATTTGTGTATCGCTGGACATCGGAGTGCATCTGGGAAAATTAACAAGCAGTGAAATTCACAACTAATCTTGGAGGAACTGTTGGAACTCTTGGGCGAAGTTCACAGCACAGAATCAGACAAATTAATTGTTGTTTTAAGTCTGTCCAAGAGAAAGGCTGCAGTAGTGGGTACAGTGGATTCTTTCTTGATTATATGTTTTTGGAGATATGGCTCTTGATTAAACTTAAAATATAAGCCATAGCTATTAATTTATCCTGGGGCAGCATTTGTAAAGGAATAAGACAGTGTTATTTTCTGGGTCTGTAGATTGTGAAGGAGCAAAAATGGCCTTTGCAGTGATATGTACTTCTTGTCAGACGTGGGAGTTTAAAGAGAGTTTAAGGGTTACTGCGGATTATATCTGCCATAAATGCTGTTGAATGCAAATCTTATCAGATCGAGTGGATCGGTTGGAGAGACAGATAGAAGTGATGAGGAATTTGCAACAGCAACAGTACGTGATGGATGGCAGTTATAGGAAGAGGGGAAAGTCTCAGATACAGTCATATAGATGGGTTAACTCCAAGTAGGGTAAGAGAGGTAGGCAGCTAGAGCAGGCGTCTTTTGTGGATATTCCCATTTCAAACAGGTATGCTGTTTTGGAAAATGTAGGGGGTGATGGAATCTCAGGGGAATGTAGCACGAACAGCCAAGTTTCTGGTAATGAGACTGGCTCTAATGCATTGAGGGTTATATCGGCTTCCAAGAGATCAATTGTGTTAGGGGATTCCGTAGTCAGAGGTACAGACAGATGTTTCTGTGGCCAGCAGAGAAAAGGCAGAATGGTGTGTTGTTTCCCTGGTGCCAGGATCAATGATGTCTCAGAGACGGTGCAGAATGCTCTCACGGGGGAGAGGGGCCAGCAAGAGGTCATTGTCCACATTGGAACCAACGACATAGGAAGGGAAAAGGTTGAAGGGAGATTACAGAGAGTTAGGCAGAAATTTAAAAAGGAGGTTCTCAAGGGTAGTAATATCTGGATTACTCCCAGGGCTATGAGCTAGTGAGGGCAGGAATAGGAGGATAGAGCAGATGAATGCATGGCTGAGGAGCTGGTGTATGGGAGAAGAATTCACATTTTTGGATCATTGGAATTTCTTTTGGGGTAGAAGTGACCTGTACAAGAAGGATGGATTGTACCGAAATTGAAAGGGTATTAATATACTGGCAAGGAAATTTCGTAGAACTGATTGGGAGGATTTAAACTAGTAAGGTGGGACCCAGGGAGATAGTGAGGAAAGAGATCAATCTGAGACGGGTACAGCTGAGAACAGAAGTGAGTCAAACAGTCAGGGCAGGCAGGGACAAGGTAGGACTAATAAATTAAACTGCATTTATTTCAATACAAGGGGCCTAACAAGGAAGAAAGTGAGGACTGCAGATGTTGGAGAACAGAGCTGAAAATGTGTTGCTGGAAAAGCACGGCAGGTGAGGCAGCATCCAAGGAGCAAGAGAATTGATGTTTTGGGCATGAGCCCTTCTTCAGGAATGAGGAGAGTGTGCCAAGCAGGCTAAGATAAAAGGTAGGGCGGAGGGACTTGGAGGGGGGGCGTTGGAAATGCGATAGGTGGAAGAAGGTTAAGGTGAGGGTGATAGGCCGGAGTGTGGGTGGGGGCGGAGAAGTCAGGAAGAAGATTGCAGGTTAGGAAGGTGGTGTTGAGTTCGAGGGTTGGGACTGAGACAAGGTGGGGGGAGGGGAAATGAGGAAATTGGAGAAATCTGAGTTCATCCCTTGTGATTGAAGGGTTCCTAGGCGGAAGATGAGGTACTCTTCCTCCAGCCGTCGTGTTGCTATGGTCTGGCGATGGAGGAGTCCAAGGACCTGCATGTCCTGGGTGGAGTGGGAGGGGGAGTTAAAGTGTTGAGCCACGGGGTGGTTGGGTTGGTTGGTCCGGGTGTCCCAGAGGTGTTTCTGAAACGTTCCGCAAGTAAGCGGCCTGTCTCCCCAATATAGAGGAGGCCACATCAGGTGCAGCGGATGCAGTAGATGATGTGTGTGGAGGTGCAGGTGAATTTGTGGTGGATATGGAAGGATCCCTTGAGGCCTTGGAGGGAAGTAAGGGGGGAGGTGTGGGCACAAGTTTTGCATTTGTTGTGGTTGCGGGGGAAGGTGCCGGGAGTGGAGGTTGGGTTGGTGGGGGTTGTGGACCTGACAAGGGAGTCACGGAGGGAGTGGTCTTTTCAGAATGCTGATAGGGGAGGGGAGGGAAATATTTCCTTGGTGGTGGGGTCCGTTTGGAGGTGGCGGAAATGACGACGGATGATGTGATGTATATGGAGGTTGGTGGGGTGGGAGGTGACGTTCTGTCCTGGTGGCGATTGGAGGGGCGGGGCTCAAGGGCGGAGGAACGGGAAGTGGAGGAGATGCGGTGGAGAGCATCGACGATCACGTCTGGGGGGAAATTACAGTCTTCATGGGTGTTTATTGCATTAGTAACTCTGCTAAATATCAGAAGTAGGTAAAAACAATGACTGGAGATGCTGGAAACCAGATTCTGGATTAGTGGTGCTGGAAGAGCAGAGCAGTTCAGGCAGCATCCGAGGAGCAGCAAAATCGACGTTTCGGGCAAAAGCCCTTCATCAGGAGTAGAGGCAGTGAGCCCGAAGGGTGGAGAGATAAGCTAGAGGAGGGTGGGGGTGGGGAGACAGTAGCATAGAGTGCAATAGGTGAGTAGGGGAGGGGATGAAGGTGATAGGTCAGGGGGAGGGTGGAGTGGATAGGTGGAAAAGAAGATAGGCAGGTAGGACAAGTCATGGGGACAGTGCTGAGCTGGAAGTTTGGAACTGGAGTGAGGTGGGGAAGGGGAAATGAGGAAATTGTTGAAGTCCACATTGATGCCCTGGGGTTGAAGTGCTCCGAGGCTGAAAATGAGGCGTTCTTCCTCCAGGTGTCTGGTGGTGAGGGAGCGGCGGTGAAGGAGGCCCAGGACCTCCACGTCCTCGGCAGAGTGGGAGGGGGAGTTGAAATGTTGGGCCACAGGGCAGTGTGTTTGATTGGTGCGGGTGTCCTGGAGATGTTCCCTAAAGTGCTCTGCTAGGAGGCGCCCAGTCTCCCCAATGTAGAGGAGACCGCATCGGGAGCAACGGATACAATAAATGATATTGGTGGATGTGCAGGTAAAACTTTGATGGATGTGGAAGATTCCTTTAGGGCCTTGGAAGGAGGTGAGGGAGGAGGTGTGGGCGCAAGTTTTGCAATTCCTGAGGTGGCAAGGGAAGGTGCCAGGATGGGAGGGTGGGTTGTAGGGGGGCGTGGACCTGACCAGGTAGTCACGGAGGGAACGGTCTTTGCAGAATGCGGAAAGGGGTGGGGAGGGAAATATATCCCTGGTGGTAAGGTCTTTTTGGAGGTGGCGGAAATGTCGGTGGATGATTTGGTTTATGCGAAGGTTGGTAGGGTGGAAGGTGAGCACCAAGGGCGTTCTGTCCTTGTTACGGTTGGAGGGGTGGGGTCTGAGGGCGGAGGTGCAGGATGTGGACGAGATGCATTGAAGGGCATCTTTAACCACGAGGGAAGGGGTATCAGAATCAGAAGTATCAGAAGTGGTTATGATATTAAAAAGTGTATTTATTTAAAACTGGGAGCTCAATTATCTGTTGGTTGGTTGTCATTGTGCAATCTCACACGGAGGCAGAAATTTACTCAGATCTCATAGTTTGCGAAGTTACCTCCAATTACTGAAATGAAACAGTAATTCAACTGCAGATATTGACAGCAATTAGACTGTGGCTTGAGAAGAATAGGCAATAGTTACCCTGAGAAATGAACCAGAGAACAGGTATGATCTATATTGTGGAGCTGAAACAGGGGAATGGCAAGTACATGTTCTGTTGACAAAAAGTAGGATCCTGTAATAATATATGCAGCTACCAGTATGTGCAAATCCACTATACAATACTACAAAGCTTTCATTCCTGATAAAGGGCTTTTGTTCGAAATGTCTTCATTTCTCCTTCTCGGATGCTGCCTAACCTGCTGTGCTTTTCCAGCACCACTCTAATCTTGACTCCAGCATCTGCAGTACTCACTTCCAACCAATAATACAAACCTGACTGACCATCCTAAATAAGTTGTCGGCATAACTTTTCACACACTCAGGACCATTTATCAGGTGTGATTCTGCAACAGAAGAACATTTAATCAAGCTATCAATTACAATTAGCCTTTGAACTTGTTGCAAACATAAGACAATGATGCTGGTCATTATTAAAGTGAAATATTTGAGACTGGAAAAATAAGGGCTAAAAATGAGCTGTACAAATTTGGATCACAAGGAGGATCTAGTGTGGAGTTAAGACTTGCCAGACCTCCTCTCCACTAACTAATAAGAGATTCCAGCAGGTTCTGCTTACATCCAGGTAATTTGATTTTTTTAAGTTCATTTCACAGGGAATTATTTGTTCACATGCTAAGATACAATTGGCCAACTTGTAAACCTTTACTTTCAAACTACAGCCTCCAACATGAGAAAACAGCAACCTGAAAAATTCAAGAAATTTCTTTTACAGATAAACGTGAAATCAAGAGAAAAGTAAAATGAGCTTACTAATTATTTGTGTACCAAACTAATACACAACAGAGCAGTATAGCATGGGAATTGCCCTCCAGTCCCCCTGTGATCCTAATCAATGTACAGGCAGGTCCTGAAGCTTCACTTTTCCAAAGGAGACAGATCAAAATTCAGAGCCAAGTTTTGGCTCTCTTATACATACCTTACATCATTAGAGAACACCAAAGGTCAATGGCCAAAAAGTAATATGGAAGACTGTAAATATTTTGGAACAGGTGATTGGTTACATCAGCAAATGGCCCCATGCAATAACAAATGCAAATCTCCCACCTTCAAATAAAGCAAATGTCAAGGGATCTGCACTTGGTCTTCATTTGTACGCTCATTAATAAAGGTTTGAAATAACCCAGAAATAAAAGGGAAACAGGGAAGAAACAAAATTGGTAAAATTGCGTTGTTTTCTTTATAAACATAAATTCTCAGAACTTTAGATCTGAATACACATAAAAAAGGGAAATGTGTTGTATTACTGCTCCCTCTATACACTTTTCACAATATTTTGTAGCAAAATGCACGTGATGATAAATCATATCAAACACTGCATTACTTCAGGGAGTTAAAACCCATACAGGCATCTAAAAACATGTCAAACACAGAACACTTATTCAACCAATTGTTGGCAATAACACCGAAGTAGTAAACATATTTACTTTTCAGTAACATATTTAGCATCAATGTCACAACACCATTAATTTGCAAATCTAAAGCCCAATACAATTTCACCTGTAACCCTGGAAAGCAATTAACAAGCATAGCCAATGATAATAAATCGCCTTATCCTATTATTCTGTAACTGAATAAATGACTTCTGCCCCAACATGCCTGTTAATACCCATGAAGAATTTTGCAATATTTTGTGACATTCTTTTCGACACTTTTGTTTCATTAACTTGCCCATGTCAACCAATATAGGATATTTCCATGCACCAAAGTAGTTAGACTTGTACCATAGTGGGACTTGTATTAGACCCAATGCAACTAGGCCCTAATAACTTCATTTTGTGCATAATAGATGGATTTATCATTTTCATTGCACATGGTCTTTTCAGTAAAAAGCAATTTACTGTCCTATCAGTACCCATCGCTAACCTAAAACTGTCACTCCTCCAATCCTGAAATTATTAAAAAGCACAAACATTATTGGATTTGAGATCTGAGTTTTTGCTTGCAATAGGAAAGGATGCATTGATTCTTCATGCTTAAAATAATGTAAATTTTCCCTTACGTTTTTCCAGATTGTTTTTCTTCCTCCGTATGTCTCACACATCACTCTCCACAAAAGAAGGAACTGAATTGCCCAGGAGTTACTCAGAGTGAGTTGTCCACTATTTTTTTCTCTTATTTCATATAAGAGAAACTGCCTTTGACTTGACTATTTTTTTCCACAATATATTCTAACGTAAAAAACTGAAATGAACTTGACTAGTGACAGGAAGCCAATAGACAGTCAATGAATCACAAAAGATTAGCAGGTACAGCAATTAAGTAAGAGGGCAAACAGAATGTTGGTTTTAAAGTCTGGCTACAGCTTTCCAGGTAAGACTGGTAAGACTGCACCTAAAATGCAATGTTCAGTTTGGTCTCCTTAAATCACGGAGGAAAGTTCAACGAGATGAAAGACTGTCTTATGAGCAAAAGTTGGGCAGACTGTGCCTGTACCCAGTGGAGTTTAGAAGAATGAGAATTGAACTGAATTGAATTTATTGTCATGTGTACTGAGACACAATGAACAGCTTTGTCTTGCGAGCAATACAGTCAGATCATAGGCAGAGTTTGAGTCCATTCAGTATTCTAACAACAGTAAGGTAGAAACTGTTTTGAAACTGGTTGGTGCATGTATTCAGGCTTCTGTACCTTCACCCTGATGGTAGAGGTTGTAGAAAAGCATTGGGTGGGATGGATTTTTGAGAATGCTGGCGGCCTTTCCTTGACAGTGGGCCTGGTAGATGGCCTCTATAGATGGGAGATTGACCTTTGTGATTGTTTGGGCCATATTCACCACTCTCTGTAATCGTCCATGAATTTGAATGGTACAGTTGCCAAACCAAGTAGTTATACATCCAGACAGAATACTCCCAATGGCGCATCTATAAAAGTTGACAATTCGTGCCGAATTTTCTCAGCTGCCTGAGGAAGAAGAGATATTGTTGGGCCTTTGTAACCAGTGCATCCACATGAAGAAACCAAGAGAGCTTGTTGTTGAAGACCACTCCCAGGAGCTTGACACTCTCCACTCATTCCACCTCTGTGCTGTTAACGTATAGGGGGGCATGAGTAACATTCCACCGAACGTCAATAATGAGTTCCTTGGTTTTGCCAGCATGGAGAGCCAGGTTGTTCTCAGTGCACCATTTTTCCAAGTCTGCCACCTTCCGTCTGTAGTCTGTTTAGTCGCCATCTGAGATTCAACCGACTATGGTGGTGTCATCAGCGAACTTGTAAATAGCATTAGTCTGTTATTTGGCAACACAGTCATGTGTATACAGTGAGTACAGTAGGGTTCTGAGTATGCACCCCTGGGGTCTCCAGTGTTAAGTGTTAGTGAGGATGAAATATTGTCCCCAATCCTCACTGACTGTGGCCTGTGGGACAGAAAACAGGATCCAGTTGCAGAGAGTGGGACTAAGTGCTCTTACTAAAAAAAGAATTCTGAGGGGGCTAGACAGAGTCCATTCTGAAAGGTTGTTTCCCACATTGGGGAATCTAAAAGTGGGTAACAGTTTCAGAGTTAGGGGTCACTTGTTTAAGGCAAGAAGGAACTGCTTCCCTCAAGATCACAAATCTTCTAAATTTTCCATCTCAGGAGATTTGAAGTGGTTAGGTCATTGAACATATTCAAGATCAAATTTGACACATTTCTGAACTATCTGGTCAACTATGGCCTGATGGAATGGAGGTGATGGATTAAGCACCTGAATGGGTCACCCCTGATCTATTTCGTGTTTGACCATCTAACTGCCATTTACTTGTATCAAATGATCAGATCTGTCATCAACTTCCATACTCTACCATCAATGTCAAATTCGCTTTCAGCTCATATTTCCGATACACATTTGCAGCATTCCTGCAGCAAAATCCCAACCTTTGAATATGCTTGAGCTAAGTGTATATATAGACTTAACAAGGCTTTAATTTTATCTGCTCAGGCCTCATAATGCACAGACTAAATGTGAATAAGATCAGTTTGAATAGGGCATCCATAAAATTCAGTGACATGCAGCTCATTTTCACTTCTGTGTCACTGACACCTTCTTCCCGTTGGTGAGGGAAGAGGCCAGTACATCTGCCTTACAACATGAAGAAGCAGAAATGAGGAGCTGTGTATGTCATGCACCACCTAATGAACAAACGAATTCATTGATGTGTTTCTTTTCATAATGAATAACATTTGGCATATGGCAAGCATTATTCCCACAGCAGAACAACATGTTGGGTTTCTGCAGCTCCCTTGAGAGTTTTTCCAGAGAGAGGCTGATATTGATTAAGAGATTGTTGTCAATCATGGTCAAATCAAGAGTGGGATGGCTGATGAAGCCAACATATATTCCTGTTTATTTGCTATGATTCTACTTCCTTCCTTCAATAAATTTTATTCACATCTTTAATGCAGCAAATGTAGTTAAATGTGTGATCAATCCACATAGCAAGTTTTCATGCTCTCATGAGTCTGAGTAATACAGGACCAGTCCTGTAATAAAGAACTAGATCCAGGGAAATATTGGGAGGAAGCCAAAGAGCGAATCATCTCCCCATCCACGCAGTTAATGATCTAAATAGTGCCAATGATTTGACCACCAAGTAAAATGCAAGACCTAAAGAAAGGTGTGAACTATATTAGTGGCATAAAGTACCAAATCAAGAGTGTGATTTTGGAAAAGCATAGCCAGTCAGGTAGCATCCAAGGAGCAGGAGATTTGTCGCTTCAGGCATAAGCCCTTCGACAGGAATGTGGCTTGCGGGTGGGGGAGCTGAGAGATAAATGGGAGGGGCGTGGGGTTGGCAGGAAGTTATTAGTGAATACGAGAGGTAAATGGAGATAGGAGAGAAGGTGGTGGATCGAAAAAGTGGGTGGGGCGGATAGATGGGAAAGGGAATAGACTAGTCAAGAGGATGTGTTGAGTTGGAGGCTTGGGACTGGAATAATGTGGGAAGAGAGGAAATGAGGAAACTGGTGAAATCCACATTAAGCCCATGTGGTTGCAGGGTCCCACGACAGAAGACAAGGCATTCTTCCTCCAGGCATCGGATGGTTAGGGTTTGGTGATGGATCAGGCCCAGGACCTGCATGTCCTTGATAGAAATGAGAGGGGGAATTGAAGTGTTCGATCATGGGGTGGTGGGGTTGGTGGGTGCAGGTGTCCCAGAGATGTTCTCTGAAATGATTTGCAAGAAGGCGCGCTGTCTCCACGATATAGAGGAGACCACATCAGGTGCAATGGATACAGTAGATGACATTGGTAGAGGTACAGGTAAATGTCTGTCAGATGTGGAATGATCCTTTGGGGCCTTGGACAGAGGTGAGGAGAGTGGTGTGGATGCAGGGTTTGCACTTCCTGTGGTGACAGGAGAAGGTGCTGGGAGGAGGGTGTGTTCTGGTGAGGGTTGTGGACCTGATGAGGGAGCCGCGGAGGGAATGATTTCTCCAGAATGCTGATAGGGGTGGCGAGGGAACTACAACCCTAATGGTGGGGTCTGTTTGTAGGTGGCAGAGGTGGCGAAGGATGATGTGGTATATATGGAGGTTGGTGGGATGGAAGGTGGGGGGGGGGGGAGGACGGTGGGGGGGGGGAGGGGAGGTCTGTCCTTGTTGCATTAGGAGGGGTGAGATTCAAGGGCAGAGGTGCAGGAAATGGAGAAGCTGTGCTAGAGGGCATCATCGATCACGTGAGAGGGGAGATTGCAATCTTTGAAGAAGGAGGCCATCTGGGATTTTCTAAGGTAGAACTCGTCATCCTAGGAACTGATGCTGCGGAAGCACTTGAATCAGAAATAAGGAATGGCATTTTTACAGGTGGCAGGGTGGGAGAAGGTGTGATCCAGGTAGCTGTGGGAGTCGGTGGGTTTGTGATAGATGTGCGCGGCTAGTTGTTCGTCGGAGATGGAGTTGGAGAGGCCCAGGAAGGGGAGGGAGGTGTCTGAAATGGTCCAGGTGAATTGAGGTTGGGGTGAAAGGTGTTAGTGAAGTTGATGAACTGTTCAACCTCCTTGTGGCAGCATGAGGTGGCACCAATACAGTCATCGATGTAGCAGAGGCAAAGGGTGATGAAAGAGGTGCAGTTGCAGAAGAATGGATAGTTCCACATACCTGGCAAAGAGGCAGGCACAGCTGGGGCCTATGTGGGTCCATGCATAAAATACTAAGTCAGTGTTATAGGTTTTGTTATGCAGAAGAAAATATATCTAGAATACAAATATTTTGGCAATAACAAATTTATATTTTTTATGTTAATAGCATGTTCCCCTATATTTAGTTTAAAACAAGTTAACAAAAGAAAGTTATCAAAAGCAAGATCCATAAGGTTTCCAATACAAAGATGTGAAAATCAACAGATTCTTTGGAAATGCTGGAGGGCATCGTCGATCACGTGAGAAGGGAAATTGCAATTACAAGACTCATCTGAAGTAAGGGGAAATTTTCCCAACTGAATATATAAATGCAAAACCCAGCAAGTGACAAGGAAAGAAAACTTAAAGCCCTTCTAAAGGTTGAAGTTTGTGAGATTAGTACCTTGGTGCATCTTCTCCATTATCGGCTCTAGCTTTTAAAGGGACAATGTTCTTAACTCTGCACTGAACACTGATGTCTGTAAATTTCAGATAACGTCCAAGTGCTAAGTATTAATCTCAGATGACCTTCACCAACCTGCTGTTGCTATTCAAAAACTGGAATAACAAGACACAGGAATAGTTCATGGTATTGCTAAGTACAAGATAACAGCAGTTAGTTGAGATGCAGCTCAAAACATGCTTGAACCAAGGTTACCACAGACTTTGGAACCTTGGAAATAATTGAACCTACCTATAAAAATTTTGTGACCCAACCAACTGCCTGTAAATACCTCAAATTTATCCTTGTGAAATATAGACTCCCTACTCTAAGAATTAAGGACATTATAGTAATGTGGAACCATTTCCTCTCTGAAGTACAAGGTGTTCTGTTGTTATTGAATGCAAAGATAACTCGCAGTCATGGTCAACATTGCATGCAAGAGCATATCAAAGAAAAAGAAAGCACACAAGGATAATCTACACCTTCCATTGTGGCATTTCCATTAGGAGTCGTTAGGTTGAATAAATTCTTTACTGGGGGAGCAAAAGGTTACGAATTGTACTTTTCAAGTTCTCTCTCAATTACTACTGCTCCAGTCCATTCTAGTAAATGTTTTGCATTATTTACACAAGTAATAGAAAGAAAACAAAAGGCTTCCATACATATCGCATTTTGCCAAGCTTTCGTTTGGAAGAAATTCAGTTCATTTCATGCAGTATACAGTTATTGACTTCAATCAATGCCCCTTTGCGGTGACCTTCTGGCTGAAAGGTTACAAATTTGACTGATGGTTCTCATACAGCTGAAGTTTCAAGTAATGCACTGCATTGAAAATCAGTCTGGTTTTCAATTCTTATGCGTTACAAGGTCAGGAAGCACTACTATAAGATCAGTCAACAAACTCTCAAAAATCAAATGACATATTCTGTCTGCTATTTTAAAAGAAGCATTAAACCATTTAATTTAAAACAGGTCACTGTAGCAGTCAAAAGAGGCAAAACCAGAGTGTGATGTGTATGACTTAAATCCTCACCCATTAAATGCCCAGTCTACCACTGCGTACTTGCAAGAGAGACAGACAAGCAACATTGCAGGGAGTATCATCACCTGCAAGGTCCACAACATTTATTTAATCAGCAGACTAAAGAATTGAGGCCCATGTTGGTTCACATGTTGGAGTCCATTCTATAATAAATGACTGGGAACAGATTCCTCTTTATGTTGTAATTTCCCCTCCTTGCAGGAAACCAGGACACATACACTTTTCCTTCACTGTCCCTGGAATTCCTTATATATAGATGAATCATTATCATAAGGACTGCTAAGACTTCATGGAAGAAATCCACAACCACCTCAACAGTACAAAGGGCAATAAATAGAACCTTTGCAGCCAAGTCCACATAATAAAATCAAATAAAATTTACATAATGAGATTCCTGCACGGAAGGCAAATTATAACATAAAGAAGAACTTGTCCCCAGTCGTTCATTATATAATGGACTCCATGATGTGAACAGACATGGGCTTCTATTCTCCAGTCTGTCGATTATCACCCACAAATGAATCTTCTTCATTAATGATAATTAGTGATAAATAATGAGTTATTTTTAAGCATAATGACTGTTCAACCAGTTCTTATTATTTCAATTCCTAGGAGAGAATGACAAAGAATACAAATGCTTTGGTTCTAAGATTCTCAGTTTCCTGCAAGCATTCAATTTTGAATCATAAGAATGGTGCTGAAAATGGATTTTGATACAATGCATATTTTACATTGTGTGCTGGAAAACAGAGAATAGAAATGTGCATATTGATTTTATGAAATGTCATACTGTCAGTTTTTATTACTTCTGTGAAAGTTATACTCTAAGAAGAAAGTGAAAACAAAATAGTTTCGGTACAGATTGACAGCAACAATATGTTTGTCACGTTTACAGTAGTTGTAGCCCCTATGGCAACTAGGACACTGGTGGGTCATTCAGAGAGCCACAAAAATGCTATTGCGAGTTGGAGTGCTTTAAATATGGTAAATTCATGTTCCTGCAAACATGTCTTTTCAGCAAAACCGTTAACAGATGTGAGAAATAGACAAATGTCATTAAAAATAAAGAGGGATGTACTGAAAAATTCAATTGGGACCAAGAAAATGAAACACTAATAATTCTTATTTCTTTAAGGAAAGCTTTTAGCAAGAGATAAGCTAACGTTATGACTAGCAGGAATTCTCATCTTTTATGACGTTTGATAAGGTGTTTTCACATCCATGATAATTCTTGTATGTAGAAAGGTGACAGGGTTCTAATTCATAGAAGCAGAAATGGGAAAATCACTGATGTACAGGGTATTTTCAATTCTAACTCATTAAAAAAAACATTGTGGAAAGTCTAAATTTGTAAAATCATCAAGATGATTTTCAAAGATTATTGTGTGTGATCTTACAGCCAAAAGAGAATATGTCATGCCATTGCTGGCAGCTAATAAAACTTGTCACTGAAGTTATCTTTTATTTGATCATGTTAAAGGCAATTGCCAAGATCCTGATGGACACAGATTTTTTTTTGTGTGAGATTGCTGTGGGAGAGATGTGGGAAACATTTAAGAAGTAGGAAAGAATCAAAGACAAAAAAAGGAAGCAATATGAAAAAATAACAAGAATGAAGAAAAAGGGTAAAAGAACAGAGTGAGAAACAAAAAACAAATGCAAACCCAGAGAAAAATGAAAAGACATTGGAAATCAGAGACAAGAGAATAAAGAAAATATGTTATAATTATGGATTAAGATCTCAAGGGTAGAATTTTGACTTTACTGCCTGTGTAATATAAGACTTGTCTGATTTTTGTTTTGACAGTTGATACCAAATTTGTTCGTCCATTTAAGCTATTCACAGACTCTACTTCCTTTTGTTAGTACTCAACAGAAAATTCATAGATCAGACAGGAAAGTATGAAGTAGGAACTCAGCAAGTAACATACAAGTTAGATACCAGATAATCATCGAGTAACTGTGCACTCATTCAAATCAAAGATAGTGTTGACTGCATGTATATGGTGTGAATCATAAAGACCTACCTAGTAGAAAACAAATAGTTTTGCTTTTATTCAGGAATTACTATCAAATCTCTTGCAATGTTTGTGCTCCAAGCAAAATCTCCCATTGTGCACATTTCAATGGAAAATAATTGCTTTCCCTAATCTGCAAGGCATTTTTCCCACTTCCAATTCGTTCTCATCCAGTGCACTAATCTCCCGTTAGACCTTAAAGATGTGTTGCTGAAAAGTGCAGGTCAGGCAGCATCAAAGGCGCAGGAGAATCGATGTTTCGGGCATAAGCCCTTCTTCAGGAATTCTCAGGTCCTTTGATGCTGCCTGACCTGCTGCGCTTTTCCAGCAACACATTTTTCAGCTCTGATCTCCAGCATCTGCAGTCCTCACTTTCTCCTCACTAATCTCCCGTGCCCATTACACCAAAATTAACTTCGAAGAACACCCTGAATTATTTCAGACTGGAGGGAAGTAGTGTGCCTATGAGTCAGTATTAGCACCACTGCTTTTTGAGAGATGACCTTGATTTGGGCACAGAAACTTGCAGATGAGACAAAGCTTCAAAGGTTGTTAACAATGAGAATAGCAACGTCAGCAAAATGAAGGAGCTGGTCATTGACTTCAGGAAGCAGGATGAAGGGCACACCTCTGTCTGCATCAGTGGAGTTGAGGTGGAGACGGTTAAGAGCATCAAGTTCATGGGAGAGACAATCACCAACCATCTGTCCTGCTCCACCCAGGTGGACAAAGGTCAAGAAAGCACAGCAACACCTCCACTTCCTCAGGAGACTAAGGAAATTTGGCCAGTCCACAAGAGATCTTACTCATTGATGTACCATAGAAAGTATCCTATCTGGCTGCATCACAACATGGCAATGGCAACTGCTCTTCCCAAGATGGCAAGAAACTTCAGTCATGAACGTAGCCCAGTCCATCAGGCAAACCAGTCTTCCAATCAGTGACTCCATCTCTAATTCCTGCTGCCTTGGGAAAACAATCAACATTATGAAAGACCCCCATCCACCCCGGTTACACTCTCTCTCATTCTCTTCCATTTGGCAGAAGATACAAGTGTTTGAATACATGTATGAACAGATTCAAGAACAGCTTCTTCCCTGCTGTTGTCAGACTTTCAAATGGATTTCTCAAATGTTAATTCTGGTCTTTCTCTATGAACCTTCTCCATAGTTGTAACACTCTTTTGCTACTCTGGTGCACTTTGTATGGTCCAATTTGCCTGTATAGCTCATAAAACAACACTCTTCACTGTATCTTGGACCATGCAATAACAATCAATTTATCAATCAATAGTAGAACTTCGGCAGAAATTAGGTAGGTGGGCCAGAAATGGGCAGACAATCATTGGGAACAACTTATATTGATATTTCACCTTTAACATAATAAAGATCCAAGATGTAGGAGCGTTATAAAACAAAATGAGCCATCAGTGAGCTTTGCAGAGTCAGGAAGGAGAGATCACATCATGAGTGTGACACAGCCTGAGTCAGTGCAGAGATCGGGGAATTTGGAGGCAGTGTGTGAAGACAACTGGTAACTCTTCTTTTTCACCTTTCTAAATGTTTAAAATTCAGTAGTCCAATGAAAAGGTTAATAAGGTAGCTAACTCAGTGACAGTTATCAACCACCTGAAGTCTGAATAGTGACCACATCTGCAGCAATGTTGGTTGCTAGAGGAACTCTGACCCAGAGTTGATGAGCTGGAGTCTGATCTTCGAACACTGTGATACATCAAGGAGGGGGATTATTACCTAGATCCTGTGTTTCAGGAGGCAGTCACACTCCTTAGATTAATAACCCCAAATTTGGTCAGTGGGCAGGCACAGGAGGGTATAAGTACAAGCAAGGCACGTAGACAGATCTAGGAGATATTGCTGAAGGTGCCTCAGCCCTTGAGCTTCTCTAACAGGTTTGAGATTTTTGTTTCCATTTGTGTGAAGCTGGGAAGCATAGTGAAGATGAACAAATAGTCCAGAGCATGAAGGTACAGGGAGTCATTCAAGTGCGGGAAGGAAGTAGTTGTAATTGGAGATAGTTTAGTCAGTGGAATAAACGCTGTTCTCTGTGGCCTGGATTGAGAGTCCCAAAGGGTGTGTTGCCTGCCTGATGCTTGAGTTCAGGATATCTCATCTGGGACGCAAATGAACTGGGGGGAATATCCATTGCCATAGTCCAAATAGGCACCAATGACATAACTAGAAAGAGGAAAGAAGTTCTCTGAGGGAATGTGAGCAGCCAGGGGTTTAAGTAGAAAGTGGAATTATTAAAGGTGATAATATCTGGATTACTGCCTGTGTGGCAAGCAAATTGACTTGGTAAACCAGATTAAAGAGGTCATTGCCTGGTTCAATGAATAGTGAGGGAGAAACAAGTTGGAATTCGTGAAATATTTTTACCAATACTAGGAAAGAAGGGGACTGTTCCAGTGGGACAGCCTTCACCCAAATTATGCTGAGTACAAGGGCTAAGAATTGGTAGATAATGGGGAATTATGGAAAATTATGGAAAGAATTAAAGTGGGGGGGGTAGGGTTGCTCAGCAGAGCTTCCAGAACAAGCAATAAGACAGAGTATGAAAAGGTGAAAGTGAGGACTACAGATGCTGGAGCTTAGAGTCAAGATTAGAGTGATGCTGGAAAAGCACAGTAGATCAGGCAGCATCTGAGGAGCAGGAAAATCAACGTTTCTGGCAGGAATCCATTCCTGATGACGGGCTCCTGCTTAAAACATTGATTTTCCTGCTCCTCGGATGCTGCCTGACCTGCTGTGTTTTTCCAGCACCACTCTAACCTTGAGAGTATGGAAAGGGTCAGGAATCTACCTTCAGATACAGCAGATGAGGGGACAGCTATGAAAAGGGGCACAGTCAATGCAGGACAGAGGATGTTAAAGGCATGCAGAATACAAAACAAGGTAAATGAGCTTCTCGCACAGATTGAAATTGGCAGATACAATGTTGTGGATATCACAGAAATGTGGCTGCAAGGGATCAGAGCTGGAATTTAAATATCCAAGGACACATGTACCTATTGGAAGGACAAGCAGAGGGGATGTGGTTACATTCTTAGAAGAAATGAAATTGTATCGATAGCAAGAAGTGATATCAAGTCATACTGTGTAGGTATGCTTGAAGAATTGCAAAGGGGAAAAAATACCCTGATTGGAGTTGTGTACAGGACTCCTAACAGTAGTCAGGATGTGGGGAAAACAAATACATGTAAATTAGGAGATAGAAAAGGAGCAATTACAATAATTGTGGGGAATTTCAGTGGGCGGGTGAACTGATGATATCAGTTGGTAGCGGATCCCAAAAAAAAAGGAATTTGTGGAATGTCTTTGAGATGTTCTGGAGCAGCTTGTGGTAGTGCCCATTAGGGAGAAAAAGTCTGGATTTGATGCTATGTAATGAATAGGGACCTCAGGTGAAGGAACCCTGGAGGTGGGGCAATAGCTATAAGAGAATTCACCCTGCAGTTTAAAGGGTGAGAAGTTGGAATCAAATTTTTCACTAGCAGGAGAGACTAAGAATCAAGGGAACAGCCTCTCAATGAAGGAACAGCTCCTTAGAACGGAGATGAGGAGGAAGTTTTCTCACCAGTTGGTGACTCTGTGGAGGCCAAGTCATTGAGCAGATTTAAGACAGAGACAGATTGGTGAGGGGATCAGGGTTATGGGGAGAAGGCAGATGAATGGGATTGAGAAACATGACTGACTGATAAAACAGATACAATGGGCCAAATGGCCTGCTTCTGCTCCTACATTTTATGGTCTTTAATAAAGGGATATTAAAACATGTGGCCAAATTGTTTGTTCGAAGAGGTTGGCAAAAGCATATTAAGGAAGAAAAGCCCCATAGAGAGGTGGAGAAATGCATTCTACAGCTTGGGGGCCTAGACGAATGAAGGCACTGCTATCAATGGTGGAAAAGGATAAGACAGCAGGATCAGTCGAGTGTATATAATTAAGTGGAAACATGCAGCTGTAGGATATTTTCCTGAACACAACACAGGAACACAATATTCCATTATTCTAGTCTACATTCACATAATTAATGTGTCTCATTAGAACTAGTCTACAATGTTCACATCTCCCTGAGGATCCTTTCAAATTCCCTGAAGATCCGTTCATCTGCATCCTTCCAACAAGCAGAAGTTGGAAAGGCTGTATAATAAAAGAAAAGGATCTTTGGTGATATCAATGAAGGCATAGAATATTTTTTAAATAATGAAGTTGTGCTGAACGTATACATTTAAAATAATCTTGTCAGGCCTCATCTGGAACACTGCATTCAACTGTTTAAAGTCTGGTTGAAGATTTGTAGCTCGGGTGTCCGTTGTTGTGGTTCTGTTCGCCGAGCTGGAAGTTTTTGCTGCAAACGTTTCGTTCCCTGGCTAGGGAACATCATCAGTGCTATTGGAGCCTCCTGTGAAGCGCTGCTGTGATGTTTCTTCCGGTATTTATAGTGGTTTGTTCTTGCCGTTTCCGGGTGTCAGTTTCAGCTGTAGTGGTTTGTATATGGGGTCCAGGTCCATGTGTCTGTTAATGGTATTTGTGGATGAATGCCATGCCTCTAGGAATTCCCTGGCTGTTCTCTGTCTGGCTTGCCCTGTGATGGTAGTGTTTTCCCAGTCAAATTCATGTTCCTGGTTGTCTGAGTGTATGGCTACTAGGGATAGCTGGTCGTGTCGTTGACAAAACCCTAGCCAGAGAAACAATAGCCAACCTACTGGACATACATAACAGAACACAGGAGGCCGAACCTATCAACAAGGACGGCATACTTAAACTACTAGACCTGTGCCTCACCACACACTTTACATTCAACAATCAGATATACGAACAAATCAACGGAACACCCATGGGATCACCAATCTCGGGACTCATAGCAGAGGCAGTTATGCAAAGGTTAGAACATACAGCCCTACCACAAATGCAACCCAAACTCTGGATCAGATACGTCGATGACACCTTTGTAATCATCAAAAACACAGAAATAGAAAAAACACACCGAATCATCAACGCCACACTCACAGGAATACGATTCACGAGAGAAGAGGAAAAGGATAGCCAACTCCCATTCCTAGACGTGTTAGTAGAGAGAACACAAAACGGAGAATTCACCACAAGGGTACACAGGAAACCAACACACACAGACCAAGTCCTAAACTATGAAAGTAACCACCCCAACACACACAAACGAAGCTGCATCAGGACACTATTCAAAAGAGCCACAACACACTGCAGTACACCAGAACTGCGAAAAGAGGAAGAGGAACACCTATACAAGGTATTCGCCAAAAACGGATACCCAAGCAAATTTATCACCAGATGCCTAAGAGATAGACCACGGAACGAGGACATGCCACAACCAAAAGGACTAGCCACACTACCATACGTCAGGAGCGTCTCAGAACTGACAGCCAGACTACGGCGACCCTTAGGACTCATAACAGCACACAAGCCAACTTCCACACTCAGACAACTCACTAGAACAAAGGACCCAATAGCCAGCACGAGCCGAACTAACGTAGTTTACAAAATACCATGCAAGGACTGCACAAAACACTATATAGGACAAACAGGAAGACAGCTAACAATCCGCATCCATGAACATCAGCTAGCCACAAAACGACACGACCAGCTATCCCTAGTAGCCATACACTCAGACAACCAGGAACATGAATTTGACTGGGAAAACACTACCATCATAGGGCAAGCCAGACAGAGAACAGCCAGGGAATTCCTAGAGGCATGGCATTCATCCACAAACTCCATTAACAGACACATGGACCTGGACCCCATATACAAACCACTACAGCTGAAATTGACACCCGGAAACGGCAAGAACATCCATCAACAGACACATCGACCTGGACCCCACATACAAACTACTACAGCTGAAACTGACACCCGGAAACGGCAAGAACAAACCACTATAAATACCGGAAGAAACATCACAGCAGCGCTTCACAGGAGGCTCCAATAGCACTGATGATGTTCCCTAGCCAGGGAACGAAACGTTTGCAGCAAAAACTTCCAGCTCGGCGAACAGAACCACAACAACTGCATTCAACTCTGGGCACCACACTGCGGGTAGGATGTAAAACCCTTGCACAGAGTGCAGAAGAGATTTACTGGAATTATACCAGGTCGAGGGATGTGGAGGGTTTGGGGAAATTGGGTCTGTTCTCCATTGAGCAGTCGATAGAAATTTTTGAATGATGTTCAAAATAATGACTGATACCGTTTCCAGATGCGGAAGGATTGGTAACTAGGGGAGGCATTCTCAGTCGGTGAATGTACCACCTGCATGAAAGGTCAGTGGGCAATCCATGCCCAGTCCTGGTGGCTGTGCTGTGGCCAGCTGATGGACAGGCTGCTGTCTCCCATCCCAGCAGCTGGAACAATGTCCAGCACCAACGGGATTCCCACAGTACAGGAGTGCAGGGTGCAGCGGAGGTCACAGAATGGATGACATCACTTGGAGGGACCAGGTTGCAAAGGGCCAAGGTGGGAGGGAAGAGGTGGACATGTTGATGAGTAGAAGGTCTTGGGTACAGCCACTCTCCTCTCGTCCCTGCCCAAGCAGGCTAAAGTGCAACCCACCCATGCATCCCTGACCTCCAACAGCCTGCCTGAATATTGTGCCTATGCAGGAAGAGGCCCGTAAGAGCATTAATTGTGGGGAGGATAGGTGGGCCACACAGCCTTGACTACCCTCGGAAACCACTACCAGGTTGGGGGCGGGGGACGTACGGGCAGTGCTCACCATATGGGCTTCTCTTTCCTCTAAGACAATTGGCTGGGAATTATAAAAGGGGAACGTGAGGACTGCAGACGCTGAAGATCAGAGTCAGAAAGTGTGGCACCTGAAAAGCATAGCAGGTCAGGTAGCATCCGAGGAGCGGGAGAGTCAATGTTTCAGGCACAAGCTCTTCATCAGGAATGTGAGTGGGGCACAAGGGGGCTGGGAGATAAATGGGAGCAGGATGGGACTGGGGGGGGGTGGGGGGAGGGAAGGTAGCTGGGAATGTAATAGGTAGATGAAGGGGGTGATGGTGATAGGTTGGAGTGGAGGGTGGAGCGGAAAGGTGGGAAGGAACATGGACAGGGAGGACAGTTCAAAAGGATGGTGCCAAGATGGAAGGTTGGATCAGAGATGAGGTAGGGGGAGGGGACATGAGGAAACTCATGAAAATCTACATTGATTCTGTATGGTTGGAGGGTCCTGAGGCGGAAGATGAGCCGTTCTTCCTTCAGGCACAGGTGGCATGGATTTGGTGGTGGAGGAGGCCCAGGACTTGCACATACTTGGCAGAGTGGGAGGGAGTGTTGAAACTTTCGGTCACAGTTTGGTGGGGCCGTTTGGTGCATGTGTCCCAGAGATGTTCCCTGAAATGCTCAGCAAGTTGGTGTCCTGTCTCCACAATGTAAAGGAGATCACATCAAGATCAATGGACACAGTAGATGAGGTATTTGGATGTGCAGGAAAATCTATGCCAGGTTTGTGTAAGGATCCTTTGGGGCCTTTGATGCAGCTCTCCTTCAGACCAAAGGGGTCACCATAGGCATCCACATACACTCAGCTATGCCTGCCTCTTCATTAGGTATGCCTGCCTCTCTGACAGCTACACCAGCACCATTCCCCACCTTTTTTTCTGCTACATTGATGAGGAGGTTGAATATTCATCAACTTCATGAACACCTTCCACTATGACCTGAAGGTCATCTGGTCAATCTCACACACCCCCTCCCCTTCCTGGACCTCTCCATCTCCATTTTCGGCGACCAACTCAGCACAGACATCTACTTCAAATTCACCGATGCCCACAGCTACCTGGACTACACCTCTTCACACCCAGCCACCTGTAAAATTGCTATCACTTACTCCCAATTTCTCTGCCACTGCTGTATCTGTTTCTAGAAGGAGCAACTCCATTCCAAGACATCCCAGATGGCCCCTGACTTCAAAGACCACAATTTGCTCTCCCACATGGTTAACAATGCCCTCCAGTGCATCTTCTCCACTTCTCGCACCTCTGCCATTGAATATCACCCCTCCAACCGCAACAAGGATGGAATTCCTCGGTCCTCATCTTCCACCTCACCAATCTCCAGATACTATGTATCATCCTCTCCCATTTCCACCACCTACAGTCAGACCCCACCACCAGAGACATATTTCACTCCCTCTGCAGCTCCCTCGTTAGGTCCATGTCCCCCACTAAGCTACCCCCACTCCTGGCACCTTTCCCTGCTGCCGCAAGTGGTATAAAACCTGCGCCCACACCTCACCTCCATCCAAGGTCCCAAAGGATTGTTCCACATCTGGCAGAAATTTTCCTGCACTTCCAAACACTTCATTCACTGTGTCCATTGCTCTCGATGTGGTGTCCTCTTCATTGGGAAGACAGGACACCAACCTGTGGAATGGTTCAGAGAACATCTCCAGGACACACACATCCAACAACCCCACTGCCCTGTGGCCGATCACTTCAACTCCCCCTCCCACTCTGCCAGGGACATGCAAATCCTGGGCCTCTTCCACTGCCAATTCCTATCCACTCGGCGTCTAGAGGAAGCATGCCTCATCTTCTGCCTTGGGCCCCACCAACCACATGGCATCAATGTCGATTTCACCAGTTTCTTCATATCCCCTCCCCCCACCTGATCCCAGATCCAACCCTCCAACTCGACACTGCCCTCTTGAACTGTCCAATATGTCCATCTTCCTTCCCACCGATCCGCTCCAGTCTGACTTATCACCATCAACTCCTCCCCCACTACCACCATCCTCATGTAGCTATCATATTCCAAGCTATCTTCCCCTCAGTCCCATCCCCCTCCCATTTATCTCCTAGCCCCCTTGGGCATCATGCCACATTCCTGATGGAGGGCTTGTGCCCAATATGCTGACTGTCCTGCTCCCGGATGCTGCCTGACCTGCTGTGCTTTTCCAGCGCCACACGTGTGGCTGAGGATTATAAAATTCTGCTCCACAGGCCACAGATTTCACAGTGGTTTTGCAAGAGAACTGAAGTCATCACAAGGAAACTTGATCTTTCAAATAAATCAAGCACACAGTTGTGGTTTGGACTAGTTGTGGCAAAGTTGCTGGGAAGAGATTCAATAATGACTTTCAAAAGAGAATCAAATCAGTACCTGAGGGAAAAATAAATGGAAAGTCTATGCTGAAACAGCAGCCAAGGAGACAAATTAAATCGGTGTATCGAAAAGCTGGCATAAGTAAGGAGGATTGAATGGTCTCATCCTGTGGAACTGTATCTTTTTAGGATTTAGCAAGTCAGTCATTTTCTACAACCAGTCAGTCAATCAATCTACAAGCCAAATAGAACAACTTTAATATTTCCCTGCAACAGTACAAAACCATTTCAATGACTGTAAATCATTTGGGGTCACTGAAAAATCATGAAGGATGTTATATAAATGTAAATTCTCCCTTTTCCCTGTCACAGCTTTCCATGAGCAACTGCGCTTTCACTCTTCCCATCTTTCTATTTACGCCGGTGCAGTAATGTGTTTTAGACTTCACTTATCCTCTTCCCTTAAAAGTGTGATTGAAGTTATCGTGATTTAATCATGCTTTTCATTCTGATGCCTTTTGTGAAAATTCTGCCGAGAGCATTGGTGTTGTTATCACACTGAAGCCGCCTGAGCCAACTTTATCTCCACTCAACTTTTGGCAATCAGTTCTACACATAACGTTTGTGAAAAATGGGTTGGCAACTACTTTTTTCCTGCCTGCAGGCAGCCATCCTTTCTGACCGCTTGCTAAAGTTGTCCATCATAACTGCCATGGAATGTATTTTCTATTCTTATTTGTACATCTGTTAGAGAAAGAAATGGTCAATCGATTCACCTCCCTTCCTTCCACATGGCTGTCCCTTCACTGTTTCATGCTAACCACAGCACAATAACTGACATCATGCTTTATCCAGGCTGGACTGTTGGTTCTCTAGTTTCCAGGCCATAAACAGGTTCTTGACATGATGTGTTCTATCATCCTCTAGATTACTAACTCCAAATTTAATGCTCTATACAAGACTAATTCTGGTCCAGTTAGCCAAGGCACAGCACTGGAAATTTCCTTGTCGCACGCAACCAAGCTAATAGCTAATAGAGACACAGTCACTTTATTTCAAGGACCCAATAGTACAAATGGAGCAGATAGCCCTGGAGATGGATTTCAATCATATTGCAGCTGAAAAAGTGTGACAAGTCATTTGCTCATCTGTTCATGGCGAAATAAGTCAAAGAAGAAGTTCACTTTTGCATATGCTGCAGCTGGTCCTGACTGGGATTCTCAATCTCAACCCAATGAAGAAACTGTAGCTGAAGAAATGGTCCTTTGAGCATTCACCATCCGCAGTCCAATTTGACCACACATTCCTGTGAGGAATCCCACTTGCCCAGCCCTGGTAATGCTTGATGGACTAATACATTGTTAAAGCTGACGTGGAAACAATTATAGAGTCATACAGTCACAGAGATGTACAGCAAGAAATCAGACCCTTTGGTCCAACTCGTCCATGCTGACCAGATATCCAAACCAAATAGAGTCTTACCTGCTAGCATCTGGCCATATCCCTCCAAAACCCTTCCTATTCATATACCCATCCAGATGCCTTTTAAATGTTGCAATTGTACTAGGTTCCACCAATTCCTCTGGCAGCTCATTCTATACATGTACCACTCTCTGTGTGAACAAGTTGCCCCTGAACCTATGCCCTCTAGTTCTAGACTCCCACACCACATGGAAAAGACTTTAGGCAAACGTGAGGACTGCAGATGTTGGAAACCAGAGTCAAGATTAGAGTGGCACTGGAAAAGCACAGCAGGTCAAGCAGCATCCGAGCAGCAGGAAAATCAATGTTTCAGGCAAAAGACCTTCATCAGGAATGCAGGCAGGGAGCCTCCAGGGTGGATGGAAAAGACTTTGTCTATTTATCCAATCCATGCCCCTCATGATTTTATAAACCTCGATTCGGTCACCCCTCAGCCTCCGATGCTCAAGGGCAAACAGTCCCAGCTTGTTCGGCCTTTCCCTATAGCTCAAATCCTCCAACCCTGGCAACATCCTTGTAAATCTTTTCTGAACCCTTTCAAGTTTCACAACATCTTTCTGATAGGAAGGAGACCAGAATTGCAAGCAATATTCCAACAGTGGCCTAACCAATGTCCCGTCAGCCACAACATGACCTCCCAACTCCTGTACTCAATACCAAATGCCTTCTTCAATATCTCATCTCCCTGTGACTCCACTTTCAAGGAGCTATGAATCTGCACTTCAAGGTCACTTTGTTAAGCAACACTCCCAGTACCTTACCGTTAAGTGTATAAGTCCTGCTAAGATTTGCTTTCCCAAAATACAGTACCTCACATTTGTCTAAATTATACTCCATCTGCCACTTTTCAGCCCTTTGGCCCACCTGATTAAGATCCTGTTCTAATCAGAGGTAACCTTCTTCAATGTTCACTACATCTTCAATTTTGGTGTCACCTATAAACTTACTAACTGTACCTCTTATGCTCACATCCAAATCATTTATGTAAACACACAGGCCTCCAGTCTGAAAAACAACTCTCCACCACCACCCTCTGTCTTCTCCCTTTGTGCCAGTTCTGTATCCAAATGGCTAGTTCTCCCTGTATTCCGTGAGACCTAACCTTGCTAATCAGTCTTCCATGGGAACCTTATCGAACACCTTACTGAAGTCCATATAGTTCACATCTACTGCTCTGCCCTCATCAATCCTCTTTGTTACTTCCTCAAAAACCTCAATCAAGTTTGTGAGACATGATTTCCCATGCACAAAGCCATGTTGACTATCCCTAATTGGTCCTTGCCTTTCCAAATACATGTACAACCTGTCCCCCAGGATTCCCTCAACAACTTGCCCATGCTCACTGGTCTGCAGTTCCCTGGCTTGTCCTTACCAGCTTTCTTAAACAGTGGCCCCATGTTAGCCAACCTCCAGTCTTCCGGCACCTCACTGCGACTATCGATGATATAAGTATCTCAGTAAAAAGCCCAGCAATCACTTCCTGAGCTTCACATAGAGTTCTGCGGTACACCTGATCAGGTCGGGGGGATTTATTCACTTTTATGCGTTTCAAGACATCCAGCACTTCCTCCTCTGCAATATGGACATTTTTCAAGATGTCACCATCTGTTTTCGAAAATTCTACATCTTCCATGTCCTTTTCCACAGTAAACACTGATGCAAAGTACTCATTTAGTATTTTCCCCTTTGGGCTCCATACAAAGGCTGCCTTGCCGACCTTTGTGGGGCCCTATTCTCTCCCTAGTTACACTTTTGTCCTTAATGTATTTATAAAAACCCTTTGAATTCTCCCTAACCCTATTTGTCAAAGCTATCTCATGTCCCCATTTTGCCCTCCTGATTTCCCTCTTAAGTATACTCCTATTGCCTTTATTCTCTTCTGAGCATTCACTCGATCTATCCTGTCTATACCTGACATATGCTTCCTTCTTTTTCTGAACCAAACCCTCAATTTCTTTAGCCATCCAGCATTCCCTATACCTACCAGCCTTTCCTTTCACCCTGACAGGAATATACTGTCTCAGGATTCTCGTTATCTCATTTCTGAATGCTTTCCATTTTCGAGCCGTCCCTTTACCTGTGAAAATCTGCCCCAATCAGCTTTTGAAAGTTCTTACCAAATACCATCAAAATTGGCCTTTCTCCAATTTAGAACTTCAACTTTTAGATCTGGTCTATCCTTTTCCATCACTATTTTAAAACTAATAGAATTATGGTCGCTGGCCCCAAAGTGCTCCCCCACTGACACCTCAGTCACCTGCCCTGCCTTATTTCCCAAAAGGTCAAGTTTTGCACCTTCTCTTGTAAGTACATCCACGTACTGAATCAGAAAGTTTTCTTGCACACACTTAACAAATTCCTCTCCATCTAACCCCTTAACCCTGTGGCAGTCCCAGGCTATGTTTGGAAAGTTATAATCCCCTACTATAACCACCTTATTATTCTTACAGATAACTGAAATCTCCTTACAAATCTGTTCCTCAATTTCTTGCTGACTATTAGGGGGTCTATAATACAATCCTAATGAGGTGATCATCCTTTTCTTATTTCTCAGTTCCACCCAAATAACTTCCCTGGATGTATTTCCGTGAATATCATCCCTCACTACAGCTATAATGCTATCCCTTATCACAAATGTCACTCCCCCTCCTCTCTTGCCTCCCTTTCTGCCTTTGCTGTAGCATTTGTATCCTGGAACATTAAGCTGCCAGTCCTGTCCATCCTTGAGCCATGTTTTTGTAATTGCAATGATATCCCAGTCCCATGTTCCTACCCGCCTAAGGGTGGCACGGTGGCTCAGTGGTTAGTACTGCTGCCTCAGAGCACCAAGGTCCTGGGTTTGATTCCCGCCTGACTGGGTGGAGTTTGCACATTCTCCCCGTGTCTGCGTGGGTTTCCTCCGGGTGCTCCGGTTTCCTCCCACAATCCAAAGGTGTGCAGGTCAAGTGAATTGGTCATGCTAAATTGCTCACAGTGTTAGGTGCGTTAGTCAGGGGTAAATATAGGGTAGGGGAATGAGTTTGAGTGGGTTTCTCTTCAGAGGGGCAGTGTGGACTTGTTGGGCCGAAAGGCCTGTTTCCGCACTGTAGAGAATCTAATCTAAACCATGCCCTGAGTTCATCTGCCTTCCCTGTTAGGCCTGTTGCATTGAAATAAATGCAGTTTAATTTATCAGTCTTACCTTGTTCTCTGCTTTGTCCCTGCCTGCCCTGACTGTTTGGCTCACCTTTGTTCTGAACTGTACCAGTCTTAGATTAATCTCTTTCCTCGCTATCTCCCTGGGTTCCCCACACCCCACCTTACTAGTTTAAATCCTCTCGACCAGCTCTAGCAAATCTCCCTGCCAGTGTTTAGTCCCCTTCCAGTTTAGGTACAATCTGTCCTTCTTGTGCAGGTCTCATCTCCCCCAATGATCCAAAAATGTGAATCCTTTTCCCATACACCAGCTCCTCAGCTATGCATTCATCTGCTCTATCCTTCTATTCCTGCCCTCACTAGCTCATAGCACTGGGAATAATCCAGATATTACCACTCTCAAGGACCTCCTTTTTAAATTCCTGCCTAACTCTCTGTAATCTACCTTCAGAATCTCAACCTTTTCCCTTCCTATGTTGGTGGTTCCAATGTCCACAATGACCTTCTGCTGGCCCTCCCCCCCGTGAGAGCATTCTACACCCTCTCTGAGACATCATTGATCCTGGCACCAGGGGAGCAACACACCATTCTGCTTTTTTGCTGCTGGCCACAGAAACATCTGTCTGTAACTCAGACTAGAGAGTCCCCCAACACAATCGTTTGCTTGGAACCTGTCATACCCCTCATTGTGTTAGAGCAAGTCTCAATACCAGAAGCTTGGCTGTTTGTGCTACCTTCCCCTGAGAATCCATCATCACCTACACTTTCCAAAACAGCATGTTTGAAATGGGGATAACCACAGGAGACTCCTGCGCTACCTGTCTACCTCTCTTACCTTTCCTGGAGTTAACCCATCTATGTGACTGTATCTGAGATTTGCCCCCCTTCATATAACTGCCAGCCATCACATTCCCTTGCTCTTGTACATTCCTCATTGCCTCTAACTGCCTCTCCAACTGATCCATTTGATCTGATAGGATTCACAACTAATGGCATTTATTGCAGATATAATCCTCAGTAACCTGTAAACTCTCCCTAAACTCCCATCCCGATTTTAAACATTCCCCACATACCCTTACAATGTGAACATCGAATTCCAGTATGTCAATACAACAACATCCAGCAGTCACGCTGCAATCAGAGTATAGCTTAAAATTAATAATGCTCACCAAAAGCAATCTATACCGCTATCATTTGTGGTGAAGCCTCACTTTCAGGACAAGTCAGAAATACAACATAAAAGGTATCTATGCAAGAGTAACAGCGATTTTTAACCAGCAGCACAGCTCTGAGGATCAGCCATTGCAACACATGTTTTTGAAATTCTAGTATATGCTTAATTTTCTGTGTGATTGCTTCCCCACAAACCCAGCAAGCATTTGTCACAGAATAAAAATCAAAATTGCCAAGTCATGTGCAGAAAATCCTTCAGTGCTGACAACAGCAGACTGCATTCCAGGTTCCTTTTGAACAATGTTGTTTTCCAGCTGGATGTAGACATTCAAAAGATATTACATCAGTTATGTTAGATTCACTCATATAAATGTGTCTGCAATTCATTGACACTCTTAGATTTTTACAAGTTGAATACACACCCAAACTCATCATACTAATTCAGCCATTTTGATGTTATTTCCCCAAGGTTCTAGTGCAAAACAAGTCCTTATAAAGATGTTTGATTTTAAAAAATAGTGTTTGTTTGGAAGAAGACTTTAATGCTGAATGGAATTGCAGAGTTCAGACTTTATGACTTCGATGGTCTGTGAATTGAGTGTTGAATAACTCGCATACTTTTAGGCCTTTAATCATTTGCAAGGATTAGAAACAGTTAAAACATGTTTCCAATAGTTCCATATTCTTATTGTCACAGAAATTCACTGTTTATTAAAGATAGATATTAAGTCAAAAATCACACAAACCGGGTTCTAGTCCAATAAGTTTATTTGAAACAGCAAGCTTTTGGAGGCCCCGCTCCTTCCTCAGGCACCTCCAAATCATTGATATTAAGCGTATTGCTCCAATTATGCCCAGTGTGCTGCAGATTGTTCTCCTCACTTCGCATCTAAATGCGTAGAAGAATTGTTGAGTGGTTACAGCAGGTCATCATTCAATCCGTCAGATCAATGTCAGATCTCTGGAACAACAACCCACCAAGTCTTATTCCTTTGCCCTTTCCCAAAACAATCTGCATTTCTTTTGCTTCAGTTACAATAATTCTCCTTTGGAAGCATCAATTGAACCACCTGATGAAGAAGCAGCGCTCCGAAAGCTAGTGCTTCCAAATTAAACTTGTTGGACTATAACCTGGTGTTGTGTGGTTTTTAATTTTGTACACCCCAGTCCAACAAAGGCACTTCCAAATCATCAACTGAATTGATCTTCTTTACTTGGGCGATGCACACCTAATCCTAAATGCACACTGCACAAAGAAGAATCTGACTCATGTCACTGTTGCCTCTTTTACCAAATGCTCCAAATTCTTCAGCTTGGTTCAAGCTATTACTTGGACAGGCCCATTGCCCATTTGAAACGTCCATCAGCCCAGTCTGGATTTATCAAAGCCACCCCAGAAGATGTGCAAAGACGGCACAATATCAGTAAATGATAAAATCTACAGTACGTAGTTCTTCTCAAAATGGCTAGTTCCAAAAACAGAAACAATTGGCTGTACATGAAAGGAAGAAAAGGCTGAACTTGCATTGGAATAGTAGTAGCTTTTAAATTATGCACTCAATGTAAAAAAATTATAGTTGTAAATGATCGTCTTATTGTAATCTTCTGCCACACTCCTAATCATTTAAATCATTCTCCAGATCCTTCTGCTCAGCTAATATTAGAAAAACTGTTCCTTAGTTTATAATGAAGGCCATGTTACATTGATAGAAAATAAATGTAAGTGTAGATTTGAATGATAGCTACATATAACTCTCAATGCATCCCATTGACAGTGAGGCTGAGCTGTGAGGAACGGTTGGCTGCTCCCATATGACCAAATTCCAGCGAAAGGACATTTAATTTACTCAGAAGCTGGATTAGATATTGTTATTCTTTCAATTGAACAATACTGCTGGAATGAAGGGCGCAAAGTACCTCAGCTTTAAGTTTGGAAAACAAAAAACTGATTTATTACTTCACTAAGTTGTCAAGAAGAAACTTCAACTAACATTTTCACTATGAAAGTATCGGTTGAATTACTGAATCAAAGTTGAATTATTGAAAAGTACATGTACTGTGCTTTGGGCCTCAAACATGCAGACATGACACAGATTGTGTATTTGAATGGGAATTTTACTACAAATGATTTCAAAACGCCTGCAGCCATAACAATTTACATACATTTTCTCTGCAACCACACTAACAGGTCTGACAAACAGCATACAGCACGGAGTAGTCAACAGATGCACACCATCAAACACCAACTGTTGAGCACAATATCTTTGTCTCCCACATAAAACAAAAGAATCTTAAATCCTGCTGGAAAGAAAAAGTCTTGTTGAAATTTTGTGTCACTCACTCGTCAGGACAATTTGCCAAACTAAAACCTCATGGGGAAATCTAACGTGCATACTGCATGAAAGAAGGGGACAATTGGATGTCTCAGGGACTCTGACTGGTACAGTATTGCCATGGAAAATGCACCAATTAATAAGGGTAGACTGTTAACTCCCAGGCTTTGATAAGAACTGAATGAGTCAACTTCTACCAATTGCTCCAATGTTCATAAGCATAAATGCAGGCTAGTGTTTCCAACTCTCTTGCTGAGTGTATTCGATTTCCAACAACATGCTGGGTGCTTTAGTCATTTGTTAATTGCTTCCTCCAATGTATTGAGAGCACAATCATATTTCCTAACATGTGCTGTAGCATATGTTTCTGCACAGGGTTTGAAATGAATGAGGACTGGCAGAGACGCTATCTTTTGCTTCAATATGGCAATCAGGTTACTGCAGGATTGTCCACTTCCATTATATGTCTTTGTATAATAACTTTTGAAGATGTGCCATGATCTGTAAATTTAGGAAACGATTTGCGATCAGGCAGTAGCAGTGAGAAACAATGCTAACGCATTTACGCTAGACAGGTCAGAGTTACAGTAATGGTTTTGACATCATATTGAGCAGGCTTTACCCCAAGCTACTGTCACATTGAACACTAGTATTCAATCTCAAAAAGTCTTGAATACACAACTATCATTGCTCAGTGGGAAATAGTGTTGAATAGAGTGAATACTGTTCATTGTATTCCGCTCGGTGCCTTCCATGAACAACCATGTCGCCCAAGTAGGGTCAGTGTTCTCTCACATTTGACAAAACTGAAGGTTTTCTATAACATACTCAGTGCTGAACGTAGTTGATAAGAGTGTTCTGCTATACAGACATACATCTTCACTACTCACAAACACAGCAAGGTATCAGCTTTACTTAAGTAGTGGCATCTGAAGGTTGCTCCATTAACATGTCAAGTTTCATGAGCCCTCTGGAGTCATGTAAAGATGCCAACAGTTCTCAGAAAGTACCAAGTGGATAACTATCTGGAATAATTGTCTTGTTGCCTGGCTTCAGGTCAATGCATTTCCCATGTTTGCCATTTTTGCATCACACAATCACTAAATTGGATATCCATGGGGGTGAGTTGATACAGTCAATAATTTTATCTGCATCAAGTCACTTTAGCTCCTGTGACCCTTTGGTATGGATCACAATAGATACTAGCTTGTGAAACTGATAGAATTGATGTGCTAATGTAATGAACATGACAGTATCCCATAATCTCCCCAGATTTGCTAAATAAGAAAAGATACCTTTCTGAAAAGTCAGTGTCATTGATCATGTTCCTGTGCACACCGGTGAGATCTTCAAGTTTGAAGCCAAGCATGTTGAACAGGCCTGGCCCATAAGGTATTGAATTTGGGTGCAAGTTTGATGATTTTCTAATATAATGCAAGAATAATCATTACCAAAAGCTTAATAATTAAGTCATTGCAAGCTTCAAGTGTGCATACCACAAAAGTGAAAGAACGTTGCCCAAAAAATTTGAATTTTATAAACATAG
This sequence comes from Hemiscyllium ocellatum, assembly GCF_020745735.1. NCBI lineage: Eukaryota > Metazoa > Chordata > Chondrichthyes > Orectolobiformes > Hemiscylliidae > Hemiscyllium > Hemiscyllium ocellatum. Next base: position 63,432,609 of record NC_083413.1, on the reverse strand, counting down.
ATACTTTAGCACCAATGTGAATAAGGAGAGATATAGAAATGTCCATAATTGCAACTTTGATACTTTAAAATGGTCTGTGATAGTACAAATTTGCTGTACTTCAGCTTCAATAAGAGGTAAGTGAAGTCTTCTTCGACAATCTACATACCCTTGTGAATTGATTCCATTTGAAGAATGATTTGCATTTTTATTTTGCCCTCAAGCTGGACTTGGTGCTGTGAATCTATGCTCACCTCTGTAATTTGGATATCTAACCTTGGCAGGACATATATTAAACTAATGTGGTCACATATTTCCCAGTACATAACCGTCTGCTCTCTAAATTGTAGAACTGATATATTTTAATTAGCTGTGTAGGAATTCATTTGCTGATTAGTGTGTCATGTTTACAAAACTGCTAGAACGTTGCCACATATGGTTTCATGGGATCAATCTAACCCTGGCATCTCTGCTGCAATATATCATCCCCTTTCTCTTCTGTTCAAACTATTTTGAGGGCATTTACTGCAGTATTAAACAAAGACACGTCTTATGCAAACTATTCAAATATGCATTAGCTTTTTATCCAGAGGCGATGAATGAGTATGGCCTTCCTGCCATCATTGCTACCTGCAGACCGACCTTACCAATCATGGGCAATAGATTTTGAACCCCAAAATACATTGATCCTACAGCAGAGGAGGGATTCCCAGTGAAGAAAGAGACAGTGCTGGTAAATTTAAACTGTTCCCCATCCTTTCCAGGGTTATTGTTTTGTGCTCCAGAGATATGCAGTCATGACATACCTGGCTCCACACACAAACAGGAACTCTATTACAAGTGCATTTCCAGATGTCTGTAGCCACTATTAAGCTTCAAGATCAGTTTTAGTTTCTCTGTTCCTGCACCCAACGGCTTGACTAACAGCACAGAGTAGTCAATAGACACATGACCAAAATTCAAATGATCAAGCAAGAAGTGTCCTTTTATCAACCTCAGAAGTTGAATGAAAATAAAGCATTCCAGGACTTTGTTTCCCTCAATATGGTTTCCAGTGATGATGCTCATTTACTTCATTTGTTTCAGTTCTAATTTGTATTTAAACAAATTTTAATTTCAGTGGAAGTTGGAAAACAAACATAGAAAATGAAAGTGCTGGATATTCTCAGCAGGTCTGACAACGTCTGTAGGAAAAGAAGTGGCGTTAACATTAACTCTGCTTTTGGTCCAAATGTGCTGTTACACCTGGTTAGTATTTCCAAGAATTTCTACTTGTTTTGTTTTTCCTTTCAGAAATTTAATGCCACATCGCAAACACCCTAATCTGCTCCTTTAAAGCAGTTGCCTCTGTGTAGTGTCACTCATGACAATGCAGCAAATTGCAAGGTCACTGTAAGGGGAATAATCTAACACTGTTGTTATGCATCATCACACTATTCCTTTTCCTTTTCAAAAATTACTGCACTGCAAGAACATGGAGGCTGGATTTTCCTGACAGGAGACAGCAAGCAGGAGGTACATACAATGCCTGATTCTGAACCTGCCACCTTCATAAATCCCGTCCTACCAGAAAGTTTGCAACCCTCTCACGGGAGGAATTCATGTATTCCAAGCCCAACATTCTCCCCGAGACAGGGCCTAAATGAGGTAAAGGGTGAGTCTGTTGTCTAGTGAGGCTGCCAAGATTGGAGATTGAGGCAGACCCAATCCAGAATAGACAGGATTAAGACGCTTCCCTTGAATGTCAGTATTGTACCTGAATCATGCTGCTCACTTTTTGTCCCCCAACTCTAAAGCGTTGGCAACAGACATTGTGGCAAGAGAATAAAATAAGTGTTTCTCAAGTGACTCACTGCTACTCCCTCATTTGTAGGACCCTCCGCAAACTGGCCTGGAGAAAGAGCATATTGTCGGTTGTTAACTGTTTTGAAGAATACATTGCTTGGAGCCTTCACTTTACTGGGTTCAGAGTTCCTTTGCTAATGCAGCCAATGAAGGCTCTGAGCATTCTCTCTTCTGTTCTGGAACCATGAGAAATAGGAACAGGAACAAGCTGGTCAGCCCCTCAATCATGGCCGATCCGATCTTTCTCCTGTCCACTTTCCTGGCATTTCCCTATAATCCTTGATTGCCCTACTCATCAAGAATCTATATCAGCCTCAAAAGATACACAAGGACTCTGACTCCACAACTCTCTAAGGCAAGGAGGGAAGAAATCCTTCTTACCTCAGTCTTAAATTGGCAACCCTTAATTCTGAGACTATGCCCTCTGGTCCTAGACTGTTCCATGAGGGGAACATCTTCTCAGCATTACCCTGTCAAGCCCCTTAAGAATGCTTTAACAAAATCACCTCTCATTCTTCTAATCTCTAGTGAATAGAGTCCCAACCTGTTTAGCCTTTGCTCACAAGATAATCTCTTCATATGAGAGATCATCCCAGTGAACCTTCTCTGAACTATTTCCAAAGAGTTAATATCTCTCCTTAAACAAGGGAACAAAACTGCTCACATTAATTCAGCTGTGGTCTCACCAGCACCTTGTATTGTAGCTGTACGACTTCCCTGCACTTGCACTCCAACCTCCTTGAAATAAGGATCAACATTCCATTAACGTCCCTGGTTACCTGCTGCACCAGTGTGCTAGCTTTCTGAGTTTCACATACAAGTACCCCCCCCCGCCCCAAAGTGCCTTTGTGTTGCAGCTTTCTTCAGATTTTCTCAGGGTGGGTAGCATAATGGTTAAGTGGTTAGCACTATTGCCTGATAGCACTAGGGACCTAGTTCAATTCCAGCCTTGGGTGACAGTGTAATTTGCACATTCTCCCTGTGTCTGCATGGCTCCCTCTGGGTGCTCTGGTTTCCTACCACAGTCCAAGGATGTGCAGGTTAGATGGACTAATCATACCTAATTGCCCACTAGTGTACAGATTAGATAAGTTAACATGGTAAATTTGGGGTGAAAGGGGTGGGATCCTCTTCAGAGGGTTGGTGCTGACCTAATGGTATCTATCTTCACTTCTATGATAGATGTAAGTGTTCTTTTGTTGTCCCTTCCAAAATGTACAACTTCATAATATCCACATTATACTCCATTAGCGAAATTTTGCCCACACACTTACTCTATCAAAACCTCTCTGTAGACTGTGTGTCTCACTTTTCCAACTTGCCTTTGCTCTGACATTTGCGCCGTCCACAAAGATAGTTAAGCGACATCTACTTCCTCCAACTTATTGATGAGCCTGTGTGGGCAATTCATAAAGATATCCATAAAGTGTTGCTATAAACTAGACCAGTCTTTTTGAGGACTCTCTCTCCACACACAGTTGACAACTCTACCTCTCAACCCAAAGATGACAGTCCACTGAATGAACAGCTCCTAAATCCTGGCTGCCTCCTGCAAAGTTCAAATGGATCTAAAGTGAAGACTTTCATTTGCTCCAATAGCTTCATAACAGGCACAGGTCTATTCATATGTCTGAGCCATTTCCCACACTACGGAAAACAATGGAGAGTTGACACGAAGCCAAAAATCTCACCATGCTACTTGACAGCCAATACTTCCACTATCCAACCTCAGTTCTACCCCAGTTTGGAAGAGAAACATCTGGGCCCCTAGACTAGTAAGACCAGAAATCAAGGATTGTTGCTGCAGTGAATTCTGTAGTTCACTGCAGTTACACCCTACACTGACATTGTATGATACAGCCTAGCATTGTCTATGACCTTACTGGGAGGAACAATTTTGCACTCAGCATCAACAGTTCATGCTTCCATGGACTTACTGCAGTCAAACAGCTTACTCAGCTCAATGCTCTTGCATCATCACCATCACAGTCAGACAGCTGCCAGATCAATGAAAAAGTTGAGGGTGATTAGTTACTTCATTAACAAACTTTGATTCTCAACATGCAAGATCATTTTTTCTGGCCTAGCATAAGTACTCCACAGAAATGTATCAATGTAACCAAAGTCTGACAGCCATCTTTCTCAACGCATGCCTTGTCAACAATGGCAAAGATTGTAGAAGGCAAAGTAATAACCATTAAATTCTGCCCTTGGACACTCTTCAAATCTCTGCTTGAATAGTTATGTCCAACTTAACCAAATTTAAATTGAATGCCATGAGCTTGACAAGAAAACTTTCCAGCAACATAGATGTGGATGTTCTAGGATAGCTTAACACAGGCTGGCAAAGTTCATGCATTCTAAAAATGCTAATTTAGAGTGAAAGTATGCTTCACATTATGGTTAAACGGATCCAAATTTACTTTGAATGACAAAAAGTGTCATCGAGCTGTACAGTATGGAAACAGAGCCTTCAGGCCAACTCGGTGGCCGGGGGGCGGGGGGGGGGGGGGGGGGGGGGGGGGTAGCGGGGTGGGCAGAGGGCTGGGGGAAGGTAGCTGGGACGGTGATAGGTGGATGCAGGTATGAGGTAATTGTGATAGGTCAATGGGAAGGGTGGAGCGGATAGGTGGGACAGAAGATGGACAGGTAGGACAGTTCAATTGGGCGGTCTCTCGATTTGGAGGATTGTATCTGGGATGAGATTGGGGGTGGGGGGGGGGGGGGTAGATTTGAAAACTAGTGGCCGATATCTCTCAGTCCACTTCCCCCTCCACATTCCTGATGAATGGCCTATGCCTGAAACAGTGACACTCCTGCATCTGAGATGCTGCCTGACCTCCTGTGCTTTTCCAGCACCACACCTTTTGACCCTTGACTGTCCAGCATCTGCAGTCCTCGCTTTCTCTATAGAGTATGAACCCAAATTATATCTTGTGTCTTGCATTTTGGTATTTCAGCTTTAATTGTGCACTGGTTACAGAATGTAAATATCACCAAACCATGAACTACTTAATTGATTTCACATTTACATCCTTTCATTAAAAAATCACATCACTCCATTGATCAAGACACCATTAATATAAAATTAGAACAGCCTCTTTAGAATACTACTGCTGATAATGTAAACAGAATATATATTAAATGAGCAGCAAAACAGGTTACTAACTTGCACCTTGATCAGATAACCTAATCTAATTTAACTCAAAACCTGTTTCAGATCTCCAGCTCCCACAGTTATAGAGTCATAGAGTCATAGAGAAGTACAGCATAGAAACAGACCATTCGATCCAACCCGTCCATGTCGACCAGATATCCCAACCCAATCTAGCCCACCTAGCCCATATCCCTCCAAACCCTTCCTATTCATATACCCATCCAAATATCTCTTAAATGTTGCAATTGTACCAGCCTCCACCACTTCCTCTGGCAGCTCATTCCATACACGTACCACCCTCTGCGTGAAAAAGTTGCCACTTAGGTCTCTTTTATATCTTTCCCCTCTCACGCTAAATTTATGCCCTCTAGTTCTGGAATCCCCAACCCCAGGGAAAAGACTTTGCCTATTTATCCTATCTATGCCCCTCAAAATTTTGTAAACCTCTATAAGGTCACCCCTCAGCCTCTGACGCTCCAGGGAAAACAGCCCCAGCATGTCCAGCCTCTCCCTATAGCTCAAATCCTCCAACCCTGGCAACATCCTTGTAAATCTTTTCTGACCTCTTTCAAGTTTCACAACATCTTTTCGATAAGAAGGAGAGCAGAATTGCACACAATATTCCAACAGTGGCCTAACCAATGTCCTGTACAGCCGCAACATGACCTCCCAACTCCTGTACTCAATACAGGACTAATAAAGAAAAGCATACCAAACAACTCCTCCACTATCCTATCCACCTTTCAAGGAGCTATGAACCCACACTCCAAGGTCTCTTTGTTCAGCGACTCTCCCTAGGACTTTACCATTAAGTATATAAGTCCTGCTAAGATTTGCTTTCCCAAAATGCAGCACCTCACATTTATCTGAATTAAACTCCATCTGCCACTTCTCAGTCCATTGGCCCATCTGGTCTAGATCCTATTATAAGCTGAGGTAATCCTCTTCGCTGTCCACTACACCTCCAATTTTGGTGCCATCTGCAAACTTACTAACTGTAACTCTTTTGCTCGCACCAAATCATTTATGGAAATGACAAAATGAGCCAGTTCCATATCCAAATGGCTAGTTCTCCCTGTATTCCATGAGATCTAATTTTGCTAATTAGTCTCCCATGGGGAACCTTGTTGAATGCCTTACTGAAGTCCATATAGATGACATCTACTGCTCTGCCCTCATCAATCTTCTTTGTTACTCTTCAAAAAAATCAATCAAGTTTGTGAGACATGATTTCCTACGCACAAAGCCATGTTGACTATCCTGAATCAATCCTTACCTTTCCAAATACATGCACATCCTGCCCCTCAGGATTCCCTCCAACAACCTGCCCACCAGTTCTTTGTTTCATTTTAATTTCAACTCAGGTTGATAACGTTGTTCCATTTCAACACCTTGTCCAAAGAGAAATACATTTCAATAGCTCAATCCCACTTCATTAATGGCATAACAAAAACGGCCTATATTCACTATGCTTCAAACTCAGCAAGCATATCACAGCTCTTTTATGAAGTCAAAGTTTAAGTTTCAGGCCAGCCTTAAACAAAGAAAACATTACACTGGCCACTCACAGAAGAAATCTACACAGCTTACATACAGAAGTGGTCAATATCTAATTATGAAGTGGTGCAAACCAAGAGATGGAAAAAAAAATCCCTGAAAAGCTGAACTGATTTTCATTTGTGCTCGCGTGTGCCTTTCCAAACCTTCAGAGGATTTGAAAAAATGCAAATTAGTTTTCTTTTAAATACAATCAAAATAGATCAAAATAAATAGTGATCAAAGTAGGAACTGCAATGAACTCTCACCGGAGTCCAACTCACATTTACATCCTTTCATAAAAATATCACATCACTCCATTCAACAAGACTTCATTAATATTTCCTGGTTAGCCTTCCAAATCTGACTGGCTCTGAAATGGAGTATGCCATATTTTCCAGACCTGGGCTAAGAATTCTTTCCATTATTGAATCGCTGCTTCTGTTGCTTAAGCCTCTTACATCTATGCTTTTGGCAAATTGGTGGGCTATGGCTTCGTGGCTCCTTGATTCTGCCGACGAAGAGGAGGCTGGAAAATCATAGCAAGCCAGGACTGGTCCTGAAGAAGGGTTAGACCCGAAACATTGACTTCTCTACCTCCCGATGCTGCCTGGCTTGCTGTGTTCTTCCAGCGTCCTCTTTGGCTACTCTGGATTCCAGCATCAGCAGCTTTTTTGCCTCTAACTCTGATTCTGTAATCCATCCGAAGAACTCCATATAACAGTTACTGCTCCTCCTTCTGAGGAGTCTATCAGTTATTTTAACAATGAGAGAGGTCCATTCTGGCTTAAAGAATCTGGGGTGTGTCAATGGAACATCAGTGACCTAACTGGAATAAAATTATGAGTCAAGACATTCCTGAAGTTGATATGACTAGCTTTAACACAACTTCTGGCCCATTAACAGATATGTTATTTGTCAAAGCTATTGTGGTACACCTTCGCCAGCTGAAAAGAGATAAACAATTTGTTAATATGGCAATAAAGACGACATAACATGCATTCCTACTATTTCTACACCTGTTAACATTGACATAAAACTAACTCATTTTGAATAAAAAGAGGACAGGAAACATATGACCCTCACATTTACTGGCAGCACACATTTGGTACTCAGAATCCAAAGTAGCTTACTGTATAACTTGCGTATCAAACAAGCCCAGAATGCAATTTATCTTTTAAAGGCCAATCATAGACACTATAATGAGTAGTTAAACTGACCAGAGGAATGTCTGTTTTAAAATGTGTTTCACCATGAGAAACATGGCTTAAAGGTGACTTTGAAAATTATGGTCTTCAGAGGGACCAGAAATCTGCCTCTCTAGCTTTAAATACATTCAATGATGGCATACAAAACAATGAGAGGAATAGATAGAATCAATAGCCAGAGACTTTTCCCCAGGGCAGGATTGACTGGTATGAGAAGTCATAGTTTGAAGATATTAGGAGGAAGGTATAAAGGAGACGTCAGAGTTAGGTTCTTTACGCAGTGAGTTGTGAATGCATGGAATGTGTTGCCAGCAGTGATGGTGGAAGCAGAATCATTGGGGACATTCAAGTAACTGCTGGACATGCACATGGATAACAGTGAGTTGAGTATAGGTTAAGTTACTATATTTGACATTAAGATTAAATCTCAGCATAATGTCGCGGGCCAAAGGGCCTGTTCTGTGCTGTACTTTTCTATGTTCTATGTTCTATGATGGTATATCCACAAATCCCTGCCAGAAAATTCCAATGATTTATGGCTGTTTAAAGTGAAATATATTTGGCTTCCCATCCTTGGACTGTGCCCTTTTGCTCTGAATTCCCAGCAAAAAAGGGAAAATATTCAGCATCCAACCAGCCACACTCCTCAAGAATCTTGAATGTTTCAATTAGATCACTCCTCATTCTTGAACAATCCAGAGAATACAGGCTCAAATTAGCAGTGTCTCAATATAGGACACCTCTCTCATTCCTAGGACTGAGTGAACATTTGTTGTACTATATCCAATGTAAATATATCCTTCCTTGAATACTCTCACCAGGACAACTGTAGCAAGTTTCATTTATCTTTTTATCTCTTTGCACTAAAGGTCAACATGTTATTTCATTTTCCACTTGCACACATCTGAACTTGTGTGTCCCTCACATGGGAAACTACATATTGTTTGGAATAAAAACTAGAAAAATAGAAGTTTTGGACAATGCTCAGATTGCAGACAGTTTACCATGTGACTTTTTGGAACTTTGAAGTCAAAAGTGAAACTGTTTATACTTCAATTATTGTTTTTAAAATGTAAGGTTTTGGAATAGCAGACTTGTATAGAGAGGTAAGATGGATTTGTGTCATTTGCTGGTCAAAGATGAAAGACAACAGCAATCTAGGTTTGTTCAATATATCATTTCAGTTGCATGACACTGTATCCTTTTGCTATGAATTCTGTGTCTTATGATGCTGCTCCACAGATACCTAATGCAGGAGCAGCACTCCGAAAGCTAGTGCTTCCAAATAAACCTGTTGGACTACATTCTGGTGTTGTGTGATTTTTAATTTAAACCAGTAGAAGGTGCATTGAGCTACAGGTTGCCTTCCAAGAACTATTATTTTCTGTTTTGTCAAAGATTGCAGAGTGTAGCAGTTGAAAAGAAACTCTGAAAAGCCTGCAACAGAGGCAAGTCTCTCTTTCTCTGAACAGAGAAAGCCCCTTTTATTCTGAAGAGGTTTACAAATAATCAGTGATCTCCTTTGCTCCCACTCTTATTCTCTCCCTGTGAGAAAAAGGCAACATTTCAAGATTCTAAAAACTGAACAAACTCAATAAAAGGCCTGGGTCTAACTGACCAGTTCCATTAACTAGGTATCGTCCACTTCACTGAGGCTAACAGTGTTATGGACTTGTCAACAGAAATTGAAAGAACTGTGAGAAAGTCACCTTATTCCACCTTTGTAGTTTGGACTCGATACAAGGTTTTGTTTTTCTATTATTTATTTTCCACCCATAATAACTTTGCAGAGCTGTACATCCACGTCTCAATCAGTCTGTGTATCAATCCGTGAATGTTTGGATTTAAAGGGAATACAGGTTAAGGTTACATTGAGGTAGTAAATAGCCTGTTTTGCCATTTGTTAATGACTAAATTTACCCATAATAAATGTTTTTTGCATTTAGTGATCAAACCTGGTGAGATTCTACTTTTTTGGCTAAGATAATGATACAAGTAAAACAATTTGACAACCTTGGCAATATTTAGCAGAGTATCCCAGGAATTTGGGACCTTGCTTTTCCTGATATTCATATATGCAGGAAGCAACTTCCAAGTTTGCAGATGGCACAAAATGTGGCCAAATTGTAAATCAGGAGAACAGTGTGGAACTTTGAAAATCATGATTTGGAGATGCCGGTGTTGGACTGAGGTGTACAAAGTTAAAAATCACACAACACCAGGTTATCATCCAACAGGTTTATTTGGAAGCACTAGCTTTTGGAATGCTGCTCCTTCATTAGATAACATTCACCTGATGAAAGAGCGTCGCTCCGAAAGCTAGTACTTGCAAATAAACCTGTTGGACTAAAACCTGGTGTTGTGTGATTTTTAACTTTGAAAATACATGGACGCATTGACAGCATGGACAAGTAGGTAGCAGATAATGTTCAATGCAGAGAAGCATCAGATAATGAATTTTGTTCTAAACAACAAGAGGCTGTATAAAAAAGGCTGACACTATATAGGGTGTGCAGGAGCAAAAGAAGTGAATACAAGTCAGTAAAGCTGGCAGTTAGATGGAGAGAGAGATTGGTTAATAAAGCATATGGCATTTTAGGCTTAATTTAATAGGGACATAGAACATAAGAGCAGGGAGCTTGTGAGTAACTTAAATTTAAGACACTGCTCAGATCTCACCTGGAGCAGTGTGTACACAGTTTTGGGCACCAAACAGGAAGAATGGAAGTGTATTGGAAAAAGTACAGACAAGGGTTATGAGAAATTTTCCAGGCATGAGCCTTCATTATGAGGACAGCTTGGAGAAATTAATTCTCTTTTCCTTGTGGAGGATAAGGCTCAGAGGTGATTTGATAAAAGTTTTCAAAACCTTGAGAGGTCATTACAATGTGGATAGATACAATTTGTTCCTACTTGTAAATAGATGAAGAAGGAAAAAAACATAATGAAGAAGTATTTTGGAGAAGAAGCTAGTGCAAGGCAGGAAAAACTTCCTCAAAAAGTCAGTAGTAAGGATATAAATGCTCAGCCCTGGAAATGTGGTGGAAGTGTTTGACTGAGCCACAGTTACACTGGATGGTTTATTTCAATAGAAACAAGGTGCAAGGTTACACAGAAGAGGCAGGACATTGACAGATAGTTAAAATGCTCAGACAACTAGTGCAGACATGATGGATCAGATGATTTCCTCCTATACTGCAAGAATTCTGAATTGTGAGCTTGTTACCTAGGTAAAGGTTAATTCTGTAGGAACTGTATGGAGACCATTAATTATCAATACTAACACCTTAGAACCAAAAGAAAGATTTCCCCTTTAATCCTAGAACAAAGTATTTGCATAACCAGAGTCTTAAAGATTTAACTTTCTGAAGTTCTGATCATAAAAAAGGAGAAAACTTAAGATTATTACACAATGTTTTTCTGAACAACCTTAATTTAGTTTCTTAATGTTGACTACATTTAAGACTTTCCTGTAGTTGTAAATACAACGGAGGCTGTACGAAGTGCACCATTTACTCAAACGAATTGTGTAACGTTCACACCAGGGAGTCTAGCAGCTGCCGAATTTGTGTTTCATCTCAGAATCATGTATAAATATTAGTACAGCTGAAGGAACACACTTCAACGTTTCGTATAGCAGGTAGTGAAAAATGTGACACATCAGAAAATAACAGCTGAGAGTATAGCCATTTAACTATAAGGGAAAGTTGTAGCACATTTTCTACAATGTCAGTCTCCTCTTTTTCTGACAGAGGTAATGTGTTAAGTAGAACTGCTGTAACAAATATATATTTGTTAACTGTCAACAGTGCACTCAACAGACGATAGAGTTCTGAAAGGGCCAAGACTTTAGTAAATCATTCCAAACATTATTGATTACTGCACAAATAACTCTTTAAGTTTCTTAATTTTCTTAATGGGTGGCACGGTGGCACAGTGGTTAGCACTGCTGCCTCACAGCGCCTGAGACCCGGGTTCAATTTCCGACTCAGGCGACAGACTGTGTGGAGTTTGCATGTTCTCCCCGTGTCTGCGTGGGTTTCCTCCGGGTGCTCCGGTTTCCTCCCACAGTCCAAAGATGTGCGGGTCAGATGAATTGGCCATGCTAAATTGCCCATAGTGTTAGGTAAGGGGTAAATGTAGGGGTATGGGTGGGTTGCGCTTCGGCGGGTCGGTGTGGACTTGTTGGGCCGAAGGGTCTGTTTCCACACTGTAAGTAATCTAATCTCTGTGTGAAAAAAATCACAGTGAACTATAATCTTGATTTTGTATTTGCTGATCCAGTGCTGAGTGAGCATCACACAGAGAAAGTTAAAGGCAATTTTTCCATTATGTATCCACAAAGAGTCTAAGTCGCCAAAGTGTTTATTAAGCACTCCCTCCTATTGGAAGGATGTTGTGAAATTCGAAAGGGTTCAGAGTAGATTTACAAGGATGTTGCCAGGGTTGGAGGATTTGAGATATCGGGATAGGCTGAATAGGCTGGGACTGTTTTCCTGGAGCATTGGAAACTAAGGGGTGACCTTATAGAGGTTTATAAAATCATGAGAGGCATGGATAGGATAAATAGACAAGGTCTTTTTCCTGGGGTGGGGCTAGTTCAGAACTGGATGGCATAGGTTTAGTGTGAGAGGCAAAAAATTTAAAAGGAGCCTAAGGGCAATGTTTTCACACAAAGGGCAGTGTGTGTATGGAATGAGCTGCCAAAGGAAGTGGTGGAGGCTAGTACAATCACAACATTTAAAAGGCACCTTGATATGTATATGAAAAGGAAGGGTTTAGGAGGATATGGCCAAGTGCTGGCAAATGGGACTACATTAGGTTAGGATATCTGGTTGACATGGACGAGTTGGACTGAAGGGTCAGTTTCGTGTTGTACTTCTCTATGACTCTGAATGATAGCCACAATAGCTGCTCAAACGAGAGAAACAAAGATTTAAATCACCTGCAAAGACAGACCCCTACCAACAAACACCTCCTGGAAAGCTACTTAAAAGATTTGGTCATAGAGTCAAATAGCATAGAAACTGGCCATTTGGCCAACAAGGTCTGTGCTGACCAACAAACACCAAACTACATTAATCCCATTTACCTGCGCTTGGTCCACATCCTACTAATATTGCCTTCATCATCCTCTAAGGCAGCATGTTCCATATTTCAACCACTGGTTGAAAATGTTTTTTCTGAAATTTTTTATGAACTGCTAACTTCTCACCTGAAACTTATGCTTCTGGTTCTTAGACACATCTGCCTTGGAGATAAAATTCTCATGATCTGATCTGTCTTCGCTTCCCATAATTTTATATAGCTCAATCAGATCCCTGCTTAGAGTCCTCTGATCGAAAGTAAACAAACCCAGCCTATCCAATAGCCCATATAAAAAATTGAAAAACTGAAGAAGCCAAAAACCAGAAGGAATGGTGAAAAACTTCAGCAAGTCAGACAACACCATTGGAGAGAATGCAGCAATTAATGTATTAAGAGCAATCCCTTCGGTCAAACTTGGAAGGGAACAGCATTTGAAAAGAAAACAGGAAAAAAGGGAAAGGAATGGAGGAAAGAAACAGAAAGCCTCCAATGTTCTTAAATGACAACATACAATGGTTTACTGGTAGAGTGACAATATGAGATAGAAAAGAAATCCAGAGATAGAAAATAAGAAAAAAAATGTGAATAACGGGCAATAAGACAGGTAGATAGAGGAAAAGGGGTCACTTCCAGATTTGAAAACATGATTTTAAATGGTTGGGAGTGATAAAAGTTCAGTTCTGTTTATATCCCTTTTTCATTCCCCTCCAACTTTAGACTCCATTCGCACCAATACAGCCTAAAAAATTGAGTGAGCTATGACATCGCAAGTAATCAAAATTCACACTTTTCTCTTAAATGGCTGAGTTTAAAATTATGGTTTTGCTATCAAACCTCTCTCCTCAAAGTTTCCTATCCCCTGCTCTGCTTTGCCAGTGTTTTGTGTTTCGCTTGTATCCTACCTTCTAGTTTTGATAAGGGTAATTACATAAAACAACACTTCTCCTGTAGTCTGAGCTGATGATGCCCAAAAGCTTCAGTTTTCATTCCAAGCGGGATAATCAACAAAGCTATGTGACAGAGTAATCATCAACATAGTTTAACATAGTTTGAGCCAACTGTTGCACTGTGAATCTTGTCAAAACTTTATTTCCCAATGGAGTATGACAAAAGAGAACTTTTTAAAAAAAAGCTCTTGCACATACACTCTTTCCAGATTCATAAAATAATAGCCATCTTGTGGATTTACACATGCAAAGGCATTGCATTGTTTCATAAAGTGAGATTGTTCCACCCCAGCAACAACCGATCGATTTCCTAAAGAGAAGGATACGTCTCATCAAAAGAGTCTCTCTTTCTGTCAGTCGTATCTAATGAATGAACAGCCCTATTGACTGGTAAGATGATGGTGACTTTTCTCCCCACCTAATAATTTAAACAGGATCTCTCTCTTTACAACCCTCCTCATAAAATGAGGTCAACAGCTTTCTGTCTTGTTGGTTTTTTCCATCCAGCCTCCATGACACCTTGTCTCCTCCACTCTACAAGAATTTGGAGATACTACCATCCCTGAATGAGTGATTTTTCTTTGCATTTTCTCATGTCTTTGTTTGTTCTTACCCCCACCAGAAGCAAATCTCTATTCCCCATCTAAAAATTCAACTGCATTTTCATAAAGAATTTCCCCCAAAGCACATCTTATACCCTTCATTCAAACCTGTTGACATGGTCGTATCTTTTAGAAATCTCCAGGTGATGCACCCAAGTAGTTTGACCCTTTGCACAGGTACTCCAGGAGTTTGCTGGGTATTTAAAATATCTAATATTTTCAGTTCACAACTATTTTAAAAATAAATGAATCTGACAGCGTCCCCTGTACTGAATGTTTACAGTGTACATTGAGTGAAGCTCTTCAAATATTAAAGCTGTATTTTATGCATTTCAAGTCGCATTATAGAGAGCTAAGTGGGATGGATAAAAGAAAGTCAAGTTTCTCAAGAAGCAAAACAGGCCAGAGTCTATTTTTATCCAAAATTAATCACCTATTAACAACATTCACTTTAGAGAAAATATGTTTCAAAGCTGTCTTCTCACAATTCTACCACTGAGTTGCTGGAAAAAGATTGGAGTTCTCCCACTTCACAGCAGAAAGAACTTTAAACTCCAAATCCCTCATCCATTGCCAATCTTCCAAGTATTGTAATGAGTTGCATGGGAGAAAGTAATGATTCAATAGCAAAAAGATACCCATTACAATAAATCATTCCATTGGGAAGATTGGTATTATTTTTGCCCGGTTTCGTTCTTTAACTTTAGTGATATAACCTTTTTGTGCCAGTATCCAATTAGCCTGATGACCTTTTGTCATGTGAGATTTGAGGTGTTGGGGTGGGGGGAGTTGTTTAGGTGATGGTGGTAGTTGGGGGTGGGGTAGGTGGTGGCGGCCATTGATTTTCATTGAGTCAATCATGATCACGTCATTTTTGCTTTTAAACCAAAGAAAAACATGATCCACTGAGCTGCCCCTACCTAAGTAAGTATCTAGGATAATACATGTTACATCAAAAAAAATCAAGAAAGATTTACAGCATTACAGCGTCAGAAATTTGATATCTATTGGCTACCATGAAACAAAGGTGTAACAACACCAGAAAGTATAAAGTTGTAAAAAGACATGGTTTTCCCTGTACCTACAGCACCATACCAATAGATGTTTTTATCTGGGGTCATCTAACTTAACAAGCAAGTATAAATTAAGCAATCACAACAGTGTTCAAGCAAAAATCATAAGGCAGCATAAAAGGGATCTAAACTGCTACTGGTATTTTGAATAAATTAGCAAACAATATTTTGTGGGTGCTCACATTAATATTCAATGCAGAATTGTTCATCCACCTTTTAAAAGAATTCCCAGGATTGTATAACTGAAAAAACTAATGCCAGTCCATCTGACAGAAATACTTAAGCGATCTATGCAAAGGGTTACACACAGAAATCTTGAACCCATCGCTCATGATTTTTAAAACTGATTTAAGCCAAAGAACATCAAATTATGATACCAAGATGTTTTGACACTAAGTGGTGTTAAATACAGTCGTATTTCAAAGTCAATTGATCTTTTAAAAAATTCAATTATTAAAATGACCAAAGACGCACAAAATGTGAAAATCTGAAGTTACATGTTATTGGTAAACTAGAAATTCCAAATGACAGTAGAGGTATTTAAGATGACACTGGCTTTGCCTTGAAAAGTCCCATAACTATGTAGCAAAGATACATTCTGATCCCCTCAGAATATATTCAAAGACCCCTCCCTTGCTTAAACACAAGGATAAAGAATGTATTAAATCAATACGTCAAGAGATATGCCAGACAGAATACCACAGGGCTCAGTAAAACAGGAGCATCATAATTTGATCAATAAATTTTGATCATTTCTAAACATCTAAATGAAATCAGAAAATATGCAAAGGGATATAATGAGAATATGAAATTTGGAATGGATGTCTGGTCTTACTATAGTTCACCTACTTTTTCAACAATTTCCTCTCAACAGAGAAAATACAGCATTCTTCTGCCTCAACACAACAGGCCAGCTTTGTAACGTGTTTATCTCATGGGACTGTTATTAACAGCTGTTAAGTTCAAAAAGAGTTGTTGGTAATGTTGTTTACATACTCTACTGCTATTAATAGGTGGTTACTCACTTGGCAGGGTTAAATATATTTAAAAATATATAAAGTTGGATAACTTACACATGTAATGTGTCAAAGATTTCAGTTTCAGGATGATTCTTCTATTTAATATAAATGATAATTTTTCGAGTCATTGAGTCATAGAGATGTACAACATGGAAACAGACCCATCAGTCCAACGCATTCATGCCGACCAGCTATCCTAAATTAATCTAGTCCCATTTGCCAGCACTTGGTCCATATCCCTCCAAACCCTTTCTATTCATACACCCATCCAGATGCCTTTTAAATGTTGCAATTGCACCAAGCTCAACCACTTCCTCTGGCAGCTCATTCCATACATGAACCCCACCTTTGTGTGGAGAGGTTGGCCTGTAGGTCTCTTTTATATCTTACCCCTCTCACCCTAAACCTATGATCACTAGTTCTGGCCTCCCTCACCCCAGGAAAAAGACCTTGTCTATTTACCCTATCCATGCTCTTCGTGATCTTATAAGCCATCACTCCTCAGCCTCCAACACTCCAGGGAAAACAGCACCAGCCTATTCAGCCTCTCCCTATAGCTCAAATTCTCCAACCCTGGCAACCTCTTTGTAAATCTTTTCTGAATCCTTTCAGGTTTCACATCATCTCTCCTACAGGAAGGAGACCAGAATTACACGCAATATTCCAAAAGTGGCCTAACCAATGTCCTGTACAGCTGCAACATGACCTGCCAATTCCTACACTCAGTGTTCTATTCAATAATAGAAAGCATACTAAACACCTTCTTCACTATCCTATCTATCTGTGACTCCACTTTCAAGGAACGATGAACCTACACTCCAAGGTCATTTTGTTCAGCAACACTCCCAAGACTATACCGTCAAGTGTATAACTCCAACACTGATTTGTCCGGCACCGATTTGCCTTTCCAAATGCAGTACCTCGCATTTATCTAAATTAAACTCCATTTGTCACTCCTTGACCCATGGCCCATCTGAACAAGATCCCATTGTACTCTGAGGTAACCTTCTTGACTGTCCACTAACCTTTGGTATCATCTGCAAACTTACTAAATATACCTCCTATGTCCCCAACCTAATCATTTATAAAAATGACAAAATGGAGTGGACTGAGCACCGATTCTTGTGGCATTCCATTGGTCACATCCTTTGCACCACCAGCATTCCAACCAATTATTTCTATAAAAGAACTCGACTTATTTAACTGGGAATATTTATCTAGAAGACAAGAAGAAGGAGAAAATGTGTAGCTAAGAACCATTTAACCATTTCACAGGTAAATTGAGGGCAAACATCCTCTCATCTTTTGTCACATGGAGGTCAACCCGATGTATATTGGAAAATGTTTCCATCACAAATAGATTCAATTCAAAGAGAAAAAAAAAGCTTGGATGTCTGCATCAAATGACTGCAGCTAATGACATGGCTTGGCATAAATTCTTAAGGCAGGAGGATGAAGTTAAGGGTTTTCAGCTTAGCCATGATCTCATTGAATGCCAGAGCAGACTCAATGGGCTGAATGATCTCCTTCAGTTCATATATCCTACCATCTTGTGGTGCAGGCTCAGTAATTTACCCTTGTTTTGGCGCTTTACACAGACAGAAATCCAGGCAGCACAGAACGTCTGTAAGCAATGATCCATCAATGAAGTGAACTAAGTGCCTTTTTCCCTGTCTGAGTACACGGACTCTACTTGTGAGCTACATGAGGACCTTAAATGGGGGCAATTGTATTAAGCAGGCAATTATGCAACACCAGTCAATGATATCTGCAATTATAATCCCCTACATGTGAAACCCATGCAGTGTACAACAATGTAACATGGCTCTAAGATGATTTCAGGTCACAATCTTGATTGTGTCATGGTCATTACAGATTGATCGTAGACATCTCTGTGGAACAGACGCAACCACACTCAATCTTTGAGTATTGTGGCCCTCAGACGAAATGAAAAAATCCAAAAACATGTAGGTTGCACAAGGGCATGGAGCTGATTTCCTCTCAAGTTCAATAGCAAGTATTCGCCAACATACTCTTAAATGCAATGCTGCCTTTCTTGCATGGAGGAGGGAGTTGGGGTCAAGGTTTCAGTAATTCTGTGAGGTCCATTATTTCAAAGATCAACATAAAGACATTTCATGGTCTTTCTTAGACACATATAGAAATTGCTGAAGAGACTTAGCAGGTCTGGTAGCACCTATGGAGAGACAGCACAGTTAACATTGCCAGTCCAGTGACCTTTCTTCAGAAGTTGCATGCGTACCATTTGTGTGTGATGCGAATACAGTTTGCTCAAATTACTAAGAACCTGTTTGATTTCTATTCCTTTCACAGGCCACTGGCACCTTGACCAATGGAAATAGTCACAGCAGAGGTCATCATGCTCTGGCCATAGTGCTATAAAAGTCACAGAGAAGTTGAAGAGGAGCAGCAGATGCAGGAACAAACCAAGCACAAGCAGCAACTTCCAGAGGCTGAAGAACAGTCCTGTCATGACAAAGTTAAAGCTGAAAGTACCTTCAAGACGTGGAGGAGTTCCAAAAGACCCAGCATCTATTGCTCCTGATACCATTTCCTCCACCTGAGCAAGGTGTACTGCCACTGGAGACTGAGAATGTTCTGGGAACTCCAACTGCTGGGCCTGTGACCTGAAGGGGGGTGAAAACCATCAAATCCCAGCGGCTAAAGTGACAGCTGCACTAAATTTTTCTGCAACAGCTTGATTCCAAATGAGGGTCTGTGTGGGATCTGTCTAACCTCACCCCACAAATATATCAAGACTGTGACCAGTACAATTGGTGACAAACCAAATTGCTCCATCTCATCTCCCCATGACAAGTCAGTGCTGCAGCCAAGCAGCAGGCTTTGTAATATGGTTTGCTTCCCTCAGGTGCTGAACACAACAGAGAGCATCGCATCATAATGCAGCAGAAAGCGTTAACAGAAAAGAGCTCAATTCCATCAACATACAAGTCATCTGTGATTATCGGTTGCATATTTTTGAAGCTTGCACCATGTGCCTAATTCATTTCAAAGGCTGGATATCTTACAATAATGGCTACTTACAGACAAGGTCAACTGGCTGCAACCATGGGTACTGACTCTATTCTGCAAACCCCTGACTGATGTTGAAGATAGATACCACGCAGTTTATTCTTCAATTGGGGCTATCATGGAGCAGCCAAGTGACCGCCTCTCAATGGGGATACGATGCCTGAATCAGTCTTGGGTGCAGCGAGGGGGTGTGGGGAAATATTTTTAATACATTCCAGGCAAAGGTGGGTTGTGACAGATGCTGAAGTGCTAGGGCAGAAGTAGCAGTCTTCCAAGGAAGTCGATGAGGATACTGAGCAGGAAAAATATCATCTCTAATATAGAATGGTGCAACATTGAGTGCATCAAGCCAGACAGAACTTTATTGATGCATAGTTCCAAAAGATGTGAACTGAATGCAGTGAGCATTCATTGACCGGAAATTCATTGCTCCTCAAAGTGATGAGCAGTCCCTGTCTGTTCCCAGAGGCAAATGCAGATTTTCCTTTTCTTTTGCTCTTGTGCAATAAAAATTCAACCATATGACAACCTTCCAGTATGTGATGCTCCAACACTGAACAACAAAAAGATGCTATGATAAACATTAGGAAAGAAGGGCAGCACTCCTTAGATGTAGTTCTGACATGGTACGGTGCTAAGGCCATGTCGACTGATTCTTGTTGCTGCAGGTGGAATGACAATCGATCAGACAGATTGTAAAATAGAAACACTTTTACAAATGTGTGTTTATTTGCAAGCAAGTGTCTCCCATACCGCTCATGTGCCCTCAAAGTGTTTTTTTTTTGTTTCCCTCCCCCTTTCCCTATGTGTACTATGAAGGGCTGATAGCCATTTACCTGGTGCACAGCTGGGGTTTAAATCTGTCACCAGTGTTAAAGCTCTTGGAAGGTCTTGGCAGTACTTCCACCTCTGGTAAGTGCAGGATAGCACAAGCAGAATGGAGATGTGCTGTATACAGAATGAGGGGAGCAGCAAAGAACTGCATGAGGTAGTTCACTTGGACTCATGGAAAGAAGCCTTTCTTGAAAATCCCCAAAATTGATAAGCCAATCTTTGTAAAATGATACTGTGCCTCCTGATTTTTCTTAACAAACTGTACCACTTGAATCAGAAGAAACAAATCCAATTATTTGTTTAAAATATGCTTCAATATGTTTTTCAGTTCAGGGGCATCCTAATCATGTATATATTATTCATTGATCTCCAAAACGTTTAAATTCATCTTCAATAATTTTTTAAAAACACCATCATTATCCTAATTTAATCCATTGAAAACGGCAATTAGTTTAATGATGTAAAATAATGTATTGTGTATTGGCATAGAATATTCCTGTAATCAGCAACATATTGTTTTTGATAAACTTTCACAATGATTTCTGTATGAACATCAACCAGCAAGTACGTGAGACCCTGGTAATTACTCATTGGAATGATGGATGGTCCTGAACTAAAAGTTTCAAAAATTGAATGGAATTACTAGTGAAATTAAAATACGTACTTACTTACAATCATATCTGTAGCTGAGTGACTGCAAGGCAGTAATCCATTAATAAGGTTCAATAATACTTTCAAGCATCTTCAGCTTTGCAAAGTCAAATGGCCCTTTAAATGCAATGCACCCAGTAATCATTTTTCAATTCCACATGAAATGTAAGATATTTTTAATCACAAAAGATCATTTTTCTCTCTTACAAAATAGTTTTAGGTGTTTTAACTGCACCAGCCCAATTTGCAAATACTCAAAAAAAAATGTTCTGAAGCCTGTCACCATCTTGGAATGAGGAGGTACAGGACTTGAGTCCATCCACTGTGCTTGCACCATCCCTTTGGTAGAATTTTTCACCTCACTTTTCTCACTGCTCTTGATAAGTCCTCAAGGGGAGAAGATTTAGATTCCTTTTTGAATGTCACCATTGAATCTATTTCCACTTCCCTACAGAGATTATGTGTTCTAGATGACTGTGCACAAAAATACTTCCTCATCTGACCCCTGGTTGTTTTGCCGATGACCCTTCTGCCATTGGTGTCTTTTAAATAACTCTATCAAATCTGTTCACTTCCTCAGTAAAGCCAAACAGATCCAACTTCTCCAGTCTGCACATCCTGGATGCCATTTCAGTAAATTTCTTCTGCATAATATACAATTTTTTTTTGTGTTGTGTCCAGAGCTGAACGTAACACTCCAGCTGACAAAACATATTTTTCTTCCTTGCTTTGCACTTTAGGTGTATATTTGAAAAACAGATCCTGTGTCTTATTTCACAATTCTCTCAACCTATCCATTCTCAAGAGTTTAATCACTTACACCTTCAATCTCTTTGCTCCTGCAACACTTTAATAATTGTATAATTTACTTCATTTTCCATTTCCTCATTCTTCCTACTAAAATGCATCCCTTCACAGCATTAAATTTCAATTTTAGCTTCTCCTTAGGGAGGGGATGGCCTAGGGAACTGTTAATCTAGAGATTCAGATAATGTTGTGTAGACGCACAACAGCAAATGGCGGAATTTGAGGAAAATAAGAGGAAAAAAAAATCTGGAATTAAGAGTCTAATGATGACTACAAATCCATTGTCGATTGTCAGAAAAACATCTGGTTCACTAATGTCCTTTAGGGAAAGGAACTGCCATCTTTACCTGGTCTGGCATCCATGTGACTCCAGACCCACAGCAATGTGGTTGACTCTTAACTGCCCTCTGGGCAATTAGGGATGGGTAATAAATGCTGCCTAGACAGTGACATCCTCATCCCATGAATGAATTAAAAAGTACTAGTTTCTGTTCCCCTTAAGTGGTTTTAAGTGTCATCCTTATTGCTTACATGTTCAACTTTTCCATCATCTACAAACTCTGAAATGATCTGTGGACCTGAGTCCAGGTCATTAATTGTTTGTGCCAATAAAACTACATTTAAAAAAAGTACTAGTATTCTGCCAAACCACAAATTCAAGAGATTGACGTGTTACATGTGTCCTAGTTTCATTACCTGCTATCCAGATGGTTTGAAAGAACAAAATATAATAATTGAATGAGATTTGTAACATGTAAAACTCACTTACACCAGCTGTAATTTAGTGATAATGTAGACTAGTCACATCAATTGTCGAGAGCAAACATCTGGGGGTCACATTTGACATCTGTTTAAAATTAAGAGATGTGGATTCCAGTTGACTAATTATCTCGCTCTACAGAAGCACAGTGAATTAATTGTACAGAGTGTTCAATTAGTTGAATCAGTTTTAGGTGAAACACTGAACAAAAGAGAATAGAACACTGAATTTTCCATCAGGTGGGTATGCAATATTAAACATTAGCAAAAGCAAGAGAGTGTCACCATTATAAAGTAATCATAACAGAAGCTCTTCCACTCTGCATGAGTACATTTTATTTTACAGTGTTCACAAAGCTCAGTGTACATTATCTTCCGTTGAACTGAAAGCTACAATTCTATTCTTACTGGATACTGCTGTGTCTAGCTAACCTGGCTTTGTGAATTGAGATACACAACACCACTTCAAATGGAATAACTGTTAACCCTTTATTCACTGGCTGACAGAAAGCAGCTAAAAACTATGTTTGCTTCCTCATTATTCCCAACACATTGCAGGTTCATTTCTGGTTGTCTGCCTATATTTACGGTTCCGGCAGACATTACTTGTAAAATTCCTTTCAATAACAAATGGTACCTTACAGCACCCGAAAGGAACTAAAGCATCAGACACATATATCCATCACTATCTGCAAGTTCCCCCTCCAAGTAACATTTCCTGATTTGGAAATTTTCCTCCATTGGTTTTCTGGATATGGACCAAAATCTTGCATCTCCCTCCTACAGCAATAAGAGATCACAGATATATCACATCAGTGGGAACACGGTGGTGGCTCATCACTTTTCTTGAAAGCAACTAGGAATAGGCAATACATCGTGGCTAATAAGAAAGTTGAGAATAACTAAAACCATCCCAAGCCATTTCTAGGGAGCTTTATCAAATAAATTACAGTCACTTAAAACAGATGTTAGGACAGGTTGTTGGTACAAGTTTTAGGCAATGTCTTAAGGCAAGAGGGTTAGGGAGGGAGAAAGTACAGACTCTACCCAGGACCTGTTCACAAGTTGATTAGTACACAAGTCAAAACACAATGCAAGACAATATAAAGCAGCAGTTTGTAAATACAGGAAATGCTGAAATGACGTTGTCTTTAAAATTATACTCAGATGGGATCGTATTCATCAATCAGATGTTTGAATATCAGGGACCCCCTGTGTTGGGAAGATAATTCCAGAGGCTAGGACCCAAACAGATAAAGGCATGATGGCCAATAATTAAACAACTAAAATTATGGATTTGCAATGAGCCAGAATTAGAAGAATGACAAGTAATTTTAGATAGTTGTAGGACTAGAGGATGTTTCAGAGAATGGGAGACACAAAGCCTTGGAATAATCTTCAACTATTCATGAGTGATTGGTGGCATTGGCTAGGACAACACTTAAAGTCTACTTTGCCTGATCTACGGTGGTGAGCTGCCTTCTTGAACTGCTGCAGTCATTGAGGTGTAGGGACACACACAATGCTGACAGGCGAGAAGTTTCATGATTTTTACCCAGCAACAGAAAATAACTGGTGATGTATTTCCAAGTCAGGATTGTGGATGTCTTGGAGAAGTACTTGTAGATGGTGGTGTCATCATGCATCTGCTGCCTATGCTGTCTCACATGGCATAGATTGCAGGTTTTGGAACGTCAAGACAGAAGAGGCTTGGTGAGTTGTTGCAGTCCATCTTATGGATGCCGCACTCTGCTATAACAGTAAATTGTTGATTGAAAGAGTGCATTCTGAAGGTGGGGTGGATGGGGTACCAATCAAATGGGATGGTTTGACCTGGATGCTATTGAGCTTGAGTGTTGCTGCAGAGAATTCCATCAGACCCCTTCATCATGCCTTCTAGTTGGTAGATAGTCACTGGGGAATTATTCACCAGAGAACAAAAAGCCTCTAGCCTGCTCATTTAACTACAGCACTTAAAGGGAGGATACTGATCAGTTTCCAGTCAATGGTCACCCTTGGATATTAATAATGGGGAATTCTGTGATGGTGTTGAACGTTATCAGGTGATGGTTCAAATCTCTCTTGTTGGAGAAATTCATTTTCTGGCACTTGTCTGCCACCAATGTTACTTCCCGTTTATCTGGATATTGACAAGGTGTTCATGCATATGACCATGAACTGCTATAGTGTTAAGTGCCACAAATGGTGCTCACATTATGAAATCAGTGAATATCCACTCTTCTGATCTTGGGAAGATGTCAACACACAGATATGAACTTTAAAATGGAGGCATTGTTTGAGCAGGAACAAAGGTTGATAAGCACAGGGGAGATGAGTGAATGGCAAGTGAGAATTCACTAGAATGTAAAATAAGTGCATTAAAAGTCAATACCGTACATGAAAATGGAAATGTTACTGAGTGCAGTCTCATAAGATGCCATCATTGGCTTTCAGCAAAGATGCCACTGATGTGTTGGACAGATCTAGTGAGATGGAATAAGTTAGTCTGACATTGAGTGAAATATCAGATATTTGGCATTGTCACAGTAAAGCAATGTAGAAAACAGGAAAGAAATGAAAAGAGGTTGGATCTAGGTTTCCAAAAGCAATTTAAATTTCGAGAAAAGCTTTCTGCAGTATTAGATTTCTAATTTTCAAATGGAAATATTTCAATCTTTTATTCATTTTCTACTTGTTACAGGCAACAAGAAATGCATTTTTAAATGAGCTTTTCATTGTAGTTAATAACATTAATCTTTCTACACAAGTAATTCTCTCAGCACGTTTTCATTAAAATATTATAGACCAGAGCTCAGATTTTCAACCCCACCATCCCATATAAAGAAGATTGACAGCTTTGATAGTTAATTAGTATTTTACAATCTAAGTGTGTGCAGTGTTGATAGGACATCATTAATCAAAATATTTCAACACACAAACATAGCTGCTGAATCTCACTGAATAGTTCACCTGCTCAGTGGGTGTGTCCCTCACGTAATCTAATTTACAGCCATTCTTAGTGGCAGAACTTTTAACAAAATATCACAGATGTTTCAGATAGTGTGAAAAAGATTAATTACATTTATAGTTTGAATACTGCTATGTCGCAAACATCACTGCTTCGAATTGCAGATAGTTTAAGGCTGCTACAGGTCATGGTTAATGAAAATTAGGGAATATAGTCAAAAAAATTGTATGTTGGGAATCTGAAATAATAATATGAATATCAAGCGATCAGCCAGCATCTGCACAGTGAGAAATGTTGAAAGGGCACTAGCCTGAAACATTAAGGCAGGTAAAGTCTTGCCCACTTAGTTATAGTGTTACAATCAGGCTAATCATTTTGTTCCCTCTTTCCAGGGCTGCGTGACCAGCTGAACACTTACAGCATTTTCTGTTTCCATTTTTGCATGGTGTGCTGTGGCATCTAAATAACTTTAAACACAAAGTATATATAGGCCACAAGGGTTCAGAAAAAAGTAACTAAAAGTAGATCTTGGCAAAAGACAACTATGAACAAAGACTCATCGTTATTTTCAGGGGAAGAAAAATCATAAGGGAAAATGGAATGCTACTTCAACATAAATCAAAAGTCATCCAAATCCGAAGTACACAACATATTAGAGCTTGAGTA
Organism: Hemiscyllium ocellatum; assembly: GCF_020745735.1. NCBI lineage: Eukaryota > Metazoa > Chordata > Chondrichthyes > Orectolobiformes > Hemiscylliidae > Hemiscyllium > Hemiscyllium ocellatum. Next base: position 63,406,416 of record NC_083413.1, on the reverse strand, counting down.
AACATGCAGTAGAAGGTAGACAATATAAGAAGACTTCTTACAAGGTTTGGTGAGTGAATGATGATTGTATATAATGTGCTCATTTCAAGAGCCTCTGCAAAACATCAGCATATAACCACAGCTGGAAGGGCTTTCATGGCACAGTGGTAGTGTCCCTACTCCTGAGCCAGGAGGCCTGGGTTCAAGTCCCATTTGTTCCAGAGGTGTGTCATAACATCTCTGAACAGGTTGATTAGAAAATATCTATATTAACTGTCACTTGAATACTAGAGTGATAGTGTACTACACTGTCTTAAATACATTCCTTTGGATAGGATGATAAACTGAGATGTTCAAGTACAATAAATTGAATGACATTTTTAAAAGGATAACAAATGGAGTTCTTTCAATATCTTAGTCAGCATTTATCCCAAAACTAGAAAAACATATTATCTGGCTGTTAATGTCATTGCTTTGAATGTGACCATGCTGTGCGTAAACCCACTGCAATGATTACCAAGATTAGAACAACGACTATACTTCAGAATAACATTTGAATGACAGTGAGGAATTTCGGGATGATCTGAGAATAACATAGGATGCTGATGTAAATATAGATTTTTTTCCCTGAAAAGTATTGCTGCATTATCCATCAAAATGAAATAAATTATGGACTCAACCACTTAAATAAAAATCAGCAAAACTGCAGTGGTATCTAAATTCTGCTCAAATCCATTTCAGTTTCGCAGCTGTTTTATGGTCAGTCAAGTTCACAGAATCACTTGGTGATATTCTGTTAATGAGTAGTTTTTGTGAATCAATGTCACTATAGAAACAGGCCATTAAACACCAATTGTCATAAAACTTCTAATTTTCAGGAGGCAACTTCGTGATTCTACAAATACTCACAAGTAAACTACTTATCCATAAATTCCTGTGTCCTGATGGAATTTATCCCAGAATATTGAGGGAGGTAAGATAACAAATTCCTGGAGCATTGACAGGCACCTTTAGCCACAGGTGAGGTCCCAGAGGGTTGGAGAATAGCCAGTGTTGTCCCATTGTTTAAGAAGGTTAACAGGGATAATCCTGGAAATTACAGGCCTGTGAGCCTCTTGATGGTGTTAGGAAAACTATTGGAAAAGATTCTCAGGGACAAGATCTATATCATTTAGAGGCAAATGGACATATTAACTATGGTTTTGTGAGGGGGAGGTTGCATCTCACTCACTTGATTGGGTTTTTTGAGAAGGTGATTAAGATGATTGATGAAGGAAAAGCAGTTGATGTTGTCTGCATGGACTTCAATAAGGCCTTTGACAAGGTCTCTCATGGCAGACTGGTACAAAAGGTGAAGTCATATGGTATTGGGGTGAGCTGGCAAGATGGATACAGAACTACCTTAGCCATAGGCTAATACCAGGTCATAGTTCAACAGGATTATTTGGAAGTGATACCTGACAAAGGAGCAGCACTCTGAACGCTTGTACTTCCAAATAAACCTGTTGGACTATAACCTGGTGTTGGTTGATTTTTAACTTTGTCCACTCCAGCCCAACATTGGCACCTCCACATCTTAATCATAGGAGATAGAGGGTAGCATTGGAAGGGTGGAATGAAGGGTTGTGACTAGTGATGTTCCACAGGAAACAGTGTTGGAACCTCTGCTGTTCATGATCTACATGAATGATTTGAAGGAAAATGTAACTGGTCTAGTTACAAAGGCTGGGAATTTGTGGATTGTGAAGAAGATTGTTAAAGGATACAGCAGGATATAGATTAGTTGCAGGCATGGGCAGTAAAATGGCAGATGGAGTTCAATCCGGATAAATGTGAGGTGATGCATTTTGGAAGGTCAAGTACAAGTGGAAATTATACAGTGAATGGCAGAATCCTCGGGAGTATTGATTTGCAGAGGGATCTGGGTGTGCAGGTCCACAGATCACCGAAGGTGGCAGTGCAGGTAGATGAGGTAATAAAAAAAATCTATGGCACACTTGCCTTCATTGGAATAGCATTGAATGTGAGGATAGACAAGTTATGCTGCAGCTTTATAGAACTTCACTTAGGCCACACTTGGAATATTATATACAGTTCTGGTCACCACACTACCAGAAGGATGTAGATACTTTGGAGTGGGTACAGAAAAGGTTTACCAGGATGTTGCCTGGTATGGGGGATTTTAGCAATGAAGGTTGGCGAGATGGGCTTGTTTTCACTGGAATGCAGGAGATTGAGGGTCGACCTAATACATGTTTACAAGATTGTGAATGGCATGGATAGAGTGTAAAGTATAAAAATTTTCCCCCAGGGAGAAGGGGTCAATTTCTAGGGGAGACAGAGTCAAAGTTTGCAAGAGGGGCTTGGGTTTAAAAGAGATGTGCAAGGCAAGTTTTTCACACAAAGGGTGGTGAGTGCTTGGAATGCATTGCCAGAGGAGGTGGTGGAAGCAGACACAATAGCAGCACCTGGATAAATAAATGAATAGGAAGGGAATAGAGGGATAAGGATCCCATAAATGAAGACAGTTTTAGTATGGAAGGGCATAATGTGGCAGCAGAAGCTTGGACGGCTGGAGGGCCTGTTCCTGTGCTGTTTTGTTCTTTGTTCTTTGTATAGTAGAGGCCTAAATCTCTTCCTTCTGGATGTAAAAATGCATTTACCTTTATAAATAATTCGGCATGGTAACGATCATACTTGTTTTATTGTGAAATTCACCCAACTATTGAAAAATGCAAACATAATTGCAAATTATGACGTTGTTGCACTATTGCATTATCCATACACATCACATGAAAATAGCAACTTCACCCATCCCCGCTTCAGTCATTCTGAACTTTTCATTGTCTTTGCCTCCTGACTACAGTCTCCCTCCAGCTCCTTGTTATCATCGTCTTCTCACTGTCTCCTCTTTATTAGTCAGCCATTCAAGATGGCAGCACCAGATGGTGGGCCCACCTGTATTCTTTTCTACCCTCCTCTCTCCTTCTCGTTTCATTTAAAACTTACCTTTAGAGTTCTGGAGAGAGAGAGGCAGCAATGGTGATGGCATCATGGAGCGCAAGGCAGGGGCCATGGGTCCCCAGCGATGTAGGCTGGAGGTCCAGTGTGGAGTGGTTGTGGGCCTGAGCCCAATGTGGTCAAAGCGAGCCCGACATGTTGATGAGGGATGTCCCCTGGCATGTGCAGGATCAAGAGCAGGAAGCCAGAGGTTTCCCAGAGAGTGAGCCAAAGCGAAGGAAACTAAGCCCTTGCAGGGAGTGCACTGTTGAACTTCTACCTTCATTCCCCCCACTTAATAGTAGGAAAGACTCTAATGTTAACTTTTAACTTTGTTTCTTTAATTTCTACTTATATTAAGAATAACAGTAAACCTTTACTGCAACTTCATTTGTCTAGATTACTACTTGTACCTTGGTTTTGTTCCTAGGTACCTTCAGAACTAAGATGGCATGTGTGGGGCAACATTGTATGCTTTTCATTGTGCTCCTGTTAATTGAATCTACATGACAAGAAACTTTAACATGTAAGTAAATAAAAAAGCAAAAAGATATAGCTGTTCATTCATTGAAACATGTTAAGATTATTTTATGCATAATTATTTGGCTAATCCTTTTCATTTACAAACTTTCAGGTATAGGAAATCACTGTATTTACTGAACAGATGGTCTTCACGCTAGTTAATAGATTCCATATTTTATTCACACAGTTAAAACCATTTTAAGATGTGATAATTGTAATTGAGTAGTAAATATTTAATATGAAATTACATTGCAAAGAGGGTGGAGTGAGAAAGTTTATTCATCTGAACTGTTCCATAATTGAAAGGGAAATACGCACGCTTGGTGCCCAGGTTATTTGCTATTCCAATGCTTTAAAGTTAAAAGCTACTGACTAGAGTTAGCCAACCAAGCACATATTTCGTTGATGATTCACTCATCAGTGACAGCAAATTCCACTTCACTGATCTGATGAACTGGGAATGCACCTTCCCTTCACAATATAAAATGTCATTGGAGCACAAGTTTGTTCACAAAATGTCTACTCCCCAGCTGCCTCCAATCAGCAATTTTAGAGCACAAGGACAAGGATGTTGAGAGACACTTATAATTCTAAATGTTTCAAGTGAATATATGACAATTTAAATGCATGTATAGGCTCCAAAAATTCTACACATTTAAAAATGTTATTTTTATGATAATGATCATTCACCTCATAGAGGTAAATGGTGAATCAGCTTCTCCCCTTCAAAGAAACCTTCCTTAAATCCAATTGTTTGGACTTATTTTTCAAGGCAATCAAAAACACTGAACTTTGTTGTAAATAACCATTAGGGAGACTCCCCAAATTCGAGTACTCTACAGCTATTTTTGCAGCTGTGCATTAATAAACCATGAATGAAGACAGTAAATACTTGTATAAGTGCACAATGAATTCCAAATAAACCATAAAACGAAGGAAAGAAATTAATTAATTTTAAAAATTAAAAATGGGTTTACAATGAATGTTAAAATTCATTTGACCATACATTAGCTTTAACTGTACATAATCTTGAAATTGTGATAAACGTTTAACCAGATACTGACTGGAATAATGTGTGACAATGCTGAATAATCAAGCAGCAGAAATGATCATAATTACATTGTGATGGAGGAAAAACTGTTTCTCTCTATTTACACCAGTCCAGACTCCTGTCCTAATAAACTGAATGAAATCTAAAATTCTTAAATTAGAGCAAACTATAACATTTTTTTTCCTTGAATGTGGCCAGCATTTATTTCCCATTATGAATTGCTCGAGGTGATGGCACCTGCTTGAACTGTGGCTGTCTATATGATGTAGGTACACATTAGAGAGTTCCAGAATTCTGACCCAGCAGTAGTGACAGAACAATGATATTGATTTTAGTCAGCATGATGTGTGATTTAGAAGAAACATGGAAAAGATGGTGTTCCCCTGTTCTTCTAGGTGGTCGAGGTCATGAATTTGGAACATGATGGTGAAGGACCAAGGTGAGTTGCTGCAGTGCATTTTATAGTACACATCACAGTGTATCTGTGTTGGATGGAGTCGACAATCAGCAGACCTTTTTTGACCTGGATGGTATTGAGCTTCTAGAATGACATTGAGGTGCACTTATCAAGCCAAGAAAAGAGTACTTCTATCACACTTGTGACTCGCGCATTGCACATAAAAGACACATTTTCGAGTGGCAGATGTAGATTTACTCATCACAGAATGGCTATTGTATTCACAATATTTATTTTGCTGGTCCATTTCAGTTGCTGGTCAATGGTAACCACCCCAGAACATTCATAGTGAGAAGTCAGGTCATAGCAATGCCATTGAACATCAAGAGAAGATAGCTAGATTCTCTCTTGGTTGGAGATAGTCAGTGCCTGGCACTTGTGTTATAGAGTCATAGGATCATACAGATTTACAGCACAAACCCTTCGGTCCAACCTGTCCATGCCAACCAAATATCCCGACTCAATCTAGTCCCACCTGCCACCACACGGTCCTTATCCCTCCAAACCCTTGCTATTCCTATACCCATCCAGATGCCTTTTAAATGTTGCAATTGTGCTAGACTCCACCACTTCCTCTGGCAGCTCATTCCATACACATACCACTCTCTGCGTGTGCAAATGTTACTTGCCACACATTAGCTCAAGCCTAAATGAAGTCCTCAACTTGCTGTTCAAGGACAAATACTGCTTTAGTATCTGAGGAGATAGGAATGACACAGGATACAAGTGATTCTCCTATAACACGTGTTTATTAAACATGATTTGGCTGTAACGCAATTAGTGAATTGCGGACCTTTCTTTTATAAAGCGCGGTCCCATTCATTGATACGCAATTCCATCCCTGGCACTAGTTGAATGGCAAAATCCAGCCTCAGGATCCTCTGGCTGCAAGATGCAAATTCAGTGTTTTCAGTTACAACAGCAAAGCAATCAGCTCTGCAAGCCTTGAAACTTAGCTTGAAACTGGGAATGTAGTCAACATTTAGAAGGAACTTTATTTCAAACTCGGGGAGAATCTTCAGGAGGGCTGGACTTCCGCGTCAGCATTATGTAGTCAGTCAGCTCGCGCACTTTCTCATGAAGAGCTTTGTGACAGATACAGTCTTGTAGTCAATGATTTTAGTGTTAAAGTCATCATAGAAATCATAGAAACCCTACAGTGTCGAAACAGGCAAGTTAGCTCAACCAGTCCACACAGACCCTCGGAAGAATAACCCACTCAGACCCATTCCCCTACACTGCAATGCTCCTGACTAATTCACCTAACCTACACATACCTGAACACTATGGATAGTTTAACATGGTCAATTTGTCTAACCTGCACATCATTGGACTGGAGAAGGAAACTGGAGGACCTGGACGAAACCCAAGCAGACATGGGAGAAATGTGAAAACTCCACGCAGATAGTCGTCCAAGGCTGGAATTGAACCCATGTCCCTGTTGCTGTGAGGCAGCAGTGCTAACCACTGAGCCAGCCATGCCACCATGTTAAATTTACTGTATTATTTCATTAAAATATATAATTGAAAGATTTATTTAAACTGTGATATTGGTTGTGTTCAGCTAAGTATTACTTTAGTTTTGATTTTTTACATATATCTTGGGCGGTTCGCTGTTCAATGCGAACAAATACAAGCAAGGTATAGATAATGGAAATGTTAATGTAAATTATGTTAAATTTGTCAAATGCATAATTTTTGCTATATAGTAAAACCAATTCCACATGAAAAGACCAACATTTACAATTTACTCAAGGTTATAACTCATGATGGCGCGTAATACCCAGGTCTGTTGAGTAACAAAAGCTCACCCATGAAAGCAAGAGCAAATGAAATAATTAACACCTAAAAGATTATTAGTTGATACAATGTACTGCAATAATAAAATAATGCAAGATATATAGTTGTTACAGTGTGACCAATGTGAATGGTTTATAGAAGGATTTTGCATGCTGTGTATTTAGGGTCAACAATAACCTGAGCTGTGATAATCAGATCCTTAAAGTAATTCAGCTCATTTGCACGGCTATCTCTGATTTATTTTGTTGAGTATTAGAAGTTTGGCAAGGACTGTTTTTTGGTTTTTCCTCATTGAGAGAATTGTGATTCAGTAATATTGGCATTTATTCACATTCTGTTAGTATCAGCAATTTGAAATACAACTGGAGTTAAAAATTCGATGGGGCATTATTTTGATTCTGGATGAAAGTGTAAAAGAAGTGACCAATTCAACTGGGTGGACTCGAAAATGGACTCTCTGAGCTTCTATTGTAAGCAGCGATATAGCACATGAAGTGCAAATGATTTATAACGTTCTATAAATATCCAAAATGTGTAAAAATGTGGTTTCCCACTAATTATTCACTAGGTCCTTTATTCTTTTGCATGATTTAAATGCACATACATTCGCTATTTATAGCAACTTTAAATTTTAAATGTGACTTATATGAGGGTTGAATCTACTTTCATTAATTTCAGGTTCAGACAAGAATATCTGACATACAATATATGTACCATGTGATGTATGTCCATTATTAGGGTATATGTATTAAGTAAACATTTTTAGAAATTGGACTGAACAGAGTGCTCAATGTAAGAAGTAATGACTTGCAGTTAGCACCTTTACTACAGTACAATATCCAATACACAATATAGTTGTATTAACAAAAAGACATCCAGTCTCATAATGAGAATGAGGCAAGCTGAACAAAAATTGGTCAAAGGATGCAGCTTTGCAGAATATCTTAAAGGAGAAGAGGGGATTTGGTGTATCAATTCCTGAGTTAAGGGCCTAACAATCTGACAGCATAGCCAGTAGTACTGGAATGATTAAAAGAGAGATGTTCAAAAGGTCATGGTTGAAGGAGTACAGAAATGTCAAAGGGATAGATAGGGAGAAGTGAGGCCATGGAAAATGTGAAAACAAGAATGAGCATTTCAAACTTGAAATGTTGTCAGCCTGAAAAAAACAACGCAAATCAAGAAGCATGAGCTGACGAGTGACTGGATTTACCATACAAGCAACAAATCCAAATCTGAATGGGTTATACTGCACAATTTGCTTATTTCTCACAAATTCCAGCAAGAGTTTGCTGGACACTTTTTTCTCAAGTATTCATATGTTCATAGATTTGACTGCCCTAACAGTTAACTTCTGTACTCCTAAGGGATTCTGGTGAATTGTTGTTAAAACAGATAAGGTGGCAGAGAGAAATGGAAGAAGTCCTCCAACCCAGACATTTGCTGGGTAAAATAATTTACAACCAGGGATACTGGAATACCTAAAAAGACCAACCACCTTTACTAACTTAAATTGTTCTTAAATTGCCAGGCTATTCTATATCTTCAATTTTCTGGTTTGTCCCCAGATCTAAGTCAGCTGTGGTTGAATGGATAGCCTTCTTGGCTATGCTAAGTTCTTTGGTGCTGACTCCATTCAACTTTGAGAGCTATTGATGGTGCAGTAGAGATATCTAAATTCAGCTTAATTGGGATACAGAAAACGTTCATAACCTGATGGGGAATGACAAAAAAAAGTGAAACGTTCCTTAATTAGAACTGCTAAAAGCCAGAGTCAGTCAAGTAAATGTGTGGATGCCTGATTAAAATATTGATCAGATGGCTTTTGTCATACTTTGAGAAGTATTCTCAATGATTTGAAGTATTACAAGTCAGTAAATGCGAGTCACTGTCATTTTGAGTAGTTTTAGGACAATTCTACAGGAGGCTGTAGTTTTAATTCCACTTGCTCACAAAATCAAGACCTTTGTTTCTGTGAAAGCTAAACTGTACAGAAAGCAAGCAGAGTTTGATATATTGTTGAGCAGGCCCAAGAATGTTCCTTATAAATCAGCTTGAAGCAATAATCAGTGGGGTCAGACTGGGGGCAGATCATTCAGTTTTTATATCGGGTGTCTGTGAAATCATTAAATACAAAGACAATGGCAAGCTGTGACCCCTTGGGTCATGCACTTTGACTAGCCTTATGGAATATCAGACTGCTGCGGGAATTTAGCCTTCTTTTCGGCAAGTAATCGGCATTCCCCTGTCCTTCAAGAATCCATGCAAGCTACCTACCTACCCCACAACAAAAAGTGCTGATATGATGACCTGAATTTGCAACCCATGTTGAAATAATCCCAGTCACTAATATTGTATCCCAGTTACCTCAATGCAACTGCACAATGTTTAAACTTTTGTGAACATTGTGAGTGAGGGGGTTATGCCATTCTTAATTCTAGAAGAATAATTCCTCAAATCTAATCAGTCAGGACACAGTCTGTGGGAAACCTCAATGCCAAAATTCTGACAGAACCATTCTCAATTTCCCACCAGGCGAGTTTTCGCCCAGACGGTGAACTTGACACCCCGTCTAATTTACGACTGCATTTCTTCGCTGGAAGAAACCCGAAGTTAAGAGAGATTCACCCGATCTGCAGGTTGGGGGGAAAAAAACCACGCCTCCCAATCTGGCGCATCTTATCTCGAAGCTGAAATAAAACTTTGAAACATGAAACCGAATGACCCATCGTATTTGTACCATTAAGCCTGTATTGTGTGACTGCACTCTCTTAGGTAGGATTTATGTATCTTTTTCGATAATGCAGCAGTTTTCAAAGGCTCCACATAAATCATGCACCATTAAACTGGTTGAAGCAGCATGGCACATTTCAGTTGCTATTCCAACCGTGAGAGACTTAGTTCCCTAGTCATTCTAAGTGTCCGTTGTAAACCCGATGCTTTGCAAGTTCAACTTATCCTTTCCCAGTTGTTCAGCTGTTAAACTTCACATCTGCCACTCCACTGCACCACTGCACCCGATGTGTATGCAAATGTAAATGCGACCAAATTATTGTTCTTAAGCAGAAATACCTTACATTTACTTTCAGTGTCAAATGCAATCATGTGATTAAGATGACCGAGCTGAATGTAAATCGTCCCAAGGACCGTGACGGCAAATGGTCAGGTCACGCTCAGGGGACTGAACTGATCTGGGAACATTCTCTGGAAAACCACATTAACCCTTTCGTTAGCACTGGGCACAATCAATAAGGTTCGTTTTGATTTAGCAACACCCCTTTACAACTTAAGTGTTTGGAATCGTTTAAGGTCGATTGTGTAACATTGAGCCCAATTGGTGATGGAGACAAAGCTTGTTCCTCAACAGGCAGAAGGAACCGAGCGTGTACTCGGCGGGATTGACACAGTAACGCCTCCAGACCTGTGCGTTTTTCCTCAGGTTCCGATGACCTGAAAGGTGAACTTCAGGCATTTTGTTTTGATTGCGGATTTCTGGCATCGACATTGTTGTTGAAACTTAGAATAGGTGATATCAAGGGTTCTTGCCCACCCCACCCACCTCCCCCAAAAGCTGGGGGCCCTTTATTCAGGTGACATATTTATGGCTGTGGGACACCACAGCCACCACCACCACCACCACCACATTTCAGATTTACACTGCTCATTACCATATCGCCTGATTAACTCAGCGATTTTGTCACTGACATCCCTTTCTTTTTTGGGAAGTGATTGGAACTAATGGAGCAGAAAACTAACTTGTATTCCGGGGATTTTGTTTTAGAAAAAAATGTTCAAAACAGGCAAGGCATGATAGAAGGTTAGTTAGTCATGGCTGCAGTCGGCTCCAACTCTCAACTCCTGTTAAATACACCGTGGAAGGAAAATCTGAATGGCAGATGATAGTGGTCCAAAACAGGCGCTTGCGGATCTGCCGCCTCGATTTTCCGAAATTCCTCCCTGCGTTTGTTTACACACAAGAGCCACCCACCCGCCGTGAGCAGAGTGTGCACCCTACTGAAGGATGCAAGATAATGACAGGCACTCGCTTCGACCTTTAGCATAGTGAGGGATGGGCATAGCGGATACCGCCCGGGGACAAATACTGACTCGGGAAACTGGCCGGGAAAGGCGTTTAAATCAACAGTCACCTTCCCACGTTCACTCTAATGTGATGCTCGGCATGTCGGTTTTAGTGGAGCCTTGCCTTCAGAAATCGGAACACACCCAGATACCAAATACTAAACTCACTCAATTGAAGTGCAATTCACTTTTTTGGGGGGAGTGGGGAGGTGTCGCCACGAGGGATAATGTGATTCTATCACATGTGGTAAGAGCTTTCAGTCTCACTCTCCCCTGGGAGAATGAACTGAGTTCCCTGGAGAAGGTTCTAATATCGTGGCAGCCGCTGAGTTATTTTCTCCAAATGCTAACTGCTCCAATTCACAAGTGAGCGAAAATCCAAATAGTTTGTCCGGCGGATTTTTCTTTTAAAAAAATTTAAAACATTCGAATCCTTCCTAGCGCCCTGAACGTTTACTCGGCAGCGAACCCCCCCAAAACGCTGCCCATTTCTCTTTGCCTAATTCCAAAGGGGACAGGGCTTAACCGGAGGTGGTTATTTGAAGGAAAATTACTCAGGTCGCTGGGCTGGAGATACCCTCGTCCCCGGAAGTCACCACCTGATGGTGACACAAATGCGCTTAATGATCATAATCCCTTTTGTACAAGAGTTCACCCAAAATTGGGACTCTCTCTGAGTGTATACTGAATGCGAGAACATCTATGGTGAGTTCGAATGTTTATCAGTCCCTGGGTCAGTACCCTATAGTTTAAGAAAAAAATAAAAGACTGGCAAATATGTAGAAGTTTTCACTATTGGGATTTACAGTGAACCTGAATCTAAATTATGTCTGCACACACTAACACAGTACTTAACATCAACCAACCCAAACATCTGCAACTTAACGTCTGCAAGATTGAGGATGTATTCTCTGAGGCTGAGTGAGGGTCAGCCGCCTATCACACAGTCGCTGCCGACCCGGGAGAGTTCTCCGTAAACCCACCTCTGTGTGCAAGGACGCCGCAAAGCCAACCGAGGAGCAGGAGCAGAGCGCTTTCCTGGGCGCACGCTGTTCTCAGCTGCATGACGGCCACCGGGCTGTGTTTTTTTTCTTCTTTTCGCCCTTCCCTCTCTTCTCCCTCCGAGGCGGTGTCAAAGTGCGGGAAAACGGGCGAGAAAGCCGGCAACTCTCCGCGCCGGCCGATGCTGAAACGCGGCCACTTACTCGCCGCATTAAAGGGAGAGAGAGAAACAACAGATTAGCGCAGCCCGGGACCACGGCGACGTCACGGAGAGGAGAGCTGGAGATTCATACATATTCATTGCCAACATCAAGTTCCCAACTCCCCAGTGAGAGGGCACTTGGTGCATCCTTATGTACCGTCATCCCCATCTCTTTTCGCTGAGTTCCCTCCTCATTTCCATTCATTGATCTCCCTCACCTTGCACTCTGCCGGAACATCGAGTCCAATCTGGGCAGCACATTAATTGCTTGAGTCCATTGCTGCCCTCCGCAGACATGCAACTTTGAAGTTTCCGAACGCTGAACCTGGTTAAGACCCTCCGCCGACAGTACCTGGGGCTTTTGGTTCTGAATGAGCTTTTGCAATCAACAAGGTGCTCTCAGGAACAGTCCAATCTTTGTAAAATGGAAGTACAAAGCGGAAAAGTTGATGCGTTTTAAAGATAGGACTGAAGTAGTGATTTTACCGCAGCGCCATGATAACGGAGTGAATATCACAGTGTCTTCAAAGCAATGTAATCAGACAAATGACACCCAGCCAAAAGGGGATATGACCGACACAATAATTTGGCGGCTGCAGGATTTAGACCCTTGACCCTCCTGTACCACACAATTGGATCACGGCTGATCTGATTAGTCATCAGATCCACCTACACTCCAACATCCCATCCAAACCCCACTTGCTGATCAAGATTCTATTTCTTCCTTTAAAATTCTGCTTCTGCCCGTTTAGAAAGATTGTACCAAAGACCCCCACAACTCTCGTGTGTGAAAAAAAACTCATCTCTGTTTTAAAAGCCTGACCTCTTATTTTTTAAAGCGATTTTCCCATAAAGGGAATATTCTCCCCACATCAACCGCGTTAGGATCTCTCCCGATCCCCTATGCTTCAATCAGGTCACCTCTTACTCCAGTGGATACAAGCCCACCCTGTCCGGCCTTTCTTCCTAAGACAACCCACCCATTCCAGATACTAGTCTTGGAAATCCGAACTGTTTCCAATGCACTTCCATCTTTCCTTGGCTAACAAGACCAATACTGTCTACAGTACTCCAGCTTATCAGGTCAATGACTAAATATTTAATGAAGGAAAGAGAGGGAGGAAGGTTTATAAATGGAGTTCCAGCACTTAGAGCTTTGATTGCTGAAGGCAGTGTTCCCTGTGATTAGAGAAAGAAAATAGGAAATGAGTAAATAGGCCAGAATTGGAGGAATGGAGAATTTTGGGAGTATTGTAGGGCTGGAGGAGGTTACTATGACAGTTATGGAAGGGTGAGAAGTTTCTTGGATACATGAACATACTGGAGTGCCTGGTGTGAATTAGGCTGTGGATGGCTGGGTTCTGAATGAGTCCAATGTTACCGAGGGTGGGAGGTGTCCAGGAAGTCAATGGGAAGATGAATCTGGAAGTTCAAAACCCAAGGTCCCAGCAGCAAGGCTAGTGTTGAGTTGTGGTATGAAGGTGAAAATAAGTTGTCTGGTTGAGATATTGAGGTGGGAGCTCAACTTAGGAGCAAATAGGACACCGAGGTGGTAAACCTAAAAGCCAGAGATATTGGCCAGTGGGGGTGGAGTTGCGGAGAGTTGGGGGGATGTTGAGGCTCAGTAGCTGGGAAATAGACACTGTGACTAGAGCCCATGATTCTAATGTGGGGCTTCCCAATATTTCAGTGGAAGAAGGTGTGGTGCTTTGAAGATTGAGTAGTAGGCAAGCAGTTTGACTAAACCAATGCGCTTGAAAGGATTGAGAGAGACATTGAGGGGCAGCTCTGGGTGTCACCAGCACACATGAAGCCTGATCTCATAGGCTAGATTTTATCACAGGTTTCAGAGTCAGATAAGTGTGCTGGGAGTGAGTTTCCAGAACAAATTGGTCACCACTAGTTTTGCTCGCCTACTAAGGATGGTGGGCATGCCTCTGATGCTGCACACCCAATCAGGGTGGAGTTGGGTACTGCTGAGGCGCTGTCACTGTGTTCAGTTACAACACAGAACCAAGAGTGGTAAAGCAAGCAGGATAGATGGGGAATGTCCTCTGCTGGCTTGGTATTGGTCACCAGACCCCTCAACATGGAGCCTCTGGCTCTGATTGGCTTCACTAAGCTGTGACAGGAAGGCCTTCGCATGTGGCAGAGGGTCATGTTGACAATGACAAAACACTGGCGAGGTCACAAATTTGTCCATAGCGGGTCTTTAATGATACTAATTGGCTGCCATTTCAGATTCGCAGGCTGTGCCTCAGAAAGTTGCCTGACTGTGCAAATGCTTCAGGGCACTACCCCATTGCTGCTCCTGATGATTATCCCAGCCTGCACCACCACCTCCACCTCCAAGCCAGGAAAGGTCAGCGCTGTGTCTTTAAATGATGTTGCCATTTGCAGCATGTGGATTTAAGAGAAACAAGGAGACAAATTTGCCATGCTCAATAATAAAATTGACTGCTTAATTCAGCAAATAAACTTAATCAAATATTTCAAGTGAGAGATGTTGCGGAAGACAGAATTTGTGACAAATGTGTTTTGTAACATTATGACGAATTCATCTGTTCATATAATACTTGAACTCCCTCTCTAATGGCATTGTCATGTATTTGCACCAAACAGACGACAGCAATTCAAGGAGGCAGCTCACCACCACCTTCTCAAGAGCACCAGGAATGGGTAATGAATGCTGGCCAACCAGCAATGCCAACAGCCCATGAGTGAATGGAAAAAAAAGGATTGCTTCACATTTATCCTGTGCACTCCCATTTTAATGTTAGCTGATGTGATAGGAGAGCCAAAACTTTATTTAAGATTGGGATTCTTCCCACCCAGTACTGGATCATCTCCCAATGCAATATCCTTTACAAAAGGAGGCAAGTTGTGGATGCCGAATATCTGAAATGCCATCTGTAAATGTGCTGGAAATACTCAGCTGGTCAGACAGCAAGCATGGAGGGAGAAATAGACATAATATATTAGGTCCGAACAAAGGATTTGACAAAAAAAAATCACAAGCTTGGAATGTTGGTCAGAACATTACGATTCTGTGGCGAGCTCAGATCCATCCATATCAAAAGTCAGTGGCCTGGAACAAGCCCTGAACAAGGCCACCCAACAGATGTAATGCACTAAGAGTGAGCTAAATGATCTCACAGTGAATGGTCAGCAGTTCTAACTGTGCTGACAGCACCAGAGCTCCATAGTATATGCTGCTGTGACTGTAGGGGGCCCAATGAACACTGGAGTGGGGTAGGTCCACAGTCTTGGTGTAGCAGGAGTTCTAGACCCCTAGGAAGAAGATTTAGGTTTTTATGAATAATTTTTGTCTTCTAGGGGAGGGGATTATCCCTGATGTTAAGGGGCACCCTTTAATGATAGTATACCCATTTCCTTCCAGCCAGTTTATAATTTTTTTTTAAAAAAGCATGCCCACACTCATTGAACTGCCACATCCATGTATTGCCATTGGGCAATGTAGTAATGGAGTCAAATGAGCTTTTGACAATTTCAGTTCTCCCTTAGTTATTAAATTATATACGGTAGGAAGGGTACCGATTTTGGTGCCTAATCATCCTCCATTATGGGGGGCCCACACCCCCCCTCAGCAAAAATACACTCAATGGGGTCGTGTATTATTTAGCCCATTAAGTCTATTTCTCTCCCCACAGATGCTGTTTGACTCGCTGAGTACTTCCAGTGCTTTCTCTTTACATTGTCATTACATAAAAGTTAGATCGTGGACTCCTATGGTACTGTGGTAGTGTCCCTATCTCTAAGCTAGAAAATCTGGATTCAAGTCCCACCTCCCCAGAAGTGTGTCATAACATGTCTGAATAGGCTGATTTCAAATATCGTAACATTGGATGGTTCATACTGGTAGACACTGGTGAACAAATTAGTGCTCTGTGTGGCAGCAAATTCAATAGCTTGAGCCAGATTAATAGGAAAGGTAGCTGAAAATGCGTTGCTGGAAAAGCGCAGCAGGTCAAGCAGCATACAAGGAACAGGAAATTTGACGTTTCTGGCATAAGCTATTCTTCAGGCTTATGCCCGAAACGTCGAATTTCCTGTTCCTTGGATGCTGCTTGACCTGCTGCGCTTTTCCAGCAACACATTTTCAGCTCTGATCTCCAGCATCTGCACACCTCACTTTCTCCTCCTCATAGGAAAGGTAGTCCATTCTAACATTCAAATTTGAACATTGAGCTGGATTTGTGGAATCCATCAGAACAAGCAAGATGGTGGGTGGATTTAGACAACTGTGCACTGGAACCCAATGCTGTGAAAAAGGTGCTTCATTTTGTTGGCAGTGGGAAGATAAGGATTCAGGAAACTTATCTGTTGGCATTGGGAATCTCATCTTTGTGCGTAATTAACCACTTATGTTTCAGTTAAATCCTATTCCTTGTGATTCAGCACAACCTCCCAAGTTAGATGAAACTTATTCAAGTCTCTTGTGCCTTTAATAGTCTACCCATTGAATGCTGGTGACTTAGAAGTGCCTTACCTGACTCATTGTGTGAGAGTCTTTTCGATTTGCAGGAAAGTGAGTCACAGAGCAGTGGATTATTTTTGGAGGTTTGTTTTCTGTGTTGAAACAGGATTATTTTATATTCTAAGGGATTGAGACTGAGGCAGCAAGTTCATAAACCAAGAATATTCCATGCAAGAATTAAAGGGGCAGCACATAGTTAAGGAATGGTGTTACCACCCATTATTGCAGCGTTAGTATTTGAGTATAAAATGAGAGGACAATTCAGAAGGTAACTTTAAAAGAAAAGAGAGATTGTGGAAAATGGGGATTATTTACTCTGTACTTCTTTATGCCCGAGCACTGGAGAGGATCAGCGTTGAAAGGAGCATCATGCTGTGAGATGCAGCTATAATACAGGGCTATTTGCCCTTTAAATATGGAGCCACCTCCTATATGAAAATTGGGTGATGCAGCTTCCTGATATCTGTGCCAATCCCACCTCACCCAGATTCTTGAGCTTGCTGCAATGTTAACTGTCTCAGCCTTTGCATCTTTCTCATGTCGGATTTATCACTACCTCTGAGCCCACTGGCACAGACATCAGCGGCACGATTACATACAACCTAATTTGCCAACCTGCATTTAAAGGGTACATTTAGACTTCGACAGTGCAGAGCAGATATAAATCCTGAGTAGGGCTCATTGGAATGGAGTAATCTCGGGCTATTTCGGTGTTGGGCCTCACAGAATGCATCATCTGACTGAGTGCAAAAAGTGATCACAGGGTCTGTTGGAAATCCTTTATTCTTTTTAACACAAGCTATAATTCATTTAAAAGTTATAAAGCAGATACCCAGAAAACACTTAGCTTTAATATTCAAATGCAATAGCTGGGAAAAGAGCCCTGCATGCCCATATACATAAGACTCTTGTATCACAGCAATAGTACCTGTACCTCTGTGCCAGGAGGCCTGAGTTCAAGCCTCACCTGCTCCAGAGGTGAGTCAGAAATCTCTGAACAAGTTGATGAGAAAATATCTACAGTGCACAGTGCTGTCTTCTGAGGCAGACAGCTGAAGTTACTGCTTGCTAGTATAAGAAGGGTAATTCTCTGTGGAACACCCAAACTGCAGCAACTGTTATCTACCCTTATGTAAAATGATTGCTAGCATGTGGGGAGATAGTATTCATTCTTATCAGGTCAGAAAATTACATCTGCAGATTTCCCTGTCGTTCAGCCTGAAAACAATAAGTTTTACACTGGCACTGGTTTCATTACAAATTCCAAGAGATTAGCATCCATGAGCCAGCCTTGAGAATTTGCATGACTAAATCTGGCTCCTTTCTCCTGTCAGCATAGTAACAGAGCCATGAAATTCTGGTTAATAATCTATGAATTACTGTCAGCCATAAACCTCGGAATGTCAGAGTGGAATTAAAAGTAGTCCTGCTTTTTGCAACTGGAATAAAGCCAAATGTTGACATTTTGTAAAGACAATTGGTCTGGTGTAAAGCAGCATTACACCTGAGGGCAAATTTCAAAACCCATGGCGAAAAATACTGGCTTACCAAGCACACAGAGAATTCAAAACAGTAAAAATGTTCAGTTAGAAACCATTAAATGCACCAAACTCACCTTAAGGAGTGTGGCTTCAGTTTATGATGTAAAACGCAACATGACATGACATGACGGGACTTGTGTCGAGCCACCAGGGCTCTGGACCCACCTCAATGCCTCAGTCCACATTTATTATCCCTTACTGCCTTCCAGAAGGTGACAGTGAGCTACTTTCTTGAGTTCTTGAGGTATAGTGCTATTAGGAAGGGATTTTGACCCAAATGACAATGAAGGAACGGCAATAAATTTCCAAGTCAGGATGGCTTGTGTGGTTTAGAGGTGAATTTGCTGATGATGGTGATCTCATGCATCTCCTGCCCTTCTTCTTCGTGGTGGTAGAAGCTATTGATTTGGAAGGTGCTAACGGATGTGTCTTGGTGAGTGTGCCATTTGCAGCAGTGGCGAAAAGTGTGAATGTTGAAGGTGCTGGTTTAGATGCCAATCAAGTGGCTGCTTTGTCCAGGATAATGTCAAGCTTTCTAAAAATAGTTAGAGTGTCACCCACCCAAAAAAAAAAGAACATTTCATTCCACCACTGACCTGTGCACCATAGATGGTGGAAAGTCATTGGAGAAACAGGAGGTGAGTTACTCACCACAACATTCTTGGCCTCTCATCTTCTCAGTAGCCATAGTACTTAAATGGCCTGGTCAATGGTTAACCCCTAGAACTGATACTGGAGAAGTCATCAAAGATAATGTCATTGAACATCAAGGGGCAATGGTTAGATCCTCTTTTGTTGCCAATTATCATTGCCTGGTTCTTTTGCTGCAGAAATGTTACTTGTCATATATTATGCCAACCCTGTCTGGTTGCACATGGACACAGGCCATTTCAGTTTCTGAGGAGTCCTGAATGTTGCTGAACATTGTGCAACCATTGGCAGATGTCCCCCACTTCTGACTTTATGATGGAGGGAAGATCACTGTCAATGCGGCTGAAGATGGTTTAGTGAAGACACAATCCTGAGGAACTCATACAGTGAGATCCTAGTGCTGGGATGATTGACCACCAACAACCATAACTATCTACACTTCTGTCAGGTATGATTACAGACAAAAGAGAGTTTTCCCATTGATTCTGTGGTTCCTTGAAGCCTCACTTGTTCAAGTCCTGCCTTGATTTCAAGGGCAGTCACTCTATCTTCAGTTCTGGCACCAGCACTTTTGTCCATGTTTGGACCATGTCTGTAAATAGGTTAAGAACCAGATGGGTCTGGTGCAAGCCAAACTAAGCATTAGTGAACAGATTATTGTGAAGCAAGTGCGATTTGATAGCACTGTAGATGACCCTTCCATCACTTTGCTGAGGAATAAGAGTAGATCTAGTTGTAGACTTTGTTACAGAATGACAAGTTGTCATGCAAATCTAAAATTAGAGAGAAAAATATACAAATACTGTTTTAATTCTAAGACTTCTTGCAAGTCTGTAAAAATCCTACTTTTCCATGGCAAAAGATTTTGAAAAAAATGTCAACTCATGTTCTGTGATGTTAAATTTAACACTAAAATCAACTTAATAACACTACTCAAGTATTTTACTCCTACACTGTGTCTGAAATTACCAAAATAAATAGAGCAACCCAATTTTATATAAATTATATTTTAAAATTTTATTTATGCTTCCTTTATCTTCTCATATTTTTGTTTATTTTGCTGTAATTTTAATATTATTTTCTGTAATTAATCAATTCAGTTCTACTATGTTAATTTTTATCTTCTATTCTGTTTTATATTCAGATTGTTTTTTCTGCACTGTCAATAACCATTATGGAGATGAATAAATTTGAAATAAATTGCTAGTCGATTCTCCAAATTTAATTCCAAAGCTTGGTTTGGAAGCAAATAAAATAGCAAAGAATGCAATAAATATTTTTATGTAAATAGTTTATTGTAGAAATGGGAAGAGGTAGCCTCCAAAACTGCATCAAAAATAAACTGATATGTGGTGCACATAGAAAAAAACTGTTGTTACTTAGAGTTGCTTAATATAGTTCAATATCGAACACAGCAACCTTCACACAGTTACTAAAGATTAAAATTTCCAGCACTGAACATTTTCCTCTCAACAGTCAAAACAAATGAAGGTTATAGCTTTCACATGATTGTAACAGAGAGAACAAAAGAGAGTTAAATATATTGCAAGTTTGTTGCACATGTGAGGTGTTCATGTCATATTTGGATGACATATGAATCTCTATCACAATTGTAAAATCATACTTTAAGATGAAACAGTAGGTTTCAGCTGCAAAACAATATGAGTATTAATACGTAGACAAGATTTTCTTACTGGAAAGGAGCAGTTCGGGATTTCCTGTCTACAGTTACTTGTCTACAATTACCTGTTTACAGAGATATGTCACTCCTCCAGTTGAACTTGGAATGCTTCTTATAGACATGAGGGTAAAACTATAAAATGGTTGATAGGAAATTTATGGCTTGTTTTGTATTTTTACTCAGTGTGGTAAGAATGTCAAGTTTCAATGTAAAATAAAGGCTGAAGTACTATTTTGTGCCACTGCACAAGGTAAATTTCACTGTGGAGCATCCAGTTTGTTCATCTATCTACCCCTGTAATCTCCTTTAAGCCCTACAACCCTCTGAGATCTCCACACTCTGCAAATTCGGACTCCTTGTGCTCCTATATTTTAATCACTACACTATTGGTAGCCATTTCTTCAGGTGGCTGGGTCCTGAACTCTGGAATTTTCCTTCAAAACCTTTCTATCTTGCTCACTTCCTTCATAATGCTCCTTAAAATAAAGCCATGATGAATTGCTGAACTACATTTGCAGATGGTGCTCATCAGGGGGTAGGAGGGGAGCAATGATAGAGAATCCAATTTACTTCAAGATTGGCAAGATATACTTTTTGTATACATAACAATTCTATATAAATATCTAAACGAATACTTTTAGTGCAAACATTGTGTCTTTGCTATCCTTGGTATTATACAAGTCTGTTAAAGATTGTCATGAATTTGCAAGACTCTTTCAGTAAATCAATGTATCTTCAAGACAGTTTTTGTCGAGTAAAACAAAGAGCTGTGGGTGCTGGGAATCTGAAACAAAAAACATAAAGTGCTACAGAAACTCAGCACGTATGGCAGCATGTATGAAGAAAGAAATTGAGTTAATATTTTTGTGTCGAGTGACCCTTCGCCAGGACCTTTCAGGATCATTAGACTTGAAATGTTAACTCAGTTTCTCCATCACTTCCTGTTTTTGTTGGCTCTTGTAGATTCCATTAAATGACAAAACACCAAATTTTACATAGTTTTCTATTCCTCAATCAAGTCGTCTGAAAACATTTTTGAAATGGTTAAACCCTTGTGTTAAAGCAGAGGAATGACCTTCACATTCACTGACGTTCATACAATATCAGGACTAATACCTTGGTTTCTGTTTGATTTATTTGGCCAGTCCTTTTTGTAACTATACATACGCAACTTTCATATGGCAATTAATCTGTCTATTGGATAGTAACGGGACACTATCATGTTCAATTGTTGAGTAATTCTTTTTTCATCTCAGGTACATATGCAAATGTAGGTTTTATTATTCCAACCACACACACATGGTATAATACTCAGTTTGCTCAGTTTGTATGCTAATTCTGAGTAGAATACATATTGATTGTTTCCAGTTCCTTGTTTTCCTTGGCTTCTTATCCCTATTCTCAATGAAAATTTTGTTATTTGATTGATGACATATTATTTTTACTCAATTCGTTTTCCAATAGTTGCCTTGCACTTTCAGGCTACATATTTTTTAATGCAAACAATTCTTTAGGAAGTAAGCCTTCTCTCTGCTTAGTCAGCGGTTGCCTTTTTGTTTAATTATCTTATAAATTTAGAATTGGATGTAATGTAACTGGTTGTTGCTGCTTATTCACTTTCATCTCACTGTGAAGAACATTTTGTTGCTTTCTCTCACAGGAATATGAGTTTGTAAAGTGACACAGCCAAGCAAGCTTTCCTAAAATAGGATTTATGCCTCATCTACTTTTCAAAAAATCAAACATAACTTTAGAAACAAAATATGTGTCAGGACATTGAAAGCAAGTATATAGCAGATGCTGGAACGTGAAATACAAATAGAAAATGCTGGGAGAAAGAAATGCTCAACAGGTTAAGTAGGATCTGTGGAGAGAGAGAGAAAATTAATAAGCTTAATCATAAACTTTCTTTGGTAAAGTGCAATTTGCATCAAATGTTTTGTAAGTGTTCCTCGCTTCAAAGCCCACTCAGATACCCTGCTATATTTTATCAAACATACTTTATGAACTACCTATCAACCAACAACCCCACACACTACCATCCCCATGTGTCTCTTATGTCTGATTCTATTTCCAAATTACCATGTGCTGTTCCCAGAAGAACTTGCCACTTAGTGGAGATTCTCTAAAAGACCTGCATCCCCAGCTCCTGTGCCATCGTAAAAAGCCCGTTGTGCACCCAAACAAGCAGTATGCTTCCAGAACTGTCCTGCAGGATTCCTGACATTTACCACAGATATGGCAGACAGGGAAATCTGTGATTGCTTTGTAGGAAGGGACCTGGACATCCTGCTGGACAGGGGTGATGAAGACACCAGGGCCAGCAGCCAAGACTACAAAACCAGATCATGCCAACCTGGTCCAATGTTGCCACCTGAGGTAAAACAGTCTCCACTATCTGGAGGAATGCACAGTTCCATAGCAAGAAGGTTAATGTCCTTTTCATTCCACCAGGGTAAGTGCTAGCATCTACTCTCTGATACCTCACACTCAGAAAGAATTTCTTTGCTACTATGCCTCTTCACAGCAAGGATCATGCTCTATCACTCTCAACATCTTACATCACTCACTCTCACCCACTGCAGCCCCTGACAGCACTAACACAGCATGCCCTCTGCATTGCTTACTCACTTACCTGGAACACCTCCTCACCTGCACCGAAGTAACAGCAGTACCACTCATGTTCACCTCTGAAACACCTCCTTTTCATTCCAGGAGGAAAACAGCCCACAATAAGGTAGGAAGAGTCAAGACAGGAGGTGGGCTGCCTGACATTTGGCTCCTCATCATTTATGACAAATATATTCTAATACTGACTGACCTGAGCTGACTGTTTCCAGGGTGCAGGACTTATACTGGAGGCTGCCTTTGATTTACTGTGCTGGGACCATACTTGAGTAAAGGCTATCTTTCTTGACTTGACTGAGGCCTGCTGACAACCATAACAAGTTTCCTGGGTTTGTGTCTGCACTAAACAGCAGGGCAACACAGCAATAATGTGAGCATGGTAATTCTGGCTGTGGGGGCATTGTGCAAAACGTTTCAACAAGGCAATGCAAGGCAGGGATGCTGCAAGCATCCAGTTAGTCCCACAGTGAATGGGCACTATGGCAGTGAGTGGTGAGGCTAGAGGTGTAACCTTGTCCAGTCCATGAGCTGGGTGTGGGTCCCTGAGGGTACAGTGTCCTTGCTGCAGCATGACAATGATAGTTGCTGTTGGGTCATGAGGTGCAGCATTGAAATTCAACATCATCCGACAAGTGAGATAGAGATGCATCTTGAGAGTTTTTAGATCCTGCCATGTGTCAGATGTTAATGTCCAGGGACATGAGATATGTGTGGTTTTGGTGCCCGTGGGGCATACCCTGAGGTGTATATGTTCAATGTCCAACTTAAAGCTTGGTTACAGCCAGCGATGAGCTTAAGTAGCCGGGCACCTGCTTGGACTTCTCGACATCTGGTTTATTTGGCGTGTTTGGTAAGACAAGAAGCTCAATGTTAATGAGATAATTGCACCCTTTATAAGGCATTTAACAAGCTACAATTCCCGCAGATTGCCTCCTCACTGCTGCCCAGTGAGAAACTCACACGCCACTCTGCAAAAGTATGAAAGATGACATCCAATGCTCCTAACATCACGACTGGCCAGATTTCTTGTATATTTATGTCTCAAACCTCCCTATAGTCCAAATTATTCTAATCCCCCTAAGATTTTGATCTGTAAATTCAATTAGAACTGGGAAAAGTTAAATACGGAATGGGATTGGTGTTGGTAGGAAAGAATCCGATGCAAACTCTTTAATAGAGTGGAAGACAGGAGACACTAAATAACAGAACAGTTCATTTTCCAGGACCAGAGGCCATTGGGATGGGCAAGAAAAGAAACAATAAAACAAAAGACGTGCCTTGAGCAGATGTGCTGCTGATGGAAATAAAATAAAATAGATTGAGCAAAGAAAAAGAAACAAAATGGGGACAGGTTTTTCTCCTGGTCTGAAATTGTTGAACTTAATGTTGAGCCCAGAACGCTGTAAAGCATCAGTTTGAAAGATGATGTACTGTCCCTGAAGCTAACACTGATCCTCAGTGGAGCAGTATGTTTGATTGAAGACCTAAATAAAAGCAAGTTGGAGAATTAAATGACAGGTCACTGGAAGCTCAGGGTCATGTTCTTGCAGACAGATTGGACGTGTTCAACAAAGTGTTCACCCGATCTGTGTTTGATCTCCCTGCATATTGGCAATTACATGGTGAGCTGTGAACAGAGTACACTACATGAAAAAATACATGTAAATTGTGACATCACCTGGAGGGAATGCTGGGGGCATTGGATGCTAAGGAAGGAGGAGTTAAAAATCAGATGTTGCATATCCTGCATGGTAAGGTGCAATGGGAATTGGATAGGGTATTGTGTCTGAATGAGAAAGGGAACCTGGTTATCATGGAGAAACAACCCTCTGGAATGATAAAATGGGAGGAGGGGTAAAGATTTATTGATTGTGGAATCACAATGAAGATAGTAGAAGGTGATCCATTGAATATGAATACGGCTGGAGAGCAGGTGAAGACAAAGAGGAACACTAGTTTGGTTCTGGGAGGAAAGGGAAAGGGTGAGAGTAGACCGTGTCCACACCAGTGAATATCATGCCATCTTTCCGATAGTGCAGCTTCAGCAGTGGCTATCATTAGCAGTGGGGCTGCTAAAATAGCAGACCTCTGGCAGGACCATCATCTCTTTGAACCAGGCCATCCAACAGCCACGTGGAGAATACTTCCAGATTGTATCTTGCTGTTGTAGGTTACCTCCAAATTTTGGAACCTACGGTGGGACTTCATGGTCCTCCAAAAAATTCAGTCACACACCTCAGCAAGATAGACACCTTCAAGAAAGTGCACAACACGTTGACTGCTTATTTCTTTTGTGCCCCCTTTCCTTGTGGAATTTCTATCAGAATGATAGTTTGTACATCTTTGGGGTAATCTATTATTTTCCCACTGAAGATATTTTCCAGGTGCTCTCGCCTGCATCTATGATATGATATATAATCTATACATCATATCATTTTCAGAGTTTGGATTTCAAAATACAGTCAGTTCTGATATAATGCCATAGTCCCGTTCTTGTGCAATCTTGCATTAGAAGAAAATCACATAATAGCCACGAGTAGAAAGTGAGGTCTGCAGATGCTGGAGATCAGAGTTAAAATGAAGAAGGGCATATGCCTGAAATGTCGAATTTCCTGTTCCTTGGATGCTGCCTGACCTGCTGCGCTTTTCCAGCAACACATTTTCAGCACATAATAGTCACACCATTTAAACTGATGGGGCCGCAATGGTGTCATAGCCAATACATGTAAGGAAAGTTCACGTTCTACAAATAAAAGTCTAAGTTCTTCGATCATGTTAGAATCAATTTGCATTGAAGAAACATGCATAATAACAGAACTGACTGTAATGGAATCAAGATGTTGAGTACTTTTGAGAATTTTTTTTTGAAAGGATAACAAGGTCAGAAAGCCCTTCCAAGACAGTGACCTAATCCAATACATGTCAGAGAGCAAGAGACTGTGATCACCCAGAATACGATGTTTATACAATGAAGCTTATGGGATAGGTGCATGTTTAGTACATAGAACACCATAGCGCAATACGGGCCCTTCGGCCCTCAATGTTGCGCCGATCTGTTAAACCAATTTAAAGCCCATCTTACCTACACTATTCCATTTTCATCCAATGATCATTTAATACCCCTTAAGGTTAGTGAGTCTACTCCTGTTGCAGCAGGGCATTCCACACTCTTATTACTTTCTGAGTAAAGAACCTAACTTTGACATCTGTCCTACATCCATCACCCCTCAATTTATGTCCCCACACGCTAGCCATCATCATGTGAGAAAAAAGGCTCTTTCTGTCCATCCTATCTGATCCTCTGATCATCTTGTATGTCTTTAAGTCACTTCTCAACCTTCTCTCTAACGAGAAAGCCTCAAGTCTCTCATCCTTTCCTCATAACACCTCCCCTCCATACCATACCCGGTAAACCTCCTCTGCACCCTTTCTGATGCTTCCACATCCTTCCTATAATTCGGCAACCAGAACAGTATACAATACTCCAAGTGTGGCTGCACCAGAGTTTTGTACAGCTGCAACATTATTTTACACCTCCAAAACTCAATCCCTCCTTCAAACTGTACTTCTTCTTAACCACCCTTTCAACCTGAGTGGCAACTTTCAGGGATCTATTCGCATGGACACCGAGATCTCTCTGTTCATCCACACTACCAAGAATCTTACCATTAACCCAGTACTCTATTCTTGTTACTCCTTCCACAATGAATCATGTCCCACTTTTCCCCATTAAACTCCATTTGTCACCTATCAGCCCAACTCTGCAGCTTATCTGTATCCCTCTGTAACCTGCAACATCCTTCTGGACTGTTCATAACTCTACTGACCTTAGTGTCATCTGCAAATTTTCTAGGGGTGGCACAATGGCTCAGTGGGTTCGCACCAGGGACCCAGGTTCAATTCCTGCATCAGGTAACTGGCTGTGTAGAGTTTGCTCATTCTCCCCATGTCTGCGTTGGTTTCCTTCGGGTGTTCCAGTCTCCTCCCACAATCCAAAGATGTACAGGCCAGGTGAGGTGAGGTGTGAGGTGAATTAGTCAGGGGTAAATATAGGGTAGTTTAGGGGAATGGGTCCAGGTGGGTTATTCTTCGGAGGGTTGATGTGGACTTGTTGGGCCGAAGAGCCTGTTCCATACTGTAGGGAATCTAATCTAACCCATCCTTCTACACCCTCATCCAAGTCATTTAAAAAAATGACAAACAGCAGTGGCCTCAAAACAGATCCTTGCACTACACCACTAGTAACTGAACTCCAGGATGAACATTTCCCATCAACCACCACCCTCTGCCTTCTTACAACTCGCCTATTTTCTGCAATAGGAGAAAGTGAGGTCTGCAGATGCTGGAGATCAGAGCTGAAAATGTGTTGCTGGAATAGCGCAGCAGGTCAGGCAGCGTCCAAGGAGCAGGAGAATCGATGTTTCGGGCATGAGCCTGAAGAAGGGTATGTTTCCACAAGTGACAGTTGGTTCAGTTGGCTGGATGGCTGATATGGATCAAACTGGTACCAACATGGTGTTCATTTCTTATTCCACCTGGATGGATTTAGGACCTGTTTCTTGCCATACTCATGGGGTGGTTATGGTGCTCTGGGTCAAATCTGCCTTTGTGCATGGAACTGAAGAAGTGTAAATACACTCTTTATAAACGAGCAACAGAAGCACCCTTCTTCCCACATCATCTTTCAACCTCAGGAGCTGATTGTCTTAATTTATGTGCTGAAAATATGTTGCTGGAAAAGCGCAGCAGGCCTGGCAGCATCCAGGGAACAAGAGAATCGACGTTTCGGGCATAAGCCCTTCTTCAGGAATGAGGGCTTTATGTGCACATCGGAATTTATGTGCTCAAATGATAATCAGAGAAAACACATAAAAGTAAAAAATGTTGTTGCAAATCTTTCTGTTATTGGCAATTTTGTCATTTTAAACAGCACAAAGATTTTCTAATATTGTGACTAGTGATGTGATACAAAATGTTACAAGATAGATTTGTTTTTGCTGGTGATATATTGTGTTCACCCAGTGAGACTACTAAATTGGTCAAAGTGTCAAGAATTCCATTGAACATATGAAGGAAGTTTCTCAATTTAGATAATGGAGTAAATTTTAATTTTGATTTTCTGCAATAGGTGAGAGCAAATCTGCAGTTGGGTTTGTGTTACTCCCTTCTGTTATTTCCATTGGCCAATAAGGATAAAAGAGAAGGCTGAGTTCACAACCTGGACTGAGACATCTAAGTTAGTTGAACAAGCAAATGGTAAAAGTAAAAAAAAGATCAGAACAGCACTGACAGAAGTGTTTTTACCCATCGCATAGGTACAGCAGCCATTCCTGGTTATTTAAGTGGGAAGTTGTGGGTGGAAAAAACAATGCAGGAAGCGGACTTTGTAAAGAACCCGCTGGACAGAACAGCAGGTCCAATATCCACAGATTCAAATCTAGTCCTCACATGGAAATAATTCATGATGAAGCTCAGGTTTGACAGAGAAACTATGATTTGGTGTGCATCACAACTGCCTGATGCAGCCAGTTAATTGTCTACTCTGCCATCTAGTAAAGGTTATGGTTGGTCACTCATCACAAGGGACCTCACAGAAACTATATCTCGGGCATTTTACAGTGCACAGATGGAAGCTGATATTTCTTTCCAATACAAACATTTCAACAGGAACCAGCAGCAGCAGGGACAACAGAGTATTCACAATATTGCTTGCTGTCCTGAGGCATCATTGATTAAACACGTAGAACCATTTGTGCAACTGTCAACAATCCTGTCCATTAATATGCAAATGCTATGTTACTATTGCTGGAAAATGACACATATCAGTGTACATTTCTCAAGGAATAGACGTGATTCCTCGATATTAACACAATCAAACATGTCAGAGACCTTTCATGGTAAAGTAAAGCTGGAGGGCTGGTTCCTGTGTGATGCGCAACTCCATAGTCTAGCTGTGAGAAGATACATTGGCCCAGATCTTTCAGTCTCCAGATAGTCAGACACCGGCAGTACAATCCAACATCTGCATTGGGACCCCACAGAAGTCCTAACATGCTATCCTCTTTGGAAATTATCCAGGAATTTTGAACAGCTGGTGAACAATTGTCTGCTTTTCTGGGATCCTCAGTTAAAGTTTCAGACTCGAGGTTAGATTTGGACATTTGGGACTATTCCAATTTACTTACCTGGATAATTGCCCAGGAACTATTAAACAAAGATATTGTCTATCTCAAGCATACTTATACAACTCACCACCAAATCATTCACACTGATGACCCAACAATTCCTCACATTAAATTCCTCCCCAGTACCCTTCCTGAAGTGACCCACTATCTCACAGACCTGGCCTGACTTGTCCCCACTTCCAGACTACCCCTGACTTAACTACTCCTCTCAACCCAACCCATCTTCCCTATGGTCCATTTACACCTCCTGAACGCAGACCCATTTGCCACCCTACCCATCTCTTACAGTACCACAGTAACCCTAACCCTACCACCTGACCCCTACCTGCTCACCTGTAATCTCACTGTCCTACTCTGCCTTTCACTCATTTGTTCTCTTACCCAGTCACTCGCATTCATGTTAGTCATTGAAACGTATCTTATGGATTGCAATTGCTGCTTTATGGAACATCCCAGCCAACCGAGTTACATCCCAAATTGGGACCCTGACTAAGTAAGCAACTGAGTGCATAAGCATTGCAACAAATGGAGAGGGATTGGCAATGTTTCCTGATGGAAAGGGTCAAATTGTAATATTATTGCCATCACATGGGGACATAGAGTCATAGACATGTACAGCATGGAAACAGACCCTTCGGTCCAACCCGTCCATGCCGACCAGGTATCCCAACCCAATCTAGTTCCACCTGCCAGCATCCAGCCTATATCCCTCCAAACCCTTCCTATTCATAAACCCATCCAAATGCCTCTTAAATGTTGCAATTGTACCAGCCTCCACCACTTCCTCTGACAGCTCATTCCATTCACGTACCACCCTCTGTGTGAAAACGTTGTCCCTGAGTTCTCTTTTATATCTTTCCCCTCTCACCCTAAACCTATGCCCTCTAGTTCTGGACTCCCCAGTCCCAGGAAAAAGACTTTGTCTATTTATCCTATCCATGCCCTGCATAATTTTGTAAACCTTTATAAGGTCACCCCTCAGCCTCCGACACTCCAGGAAAAACAGCGCCAGCGTGTTCAGCCTCTCCCTGTAGCTCAAATCCTCCAACCCTGGCAACATCCTTGTAAATCTTTTCTGAACCCTTTCAAGTTTCACAACACCTTTCCGATAGGAAGGAGAACAGAATTGCACACAATATTCCAACAGTGGCCTAACCAATGTCCTGTACAGCCATAACATGGCCTCCCAACACCTGTACTCAATACTATGACCAATAAAAGAAAGCATACCAAAAGCTTTCTTCACTATCCTATCTACCTGTGACTCCACTTTCAAGGAGCTATGAACCTGCACTCCAAGGTCTCTTTGTTCAGCAACACTCCCTAGAACCTTACTATTAAGTGTATAAGTCCTGCTAAGATGTGCTTTCCCAAAATGCAGCATCTCACATTTATCTGAAATAAACTCCATCTGCCACTTCTCAGCCCATAGGCCCATCTGATCAAGATCCCATTGTAATCTGAAGTAAACTTCTTCGCTGTCCACTACACCTCCAATTTTGGTGTCATCTGCAAACTTACTAATTGTACTTCGTATGCTCGCATCCAAATCATTTATGTAAATGACAAAAAGTAGAAGACCCAGCACCGATCCTTGTGGCATTCCACTGGTCACAGGCCTCCAGTCTGAAAAACAACCCTCCACCACCACCCTCTGTCTTCTATCTTTGAGCCAGTCCTGTATCCAAATGGCTAGTTCTCCCTGTATTTCACCAGATCTAACCTTGCGAACCAGTTTCCCATGGTGAAACTTGTCAAACACCTTACTGAAGTCCATATAGATCACATTTACTGTTCTGCCCTCATCAATCTTCATTGTTACTTCTTCAAAAAACTCAATCAAGACACGATTTCCCAAGCACAAAACCATGTTGACTATCCCTAATCAGTCCTTGCTTTTCCAAATACATGTACATCCTGTCCTTCAGGATACCCTCCAACAACTTGCCCACCACTGACATCAGGCTCACTGGTCTGTAGTTCCCTGGCTTGTCCTTACCACCCTCCTTAAACAGTGGCACCACGTTTGCCAACCTCCAATCTTCCGGCACCTCACCTGTGACTATCGATGATACAAATATCTCAGCAAGAGGCCCAGCAATCACTTCTCTAGCTTTCCACAGAGTTCTAGGGTACACCTGATCGGGTCCTGGGTATTTATCCACCTTTATGCGTTTCAAGACATCTTGCACTTCCTCCTCTGTAATATGGACATTTTGCAAGGTGTCATCATCTATTTCACTGCAGTCTATATCTTCCATATCCTTTACCACAGTAAATACTGATGCAAAATACTCTGAATTCTCATTATCTCATTTCTGAAGGCTTCCCATTTTCCAGCCATTCCTTTACCTGTGAACATTTGCCCCCAGTCAGATTGAGGAACAGCAGCAAAATCTTAAAGATCAACTACTGAAAGTGCAAGATTCACCACAGCACACACAACATTGCAGCCAGTGTGAAAGACATGGCTTCTTATCATTTCTTACATTCCTGGTGATGTCTGCAGTTATGCAACATATCTTTCTTTTGAACATGTACATGGGAACATCTTGCTGTGTTACGTTTCTAGGTTTCATTAAATATCTTTAACTGGCTTTCCTTGGGAAATGAATTACTGTCCTTTTCTGGAAAGCAATAATATTTCAAATATATTAAAAGTGAATACAATTTTAGTTTGGTCAGAATGTTTGTGTTAACTAAGTGATGTTAGGTGTTAGTTTTAAAGTGATGCTTCTTAAGTGTATGAATTGAAGTATGTGAATAGTTTGTAAAGTCACACAATTGTAAGTTTTTTTTTCCACAAGTTTACAAAAGAAAACTTAAAAAAAATCAAGTATAAACATTTATATACAGTTAAATCTTAAATAAATGATAACCAAAATCTATCAAACAAGAAAACAGAAATACCAAGAGGAAAAAAAAGACAAAACTCAACTAACTACACATCTGACTTACAACTAACCAGATTGTATCATTAAAATTCTTACATTATTCAAGAGAAAAAAAATCCAACGGATAACACATAAATTGAGCAGTGATATACCTGCTCGGAATGTGTTAAGATCAGGTCAAAACAAAACCTGTATTTATCCAAACCATCCCGAGCATAGAGCATATAAAATTCACAAAAATAAAAGCTCTTTAGTACATTCAGATCAATATAATAAAAAAACTATTTCTAAATAGTAAAAAAAAGTATAAAACGTATTTAAATTGAGATCTTCCCCCTTATTCCCAGGGGGCATCACTTCGTTTCCAAAAAACCCATCATAACCTCACCCAACCAGTGTTCCACCCTTGACCCAGGCATCCTACGAAAGAAAGTTCAAGTATACTACTGAACTAGAACTAACAGTGAGTACCCTATCCCCCCACCCACACCAACTCCTGGATATATTTGGTAATGTTAATACCACATATGAACATATATGACTATAAAATTACAGTCTCAGCAAATAATAATTAAATATATTAATACAAAATAATAGGGGAAAACAATCCCGCTCCCAAGGACAAAGATAAAATAAGATAAGGTAGCCACCTTCCCCCCATCTACATTAACTAGACCCCTGGCCAATATATATATATATAGGGGGGAAAGAAAATTGCCCTGCCAGAGATAATATTAAACAGTGAGATAATGAAAGGAAAAAAAGGGGGGTAAACCGGGGTGGGGGTAGGGCAAAACAACATCAATTAACTCTTATAATTTGTCTAAGAGAGTCCAAAAGTTTCTTGGCCTTCCCCGGTGATCCGAAGTTAAACACGGACCCTTCATGGCTAAAGCGTAGTATAGCTGGGTAGTGCAAGGAATATTGAATGTTTAAATCCCTTAAACACTTCTTTGTTTCATCAAACGCCTTCCTCTTTCAAACCAAAGCTGGGGAAAAGTCCTGAAATAACATAATCTTGGATCCTTTATGAGTCATGGCTTGTGGATCTTTCCCAAGATTTCTGGAGGCTTCCAAGAGCATCTGCCTCACCTTATGGCTCTGCAGCCGGAACATGACCGAGCGGGGGCATTGGTTCGAGCTGGGCCCGCGTATTGCAACCTGGTAGGCCCATTCCTCCTGGCCTGATCCAGCCTCCAGATTCAATAACTGTGGAAGCCACTGTTCAAGGAACCTTGTAAGCTGGCCTTCTTCCTCCCGTTCGGGAAGGCCTAGCAAACGAATATTTTTTCTCGAGGTCATCAATGTTGTTCTCTAAGGTCCAGACTTGCTGCTCGAGAATCCGGACCTGATCCACAGCTGATTCTGCAATAGCCCCTCCGACTCGGCATTCAATTATGGGCGGCACGGTGGCACAGTGGTTAGCACTGCTGCCTCACAGCGCCCGAGACCCGGGTTCATTTCCCGACTCAGGCGACTGACTGTGTGGAGTTTGCACGTTCTCCCCGTGTCTGCGTGGGTTTCCTCCGGGTGCTCCGGTTTCCTCCCACAGTCCAAAGATGTGCGGGTCAGGTGAATTGGCCATGCTAAATTGCCCGTAGTGTTAGGTAAGGGGTAAACGTAGGGGTATGGGTGGGTTGCGCTTCGGAGGGTCGGTGTGGACTTGTTGGGCCGAAGGGCCTGTTTCCACACTGTAAGTAATCTAATTTCTTCAATGTCTCGGCCGTGCTTTTGTAGCGCGGCCAAGAGTGAATTCCACTGACTTCGGGGCTCTTCTATGAAAGCATCAATCTTTGCATCGAGTTTGGATATTATTTCTGCGAGGCTCGCTGCCATAGGTAATTCCCCCGGGGCGACTGCGGACTCCTCTCTGCAGCTGGGAGGGTGGGGGAGGGGCCCCTGCCTGCTGAGAGCTGCGGGCTCCTTTCCCCCTAGTCATTTTTACAGGAGACTGAACTGTATAAATTTAGTACAAAACCACTAATTACATTAAATAAAAACTATTTTTAGTTGATTTGGTGAGTGTAGTGGGGGACGGTGGCCCACTTTGCCGAGGTCTTGGGAGGAGCACTATTGACTCAGACTTGTTGAGTCACCGCCATCTTGGATCTCTCCAATTGTAAGTGTTAATGAATGGCTATGATGTGCACCAAAATGCTTGTGTGAGTCTACAAGTAAACATAGAATCACAGACTGGTTGTAAAACAGAAGGAGGTCATTTAGCCCATCAAATCAATTCTGGTTCTCTGCAGGGGCAATGTAGTGACATTCCTTTCTAATGTGCCTACTACAGCTACCTGTGTTGGTTGAAAGTGCTGCTGACTATGTTGCCACCTGTCTGCCCTTGAGCTTTGCACATGATGTAATGAAAAACATCTCCATAATTGACCAATCATTCTGTGAATGTAACTCTTCTGTAAGATGTTGAAACCAAGTGGTTGTCTGTGAACCAGCCTTGACTGGTTTTTTCCACTTCAGTGATGTAATCTTGGGAGCAGAAGGACAAATCTCTGCTCCCAAAATAAAGATTGGGTTGCCCCAAGCATAGTATGACATTGGTCTTCTTTAGCCATTATTCAAGACAGCAAAAGAAATATTCAACAACTGGACAGTTATGAATGCAGAACAGACATTCTTGTCTAAAATCAGTCTTTGACATTTGATCTCACAAATTGTACCAAAAGCACTTTATTATTGTATAAAATACTAACAGCCTGTATTTATGTAGCATCTTTAATGTGACAAAATACCCCAAGAATTTTCTTCAGAACACTATCTCATAAAATATTATATTGAGCCACATAAAGAAATACTGCAAGAAATGGACAATACCTTGGTCAAATAGGCTTTAAGAAGCATCTTAAAAGATGGGAGAGAAGTGTTGAGATGGAATGTCAGGGCTTATACCCATGCAGCTGAAGGCATGGCCACTAAAGGCACAGCAACAAAATTTAGGGATGTTCAAAAGGCTGGAATTGGAGGAGTGCAGAGATTTTAAGTATTCTGTGGCAGCAAGAGTGTACAGGGCTAGGTACATGTCCAATTCTGACCATTTGAACATTCATAATTTTTATTGCTTTGCCTTTGCTGGCCTCAACTTCATTTGCATGAGGCGGGAGCGCAGCAAGAGTGGGGGAGTGGAGAGAGGTAGTGGAGGAATTTGAAAACAAAGATGACAGGCTGCAGTTTCATTTATTGATGCTGATCCCACCATCAGGTCAGGAAGCAAAGAGGAAGTGGTGGAATGTGAGTATAGTTACAACGTTTAAAAGATGTTTGGAGAAGTACATGAATAGGAAAGGGTTGGAGGGATATGGGATAGGAGCACATCGGTAGGACTAGTTTACTTTGGGATTATGCTCAGCATAGACTGGTTGGACTCCAGGGTCTTTTTCCATGCTGTATGACTCAATGACTATTATGGAGATGGCAGAGACACCATCCAAATTAAGGGCAGAGACAGAACCTTTTGACAGGGTGTTCAATGATCACATCTGCAACATACAATCATATGAAATAGGAGCAGCATTAGACAATTCAACACTCAAACCTTTTCTGCTATCCAATAAGATCATGGCTGATTGGTTGCATCTCGAATTCCACAATTCACATTCCCTCTGATAACTTTTGATTTCTCTGGCTAACAAGAATATATCCAATTCTGGCTTTAAAATATTCAATGACCCCACCACCACAGACAGCTGAGGTGGAGAGTTCCAAATTCACACAATTGTCGGAGAGAAAATAGTTTCCCTCAGCTCTGCCCTGAAAGGGTGATCCCTAATTTTAAATCAGTGCCCCTTTGTTCTGGACTGACCCACAAGAGGAAACATCTCTTCCATGTCCACCATGGCAAGACTATTCGGGATTGTATACAATCAAGTCACTTCCCCTCAACCTTCTAAACTCCAGTGGAAATAAGATCAGTTTCTCCAACCTAAAATACGCCCCACTCATTGCAGGTGTCAATTTCGTAAACCTTTTGTGATCTGCCTCCAATGCATTTACATTAATTAAATAAAGAAACTACAACTATACACGGTATATTGGATATGGTCTTGCTAATCCTAAATGAAGCTTAACACCATTAATTTTATATCAATTCCTCTTGTAAAAAAGGACAGCATCCCATTAGCTTTCTTGATCATGTGCTGTAACTGCATACAAACAATATGTAACTCATACACCAAAACACTCGAATCCTTCAAAGACTGCAGTTTTTCTCTGTTTAAGTAATACTCTATTTTTCATTCTTCTTGCCAAAGTGAAGATTTCCCATAATGTATTCCACCTGCCAGGTCTTTGCTCACTCACTCAGCCTCCCTATAGCCATATGCAAATTGATTGCATCTTCTTCACAATATGCTTCCCTACCTGTTTGGTGCCATCTGTGCATTTAGCTACCATGCAGAGAGGATCACAGAATGTTATGTTGCAGAAGGAGTCTAATTGGTCCATCATGACTGTACTGGCTCAATGAGCATTGTAACTTGATGCCAATCTTCTGCCTTTTCCTAATAACTGCATAACATTTTTTTCTATTTGAGTAATCATCTGATGCTTTCTTGAACGCTTCAATTGAACATGACTGCATTTCATTCTAAATCACTGATATAAGTTATAAATGTTGAGGCATCAGCACAGGCTCCTGCAGGACTCCATTGTCACATCCTGACAATCAAACAATGACTCATTTATGCATTCACTCAGGTTTCTGCCTGCCAACCATTTTCTGTCAACACTAATGTGTAATCCTCAAGCTTTTATTTTTAGGAATAAACTATGGAGTGGCACTTTACCAAATGCATCCTGGAAATCCAAGTATAATCTGTCTACTGACTCGTCTTTATCAACAGGCCATGTTACTCTTTCAAAGTTCTCCAATAAACTGGTTAAACTCTACTTCACTTCAACAAAATGTTGCTGACACTTCCTGATTACTATAAGCTTTTCTAAGTGTGCAGCTATAATCTCTTTTAATCACTTGGTAGTGCAGAACTTGACTATTGGGAAAAAGAAGTATTCTGTTCTAGTGCAATTAATTCTAACAATGATAGATTCTAATGCCATCTCCATGACAGGCATCAAGCTAACTGGCTGATAGTTTCTTATTTCCTGCCTTCCTCCTATCTTGAAGACAATTATGCTACTTTCCGTCTGATTAAAGCTTTCATGACTTGAGTGGATTTTGAAAAATTAACACCAATGCATCCATAACTTTATTTGACACTTCTTTTAAAACCGTAGGTGGAAGTCCATCTGGACCTAGAGACTTGTCAGGTTGCAGCTGCATCAGTTTGCTTAGTACCACTTCCCTCATGATTGTAATTTTGCAAAGTTTGTCTCTTGTTTTCACCTCTTTATTTACAACTAATATTGATTTTTTTTTTATCCCTATAAGGGAGGTGGAAGCAAAATATTTGTTTACTTCATGTGCCAGTTCCTTGGTATCGACTATTAGTGCATCATTCTCACTCTTTTAAGGACCAACACTCACTTCACTTACTCTTTCCTTTTTAAATGCCTGCAGAAACTCTTGATATGCATTTTAACATACCTAGTTAGCTTTCTCTATACTCTAATTGCTTCCTGTTGATCAACCTTTTAGTTATTCTCAATTGTTCTTTATATTCTAACTAATCATCTGAACTGCCCCACAGCTTTGCACAGTTCAATACTGTTTTCTTCTGTTTGATGTTTCCCTTGTTAAACAACAAATTTGGGTCATTCCTTTGTAAATTTTCTTTGTAGTGAAAATATACTTATTGTGATTATTTGGAAATACCCCCTTAAATGTTTGGCACTGTGTCTCCATTGATCCATCACCTAGCCAAGTATGCAGTTCACTTTGGCTTGCTCAGTTTTCATCATCCATTGATCCTTTATTTAGGTTCAAAACATTAGCAGGATACTAATCACAGAATCTTAGCTGTGGGGTTGGGGTTTGAAGACAGCATCAGCAGTCTCCATCCCCCTCGGTCAGGGTTACAAAAGATCTGGTTCATCTTTAGGTAGTAATCAAGAAGAAGGGAGAGCTGAAGACAAAGCAATGTAGTTTGTCGCAGAGACCATAGTCTTTAAAATCATCAGAAAGCTTTCTTGTTTTTGTAGTATGTACTTAGGTATGTAATCTGCAACCAATGAGATAATTCGGTATTAATATTTAAGTACTGAGATATATTTAGTGGTCTTCAATTGTGATTGATGAAGATTCCACTGAGATATAGATTGACCTTAACTAGGTGAAACAGTTTTATCACCAAAATAAAAATGAAACCCATATAGAAGAAATGCCCCAAAGATGTGCAGTGGAAAATGCCATTTCAGAGAAAAAATAACCTGTCTTACCTGGGATCTAAAATGTCACGTATATGCAGACTGAATCATTTCATAAGCCAAATGTCCCAAGTTCAAAAATCAGAACAAATGTGAATGGCTGCTGTTTGCTAATTGAATATGAGAGGTCAGTGGGAGTTCAGTCCTGGTGTTCCACGGGAAGAATTTTTTTCCTTAAAATTAGCATTTGTCTAAGGTGAAATAGTTATGAGGTAATATATCTCGGAACACTAAATAAGAATTAAGATGATGAGAGCGGACAGAAAGACCTGGAGTTACGATTGTCAAAGAATATTAATAGAAGGGATACATCCTTGTTTTAACAGATTAATGCCAGAATAAGATACTATAATTATGTTGAGAGATTTGTGATACTCAGGCTATTTTAGTAAAGAAAGCTAAATGGAGATCAGTGGAAGTTTTTTAAAATTAAGAAATATTTTGTTTGAGCAAATAGGACAAATCTTCTTTCGATGGTTCATGAGCCAGGGAGCATAATACCCGGAATGCCTTATGGGTACAAATCAATCTTCAGTTGTTTTATAATATTCAGCTTGTGATCTGGACCGTGAGAGTGCTCTAAACAAAATTTTATCTACGTTCACAGAATAATACTTCAGCAAGAGTGAAAAACTGATTGTAGCTGGCCAGTGCTCTGTAATTTTCCATTCCAAGGCTTTCAGATTATCTCCATGGTGCACAAGTATCAGGACATTTTAAAAAGATTAGGAATGGCCCATTCAGTCCCTTGAACTGGCTCTGTGATTTAATTATATCATGGAAGATTGTACCTCAGCTGTTATATGTGTTGTGGTTATGTCCACTAGAACCATCTGAGATACCCTGTCAAGGTTCACTACTACTAATCCTTCACATTAATATTAGCTTAAGTCACTGATACCAAATGGGAAGGATGCCCACACAGAGTCTTCTGCAAAAGAATGGCTTGGTCTTGTTGAACAGAATTGGTTTATGACATTGTACTTAATAGTTAACCGTATTATATCTGAATTATAGGACTGTCCCTTGTGAGATCTCAGGTTAAATGCACGACGAAGTACACATTACAATTTAGTTATGTGGAACATAGCACTGGAGTACAACTGATCTGGGAACTAATTCACTTCTCCCAGGAACATTCCCTTATGTCCTTATGGAGCTTATTGTATGGTATCAGTTAACACTTTCAGTGATGAATTGTCTATGTAACAAACTACATTTACTCCATATTTTCTAATCCCCTTAACTGACAAAATATGTTAATTTGAACTTTGCTTGTCCAATTGGCCCAACATCCAAAGTGTTTTTTGAGGGAAGAGAATTCTGCATTTATACTAACTTTTGTATGAATAAATGCTTTCTGATTCCCTTTCTGAACTGTCTAGCTTGTAGTCCCAATCTTCATGATTTACTCCACCAGAGAAAATAGCTTTTCTCTATCTAATGTATTGATCAATTTTAACATTTTAAACACCTCAATAATATTGCCCCACCATCGTCAACATTCAAAGGAGTACAGGCAATTTGTTTATGCAACCTGTCCTCACAGTCCAGCCTGCTAAGTCCCAGTATCATTTTGGTATTATACCTAATTCAAGGCCAAAGTATCCTGTGGTGCAAATACAACATTATGCAGCAAAACCTCAACCAAAGGAGAAGCTGGATTTTGATTTGCTTCTTCAAGTTGCTGTTGTTGATTCATTATTGTGCAACTTTTAGGAAGAAAGTTATCTTGTTATGACTGAGGTTACAACTCTGTACTCTTGCTCTAGGCCCATTATTCCACTGTTCACAACACAATGTATATATATGTTTGTGTTTCAGTGACCAAGCTGCCCAATTAAACATTTTATCCAAATCATGTTTCAAATAAATGACCAATCAAACAGTTTTTTAAAATAAATGCCTTATTAGGTTTTTACATTCTTTTGCTTCTAAATATAAAAGTGTGATATTTATCCTTCCAACATTTCAATGTCACCCAGCTGTATAGTCAATGGTTCAATTTGGGAATTGTTTATATTTCCCTTTGCACTCAGTCTCACTATCCTTTTAACCCTCTTCTGCTCCTCTGGCACACCTATACTTGCTTATCCTCTTCCTCCTGATGTTGATATTGATTCCATATGTTGCTGTGACACAGTTAATTCTATTTTTCAGCAATCAGATAATTGACTTTACCAAATCTTTTAAATGCCACTGAACTGTACTTGCACTGTTTCACCTTAGTGACACTAACACTAGTGGCAGTAACACTAACTCCTCATTCCCTGATTGAAATAGTCAGGAGTTTGAATGCTTGTCAGCCCATTGTTTTGGCCTATGTTACTTTAATTTGTTCTTGTCCAACTTTGCAGGTTGTTATAAGCTTCTGTTAGAACACAGCTACATAGTCTAACGTGAAAGACACATCCTTCAATTTTGAAAAATATGTCTTTAATTTGCTTCAGAGATCCTCTTATCTCATGAGCATAAACTATTTCAGAAGGACTTAGACTAGTAGATTCATTAGCTGAATCCCATGTGGCAATCATAGACACATAAATCCTTTGTCCCAATTATGAGGATATTCCTGACACTATGCTGTGATCATTGTTTTGCCAGTTTTGTGATATCTTTTTAAAGCTTCTCTGGTCAATTGGTGGTAGTTAAAGGTTTTTGATTAGATCCCCTACAGTATGGAAACAGGCCCTTTGGCCCAACAAATCCACACCAACCCTCTGAAGAGTAACCCACCCAGACCCATTTCCCCTTTGACTAATGCACCTAACAACTATGGGTAATTTAGAATGGACAATTCACCTGGCCTGCTCATCTTTGTACCATGGGAGAAAACTCACACAGATAGGGGGAGAATGTGCAAACTCCACACAAATAGTTGTCCAAGGCTGGAATTGAACCTGGGGCCCTGGCGTTGTGAGGCAGCAGTGCTAACTGCTGAACTACCACGCCAGCCCAGTGTGTTAAGAGTGTTAGAATCAAACTACTCAGAATTTCTCATAAAAACATTTGACTGGAATTTTCAACCTTGATCTCAGCGGATCTCCATCAGCAATCCATATTGAAATAAGAACTGGGTTAACTTCTTGGCTACAAGATTAGAGTGGTGCTGGAAAAGAACAGCAGGTCAGGCAGCATCCAAGGAGCAGGAAAATCGATATTTCAGGCACAGGCCCTTCATAGGAATAGAGCTCTATTCCTGATGAAGGGCTTTTGCCCGAAACGTTGATTTTCCTGCTCCTCGGATGCTGCCTGACCTGCTGTGCTTTTCCAGCACCACTCTAATCTAGACTCTGGTTTCCAGCATCTACAGTCCTTGTTTTTACCTTCTCTGCTACTGCCATAGCAGTAACTGTTCTCAAGAGAACATCTAAGAATTAAGCAGCCATATCCATGAATCCATGTAGGATTGTT
The DNA here is from genome assembly GCF_020745735.1 of Hemiscyllium ocellatum. NCBI lineage: Eukaryota > Metazoa > Chordata > Chondrichthyes > Orectolobiformes > Hemiscylliidae > Hemiscyllium > Hemiscyllium ocellatum. The sequence goes on along the minus strand of NC_083413.1, from coordinate 63,364,495 downwards.
TCAGGAATAAATAGTTACTTTTTCCCTGGAAAAGAATATCTTGTAAATCTCAGGTACCTTGTTTGCTTCCCCTGCACTCACAGCACTGTATATAATTCTCTCAGCTGCAGCTCAGAGCTACATCCTGTTGTGTTATACTCTCAGTCTGGGTACCTTTCTCTGCATTCACCCTGTCTACTTGGATAATTCCCATGGATTTACATCATAAATTTCATTAATTTGCTTGACGGTGTGACAATGGAAAATACTTGGGCCTACTGAAATCACTTCCACTGTCAGCCCTATGTGGCATAAAAAGGACACGCTGGGGAATTTACAATCTTGCATTGCAACATTCTGATTTTTGTATCTGAGTTCTTACTGACGTAGGGAGTGGCATTTTAAATTCTTCCAAGAGAATTCCAAGGGTTTCTTACATAATCTCTGCGTTTAATACAATTTTACTTTAATCTCTCAGCTTCTGGATATATCTGCCCAGGCTGCTTCCTCTGTTCCAAAATATTTTACTGTTAGCTTTGGGGAACCAACTCATATGTTAGAAAAGCTTTTTGCTACCTCAATCTATAGAAGCCTCTTCAGAAAGCAAGGTGTAAACTCCATATATGCTTCCCATCAACTTGCTTTGTCTGAGGAATATCTAGTTTTCTTTTGGCTGTTTTCATTTACTTAGCTGTCTTTTCAGAAGAAGCTAATATAGCAGGGGGTTGGGAACCTGAGCTATACACTGGTGGTGAGAGTTGATGGAGATGAGGCAATAGAAAGAGGTAGCGCAGCCAGTGGGAAGGAATTTCCTGGGAAAGAACCAAGGGATCGTTTAAAGTGTGTTTGCTTTAATGCAAGGAGTATCAGGAATAAAAGTGATGAGCTTAGAGCATGGATCAGTACCTGGTGCTGTGATGTTGTGGCCATAACAGAGACATGGGTTTCTCAGGGGCAGGAATGGTTGCTGGATGTTCCAGGGTTTGGAGCATTTAAAAAGAATAGGGAGGGGGGAAAAGAGGAGGGGGTGTAGCACTGCTAGTCAGAGAGGGTATCACAGCTACAGAAGTTACCATTGTAGAGGAGGGTCTGGCTACTGAGTCAGTATGGGTGGAAATTAGGAACAGTAAGGGAGCAGTCACCTCATTCGGGGTTTACTACAGGCCCCCCAATAGCAGCAGGGAGATGGAAGAAAGCATAGGTCGGCAGATTTTGGAAAAGTGTGGACGTAGTAGGGTTGTTGTAATGGGTGACTTTAACTTTCCCAATATTGATTGGAACCTCCTTCAAGCAGATGGTTTGGAAGGAGCTGTTTTTGTAAGGTGTGTTCAGGAGGGTTTCCTAACTCAGTACATTGACAAGTTGACGAGGGGAGAGGCCATTTTGGATTTGCTGTCCGGCAATGAGCCAGGGCAGGTGTCAGATCTTGCGATGGGAGAGCATTTTGGTGATAGTGACCACAACTGCCTCACATTCTACACAGCTATGAAGAAGGAAAGAAACAGGCACAATGGGAGGATATTTAAATGGGGAAAAGGAAACTATGATGCTATCAGACATGAGTTGGGAAGCATGGACTGGGAGCAATTGCTCCATGGAAAGGGCACTATAGACATGCGGAGACTGTTTAAGGAACAGTTGTTGCGAGTGATGCATAAATGTGTTCCTTTGAGACAGGCAAGAAGGGGTAAGATAAAGGAACCTTGGATGACGAGAGCGGAAGAGCTTCTCGTCAAAAGAAAGAAGGCAGCTTATGTCAGGTGGAGGAAGCAAGGGTCTTACTCAGCTCTAGAGGATTACAGGCAGGCGAGGAAGGAGCTCAAAAATGGTCTGAGGAGAGCCAGGAGGGGGCATGAAAAAGGCTTGGCAGGAAGGATTAGGGAGAATCCAAAGGCATTTTACACGTATATGAGGAATAAGAGAATGATCAAAGAAAGAGTAGGGCTGATCGGGGATAGCATAGGAACTTGTGTATAGAGTCTGAGGAGGTAGGGGAAGCCCTAAATGAGTTTTTTGCTTCTGTCTTTACTAAAGAAAAGGATCTTGTAGTGAATGCAACCATTGAGGAGCAGGTAAGCATGCTGAAACAGATAGAGATTGAGGAAGCTGATGTGCTGAAAATTTTGACAAACATTAAGATTGACAAGTCGCCAGGGCCAGACCAGATTTGTCCTCGGCTGCTTTGGGAAGTGAGAAATGTGATCACTTCGCTGCTTGCGAAGATCTTTGCATCCTCGCTCTCCACCGGAGTCGTACCTGAGGACTGGAGAGAGGCAAATGTACTTTCTCTCTTCAAGAAAGGAAATAGGGAAATCCCCAGCAATTACAGACCAGTCAGTCTCATGTCTGTCATCTGCAAGGTGTTAGAAAGGATTCTGAGGGATAAGATTTATGACCATCTGGAATTGCATGGCTTGATTAAATGCGGTCAGCACGGCTTTGTGAGGGGCAGTTCATGCCTCACAAATCTAATTGCCTTCTTTGAGGATGTTACTAGACAAGTTGATGAGGGTCGAGCGGCATTTGATAAGGCTCCCCATGGTAGGCTCGTTCAGAAGGTCAGGAGGAATGGGATACAGGGAAATTTAGCTGTCTGGATACAGAATTGCCAGGTCGACAGAAGACAGCGAGTGGTAGTGGAAGGAAAGTATTCTGCCTTGAAGTCAGTGGTGAGTGGTGTTGCCCAGGGCTCTGTTCTTGGGCCTCTACTCTTTGTAATTTTTACTAATGACTTGGATGAGGAGATTGAAGGATGGGTTAGCAAGTTTGCAGACGACACAAAGGTTGGAGGTGTCGTTGACATTATAGAGGACTGTTGTAGGCTGCAGCGTGACATTGACAGGATGCACAGATGGGCTGAGAGGTGGCAGATGGAGTTCAACCTGGATAAATGCAAAGTGATGCATTTTGGAAGGTCGAACGTGAAAGACAGGATTCTTGGCAGTGTGGAGGAACAGCGGGATCTTGGTGTGCAGGTACATAGATCCCTTAAAATTGCCACCCAAGTGGACAAGGTTGTTAAGAAAGCATATGGTGTTTTGGTTTTCATTAACAGGGGGATTGAGTTTAAGAGCCGTGAGATCTTGTTGCAGCTCTATAAAACTTTGGTTAGACCACATTTGGAATACTGTGTCCAGTTCTGGTCACCCTATTATAGTAAAGATGTGGATGCTTTGGAGAGGGTTCAGAGGAGGTTTACCAGGATGCTGCCTGGAATGGAGAGATTGACTGAGCTCGGACTTTTTTCATTGGTAAAAATAAAGAGAGGGGACCTAACTGAGGTGTACAAGATAATGAAAGGCATAGATGGAGTTGATATCCAGACACTTTTTCCCAGGGCAGAAATTGTTAACACGAGGGGTCATAGTTTTAAGCTGTTTGGCGGAAGGTATAGAGGGGATGTCAGAGGCGGGTTCTTTACACAGAGAGTTGTGGGAACATGGAATGCGTTGCCAGCAACAGTTGTGGAAGCGAGGTCATTGGGGATATTTAAGAGACTGCTGGACATGCATATGGTCACAGAAATTTGAGGGTTCGTACATTAGGTCTACCTTACATGAGGATCAATGGTCAGCAAAACATCGTGGGCTGAAGGGCCTGTCCTGTGCTGTACTGTTCTATGTTCTATGTTCTATAAATGAAAAATGTCTCGAAGTCCCAGCATTTATTGCTCATCCCTTAAGAAGATGGTGGGGAGCTGCCTTCTTGAACTGCAGCAGTCCATGTGCTGCAGGTAGGCCTGAAATGCCAATAGAGATGGAATTCCAGCATTTTAACCCAGCAACAATTAGGAAGAAACGGTGATATATTTCCAAGTCAGGATGGTGACTGGCTTGTTGGAGAACTTATAGCTGACGCTGTTGCCATGTATCTGTTGGCCTTGTTTAGATGAAAGTTGTTGTGGGTTAGGAAGGTGATGTCTCAGAAGCCTGAATGATCAACTGAAGATAATCGATAGTAGACTGATGGGACAGTAATTGGCCGGGTTGGATTTGTCCTGTTTTTGTGTACCGAACAAGACTGAGCAATTTTCCACATTGACGCCAGAGTTGTAATTGTACTGCTGAAAAATGTGTTGCTGGAAGAGCGCAGCAGGTCAGGCAACATCCAAAGAGCAGGAGAATCGATGTTTCGGGCATAAGCCCTTCTTCAGGAATCATGCCCGAAACGTCGATTCTCTTGCTCCTTGGACGATGCCTGACCTGCTGCGCTTTTCTAGCAACACATTTTTCAGCTCTGATCTTCAGCATCTGCAGTCCTCACATTCTCCTTGTAATTGTACTGGAACAGAGCTTAAAAATGTGTTGTGGGAAAAGCGCAGCAGGTCAGGCAGCATCAAAGGAGCAGGAGAATTGACGTTTCGGGCATAAGCCCTTCATCAGGAATGAGGAGGGTGTGCCAAGCAGGCTGAGATAAAGGTAGGGAGGCGGGACTTGGGGGTGGGGCTTTGGGAATGCGATAGGTGGAAGGAGGTTAAGGTGAGGGGGTGGGGGCGGAGAGGTCGGGAAGAAGATTGCAGGTCAAGAAGGTGGTGCTGAGTCTGAGGGTTGGGACTGAGATAAAGTTGGGGGAGGGGAAATGAGGAAGCTGGAGAAATCTGCATTCATCCCGTGTGGTTGGAGGGTTCCTAGGCAAAAGATGAGGCGCTCCTCCTCCAGGTGTGGTGTTGCCATGGTCTGGTGATGGAGGAGTCCAAGGACCTGCATGTCCTTGGCAGAGTGGGAGGGGGAGTTAAAGTATTCAGCCACGGGGTGGTTGGGTTGGTTGGTCCAGGGGTCCCAGAGGTGTTCTCTGAAATGTTCCGCAAGTAGGCGGCTTGTTTCCCCAATGTATAGGAGGCCACATTGGGTGCAGCGGATGCAGTAAATAATGTGCGTGGAGGTGCAGGTGAATTTTTGATGGATATTGAAGGATCCCTTGGGGACTTGGAGGGAAGTGAGGGGGGAGGTGTGGGCGCAAGTTTTGCATTTTTTGCGGTTGCAGGGGAAGGTGCCGCGAGTGGAGGTTGGGTTGGTGGGAGGTGTGAATCTGACAAGGGAGTCACGAAGGGAATGGTCTTTCCAGAATGCTGATAGGGGTGGGGAGGGAAATATATCCTTGGTGGTGGGGTCTGTTTGGAGGTGGCGGAAATGACAAAGGATGATCCGATGTACCTGCAGGTTGGTGGGGGACATGCAGGTCCTTGGCCTCCTCCATTGCCAGACCATGGCAACACGACGCCTGGAGGAAGAGCGACTCATCTTCCGCCTAGGAACCTTCCAACCACAAGGGATGAATGCAGACTTTTCCAGCTTCCTCATTTCCCCTCCTCCCACCTTTTTTCAGTCCCAACCCTCAGATTCAGCACCGCCTTCTTGACCTCAATCTTCTTCCCGACCTTTCCGCCCCTCCCCCTCTCCAGCCTATCACCCTTACCTTAACCTCCTTCCACCTATCACATTCCCAACGCCCCTCCCCCAAGTCCCTCCACCCTACCTTTTATCTTAGCATGCTTGGCACACCCTCCTCATTCCTGAAGAAGGGCTTATGCACGAAATGTTGATTCTCCTTCTCCTTTGATGCTGCCTGACCTGCTGCGCTTTTCCAGCAACACATTTTTAAGCTCTGATCCCCAGCATCTGCAGTCCTCACTTTCTCCTAGTTGATTTTAACCTACTGCGAATTCTCTTGCAAGGATGCCTTCCTTGAAGAAGCTCTCCTCCTCCCTCTACAAGGATCTCAGTGAGTCCCTCTCTCACTGCACCCCCCAGGTCATCTCCTCTGCCCTGAAGCTGTTCAGCCACGCCCTCAAACAGACTCGTTACCACAGCCACATCTCCTTCCTCAGCACATGCTTACGGAATCGACTGATCCCGCACGGACTCCGGACTACGTTCAGACCAACAAAATTTGGACCCAACCAGGATAACCAGTACCTACAACAAATCCGAAGCCTTCAGCAACAGACCTCCCTCCGGATCCTCCGCTCCACGCTTGCAGCCATGCGTTGCTACCTACATTCCCTGCAGTCAGCCCTGTCCCAACTCAGGACAACACTCTCACAGACCTGCAAAGGTCCTTTACTCTTCTTTATCCACAGAAGAATCCATACACTAAACAAACAGTTCTTTCTAGCCATATCGGAAATTAAAGACAGTAAATACCAAAAACTTTCATGTACTTACCCTCACACTCCGGATTCCTCAACTATTCCAGAATCTTCCATCGGCCTCCGGAAGCACTCAGACGCCATTAACCACGTGGCCGCTGCAGCAACCGCCGCTGCGAACCATGACCTCACTTCCGCCCTCATCGACCATGCAACCTCTGCGATCGCCGCCCAGACAACCGGCTCCACGATCACCAGGAAGACCATCGCCGACAGAATCGCGGACTCTGCGGGGTCCACAGCCACCGGGAACAACACTGTTTCTGCATTCACTGCAGCCAAGTCCGCCCCGGAGTTACCGTCGCAGCATCTACTTCCGCCCCCAGTGACGTCACTCGCCTACACACCGACCACACTGAATGTGTCTCCACCCGCGCGCCGACCCCGGCCCCTCGCCGATCCCTACTCCCACGCCGATCTCCGCCACCACGCCTCACCCTGCCACCGCGCCTATCCCCGCCACACGCCTAACCCCGCCCCCACTCCCAGCTCCAGCCCCAGTCCCACACCAGGTCCTAGCTCCCAGCCCTGCCGTATTTTCACCATCCCTCCAGACCTCCCCCTCTCTGAGGATGAAAGATCAGTCCTCAGCAGAGGCCTCACCATCATTCCCCTACGCTCCCGTATTAAGGAATTCAACGCACGGTGAGACGTCGAACAATTTTTCCGCCATCTTCGCCTCCGCGCCTACTTTTCCAACCAGGACCCTGCCCACCCTCTGCCGACCCCTTCTCCCCCCTCCAACACACCCCATCCACCTGGACACCCCATGCTGGCGTTTTACCCGACCTCGATCTCTTCATAGCCAACTGCCGCCACGACATTAATCGCTTCAACCTGTCCACCCCTTTCATCCACTCCAACCTCTCACCCTCGGAACAGGCAGCCCTCCACTCCCTCCGTTCCAACCCCAACCTCACTATCAAACCGGCAGACAAGGGAGGCGCAGTGGTAGTTTGGCGCACCGATCTTTATATTGCTGAGGCCAAACGCCAGCTCGCGGACACCTCCTCCTACTGCCCCCTTGACCATGACACAACCTCCCACCACCAAACCATCATCTCCCAGACCACCCTTAACCTCATCACCTCAGGGGATCTCCCATCCACCACCTCCAACCTCATAGTCCCACAACCCCGCACCGCCCGTTTCAACCTACTGCCCAAAATCCACAAACCTGACTGCCCCGGCCGACCCATTGTCTCAGCCTGCTCCTGCCCCACCGAACTCATTTCTGCATACCTTGACACGGTCCTGTCCCCCTGAGTCCAAGAACTCCCCACCTACATTCGGGACACCACTCAAACCCTCTACCTCCTCCACGAGTTTCGCTTCCCCCATCCCCAACGCCTTATCTTCACCATGGACATCCAGTCCCTATACAACTCCATCCCCCATCACAGAGGCCTCAAAGCCCTCTACTTCTTCCTTTCCCGCTGAACCAACCAGTACCCTTCCACTAACACTCTCCTTCAACTGACTGAACTGGTCCTCACTCTTAACAACTTCTCTTTGCAATCCTCCCACTTCCTCCAAACCAAGGGAGTACCTATGAGCACCCGCATGGGCCCTAGCTATACCTGTCTCTTTGTTGGATATGTGGAACAGTCCATCTTCCGCTGGTGTGGTTGACACATTGTGGAGGGATTGCCTGAGCAACGGATACCCGAGCTACAAATCTTCAATCAGATTTTAAACACTTACGGGCGAGAAACGCTGAAAAAAGCCAGGAGATGGGAATCCTGCGCTTACCGCCTCAGCGCAACATAACCACAGCAACGGATACCCGAGCTACAAATCTTCAATCAGATTTTAAACCATCTTCCGCAGCTACACTGGCACCAATCCCCCACCTTTTCCTCCTCTACATTGATGACTGTATCGGCGCTACCTCGTGCTCCCATGAGGACGTTGAACAGTTCATCCACTTTACTAACACCTTCCATCCCGACCTCAAATTTACCTGGACCGTCTCAGACTCCTCCCTCCCCTTTCTAGACCTCTCCATCTCTATCTCAGATGACCGACTCAACACGGATGTATACTATAAACCGACTGACTCCCACAACTACCTAGATTACACCTCTTCCCACCCTGCCCCCTATAAAAATGCCATCCCATATTCCCAATCCTTCGCCTTTGTCGCATCTGCTCCCAGGAGGACCAGTTCCAATACCAAACAACCCAAATGGCCTCCTTCTTCAAAGACCGCAATTTCCCCTCAGACGTGGTTGACGATGCTCTCCACCGCATCTCCTCCACTTCCCGCTCCTTCGCCCTGGAGCCCCGCCCCTCCAACCGCCACCAGGACAGAACCCCACTGGTCCTCACCTACCACTACACCAACCTCGGATCATCCTTCATCATTTCCGCCACCTCCAAACGGACCCCACCACCAAGGATATATTTCCCTCCCCACCCCATCAGCGTTCTGGAAAGATCACACCCTCTGCGACTCCCTCGTCAGGTCCACACCCCCCACAAACCCAACCTCCACTCGCGGCACCTTCTCCTGCAACCGCAAGAAATGCAAAACTTGAGCCCACACCTCCCCCCTCACTTCCCTCCAAGGCCCCAAGGGATCCTTCAATATCCATCAGAAATTCATCTGCACTTCCACACATATCATTTAGTGCATCCGCTGCATCCGATGTGGCCTCCTATACATTGGGGAGACAGGCCGCCTACTTGCGGAACATTTCAGAGAACACCTCTGGAACACCCACACCAACCAACCCAACCGCCCCGTGGCTGAACACTTTAACTCCCCCTCCCACTCCACCAAGGACATGCAGGTCCTTGGACTCCTCCATCGCCAGACCATGGCAACACAACACCGAGAGGAATGGCGACTCATCTTCCGCCTAGGAACCCTCCAACCACAAGGGATGAATGCAGATTTCTCCAGCTTCCTCATTTCCCCTCCACCCACCTTTTCTCAGTCCCAACCCTCAGACTCAGCTCCGCCTTCTTGTCCTGCAATCTTCTTCCCGACCTCTCCGCCCCCCCCCCACCCTCTCTCCGGCCTATCACCCTCACCTTAACCTCCTTCCACCTATCACATTCCCAATGCCCCTCCCCCAAGTCCCTCCTCCCTACCTTTTATCTTAGCCTGTTTGGCACACCCTCCTCAATCCTGAAGAAGGGCTTATGCCCGAAAAGTCGATTCTCCTTCTCCTTTGATACTGCCTGACCTGCTGCGCATTTCCACCAACACATTTTTAAGCTCTGAACCCCAGCATCTGCAGTCCTGACTTTCTCCTCCATTGTACTGGAACACCTTGGCTAGTGGACTGGCAAGTTCTGGAGCACAAATCCTTCAGTATTATTGTTGGAATGCTCTCAGGACCCTTAAAGCTTTGCAGCATTCAGTGCCTCCAACTGTTTTTTGATATCACATGGAGTGAATCACGTTGGCCCAAGATTGGCATCTGTAATGTTCGGGGCCACTGAAGGATGCTGAGGTGATCATCTACTTGGCACTTCTGGCTGAAGATTGCTGTGAATGCTTCAGACTTATCTTTTGCGCTGATGTGTTGGGCTTCCTTACCATTGCAGAAGGGGATATGTGTGGACTTTTCTCCTCAAATGTGTTGTTAATTGTCCAACAGTATTCACAACTGGATGTTGGTTTGCAGAGCTTAGATCTGATCTGTTGGTTCTGGAATCGATTAGCTCAGTCTGTCGATTGCTGCACAAGCCAACAGAATGCAACTTGTCCTCATTATTCGGCCATGTCAGCTGCTGCTCCCCCTGAAGCAAAGCTCTCTGACCACCACACACAAGTATGGTGAACCTCAATTTAATATTCAGAGACCACTCATTGTAGTTGTCTGCAGAGATGTTCAGGTTCACCAATTGCAAATTTAATAGTGACAATGCAATATTTAAGCCAACTACCCCATGTAAGAATGATCTAAATGCCATGCTGTTGGGGCACAGTTCAAATTATACAATTGAAGAGAACTATAAGATATTTTACTCACTTTTGCATGTTGTTTCAATAATCCTGTCCAAGGCAAATTGCACAGGTTTGTAGACTGGTGGTCCCCCACAACAAGATTTTGCAAAAGCATTAAATCAAAACTTCAATTTTCTATTTTGTAAAAATTACCTCATCCAAACCTATGCCACTACTAAAAGTTTTTGTACATTATACAGATCGTTGTATCAAATATAAACCATTTCAAGAGTTCACTAAAGCTTTACCTCCTGGAGAAATGTGAAGGGAATAAAACCTCAGTTGCTTTTTCATTCACCAGACTATTTTCCAAGATGGATTTATGTTGAATAGATGCATCCTTAGCAAAAGCACTATTATTCATTTGGAATGCCTAAATTCTGTAACATCAGGAGAATTAGCATTTTGATTCCAACAGGCATATTCCACGCCTCCCCCCCCCCACCCACCACCACACACACACACACACACACACACACACACACACACACACACACACACAATTACTCTTTGAGAAATGTTTCAGAATGACAGGATTTTTCTCTTCCTGATGTGGTAAGAATAATGGCAAGTATGGTGACAAAACATGGCGAGAATGAAGTAATCAAATTCTTGATGTGGAGAAAAATGTTCCAAGATTTTCTAACAAGCCTTAAATGGAGACTTCGGAGTTTCAACTTTGAGCGATGACTATCTTATTTCCATGCATTTGCATCACATTAAAATCCCAACTCTTTACATTCCTCATCCAATTCTGTTCTCTTCCATTGAGAAACTAGGTAATGCAAATTCCTGACAGGTAAATGAATACTGAGGGTTGTAGTCATTCAGCCTTGGTGAGATATGTGTGGAGTGGCAGAGTTAGACTGAGTTCTGGCCTTTCAGTGTGCGTGGATGATGACAATTACCTTTGCAGAGCACAGGAGATCACTGACCTCCTTGTAACACTGCTGAGTGTCCCTTTTTAATGGGGACAGAGAACTGCAATTTTTGTCCTGGCTGGCCAGGTCTGTTGGTGTGTCCTCCTTTGGTAGTCAACAGGGAAATGGCCATTCCCCTTCTCCACCAGCCCATCCACCAGTACCCCCAGATCCATGTCCTCGACGTGGGCAGCTAGCTTGCCTTTCCTCTTGGACACTTCTGATGACATACATCTCAATGTGAGAGCTAGTTCCTCTTTTATCTTGATGCCATACTGTGAATTTGGGTTCAAAGTTTCATGACTAATTACACTTTCATATTAAATATTGTTACATGTAGTAATCATTGATATATGTGGCTCTGATTTATAGTTACTTAAGGGTTAGACTAAACTACCTTCTTTATTAATGTCCATATGGTCTCTGAATTTCTTTCAGGGAGTTACAGTCTAAAGTGTTTCTGAGTGATTATTCTAAAATTTTCTTAACTCTGTCCACAATGAGTCACATCTGCTCAGAGAAGAGCATTGTCATCGAAATCATCTCATTTACTCCAAAGCTGTGAAGTCCATCAAAGACACTAATTAACATTTAGAGACATTCCTAAGTGAGCTATCTAAATTACTTATTTTTCTTGCACATATAGGTAATCTCCCATTCAACCCCAAGACTTGTTTCAGCTGTTTTGAAAGGTAGATCAGAAAGGTCTTTGACAAAGTAAAGAAACACTTCAGGTAAAGTTGGCTACTTGATTTTTTCTTTCTGCTGGCTTACTTTAGATCAGGGATTCAATCAATCCGACTGAAGAGATTGCGTGTCATACATGCTGGAATGAATGAGAGATTGAATTGGTTTTTCTCAGTCATTTGCATCTAGATCAGGTAACAGTGTTAATTCAGTGAATTAACAATCATCAACAATTGTTAATTCATTCTACTAACACCCCTGGAAGTTGATATCTGCTCATGAAGCTAAATCTCACCAGTATCCTATTTATTCCGTTCACTATTTGATGTGGTGTCCAGTCATGAAGCTGTTGGTGAACTTAGGAAGTGTGCTGCCCATATTTGCCAATTCATTGATGTATCAAATGGATCTGACAATTATCATTTTTCTGGTGGAAAAACTGATGCCAGAAAATGTTGATGCAATGTCTGATTGTTGATTGGACTTGAAGTCGTTGAATATTTTCTTGATTTGGAAGAATATTTTGAGTTTTTTTTTAATCTCCTTCTACTGCATTAATTTTGTGGCCTTGTATTCTCAGTTGAGTATAGTTGGTGTTGAACCCTTGTTCTTGTAGGTTTAAGAGGAGTAAAACAAAAAGCTGTTGACATTTGTGATGTTTTAAATTCTGTATGGCATCTTCATTGACACAAATGAAGCTATTTCTTGGCCCACGAAGGCTGAAGGATTTCCAAAGATTTGTGGGTAAAATTTACTCAATAAAATTCTGTATCGAAGATGGCTGCCATTCAGTTTTGTTTTCACTGTAAAGAGAGTTGTCACGACTCATTAATGTCCATTTATTTCTGTTTCTGAAGCATCTTTTGTGCTGCAATCAACAATCTGTGGTTGAATTTACATTTTTCTCTCCATTTTCAATGCCAATTCCATTAAAATTAATAAAGCATCTTAGTTACTAATTAAAACGTCAATTTCTCACCCAAACATTCAAATTAATAAAGATTTCACTAACATCACTTTTAGGTCTCTGATACTTTAAATTGCGATAATGATTTTTTTTCCTTGATTTCTTTTCCGTTTTATAATTGATATTTTTTTGATAACTGATCTTATCTTGCTGCTGTTTACATTGAGTAAATAGTTCAGAAATTTGTTAATTCACTGCTGGAGAGGTCTTTGCTTTGCTCCTCAACTTAGTAATCAGCTTTATTTTCACAGGGACTCGATTCAGATTTATTGCCTTAGCTACTGGTGGTCTGCTCATTTTTGGAGCTTATTTCCCCTATTACTGGCTATAAAAGGCATTTCAAGATTTACAGTGTTCTGGTGTGTTCTCTCCAGGAGATTTGTCTTTAGAGAAATACCTTTTATAACAGGTATTCAGTTTTTCTGGTAATTTTTCTGGTCTTAAAACTGTACTGAACTTTCTTGAAAAATTATTTTTTCTAATTCTTTCCTTCTTCAGGCAACCTGATCTCAGGGATATTCCTTGATTTTTACTGCTGCCAGGATTTTTTAGGCAGTGAATTCCATTATTGTCATTCTAATGCCACATGATACATTTAGGTTTGATACAGACTGGCTGACGAGAAGGCAAAGCAGGTCTTTAGGCTTAGACTTCAAAGTAACGCGATTTATTGTACTTTTGTATTAAATATTGTTATACCTAGTAATTACTGATAATACTACACACTGATTTATAGTAACATCAAGTAAGGACTAACTAGTGTACTTGTGTGTTCCAGTGCATTACACTGTAATGTGTCTCTGAGTAAGTTCCTTCTAATTATTCTAACTGAGTCCACACATTGTGCCATATAAGGGGTACCTGTGTGATAAGGTCCTGAAGCACTTACATAACAGTTCCTGCTTTACAGTGTTTACAGTAGTGAGCAGCTAGACTTTAATATTGAAGCAGGAACATCTGACCAGAGGGGAGCACTTTCTCTTTGCCTGCCACTTGATTCCCTGGGAAGCATTCCCTACAACTCAGTTGAATACTTCATGAGGTGGAAAGTGGAAGATTAGGTGAGAAAATACACCGTGGGCCTGGATACCATGAAACACACTTACCACCACATTTTAACTGTAAATAGAAACATTCAGTCCCTTGTTTAGTACTGATACATTCTCACTGTGCTCTGATGCTCAGCAGTATTAAATACTTTATTCTGGATTCAAGTTGCAGGATCAGCTCAGTGACATTTGGTGGTACATCCTTGGATTACATACGATATTTTCTGAGCTGCATCAGTGTGCTCTCTGTTTTGGTGTTGGCTTAAAACAAATAGGATAAGTGGGGAATATATTTATTTTGCAGAATTTTCCACATGAAGTACAGAAAACAGCTCAGTATAAAACACAGAAAATAGCTCAATAGATAAATGCATCACTTGGTATTGTATTGAGACATATAGGCCTGTTAGATCCTGGGTCCTACATTCGATTTTTCAATTAGCTTGTCTCAGCCATGTCAGCATTTGGCTGCTAAAATTAGGTCCAGTGTTCCTAGACTAGGCAGCAGAAAATTCATTACAATTCTGGTTTCCATCACATCATCCTTGATAGAATATGTAGGTTAGCTGTCACTAAGTGAGCCCAGGCTTCGGCAAGGCTTTTTGTAAAAAAAAAGTCTAGATTTGTTATCACGCACCTTTGGAGCAGGTGGCACTTGAACCTCTGGCTCAGAGGTAGGAACGTTACCACTTGTGCCACAAAAGCCTCTGATTGAATTATTTGTCATTCTATTTGGGTAAGGGAGGTGACAATATTCATCAAACTCTATCCAATGAAAGAAAAAGCGAAAAGGTGCTGTCGAAGGAGTCCTGTTGAGTTATGGCAGTGTACATTGTACATCACACTATATCAGGTTATAGTCCAACAGGTTTATTTGGAAGGCACTAGAGTTTGGAGCACTGCTCCTCCATCTGGTGGCTGTGGAGTATAAGATCATAAGACACAGAATTTATAGCAAAAGATTACTGTGTAACACAGTGATAATTTGAATAAACCTGGGTGTTAAGTCTTTCATTTTTTAGAATGCAGGTTTTGCATCTGGGTTTGTTCAATATATCACTGTGTGACACCATAATCTTTTGCTATAAATTCTGTGTCTTATGATCTTATATTCCACAACCACCTGATGAAGGAACAGTACTCTGAAAACTAGTGCTTCCAAATAAACTTGTTGGACTATAATCTGGTGTTGTGTGATTTTTAACTTTGTATATCCCAGTCCAACACCAGCACATCCAAATCACACATTGTACATGGTGTATAGCGACCCTCACTATTTTTCTTTCATTTTTCTCAATTTTTGGAAGGTGAAAGTAAGATTGAACGTTTGCATGTTTTAAAAGAAAATAAAACAATGACTTGGATTTGAACAATGGAGGTATAGTTAGTAAGTTTACAGATGACACCAAGATTGGAGTTGTAGTGGACAGAGAAGAAGGTTACCCCAGAGTATAATAGGATCTTGATCAGCTGTGCCAATGGCAAGAGTGGCAAACAAAGTTTTATTTAGGTAAGTGTGAGGTGCTGCATTTTGGGAAAGCAAATCTTAGCAGGACCTATACACTTAATGGTAAAGTCCGGGGTGTTGCTGAACAAAAATACCTTGGAGTGCAGGTTCATAGTTCCTTGAAAGTAGAATCACAGATAATTAGGACAGTCAGGAAAGTGTTTGGTATGACTTCCTTGATTGGTCAGAGCATTGAGTACATGAGTTGGGAGGTCATGCTGCAGCCTTACAGGATATTGGTTAGGCCACTTTTGGAATATTGTGTACAATTCTGTATTCCCTTCTATTGGAAGGGTGTTGTGAAACTTGAAACAGTTCAAAAACGTTTTACAAGGAAGTTGTCAGGGTTGGAGGGTTTGAGCTGAATGGAGAGGCTGAATTAGTTGGGGCTGTTTTCCCTAGAGTGTTTGGAGGCTGAGGGATGACCTTGTAGAGGTTGATAAAATCATGAGGGGTATGGATAGGGTATATAGACAAGGTATTTCCCTGGAGTGGAGGAGTCCAAAACTAGAAGGCATAGGTTTAGGGTGAGGGGTAAAAACTTAAAAAGAGACCTAAGGAGTAACCTTTTCATGCAGAGGGTGGTGCGTGTATGTAATGAGTTGTCAGAGGAAGTGGTTGAGGCTGGTACAATTACAACATTTAAAAGACATCTGGATGGGTGAATAAATAGAAAGGGTTTAAAGGGATATGGGCCAAGTGCTGGCAAATGGGACTAGATTAGGTTAGCATACCTGGTCAGCATGGATGAGTTGGACCGACAGGTCTGTTTGCACGCTGCACATCTCTAAGACTGTAAGCGCAGGTATTTTCTGTTGGTGACTGACTTGGAGATCATGCAACTTAATTATCAATCTCAGGAACATGAAGGACTATCTGGCATTAATGTTGTTATGTTGTAGGTTGGCAGCATGTTGGATGTTGAGTTAGTCAATCAAGGGAGGACCAGCCAACTTGATTGGTTTTAGCAGGTGCAGAGTAAGATTGGAAGCTTTACAGTTTTTGATCCAGCTAAAAAATTCATGGATGTTTTGAGAATAGAATTCAGTCTGTAAGAAATAAGTAAACAATTCTGGAAGTCTACTCAATTTGTTCATGTTGACTGATAACTTTGAAATTATCGGTACAGTTGCATGCCTGGGAACAACTCATTATCTAAGGATTGCACTAAGGCTTGGCATCCATCATCTGAAATGCTTTAATTTAACTGGCAAATGACAATTTCATTTTATGTTATCCCTTAACTGTCTGTTGATCTTTCGGTGTGTGGGTTATAAAGAAAATTGGGTTTAAATGATGAATATTAATTAGATTACCTTGTTTAGCTTTTTTCCTGCAAAAGTTAGGCTCAGTAATAAATTGCTAATTTTTGTTAAAGTTTTGAACTCCACCATTTGTAAAGTCTGATGAGGAACAATTGGGCAATTTTGAGCATCATTGAATGTTTTAATTTCACTGTGTTGCAAATCCTCTGATAGGTTGATTTTGTTTGGCCTGCTATCCCTGTGTTGTGACAATATATTTTCCTATGAATGTAGGCTGTTGATGGGAGATAGTGAGTGCTGAAGGTGGTGAAAGGGGTGCCAGTCAAGTGGATTGTTTGGTACCAAATGGAGTCAGCCTCTTGATTTGATGGAGCTGTACTCATACCAGCAAGGAGGGAGTATTTATTCATATTCTGACTGTAGATGGTACATAGGGTTCAGGAGTCTGCTGAGATGCATGATGCAGGATTCTCAGTCTCTCACCTCTTCTTGTAGTTAATGTATTTACATTTTTTAATCCAGTTAAGTTACTGGTCAATGATGTTGATGTTCCCATTATGTTGATGTTCGCAAATTCAGACATAGTAATTCTATTGAATGCCAACATCAGATGGTTCAATTCTCTCTTCTTGGAAATGGTCATTGCCTCGCATTTATATGGTGTGAATGTTACTCACCACTTATTAATGCAAGCCTACATAACAAGCCTTGTTGCACATGGAGCTGAGAATGCTATTGAAAATTGTGCAATCATCAGTGAATATCCTACTCCTGACCTTATGCTGAAGAAAGGCCCTTTAATGATCAATGAGCCGAACATGTTTGGGCCTTGGATACTACACTGTGAAGTCTTGCATTAAAACTTCAAGACTTAAAAAAACATGATTCTTTAAAATAATTGAAAATAATAGATCACGCTAAACATCATTTTAAATGTCATAATTTCTTTTCAAAATATTTTGGCATTAAGAAATGTCACATGAACATGAAGAAAGACATACATTGTTTCTTTATCAATGAATGTGCAATCTCTGCCAGTTACAATAACCTATTTACTTTTATTTTCTAAGCTTTTTGTGGAAAGACAGTGTTCATCATCATTAAGTAATTCAAAGCTTCAACAAGAATGTATGCAGTCCAGAAGTCATTACCCAATTACAATTATTTGGATAAATACTTTTATTTTGTGTATGAAGTAGTTTCCTTTCCAGTCATTAAGAATTGTATTGAAGCTTATACAGACAAGTAATAGCTGAACAATTAGCATTATGCTGTAAATTATTCTATAGTTATTGAATTGGCAAAGCAATGTATTCTTCTGAATGTTACAGCATTTCTGAAAACATGTTAGAGAAGCTGAATTACTAATGAATGTAGTTAATTAAGCAAGAAAGCATTGATTTTGAGACCAGTTAGGGGATATAGTTTAGTCTATTATTCAAGAATGTATTGATTTGATGAAACAAAAACTAACAGCTTACATTCTCAAGATTGTAAGAAATATATGGAGATAGAGAACGACTGTGAAAACAAAAGCAAATTGAAGAGTATTAGGGACTAAAAAATGGCACAATATTCATTGTGAGGGAAAATGAGACATGCATTGTGTCACTAATAGGATGGAAGATTTTCTCAGATGTATCAGATAATTAGTTTAAGATATTCCAGATGAGTCGGTTAAATCAATGTTTCTCAGACAGGGTGAAATAAACCTGGGCCTGGTTTCACTTATATTACAGCATAAATTGTGTTACATAGATAGAAAGCATATTGCATTGTGCGAAATACTGTGTTCTCTTTTCACATTGATAGGTTAAGAGTATTATTGCAGAAATAAAGCTATTCCTGATGAGTGAATTGCTTCATCACTGTCAAATTAATATTTCAGTACCCAAGCAGAAAGCAAAGTTGGCCTTTCAAATGACTGGTAGAAATTTGCTGCTATTTTCTTATGCCTGGATGTACTTTTCCCAATTGTGAAATCATAAAATTTCCTCAGAGTTTGCAAAGTGCTTTTTAAAATGTGACTTTATTTGTCATAATTCAGCTGAGAAAGTGTTATAGTCTGCTTCTCAGAATATATTCCATATTTATGGTGACCTAAGTGTCCTTGACCAGATTTCTAGTCATCACAGGGTAATGGTTCAGTTCCAAGGATAAATAATCTTCTTGGGCAATTAGCCGCTAAACCATATATTCATGCTGTGGTTGCAGATGCTCCAAATGAAGTGCAGGAATTATGAGCTGGCCGAGCAGTATTATACAGAATTTCCTCTATTAAAAAGGAAACCACAAGATTCTGTGTTCTACTAATAATATTTTAGAATTTTTCCTGTCATTTATTATGTTTCAGAATCAACGTTGGCCCACTTCAACAATCAGCTTGAGCCTGCTTTTGCTAAATCTGAAAACCGTACTTTGGAGAGGGACCCTGACTCAGGAAAATAAATGCATCTTACTGTAGTAATGTGGTGACTAGACAAAAGTATGTACTAAGCACATTAATTTTAATTAAGTGCTCATCCGAGTTACTTTCAAACCATTCTTTCCTGGTGCCCTAGACTGCCGTTAATGATCTTGAACGAGCAGAATTTTTATTGCTTTTGAGCGATAATGGTCTATCAGAAACAGATACTGGTATTTCTTCTGATATTTGTACAACTGGTAAGTTTATGTTACCTGAGGGAATGCTAACATACTCTTTCTAGGGTAGCCTCTGGTGCCAAGTACATGTGAGACTTTAAGCAGCATCCATGAAACTGGTTGAAATGATAACATGGCTCTCAGCCAATAAACCATAATGCCTGGGCATTTTCCAAAAAGCCTGCAGCACACTAAGATTTTTTTGCTTATGTCAAGTAAAGAAAGCTTTCAGCCTCAGTTTGCTTTCAACCAAAATAAGCTTGGGTTGTGTTCTGCATTGAGTCCGGTTACGCGCAGATCAGAACTGAGAACACCATTTAGGGTGTAGGTTTGCTCGCTGAGCTGTAGGTTTGATATCCAGATGTTTCATTACCTGGCTAGGTAACTTCATCAGTGGCGACCTCCAAGTGAAGCGAAGCTGTTGTCTCCTGCTTTCTATTTATATCTTTCTCCTGGATGGGGTTCCTAGGGTTTGTGGTAATGTCATTTCCTATTCCTTTTCTGAGCAGTTGATAGATGGTATCTAGATCTATGTGTTTGTTTCTGGCATTGTGGTTGGAGTGCCAGGCCTCTAGGAATTCTCTGGCATGACTTTGCGTAGCCTGTCCCAGGATAGATGTGTTGTCCCAGTCGAATTGGTGGTTTTTTTTCATCTGTGTGTAGGGCTACGAGGGAGACAGGGTCGTGTCTTTTTGTGTCTAGCTGGTGTTCGTGTATCCTGGTGGCTAACTTTCTTCCTGTTTGTCCTACCTAGTGTTTGTGGCAGTTCTTGCATGGAATTTTGTAGATGATGTTGTTTTTGTCCATGGGTTGTACTGGGTCTTTTAAGTTTGTTAGTTTTGTGTGCTACTAGGATGCTGAGGGGTCTTAGTAGGCTGGCTGTCATTTCTGAAACTTCTTTGATGTATGGTAAGGTGGTTAGGGTTTCTGGCTGTGTTTGGTCTGCTTGTCGTGGTTTGTTCTTGAGGAATGTGCAGACTATATTTTTTTAAGCCATAGAGTTTGATCATATTGAAATGCGTCTTTGGCAAGCTCCTTCGGATGGACAGTATAAGGAGGATGAGGAACGGTGAATTTTATTCCTTTCCATCCAATGGAAACCAGACTCTTGGGCAAATAAAACGTATTAGTCACTTAACTCATAGTAAAGGACTGGATCCCACATTTCCAACTGACAGATGGTAAGGCCACACGTGTTTGGTAAAATCTAATTTAATCATTGGATTATTACCGTGATTTTATTTTCAGCTTAAGCAGGGAACTCATATTCAACTCACATAAGGAAAGTTTAATTCATAGAAACACAGAAAATAGAAGCAGGAGCAGCCCATTTAAGGTATTAAAAGAGATGATGAGGGAAATAACAAATGCGCTCATGGTAATATACCAAAATTTGCTGGACTCTGGGCAGTTCTAGCAGATTGGAAAACAGCAAATACTTTACTTCCGTAGTGGGGAAAATGCTTGAATCTATCATGAACAGTGAAATAGATAGACAACGGTGTAGAAATTATCCCATTGGGCAGACACAGTATGGGTTCATGAAATGCAGGTCATGTTAAACTAATTTACTGGAATTCTTTGAGGACACTACAAGCATGGTGGACAACCTGGAACTGGTGGATGTGGTGTATATGGATTTCCAGATGGCATTTGACAAAGTGCCGCAAAAAACACTGCTGCATAAACTAAAGGTGTATAGTGTTACAGGTGATGTATTAGCATGGATAGAGGATTGGTTAACTAGCAAAAAGCAAAGAGAGGGGATAAATGAGCATTTTTCTGTTTGGAGATCACTGGCAAGTGGTGTGTCTCGGGGATCAGTGCTGGGACTTCAATAGCTTACAAGCCAGAATTCAGTCTGGCTTCTAACTTCTCCAATAATAATATCCAATAATAACATCAGCTGGAATTATAACAATTGTTAGAAGTTTAATTTTCTTTTATCTCTGCATTATTTCTGAAGTCTTGATAACGGCGGACACAGGGGAGTGACTGTAGACTGGGATGGAGATATAATGATGGATGGAGGTGGCATGGGATATTGAAGTTGTTTTAAGTTGATTGGCTGTGGAGTAGATATAGGTGAATTGGTGGCCTGTACTATGAGTGGCCAAGATGTTGGCATTAAGGTGTGGGTCAATAGAGTATTAAGGGCATGGCGGTAACATAGGAGATGAGGAGGAATGGGGATGGGTGTGAAAATGGATCTCGAGGGCCTAAGTCTTTTATCAAATTGGACCAAAGTCTTAGAGAACCAAGGTGGACCTTTGATCCAGCCGTGGTTCTAACCTTGGCACTCACCCCCATCTGGAACCATCTCCAAACTGCCTCTAAAGACAGAAGGCCCAAATAGATAATGCCTCCATCCTCTGGATTTAAAATTGTATGTGAGGGGTTCAATACATGGTGACTTAGCTCGCCAGGTTACAAGACTTATAGCGATGTACAGCATGGAAACAGACCCTTCAGTCCAACAAGAGTTTCCTATTTGAGCATTCCACCTCACAGTAGACATCCTCATGGTGAGGTTACTATTATCCTCACTCTTCACAATATTTCTGAGCTTCGTATCATGTGACAACTTTGACGTTAATAGCAATGATTTATATTATATCAAAGAGACAAGTGGTTCTTTACTCTGCGGTAATTGCATTGACAACACTGAAAAACAACCATTCACAATTGCTTTGCCTTCTGTCCCTTCACCAATTTTGTTTCCATGTAGCTAGAGGTCCTTCCATGTAGCTAGAGTTCATCGATACAGATTAACTATATTATCCTCCTCTTTATTTCATTAAAGTTCTAAATTAAGTTGTTCAGAAATGTTTTGCATCCATCAGTTCCATGCTGATTTTCATTTATTAATTCTTAATTTTAAAAAGCACCAATTACTTTTATCCTGAAGTAACACCTTTAAATGTTTGCGCTCCACTGAAGTTCAGCTGATTATCCTGTAACTGTTAGGTTTATTCAGCCTCCTTTTTTGTGCAACATTTGTAATCCTTCAGTCCTTTGGCAAATTTCCACATTTGTGAAGGAGTGGAAGATTGTGAACAAAACCTCTACAATTTCTCCCCTTACTTTTCTCAGGGTCCTCGGAAGCATCCATCTAGACTGAGTGACCTTTTATTTTGATCCTTGACAATGTTTGAAGTACCTCCTCTTCATCTATTTCTAATGTAACTAGTTTGACTACTACACTCTCCACCACTACAATAACAGCATCATCTTTAATAATAACAGATGAACGTACTCATTTATTACCTCCATCATGTTCTTTGCTTCCACAAGAATATATTTGTTCCTTAACTTGTCCACCTTTCTTCGACAAAGTTTTTATTTTGTTAAACCAGAAGTCCTTAGGGTTTCTTTGATTCTCTTCTTTACTGTTTAAGTTTTCCCATGTACTTTTTGAATGTAGCTTGATTTTATACTTAACTATAAGCTCAACAAAAAGGCCTCCTTTTTAATCTCTTTAAGTCATCCAGATAGTTCTAGCTTTTGATATTCTTCCTTCCCTCCTCACGAAATACGTCGCAGTCTGCACCGTAACTATTTGTTTAAAGATTTCCCAGTGCTCTTTCACTGTCTTAACAACCAAACTTTGATTTCAATCCATCTGATTCCTATATATTTGCAACTCAGTAAAAGTAGCTCTTTCCATGCTATGTTACTCAGCTATTGTAAGTCAAGTTATACTGCAATCACTACTTCCCAAATGCTCTCCTACTGATATGTTTCTACTTTTTCCATTTCATTCTTCAGAGCTACATCCACCTTTGATTCAATCCTCCTTTGGGTTTGAAATATACTGGGCAACAAAGTTCTCTTGTACATATTTTAAGAAGTGGTTCTTACTTTCCCAGTCTAAGTTAAAAAAAGACTGCTGATATTTCCACTCTAAAGTCTTGCATTCAAGCAATGTGTTGGCAATTTCATTTGGTGTCCATGTCCTCACTTCTTGGTGGCCTCCAATATATCACAGAAAAGTATTATCTCTTCTATTGTTTCTTACTTCTAACTAAATAGATTATCAAAGGGAAAGGGCATACCCTCACATTAAAGCAGTACTTACCAGACTACATTAACTCCCAGATGGCACTGTGAGCAATTATTTACATAGTCTCTGCCATGATGGCCATCAACATCATTAAGGAAATCCTCACAAGCAGTGACCCAGGATGTAGTCCGTGTCCAATTGAATCTATATAATCTGCCTAAGTGGCACGACATGATCTCTTTGAATTTTTAAGTGTTTTCTCACATTGTAATTGTACGTCTGGTGAGTACTGATGCCCCATAACCCCAATCCCTTTTCTTCCTCTCCTAAACACATTGTAGCAAGGAATATTACGTGATATTTCTTTCTACATTTGAGCCAACTCTCCATTATTGGCACTATATCACAATTCCAAGGCTACTGCGTTTGCAATCAATTGGCTTATTTATCACAATGTACTTTATGCAAATGTACTTTCAATCTTTAGACCCATTTACATTTTCCCATTTTTGCTCACAACTATCTGATACATTCTATTCCTGATCCACCCTTTGTTCTAATGCTATTTGTCTTCCCAATCTTGTGTATAGTTTATATTTCTTCCATAATGGTCATTCTGATGTCACTCCAGCTGCCAAATTTCACTAAACCTTCCTTATTTCCTTATGGCACTCTTTGCAAAGATATTGCCCTTGTCTCATTCAGGTGCAGCCGAGAACCTATCCCAGAAATGATTGCCCTGCCCAGAATTATGAATTCCTGCCTCTGCACCATTTCTCCAGAAACATATTAAGTTGTCTCAGTTGATCCTATTCTCACTAGTATGTGGCAGTGACAGTAATCCAGAGACCGCCACATTTGAGGTCCTGTAATTTTTTTAAATATCTCCACGTGAGTTCTTGAAACTCTATCTGTCTGTCGGTCAGACTCAACCCTTCTTTCACCGATGTTCTTGGTTTCAACATGGACCTTGATGTCTGGTCATTCTGTTTCCTTGCAGCATAATATTCAGTACCCATTCAGTGATAACCTTTGCCCTGGAATTAAGATAAGCAACCTACCTAGTGCTTAAGCTGCTTCCAGTGAGGTGACAATTGAGTCATAGATGTATACAGCACCAAAACAGACCCTTGGGCCAATGCTGACCAGATATCCAAAACTAATCTACTCCCATTTGCCAGCACTTGGCCCATATCCCTCTAAACCCTGTCTGTTCATATACCTATCCAGATGCCATTTAAATGTTTGAATTGTACCAGCCTCCTCCACTTCCTCATTTCATACATGCACCACCTTCTGTGTGAAAAAGTTGCCCTTTCGATCCCTTTTAAAATTTTCCCCTCTCACCCTAAACCTATGCCCTCTACATCTGGACACCCCCACCCCAGGGAAAGGACCTTGTATATTTGTCCTATCCATGCCCTTCAATATTTTACAAACCTCTACAAAATCACCCTTCAGCCTCTGATGTCCAGAGAAACACAAATTGATGGTAACAGAAATCTCCTCCTAAGTACTGAATCCACTGCAACCATTGCATTCACACACTTTGCTGCATCCCTGTAGTCATTTATCCCACAGTAGAGCGGGTATGTTCTATACATAGTTGAGGTATTGTCACTTCCAGTAGCACTAAAAACTAGTCTGAGAATGGCACTCTTAGCCAATGGATTCCATCAGTACCAGTCTTTTCCTTTCTTTATGGGTGGCCATTTTACTTCCAAACTCCTTGTGGTCTATCAGATGATAAGATACAGGGGCAGAATTAGTCCATTCAGCCCATTGAGTCTGGTCCACCATTTGATCATGGCTGATTTGTTTCTCAACCCCATTCTCCTACTTTGTACCCATAATACTTACCAATCAAGAAGACCCTATCTATCTCTGGCTTAAATTCACTCAAAGACTTGGCCTCTACACCCTTAGGTGGCAATGAGTTCCACAGACTCACCACCATCTAGCTACAAAAATTCTTCCTCATCTCTGCTCTTAAGGGTTGCCCCCATCGCTGTGAGGCTATGCCCTCGAATCTTTGTCTCACCAGCTAGTGGAAATATCTTCTCCACATCCACTCTATCCAGGCCTCTCAGTATGTTGAAACAAAAACAGAAATTGCTGGTGAAACTCAGCAGGTCTGTCAGCACATATGGAGAGAAAGAAGAGTTAATGTTTCATCATTTCTATTTTGTCACAGAATTCCATCACTCGCAGTTCTTTTTTATTCACTCAGTATTCTGTCAATTTCAATGTGGTCCCCCAGATCCTTGTAAATTCCACCAAGTTGCCTCATGGCCATCTCCCAGAACACACAATATTGGTAAATCCCAGCCTCCTGCATGGTGTGCAGTGACTCCAGGTGGGCGTTAAGTTCCAAGATCCTCAGAATGAGTTCAAACAACTTGAGCACTTCCTAAATGCATAGTTATCCAGGAAACATTAATACATTTTTGGGGTCCCCCATGGCACAGAAAATTTTGACAAAGCATGGAGCTGTCCTGTCATTTTGCTTAAAATCCCCTCTCCTCATATTTAATGCATCATTTTAGTTTTTCCATTTATTATTTAATTACTTATGTATACAAGATTTTTACTTCATATAATTCTGATCTCTTTAATGTTGACTTACTATTCAATTAATTTTAATATTATCCCCTCACATCTGACTAATGAGTCTGGCTCTTTATATATTTACTTATTTTCTATTGCCTCTTGCTCTACTGAGCACCCTAATTAATGTTATCACTCAATGTAGAAAACAGAAACTTGTAGGCCAGTTAGCTTAACATATGCATAGGGAAACTTTTATTACTAAACAAGATATAGCAGAGCACTTAAATAGATTAAAGGTAATCAGGCAGAGTTAACGTGGTGTAGTGAAGGGAAAATCACATTTAACAGATCCATTGGAGTTTTTTTGAAGGAAGTAACGTGCTGTGGTTTACAGGGAATTGATGGATCTATTGGGCTTAGATTTCCAGAAAGCATTTGGAACAGAGATATTATTGAAAAAAATGGAAGCTAAGGGTTATCATACTGATGCAGATGGAAGATTGGAGCTGAAAAATGTGTTGCTGGAAAAGCGCAGCAGGTCAGGCAGCATCAAAGGAGCAAGAGAATCGACATTTCGGGCATAAGCCTTCTTCAGGAATGAGGAAGGTATGCCAAGCAGGCTAAGATAAAAGGTAGGGAGGAGGGACTTGGGGGAGGGCGTTGGGAATGTGGTAGGTGGAAGGAGGTTAAGGTGAGGGTGATGGGCCGGAGTGGGGGTGGGGGCGGAGAGGTCTGGAAGAAGATTGCAGGTCAAGAAGGTGGTGCTGAGTCTGAGGGTTGGTACTGAGATAAGGTGGGGGGAGGGGAAATGAGGAAGCTGGAGAAATCTGCATTCATCCCTTGTGGTTGGAGGGTTCCTAGGTGGAAGATGAGGCACTCTTCCTCCAGGTGTCATGTTGTCATGGTCTGGTTTCTTTGCCCTATCCATGCCCTCATGATTGTATAAACCTCTATAAGGTCACTCCTCAGCCTCTGATGCTCCAGGGAAAACAGCCCCAGCCTATACAACTTCTCCCGAGAGCTCAAGATCTCTAGCCCTGGCAACATCCTTGTAAATCTTTTCTGAACCCTTTCAGGTTTCGCTACATCTTTCCGATAGGAAGGAGACCAGAATTGCATGCAATATTCCAACAGTGGCCTAACCAATTATCTGTAGAGCTTCAACATGACCTCCCAACTCCTGTACTCAATACTCTGAGCAATAAAGGAAAGCATACCCAACGCCTTCTTCACTATCCTACCTACCTGCGACTCTGCTTTCAAGGAGCTATGAACCTGCACTCCAGGCTCTCTTTGTTCAGCAACATTCCTTAGGATCTTACCATTAAGTGTATAAGTCCTGATAAGATTTGCTTTCCCAAAATGCAGCACCTTGCATTTATCTGAATTGAACTCCATCTGCTACTTCTCAGCCCATTGGCCCATCTGATCGTGATCTCATTGTATGCTGAGGTAACCTTCATCACTGTCCACTAACCTCCAACTTTGGTGTCAGCTGCAAATGTACTGACTATACCTCTTGTGCTCATATCCAAATCGTTTATATAAACAATGAAAAGTAGTGGATCCAGCACTGATCCTTGTGGCACTCCATTGG
This sequence comes from Hemiscyllium ocellatum, assembly GCF_020745735.1. Classification (NCBI taxonomy): domain Eukaryota; kingdom Metazoa; phylum Chordata; class Chondrichthyes; order Orectolobiformes; family Hemiscylliidae; genus Hemiscyllium; species Hemiscyllium ocellatum. Next base: position 63,337,219 of record NC_083413.1, on the reverse strand, counting down.
TCACAGGCCTCCAGTCTGAAAAACAACCTTTCAACACCACTCTCTGTCTTCTATCTTTGAGCCAGTTCTGTATCTAAATGGCTAATTCTCCCTGTGTTCCATCGGATCTAACCTTGCTAATCAGTCTCCCATGGGGAACCTTATCGAATGCCTTACTGAAGTCCATATTGATCATGTCTACAGCTCAGCCCTCATCAATCCTCTTTGTTACTTCTTCAAAAAACTCAATCAAGTTTGTGAGACAGGATTTCCCATGCACAAAGCCATGGTGACTATCCCTAATCAGTCCTTGCCTTTCCAAATACATGTACATCCTGTCCTTCAGGATTCCCTCCAACAACTTGCTCACCACAGATGTCAGGCTCACCAGTATATAGATCCCTGGTTTGTCCTTACCACCCTTCTTAAACAGTGGTACCATGTTTGCCAACCTCCAATCTTTTGGCACCTCGCCTGTGACTATCGATGATAAAAATATCTTGGCAAGAGGCCCAGAAATCATTTCCCTAGCTTCCCACAGAGTTCAAGGGTACACCTGATCAGGTCCTGGGGATTTAACCACTTTTTTGTGTTTGAAGACATCCAGCATTTCCTCCTCTGTAATATAGACACTTTTCAAGATGTCACTATGCATTTCCCCACATTCTATATCTCCCGTGTCCTTTTCCACAGTAAAATATTCGTTTAGCATCTCCCCCATCTCTCCACATAAAGGTCGCCTTGCTGATCCTTGAGGGGCCCTATGCTCTCCCTAGTTACACTCTTGACCCTAATGTATTTGTAAAAACCCTTTGGATTCTCCTTAACTTTATTTGCCAAAGCTATCTCATGTTCCCTTTTTGCCCTCCTGATTTCCCTCTTACATATACTTCTCTTGCTTTTATACTCGTCTAAGGATTCACTCAACCTATCATGTCTATACCTGACATATGCTTCCTTCCTTTTCTTAACCAAGCCCTCAATTTCTTTAGTCATCCAGCCTTTCCTTTCACCCTGACAGGAATATACTGATTCTGGATTCTCGTTATCTAATTTCTGAAGGCTTCCCATTTTCCAGCCGGCCCTTCACCTGCAAACATCTGCCCCCAGTCAGCTTTTGAAAGTCCTTGCCTAATACTATCTAAATTAGCCTTCCCCCAATTTAGAACTTCAACTTTTAGATCTGGTCTATCCTCTTCCATCACTACTTTGAAACTAATAGAATTATGGTCGCTGGCCCCAAAGTGCTCCCCCACTGACACCTCAGTCACCTGCCCTGCCTTATTTCGCAAAAGTAGTTTTGCACCTTCTCTCATTGGTACATCCACATACTGAATCAGAAAATTTTCTTGTACATGCTTAACAAATTCTTCTCCATTTAAACCCTTAACACCATGACAGTCCCAGACTATGTTTGGAAAGTTAAAACCCCTTACCATAACCATCCTATTATTCTTACAGATAACTAGAGAGCTCCTTACAAATTTGTTTCTCAATTTCCTGCTGACTATTGGGGAGTCTACAATACAATCCCAATAAGGTGATCATCCCTTTCTTATTTCTCAGTTCCATCCAAATAATTTTCCAGGAATATCCTCCCTCAGCACAGCTGCAATGCTATCCCGTACAAAAAAACGCCACTCCCCCTCCCCCTCCTCTCTTGCCTTCCTTTCTATCCTTCCCATAGCATTTGTATCCTGGAGCACTAAGCTGCCAGTCCTGTCCATCCCTGAGCCATGTTTCTGTAATTGCTATTATATCCCAGTCCTATGTTCTTAACCATGCCCTGAATTCCTCTGCCTTCCCTGTTAGGCCTCTTGCATTGAAATTTATTGCAAGGAAATTGAGTACAAAAGTAGGGAGATTATAATCTACTTATATGGGACAGTGGTGAAATCACATCTGGTGTGCTGTGTAGAGCTTTGGTCACCTTATTTCAGGCAAGTATAAATGCACTGGAAGCAATACAGAGAAAGTTTATCAGATTAATACCTTGCATAGGCAGGATTCCTATGAGAAAAAGTTGGACAGGTTAGACTTTTATCCCCGGGAGTTTAGAAGAATAAGAGGTGGCTTGATTGGAAATTTTAATGATCTTGAGTTGTTTTGTCTTGTAGATGTGGAAACAATATTTCTTCTTGTGAGGGAACCTAGAACAACGGGTCACTGTTAAAAAATCCGGGCTTGTCATCTAAAACAGATGAGGTAATTTTTTTTCTCAGAAGGACTTGTGCTTTTGGAACTCACTTCTTATAAAGAGAGTGGAAGTAGAGTTTTTGAGCAGAATGTTTATGGGGAAACATGCTATTGAGTTGGACGATCAGCCATAATTGTAATAAATGAGGGAGCAGGCCTTAATATTCTACTCCTGCTCTTATTTTGTTTGTTTCTCAATATGTTAAAGATGGAGATAGATAGATTCTTGGCCAGCAAGAGAGTGAAAAGTTTCGGAGTGGGCAGCAAAGTAAATTTGAGGATAAGTATGATTTTAGTAAATTACCAAGCAGGCTCAATTGGCTAAATGGGCTATTCTCTCTCCTTATTCACCCTGTTTAACAAATTTCCTCAAAAATCTTGTTGTTCTCCTTGCTTTCCTTCACCAACATTCTTTCTCCTTGAATGATGAGAATTATTAACTATTGTACTTCAAAACTCTTTTCCTCTTTTCAAGAGTTATTGAATGGAAAGATTCATCTGATTCATCCTTTTATTCTTGTAACACTTCTGCTTAATTTTTGTCAGACTTTGTTAGTCCTCTCCCTTGGGTGGAGCCAACTTGCTTTACTTTACAATAAAATTTGCATAAACTTTGTGTCTTCTAGTTATTCTCATTAAATTGCATAAAATTATGTCTTTGCCTTGGTGGAAATACAAGTGCAAGATGATATATTGTCAAATTAAGTCCATTGTCTCATGAGTATGATCCTTATGTGCAGTGAATGTGGTTTATTTTACCTCATTCTGCACGTTGCTTCCCACTTTTCTATGTAATTTTCCTCTTCCCTTTTTATTCCTTATTCCATGAGCATGGTTGGAAAAGTCAGGATACATGCAGCCAACTATTAAAAACTGAAAAGCATCAAAGAACTTTTCTGAGGAAAGTTGAGATACAGTAGGGATTTGCACAGCCTGATTGAGATGGGAGTTGAACTGGAATATATCCAGAGAGCTGTGAAAATGTAGGCTTCAGTGCACACATTAAGGTGCTAAAAGTACAGGCTCACAGACACTGTCATCCCCAGTGACATTGGCACATATTTCATATTCAAAATTATTCTGTTCAATAACAATACCGGGAAAGAATATCTTGGTTGCTATCTTGTTCAAATCAAAACAGAAACTGCTGGAAAATTTAGCATGTCAGGCAGCATCTGTGCAGGGAGACGTAAATGTAGTATTTCCAGTCAACAATCTTTCATCAGAAGCACAAAACTTTACAGATGTCCAAGATTTTAAACAAGTTCAGAGGCAGGGAACTTGGGGAGAAATTAAAAAACAAAAGGGACTGTTTTGAATTTTGTTGAGCTCAGAATGGGGAACCTTCCAGATTCCACAGGCCTAATTCAGGAGCAAATTGATTTTCATTCCAATTGTGGTGGTGCAAGTGAGAAATGGAGTTAGGAACACTGCTCCTGTAATGTGTGTTAAAGTGTATGGCAGTGAAGGGGGATTGTGGGGAAGGTCAGCCTTGGTGATAAGGACTTTGTCAAAGCTATTAATAGAACAAAATAAAACAAAACAAAGCCCACTAATCCTCACCACACATACCCTTCCACATTCTGTATACATCTCCCATGCCTTACCCATGTCAACCCCTGCCACCTAATGTGTTACACCAACTCTGCCACGGCCCATCATATCCTTTGATTTATGCCCTCTATGTATTCTGATGGCTCCCCATACTCTCCATTGCAAACCTATGCCTGTTTACTCATCTAATGGTCCTCAACAGCACTTATTATAAGCTAATTTGATTTGTACCAACCCATGCCCCTTACTTAGCATCTTTTGCCTTTACAACTTCCATGCCAATTAATTTAGTATCTACCAGAAGTGGATCTCAGGACTCATGCTATGGTGAAATAAAATTAACTTCTTAAACGTGTACTGACATTCAAAAAAATCACTCTGATAAAAGTCAATTCATTATAATTAATTTGCTTCTATTACTTAATCCTATACAAAAACAAATACTTGTCTTCATAGTTCTTCTTCAATCAAACTGTGAAATAACAGGGTGATAAAGATGGTTGTAAAATCAGTCATACAGCACAAATCCTATGATAATCCTTCAGAGTATCCCAGCAGAGTGAAATAGCAAAGACAGATCTTTTTTATAGTGCAGACATTTAAAAGCAAACTAAAGGCAAGGGGTGTTATCCACAGTATATGTTACTCCTTCAACAAATTCCAAACATTGAAAGGGATATGACACAATCACAAAACTGTGCTGTCTCTTCCTGATTACCTTGAGTTTTTCTAGTGCCTAGTCCTTAACAATTAATTCAAACACCTTCCCATGACTGACATCAAAGTATAGCTTCCTTTTTCTGCCTCCCTCATTTCTTGAATCTTTGCTACTTTACAGTCTGATGGAACAGTCCTGAAATCTAACAAGTTTTGACAAGTTACCACTGACACATCTACTACTTCATTAGCCACCTCTTTCAAGAGCCTCAGATGAAGTCCACCAGGACTCTGAGACTTATCAACTCACAGCTTCATCAGTTTGCTCAATTCTTGACTGATTATAATTTTGCCAAGTTCCTTTCTTTCCTCAATTTCCTGTTTTACAACTAATGCTGGAACTTTTTATTTTGCATTTTCTATAGAAAAAACAGAAGTAAAATATATATTCATTACACATGCCATTTCTTTATTAACTAATATTAACATCCCCTCTACAGGATCAGCACTCAATTTGCTTACTCTTTTCTAAGTTAGATATCTACAAAAACTCTTGCTATCTGTTTTCACATTTCCAGCTTCCTTTCATGCTCTAATTTATTTGTCCTGATTAAATTTTCAGTTATTCTCTGCCATTTTTGATATTCTGACGAAACATCTGACCTGCAAAAACTCTTTGTGGAATTATGTGCTTTTTCTCTTATATTTGGTACTTTCCTTAATGTTTTTAGTTAGCCACCAATGGTGGGTCCTCCCCTTGTAAATTTTCTTTATAGTATGAGTGTACTTATTCTGAGTATTCTGAAGTATCCCTTTGAATGTGAGCCACTGTTTCTCCCTTAATCGATTTCCCAGCCTAATACCCCAATTTCATGCACACCTTGTAGTGCTTTTATGTGAAGTTTCAAAAAAACTAATCTTAGGCTCGTTCTTCTCTCTTTCAAACTGGATATGAAGATCAACCGTATATTGACTTGCTGCCACCAAGAGATAGCTTTACTCTGATGTCCTGAATTAATCCTGTCACTTCACATAATACTTAGTCTAGCATAACCTGCTAGCTAGAGAAAGTGAGGACTACAGATGTTGGAGATCAGAATCGAGAGTGTGTTGCTGGAAAAGCACAGCAGGTCAGGCAGCATCCAAGGAGCAGGAGAATTGATGTTTCGGGCATAAGCCCTTCATCAGGAATGCTGTCAACTGGTTCCAGAATGTGCTGTTCTTAGAAAGTAATGTAAGAGACTTCTATGGACTCCAAATCAAAGCTGAATTTTCCAGTTTATTTATAGATTAATGTCACCCCATGATTATTGCTGTTCTTTAGCACAAGAACCAATATTTCTTCTTGTATACTTATTTATTGGTTACTAATCGAAGGCCTGTAGATCACTCCCACACGTGACGTCTTTCCTTTATTATTTCTCGTTCTTCATCCAAACTAATTCTTCATCCTTCTAAACCATACTCATCTCTAACTATTGTACAAATGCCAATTTTGATTAACAGTGCTACCTCTCCAATTTTACTGAGCTCTCTATTCTTCTCGAATGTCATACGCCTTTAACATTTTTAACCCAATCCCTCTAATGGCTATCAGATCATAGTTGTTCACCTCAAATGTACACTGTCAATCTATTTACTTTGTTTTGAATGCTGCATGCAATCAGGTACAGAGCCTTTAGCTTTGCTTTAATGTAACCTTTGTGACACCTGATCTTAATTACTGGAATATTCTTAAATGTTTTTCCCCTTTCTCTTCCTGCCACCTTTGAACCTTTATTTTCCATGTTAGTATTTTTATCTCCTGTTCAGAACCTTATCCCTTGATTTGTTACACTTTTGCGACCATGAACCTGACCATCACTTCTGCCCATCTGCCCCACATTTTGTTTAAAGCCTGAGTTATGTAGCTCACGAGAACACCAATCCCAGTATGATTTGGATACAAACCATCCCAATTGTACAAATGCCACTTTCCCTCATGTGAATGCAAATGCCTGAATAGAAACTTATTTCTTCCACATTTTTATCTTTCACTTCTCTATTTACTCCTTCTTTTCTAAATTGGACATGGCTTAGGTAATAACTCTTCAATGTTCTGCCTTTTAATTTAGTGCTAATTATTTTATTCTCTTGGCAGGACCTCTTTTATAGTTCTATCTATGTCATTATCATTAACCATGACTATTAGATCCCCTCCCTCCCACTGTAAATTCTTTTCCACACAAAACCGATATTTGCCAAGAATCACATTACGTTGTTTGGCACAGAGAACAGTGTCAATCCTCCTCATTATACTGTCCCCTACTAACAGTACATTCCTTTTAATTCATCCCTCTTGGTTGACTTCTTATATGACAGTGCCATGGGCAGTTAGCTCATCCAAAGTGCAGCCCTTACTCTCAACTAAACAAGTTGAAAAAACATTAAACCTAATGGACAATTGAAAATGCTAAAGGCCCTCTGCTCTTACCTCCTTGGTCTCCTTATCTGCCTCATTCATAGTCATAACCTCCTGGCCCTGACCACTGACTAAATCAGAAGATTCTATCCAAAGGAGTCTGTCTGACTTCTGGAACCAAGTAGCTTTCCCTCTCTCTGAAGTGTCATAGTGTCTCTAACTCAGTCTGTGCTGAAATTCCTGTGAGCACTTAACAGAGGTGTTTGCATCCTGGATCAGACTGGCATTGAGAAGCTTCTTAATTTTGCAATCGCAGTACAACACCTGCCCTGTCATTTCTAATAACATATCGACCAATCCATGACCTGTTGCACTGACTTCTTCCTACCTCAATTCCACTTTTTTCATTCCTTGTATAATTTCTTCTTACAATTTGCAATTTTTCCAACATCCTACACTATTTTAAGACTTCAGTTTTCTGATCCTGCCTGTCTCCTTTTTATTAGGAGCACCAATCCCTCTGCACCTCCCCACTCCATCTGAAGATGATTTGCATCTTCTTTACACAATACACCAACCCACTCCCCATTCACATCACATTCTTCCACTTTGCTATTTCTCCTTTAATTTCCTGCATTAAAACAAAACTGCTGTGGTAACTTTTATGGTGAGGATTTGTAGTCATTATTATGGCACAGAAGGAGACCATTCATTTCACTGAGTCTTTAGTGCCTGCCTACAGGGGATCTGTGGAACATTCTGCTTTAATTCTAAACCATGTAGTCTTTGTCGCCTCTTTCTCACTACACTATATCGATGTCATGACCGATTGTGAATGTATTGGAAAAAGTAATCAAATTTGCTTTCAATTTCCATCTTTTCCTCACATTCACATGATTCACTTCTGGCTCTTGTTTTCTCTTCTGTGACCCCTTTATCTCCATTACAGACCTTGGCCATGGTTCACTATCAGCACTGACTCTTCCAGCTTATCTCAATTACACTTTCTCACACCCCACTTCCTGAAATACATCTATTCCATTCTCCCAACTCCATCACCATTGCTCTGTTTGTCAGTTGCCACTTTCCATGCAAGAGCTTCTGATATATGTTGCTTTTTTTTCTCAATTGAAGCATCCTTCCTCCCCTCTAGCCCTACCATGCAGATAGGGTTTTTGACCAAGCTGGTTTCATTTCACATACTTCTGCTCACCATTTCCCATCCTCCCAAAACCAAGATGTGCTCTCCTTTGTCTTCACCTTTCACCACCTTCAGGGCAATGCCACAATAAAATGTATTTTTTTCCACCTCCACAATCTCCACTTCTCTTCCAGGGCACCTTCGCAATCAGGCTCAAGAGATGCAGCACGTGGCCTATTACCTCAACTTTTTCTACCATTCAGGTCCCCATTGAGTCCTTTGAAGGGAAATAGTACTTCACTTACTTGTATACTTGTTTACATTTTTAAGTTTATGATAATGTGGTCTCCTCTACACTGGGGTGGTCAAACGCAGATCAAGTGATCACTTTGAGGAACATCTCTAACTAGTCCAGAAGCATGACCCCGAGCTTGTGATCACTCATCAGTTTAATTCTTTACAGCCCACTCCCAGTCTGATCATCCTCTTAAGGGCAATTAGGGATGGGCAACAAATACTGGCCTAGCCAGTGACACCCACAACCTTTGAATGAATGGGAAAAAATTCTCTGTTGTCAGTCTCCTATACCATTTCAATGACTCTCATTGTAAATTCAGAAAATGCACCTCAACTTTTAATCAGGCACTTTAACAGCCTTTCGGACTCCACCTTGAATTTAATAATGTCAGATCCTAACCACTACTCCATTTTGTTTTTAACAGCAGCAATTCCACATCCTGTAGACCCTTCCTCTGTTTTTCACTTGAAACATTATCAATTCCATTTGCTTTGCACCATCATACTTTTTGTAATTTGATATCCATTCTTTCAGAGAGCTCCCATTTAGTATTTTCCTTTTCCTTCCTCCCTCTCTCTATTTTTGTATTTATATACTTGTTTAAAGCCGAAATAAACTTTTTCAATTCTAACCAAAGGCGATCCACCTGAAACATTCTCTTTGTTTCTCTCTCCGGAGATGCTGTCGATTCTGCTGAACATTTCCAGCAATTCTCTTTTTTCTTCAGATCGTCAGCATCCACAGCGTCTTACTTTTGTTCAAATAACTCATTTCTCCAGTGAGAATTTGATCATTTGCCTGAAAAGAGAAATAATTCAAACAGCTAGTTGATCCAATCACTTCTGAAGTCAACATTCTTTGGTTGTAGGTCAGAAGCTGTAACTTGTGAAGTGTTAGACAAGAGTAGTCAATCAAAATGAACAGCTCCCCTCAGGGAGATTTTTAAACAAATAGACTGGTACTAACATTTTGCAAGCTGATCATTTTTTTTGCACAGTCTGCTGAAAGTTTGTTTAATATATGACAGAGAAACAAGAAAATAGGTGCATGGGTAGGGCATTCTACCCTATGAGCCTGTTGCATCATTCTATATATTCATGGCTGCCCATCTAATTCTGCTTGCTGTTCCCAAGTTTTTGCCACCGAGTTTTTATCATCTGCAAAATTGGAAATGTTGCAACTGGTCCCATATCCAAATCATTGATAAAGTTTATGAACAGCTGGGGCCTACGTACCAGTTGGGCCCTTGAGGTACTCCACAGGTCACAGACTACAAGGCTGAGGATGAACTATTTATTCCAATCTTTGTTTTCTGTCAATGAACCAATTCTCAATCCATGCAAGTATGTTAACCCAATTATATGCACTTCATTTTTCTTTACTCACCTCTTGTGTGGGACTTTATCAAAACCTTTCTGAAAATCTAAATTTCACAAATACGCTGGTTCCTCTTTAACAAAGCTACAAATAACATCCTCAAAATACTCTTCCAGGTTTGTCAAACGTGATTGCACCTTCATAAGTCCATCTTGATTTTGTTCAATCAGACACATATTTTCTCAATGTCCAGTAGTCAAATCCTCTATAACAGATTCTAGTATTTTTACCACTCCTGGCGAAAGACAAACAGGTTTATAATTCTATGTTTTCTCTCTCTCTCCTATTTTAAATAGTGAGGTTGCATTTGCAACCTCCCAAACTGCAGTTCCCCTTGCATAATTAATAGAATTTTAAAATATGTCACTAATCACCTAATTATGGTCACTGACCAAACTATCTCTGCAGCCATCTCTTTCAACTTGTTAGGGAAAGGTCACTGGGTCCTCGGGATTTGTCAACTTCAGGTCCTATTAATTTCTCCAATACTACCATTTTACTGAAATTAGTTCCACTTCTGAAGAGACCCTTGGGTCTTAATTATTTCAGGGAGACTTCTCATATCTTCCTCTGTGAAGGCTGACAAAAAAAAAGTTATTTAGTTTCTCTGCTACTTCTGTATTCCAGAGCCAAAGAGTAGAAGAGGCCTTTTGGCCCATTGTGTCTGCATTGACCTATCTGGACTAATCCCAATTTATTTCCTTTGTACTTGCTAAGTGCCACCTTTTCCTTCTTCTCCAGTCCTGAATATTTCTAGACATCCAGGGTTCTCTGGGCTTATTGTTCCTACATTTCACCCTAAAGAGAACATGTTGGACTTGTACTCTCCCAATTTCCTTTTTCAATACCCCTCACTGTTCTGCTGTAGATTTTTCCACAAAAGGCTGTTCCCAGTCTACGTTGGCCAGATGCTGCCTTCTTTTATTAAAATTTGCCTTCCCCACAATACAAAACTTTTTTTTGCAGGCCATCTTCTTCCTTTTCCAAAACAAACATTAAATATATGGTGTTGTGGTCACTATAACTTAAATGTTCTGCCATGTGCGTCAATTCCTGAAAGTTGCCACCCAGGTTGACAGGGATGTTAAGAAGATGGATGGTCTGTTAGGTTTTAATAGTAGAGGGATTGAGTTTCAGAGCCATGAGGTCATGTTGCAGATGTACAAAACTCTAGCGCAGCTGCACTTGAAGTATCGTGTACAGTTCTGGTCACCGCATTATAGGAAGGATGTGGAAACATTGGAAAGGGTGAAAAGGAGATCTACCACAATGTTGCCTGGTATGGAGAGAAGGTCTTATGAGGAAAGGCTGAGGGATTTGAGGCTGTTTTCATTAGAAAGAAGAAGGTTGAGAGGTGACTTAATATAGACATACAAGATGATCAAAGGATTACATAAGGTGGACAGTGAGAGCCTTTTTCCTCGGATGGGGATGGATAGCATGAGGGGACATAGCTTTACATTGAGGGGTGATTGATGCAGGACAGATGTAAGAGATAGGTTCTTTACTCAGAGAATAGTAAGGATGTTGAATGCCCTGCCTGCAACAGTAGTGGATTTGCCAATTTTAAGAGCATTTAAATGGTCATTGGATAAACATTTGGAGATAATGGAATAGTGTAGGTTAGATGGGCTTCAGATTGGTTTCACTAGTCGGCACAACACTGAGGACCGAAGGGCAAGTATTGCGCTGTAATGTTCTATGTTCTATGTTCTAATGCTCCCTCATACATGTGTTAGGCTTCATTCCCATATAACAATAATTCTTCATTATAAATTGTTTTGTTTTTGCTTGGAATTGAGATTTGTCTTTTTTTTCCTTTTTTAACATAGCTATTGAAACTTTCACATTCCATTTTTATGTTTCTTTTTATTTACATTCATATTTCATTCTCTATTTCTTTATCAATTTCTTGATCCTCCTTTACTGAATTCTAAATTTTTCCCAATCCTCAGGTTTATGACTAATATTTGGTAACTTTATAAGCATCTATCTCTGATCTAATACAACCTTTAGCTTTCCTAATTAGCCATGGCTTCCTTGCTTTTCCTTTTGGATTTTTTTTTGCCTGAAAGAAATGTTTTGCTTTTGAAAACTGGTCATTAATTATTTAAATACTAGCATTGCCTATCTATTAGGAGAAAGTGAGAACTGCAGACCTGGAGATCAGAGTTGAGAGTGTGGTGCTGGAAAAACACAGCAGTCAGGCAGCATCCGAGAGCAGGAGAATCGATGTTTCAGGTGTAAACCCTCCATCAGGAATGAAGCCCTTCATCCATCATTCCTGATGAAAGGCTTATGCCCAAAATGTCGATTCCCCTGGTCCTCGGATCCTGTATTGCCGACCTATTGTCAAACCTTTCAATGTATTTTGTCAATCCACCACATCCAACTCTCTCCTCATACCTTCAAACTGTTTAGATTTAGGACTTTATTTTCAGATTGAACTAGATATTTTTCAAGCTTAATGAGAAGTTTCATCATACTATCATTCCTGAAAGGTTATTTTACACAGAGATTATTAGCTAGGCTTTTCTTGTTGGGTAATACTAGAGCCAAATAGTTTTGGTTTTTACCTCAATGAATTGCACCAGCAAACTATCTCTAACACATTCTAGGAATTCTTACTCCACAGCATTGGATTTATCCAGTCTGTCCATTCAAGTCACCCATGCTACGTGCACCTCTAATTTCTTGATTTAAACCACACCCTACATCACAATTTCTGTTTAGAGAGTTATAAATCTCTTATCCCTCTGTTGCCACTTGCTGTTTCTTTGCTCCACCTATACACCATGCTCGTCTGATTAAAGATCCCCTCTCAAAAATAAGCTGATCCTGTCCATTATTACCAACACTGTTCAACTTACTTTTCCTTTTTATCTATCCCTCCTCACTGTTCCTTTATTTTTCAGTTCCAGTCTTTGTTCCTGCACCCATGGCGTGTAAATCATGTCATTGTCTGCTGACACCCAATGTTGGTCATAGCCATGCATACACATCCCCATTGGAAACAGGCATGTGTACAATTTTAAAAATGCTACATCGTCACACAGAATTCCAATGGCCCAATACGCAAAGGAACTGCACATGCTCAGAAAAGAAACAAACTATTGAAACAGAGTTCAGCACAGGGCAGTGAAAGCGGGGCGGGGGGTTGTGAATATGGAGTGGGTAGCAAGAATGGAAGGAGGAGAGAGGGGAGGAGGGAGACAGAAAGAGGACTTGGGGGGGCTCAGCAGTGGGAGGAGGAGGTCCAGGAGGGGAGGAAGGTCATGGGGTGTGCTAAAAGGAAATGGGGCCACCATCCCCCTCCCCACTTTCACAGTGCCCTACTACCTTTCACGACTCCCTCCACCCCTTCCTTAACAGACCCCTTTCCTCTCTTTGCAGCCATACCAGATTTAAAGGTGAGCCTGCTTAAATGACAGGTACTAATTCCTATAAATAGATATGCACAAATTCCTGCAGTGCATATATGAGTGATGTCAATAGATATGACCTTTTATCATACCCTTTTATTTCTACTTACACCATTAGTTCACTTATCATGTTACAAAACTGCACGCATTCAGACAGAGAGCAATTATCTCTGTCTTTTTAACACTAATCTGTAATTTGACCCTGTTTGATTCTGAGATTTGTTTCTGCTGCATTCCAGGTTTAGTTACAGCTATTCTATATCCCATAACCAACTCAATTTTTATTCTACCTGATTTCTCTCTCTTATTCCCATTCTTCTGATAAGTTTGTTTCAGCATTCCGCAACAGCATTGGCAAATCTTCCTGTGAGGATATTTGTTCTGATCCTGTTAAGGTGTTTTGCCTGCTCCAGAACTGCTCCCAATGTCCAAGAAATCTCAAGCATTCCCTCTGATAGCAATTTTCCAGCCACATGTTTGCACATTTGATTTCCTATTTCAGTACAGGAAACAATCCTGAGGCTACTGACTTTAAGGTTCTGCTTTTCAATCTCATGCCTAGCTCCTTAAATTCTACCTTCGGGACCAAGTCTCTCGTTCTACCTATATCATTGCTACCAATGTTGACTATCACTTCTGAATCTTCACTCTCTCCCTAAAAGAACATCCTGTAATCACTCTACAATATCCTTAAGCTTGGCACCAGGGAGGGAGGGGGTATACAATCCTGAAGTCACATCTACAGTTGTAGAAATGCACCTCTGTTTCCCTTGCTAATGAAATCATTATCAGAATTGCTGTTTCATGTCCTGTACAGCTGAGCAACTAGTGGTGCCACAAGTTTGGCTCCTTCTACACTCCCCTCCAGTGAACCATTACTCTCATCAGTATTCAAAATCCAAAATAGATTAGTGAGTGAGATAGACTCACTGGATTCTTACATATCCTGCTTTGTCTTCTCTGATGGCCTAGCCATCACCTACTCCCTCCCTGCCTACCTGCTCTTAAGCTACAGTTATAGCAACTTGTCAAACATGCCATTCATGTAGATTTCAGCCTCAAGGATGAACCACAATGACTCTTACCTCCAGGACAGGATTCACTCTAATTTTATTGCCGGCCCTCTGAGTCTTGTGTTCTGGATATGGAAGTCAATGCCACGATCAGTGTATTGTCACCGATTGCTACGTGCCAAACGGCGGGGCAGCTGCATGCACACATAGCCGAGCAGTCTAGAGGGAACTTTGCTTCCAGAGCACAAGCGTTTGAAGCTGGAGAAATTTCCCACACAATTATCTCGGCATGTGAAATGACCATAGCTCCTAATATGGCAGAGGATAGGCATTCCGCACAGCTCAGCTGTCCTGCCATTTCTTCAGCTTACTTTCAGACAACCTACTTTAAACTGGAGAGTAGAAAGTAAAATTGTTCATTCAATGATTCCAGCTGAATTACAAACAAATACCAGCTTATGACTTTACTGTGGCATGACTGAGTCTCTCCAATCTAGGTGCACACTGATTCCCACCTCCTGCCTGCATGTACGAGGGAAGGGGAGACAGAAAGAGAGAGAGGTGCTTTGCAGATAAATGAAAGCCTTGAGCCTAATCTTGATTTATATTTTCCCGTTCTGCTGCTTCACCAACTCACAGGTAAAAAAAGTGTGTGAGGTCTTGGTCCCAATTAATATCCTCCTTCTCCACTGTATTTCCAATTCTTAGAAAGGTTTTGCCTGAACATAAACAGAATTTGTTGTTGCGGTAGGTTCGTAAAACAGAGTTATTGGGTTAGAGAGCCCATACAGGGTTTATAAAGGCAAAAAAGACTTTAATTTTTAAATGTTATTGGACAGTTTAAACTTAGCAATGACCAATTGTGGGCCCGTAAAATGGCAAACAAACATTAAACCTTGAGAACGAATGTCAAGCGTGGCTGGAGGATAACATATATGGAGCAGCACGGTGGCTCAGAGATTAGCACTGTGCTACCTCACAGTGCTAGGGACCCAGGTTTAATTCAAGCCTCAGGCAACTGTCTGTGTGGAATTTGCACATTCTTCCTGTGTCTGTGTGGGTTTCCTCCCACAATCCAAAGATGTGCAGGTTAGGTGAATTGGCCATGCTAAATTGCCCATGGTTCAGGGATGTGTAGGTTGGTTGCATTAGTCAGGGGTAAATACAGAATAGTAGGGGGATGGACTACTCTTCAGAGGGTTGGTGTGGACTTGTTGGGTCAAAGGGTCTGCTTCCACACTGTAGGGATTCTATATTTAAAAAATACACAGGGACAGATCATTCTGTTTGTTGAGGAGCAACAGGATACTGGGGCTATTGGATAGATTTCTTTTGGAATTTAAAAAAAAAATCAAGATTCAGAAGAAATTTTGAAAATATATTCATGAGATCCAATGAAGTTCAGTTTCTGTTCAAAACCAAAGAAGGCATTATGATCGTGAAAGAAAAGACAGCTGGAATACCAGAGGAAACAGCTTGAACACTGTTGATAGGTCACAGAGAGACTGGGCTTATACAGGATTCTTGGCCTGGATAATATAAAGTCATACAGGGCCATGGGATGTTGAACTGCCCACTTCGAGCTAAAGCAATATATATTACAGAAAGGTAGGAAGGGGTCACCGAAAGGGTTAGGTGCAGCCAAGTTTTTGTTGTTTATTGATCAAGTCAATGCCCTAGGTAGAAAGACAAGAATAAGCATAAAAAGCAAATCCACAACAGTTAAACATTAACAACGGGAAATGTAAATGTGGCAGGGAATTGTTCCTGTGCTTTGAAAATGAGCGGTGTTCAATCATGACATTAAGGGTGCTCATAAATAGGTGGTCACAAGGAGCAAATTTTTCCCAGCCACTGTCATGGACATTAGTAAGCCAGCTGGAAAAGTAGGGAGAGATTGGCAGAAATTAGATACTTGACATTGAGAAATAAAAAAGGTCTGGTACCCAACCAGATTTTGAATGAGGAAATGAGATTTTTGCTCGTGAGCAGAGAATGGTCAATTTGCAACTACTTGCACGTATACGGCTTAGGTTTGCTCCATGGGCACTGACCCTGTGCACCACTCCACACTCATCCCAGGTGGTGGCATTGGCCACATACCAGCCTCACCACACTGACGTGGCACATCACCTACAATACAGCTCTGCACTTCACTGCTGTACTAGCAGCTATTATAATAAATGTTGCTTCAGAGTTGACTAACTGTGTTGGGTCCCCTTAGTCTAAATGAGCATGGCTCCCCTTAGATTTTGAGACTTGGCTGTTCGGTTGATGCCCGTATACTATGCTTGCTGTGTGGGCAGGTGTGAGGTGTGATGTAGCTCAGTCATCAAAGTAATACAAATTGAGGGATTGTTAACAGAACAAGTAAGGAGAGATGCACCCCCTCCACCTCACCCCTGTCCCCTACCCCCTTACTCAGCCCCAGTCCTCTCCCTCGTCCCCTCCCCCTCACTAACCCCATCCCCTCACCTGTCACTCACCCCCTCAATCCCATTCACTCCGCTGTCCAGCCCATCCTCAGCACTTCACTCACACACCCACCCACTCCTCAATCACCCACCCTCTCCTCCCCACCCCACCCCTCACTCACATCCCCCTCACACTCACTCAAAACCCCAACCACTTCTCTCTTACACCCAACCATACCTCACTCACACACCCACCCACTCCTCAATCACACCTCCCCTCAACCATCTGCTCCTTACTCACACACCCCTTCACTCCAACCCCTCACTCACAACCCACCCACTCCTTATTCACACACACCCCCTCACCCACCCATTCCTCACTCACTCACTCACCCCTTCACCCACCAACCCGTCATTTCACAACCCAACCACTCCTCATTCACACACACACCCTCACCTACTCACTCCTCACTCACACACCTTCACTCACCAACCTGTCACTCACAACCCACCCACTCCTCATTCACATACACCCCACACTCACTCATACACCCCCCTCACCCACCCACTCCTCACTCAATCATATACCCTTTCACACACCTACTCCTCACTCACAACTCACCCACTCCTCAATCGTACACCCCCTCACCCACCTATTCCTCACTCAAACCCCCTCACCCACCTACTCCTCACTCACACCCCTTCACCCAACCCGTCACTCACAACCCACCCACTCCTCAATCGCGCACACCCTCTCACCCACCCACTCCTCACTCACTCGTACACCCCTTCACCCACCTACTCCTCACTCACAACCCACCCACTCCTCAATCGCACACACCCTCTCACCCACCCACCCCTTCACCCACAAACCCCTCACTCACAACTCATCCACTCCTCACATACCCCAACCCTGCATTAATTAACACTTTTCCCATTTCTTCCCACTCACCAGTAATACCTCTTGTTCAACTGAAGACCCTCCACCCACCAACCCCGTGTAATTTAGAGTGAGTTAACATTTCTTTCCCTCTCTCTGTCTTTATAAATACTGCCAGACTTGCTGAGGTTCTCCCCCACTATGTGTGTGTTCCCGATTTCCAGCATCCGCGGTTCTGTAACTGAACACGTAGCTGGGCTGGTTTGAGATTAAACTGAGTTGGTCTTGTTATGTCGGTAGCTGCTGTTGTGAATTTTTGACTATGTGTTTAGTCCCTCCTCTTATTCCGTTCTGAACAACCCTGGAGAATCAGCCAGCAGAGGGCGAGGGAAAGGAATAGATTTGAGATTAAGGTGAGTTTATCTGATTCCTGTTTGTCTCCCCCCTCCTCCCCTCTCTCTTTCTAGCTGCCCCTTAATGTCTCACAACTAGGATTCACAACCGAATGGTTTCTGAGTGTCCCATGCACGGGAGCTTCCCCTCTGATGGGTAAGGGAGCTGTACAAAGACGTGAACCTTCACTGTATACAACTGGAGGCACCCTCTGCAGACCGAATACCACAGCGGGAAAAAGGAAGCAAATCTAGACATGTTGTTGCATTTGTTTTGGGTGGGAATCAGCCGGAAGCCAGATTGAGACGGCGTTGCCGAAATGTAAAAGTTGGAGCAAAAAGTCCTGTTGTCGAAATTGGAGCAGTCTAGGCCCGGAAGAATGAGCTACCTTTCAGCTAAAGCAGTTCACAGTAAGAGAGGGGAAGCCTCAGGATTAAGGAGGCAAACAGCAGTGCTGTTGAGGGACACTTACAAAAAGGCAAACATGACTTCCTTCCTGATTTTATAACAGCCTTCTTGAGATCAGGGTAAATGTTCATTAACCTTTTTGATTGCTTTTAGTTTACATATGTTATCCCTTCAAAATAGGAGAGAAACAAAATTGGAAAGGGGTAAAAATATATTATTTTAAAGAAAACCCATATCATGTACTTAAGTAGTGGGAGAGGGATTACATGCACAAACTATATACATGACTAGAAATTAGATTTAAAAAGCAAAAGACAAATATACATGTCTATATACCAGCTTATCTGGTAGCTCAAACACTTTATTTTTACTTTCAACTAAATATATTTGCAGTACCTGTTAAGCATAAACACAAGCAGCCAGTTTTGCAGAAATGAAATTGACTATTTCATTTATATTTGACAGAAGGAATGATGTCGATGATGACACACACTCTTGTACAAATAGTCTGCTGGGATTTTTAATGTCCACCCTAAATGGTGCCAATAGAACCTTGGTGCAATATTGCGTTCATTAAACCCCGCTGCAGGTTATGCAACCAATCTTTGGAATAAGACAGAAACCCTCAATTTTTTCCTTTCATTAATAAGTGCTGCCAACAAGAATCCCGCTGAAGAATAACCTGGTCAGTTCCATAATCACTCTTTATTACTGAAGGCACCCAACAGGATCCCGCTGAAGAATAACCTGGTCAGTTCCATAATCACTCTTTATTACTGAAGGCACCCAGTCAGGAGAGATTTGTATGTACTTTTTTTAGATTACTGTAGATTTAGATTACTTACAGTTGGAAACAGGCCCTTTGGTGCAACAAGTTCACACCAGCCCTCCGAACAGCAACCCACCCAGGCCCATTCCGCTACATTTACTCCTTCACCTAACTCTACAGGCAATTTAGCATGGCCAATTCATCTAACCTGCACATTTTTGGACTGTGGAGGAAACCAGAGCACCTGGAGGAAACCCACACAGGCATGGGGAGAATGTGCAAACTCCACACAGACAGTTGCCTGAGACGGAAATTGAACCCGGGTCTCTGGTGCTGTATGCGGTAGTGCTAACCACTGTGCCACCCATGAAGTCTATTCCTTTTACTAGGAATAGACTTGCAACTTTCCTTCTTTGTTCATAGCATGTGCACATTGCTGGCAAATGCATTTATTGCCCATCCCAAATTGCCCTTGAGAGGATGATGGCGAGTCTCCTTTTGAACCCCTGCAGTCCATTGCACAGTAGGTACACAACTGCGGCCTTGACCAATCTCCGTGTCTTGGGTCCCTTCAGCGGACAAACTAATAGTCCTCAGTGACCTCAATGCTAGAGTTGGCAAAAGTGCAGACCTTTGGGATGATCTAATCGGGAAAGAGGGAGGAGGGAAGCAAAACTCCCAACGGCATTCTACTCCTGGCCAAATGCAGCAAATACAACCTCCTCATCACCAACACACTGTTCCGCCAAAGGGACAAATAGAACACAAAATGGCAGCAGCAACGCTCCAAACACAGGCACCTCTTTGACCATGTCAGTTGCCAGAGCGAGAGATCAGAAAGACATTAAAATCACCCATGCTGTGACAGGAGCTGACAACTGCTAGACGGAACATTGTCCGATCTGAGCCAGGATCAACATAAATATTTAGCTCTGTCGCAGTGGAGACAATAGAAGCAGTGCTATAAAAATTCAACATTGAGGCACTTAAAGACCCAGAAAAGAGAGCCCCGTACAACCAACTTCTCTCCACCAACCTAGCGACGTTGAGTCACAGGATTCCAACAGCCTCTGCTCTGCCGTCAAGGCCATCACCATCATCAATGCCTACAAAACCCTGGCTGGTCACTTAACCACAAAGCACCAAAACTGGTTTGACAAGAATGATCAGGAGGTCCAAGAGCTGATTAGCTGGAAGCGTATGGCATTATTAAGTGTCAAACAGAAGCCGCACTCGGAAGAGAAAAGACAGGCCCCCAGGCGACTGAAGGCTGAGGTCAAACAATGGACCCGTGACATGGTGGGTGGAGAAAGTACTGGAGGCCCAAAGAATGGCTGACAGCCATGATGTGCAGAGTTTCTTCCGTGCTGTCAAGTCCATTTACACACCCAAGACACAAAGCCCCACTCCACTGCTGGTCAAGGACAGAGTTACTCTTGTCAAAGGCAAAGAAGCCAACAAACAACCCTGGGGGGAGCACTTCTGAGACTTCCTCAGTCTGGTTTCTGTCATCAATCTGAGGATTCTTGACTGAATCTCACAGCATGCTATGTGGCACAAGCTCAGCAATGCCCAGCCCCACACAAATGAGAGATGACCATCCGCCAGCTCATGAACAACAAGCCTACTGGAGCAGATGGTAACCCCGCTGAGGATTGAAGTGCTGAGGCACAGAGCTCCCAGTGCAGCTACACGCCATTGCCTGCCTTATCTGGAAGGAGAGGAGCTGCCCAGAAGAGCTCCAAGATGTCACAGTGTGAACAGTTTCAAAAAGGGAACAAGTCCAACTGTGGTAACTACAGGGGAGTCTCCCTGCTATCAACAGTTGGGAAAAGTTATCACCCAGGTCCTCCTCAACCGTCTCCTCTCTGCGGCTGAGGAACTCATCCTGGAATCGCAGAGGGGCCAAACAGACATGATTTTCACTGCGTGACAGCTGCATGAGAAATGCAGAGAAAAGAACCTCTCCCTGTACGTAGCTGCCTTCGACCTTATAAAGGCCTTTGACGCCATCAATCGGGAAGCGTTATAAAGCATCCTTTACTGCTTTGGTTGCACCATGAAGTATGCCACCATCATTTGCCTGGTCCACAATGACTTGGAAGTTGTGGTAATGACAGATGATAGTGACACCACTGACCCATGCCACATTCAGACTGGTGTCAAGTAGGGCAGTGTCATTGCCCAAGCACTGCTCTTGATTTACCTGGCTGCAATGCTTCACCTCATTGCTGACGAGCTCCCTGCTGGAGTGGACCTAATTTACAAAACCTTTGGGAAATTATTCAACCTCTGCTGCTTTCAAGCCAAAACAGAGTCACCCCAACCAGTGTCATCAAGCTTCAGTACTCCGATGATGCTTGCAAACTGAGAAGATGAACTCCAGACCATCACCAGCACCTTTACAGAGGCATATGAAAGCGTGAGTCTTGCTCCACAAGATGAAAATCCTCAACCAACCTAGCCCAGCATTGTGGAGCGAACCCCGGATCATCAAAGTCCACAGGGAGGCCTTAGAGAACATTGACTACTTCCAATATCTTCCGACAGCTATTGATGAATAGCCTGAGGAAAAAGGTATTCAAGGCCAACATCATCAGATCTGACACCAGCATCATGGTTTACAGAGCTGTGATGGTTCTCACCCTCCTGTATGGCTCTGAGACATGGACTGTCTACAGCAGACACCTCAAGGTGCTGGAGCAGTTCGACCAAAACTGTCTGCGCACAATCCTGTGAATTTTCTGGGGAAAACCAATCACTGACATCAGCGCCCTCAACCAGGCCAACATCGCCAGCATCATGGCACTGACCCCCCCTTCATCAGTTGCGTTGGGCTGGGAACGTCATCCATGTGGCCAACATAAGACTCCCTAAGCTGGTGCTCTACTCCCAGCTTTGAAATGGCAGGTGAGCCCCAGGTGGACAGAGGATGTGCTTCAGGGATACCTTCAAGGCCTCACTGGCAAAGTGCAGCATTCTCACAGACACCTGGGGATCACTGGCCCCAGACCGTCCAAAATGAAGGAGAAACATCTGGGAATGTACCAAGCAGCTTGGGATTGGTATAAAAAGCGGAAGCCAAGCAAAAACAGCGTAAAGAGCACACTGCCACACCAACACCCCACCCTCCCTTTCCCATGGCCACTTTCTGCCCCATGACTGATATGATTGACCTCTGACACCCACAATATTTTCCAATGTGCTAGCAATGATTCCATTGGAGAGTTTCCCCCGATTCCCATTGACTTCTGTCTTGTTAACACACCTTAATGTCACACCTAATCTAATGCTCCTATCATGTCAAACACAATCACTTCTTCCGCACTTATGGAGTATGGCTACATTTTTCCCCATGTTTGCACGGAAGCTGTAATCATATTAGAACTATGTGTCCCACGAGAACCTGAACTGAGCATCACATGAGTCCATTATCGATGAGCAATTACTGTTTGATGGTATTGTCAATGATACCTTCCTTCACTCTGCTGATCTTTGAGAATAGACTGCTGGAGTAGTAACAGTCTTGTGGACAGCCACATCTAAGTAATTTTGCCCATTATCGGGTAGATGCTTTGTGTAGCTTTACGAGCACAGCTCAGTAGAGTCACAGTTAATTCTGGAGTGCAGATTTTCAGCATTTTAGCTGGGATGTTGTCTTGACTCCTTCACTTAGAATGCAGTTCTACACTGCAGCAAATGAGCTGTCTAGTTCAGTAATTTCTGGCTTCAATTTGGTATTATTATAGTATCAGACATAAATAATGGTTAGAAGAAAAATAGGGCTTTCACAGAATCCTGTAGGATGATAACACATACTGGTTTGAAATTCATTGTTGCACTATTTTAACAAGCCCATTTATTTTAAACTGATTTGACATTTGTTCAGATAACAGAGGGAGCTTTTTGATGAAACCATTAAATGTTTTGAATGCTTTTCAACAGCATAATTTCAAGGTCTACATTTATTGAAACTTGAGAAAATGCTACTCTTCTTGAGAGTTTTGGATTCATTTTTCCTTTATTCATGGGGAGCGCTGTTAATTCTGTTGTTTGAGCAATGAGAGGCAGAGATTTTAAGTTTGATTTTGAGCATGGTTCACTTACATGCATCTCAAAATGAAGCTGTTGAGTGTCATGTTCTCAGATGAGGGTGGGAGGAAGTGCTTTGATGTTCAGAGAGAATTCAGATGCATGGCACACTGTGCAAAGTGAAGTAGAAAGCAGCACTGTCACACATGCATGACAAACTGTTGGATTACTGGGTTGAAATAAATCACAAAATTTACACTAATACGTTAGACAGTGAACTGCTTGAGTTCTGGCGTTGTAAATACAGGCTTTGATTCCTTTAGAACTCAAAAACACTCCTTACCCTCACAGCCATAACAACTATCTCCACTGTTTGGGTCACTCCACTGTACTGTGTACTAATGTAATTTTCTTTGTTACATTTTCTCAATAGATATGGTGTTTACTTCCTTGGCCTGAGTCTATTAAATTCCCACTTCTTATTTTGTATATCATTCCATGTCCAAGTACGATTCTATGTGTACCTCAGAAATATTTGTTCATGTTTCTGACCAGCTCAATTATATTTCTTCCTTCCTTAAAGCTTTAATTTTGGCGTCAGACACCAGCACTGTGCTAAAATGATTAACCGTATTCCAGTTGCATTGATTGCCTGCGGCTCCTTCAACCCTATCACAAATATGCACATGCGAATGTTTGAACTTGCTAGAGATCATCTTCATCAAACAGGTCAGTTTTCTTGCAACTTTAAATGGGGCTGTGTTACATTTCAACTTAAAATGACCACAAGATAAAATGAAATATTGAAATTACCTTTTTTCATTCGAAGGAGATTCAGTTGACAATAATGACCTATTTTGTAATGAATATGAGTGTGTGAAAACAGAATGAAAAGCAAATTTACTTGGACAGCTGTTGAGTAGATGAAAGGTGACCAGTAACATTCCTTCTGATTCCTGCTATGTCTTTCCATTTGTCAGAATGATGGGTATCAACACTGACGAGCTTACCATTATTCTACTGTTTTCCTGCGCATCAGGTATTAGTCTTTCTCAATTCAGGGTTAGCACACTTTGGATGCAGATTGAAGGTCTCTTCACAATCCTGTTTAAATGTGTCACTGTTTCTACCTTGAATCAGCATGCCTGTTCCAGTATTTCTTCTGAGGGACGTTGTTAACTAGTTCAGAATTAGGGGAAATTTTGTGATTCTGCAGTCAGTGGTTTATTTGAGCCTGGCTAAACTCACTGAAGTTAGGATTTTTACATTAGGTTCACGTTCACACCATCAATTTTGTCTTGAACCAGTTCCAGAATCTTGCAGGGAATGCCATCACCTACAAATTCCTCTTCCAACTATACACCAACTTGAGATGGAACTATGTCCTTCGCTGTCAGTGGCTCAGAAACCTGGAAACCACTCCTTAACAGTACTGTGGATGCATCTGCACCATTGCATTATTGCTGTTCAACAATGTACCTCACCAATAACTTATTTGGGACTCCTGGAATTGGGCACGAAATGCTGAGTTTTGCCAGTGTTGCTGACATCCCAAGATAGGTCCTCTCTAGTCATGCCACTTGACAGTGTCCTATACTTATATAGAAGATGGTAATGAGTGGTTATTAGTAACTAGTGATTATTCATTTGTGAAACAGACTTAGACAAATCTGTTTTTATGGGTTAGCATCATGTAAAATAAGACCAGGTATGTTGCCAGATTTATATAATTACCCATTATTCCCTCATATCTTTTAGAGAAGGTAGGTTGCCATAGCTGTCTGTGACTCTAGTCTCAGTAAATAGTTAATTCGTAATAGCATCAGAAGTATCGACCAAGCTACTCAGTAGAGATAGTCGTGATCTCACTATTACTGATATGTATTAGCATCAATAATGGATTTTATCTCATCAGTCCCTGTCCTAGGTATGTAACTGAGCTTGTGGTGCCTTTCAAGAGTAGTTTTCACACAAAGATACCACTAGCTGTCATGAGAATGAATATTGTGCTTTTTTTTTACTGACCATTTAAAGAAGTTTAAATGATCAGATTCTTTTGGACAGAATAGAAAATTGTAAGAGGTTTGTCCCAGAAATATGTAAAATATTAATAAAACCAATGCAGCTCAGATGGTAGAGTGATCATGCCTCCTCTTTTATGAATTGCAAATTGTCATTGCCATTGTATTAAATCCATGCTGTTGGCCATGTGCCACAGAAGTGCTGACAGGTGGCACATTTGCACCACTTGGTTGTCACAGTTAAACCTGTATCCTTAACAGTGAGCTGTAATTACGTACAGGGTACAAGTATGCCATATTTGCGGGTTAATTATCATGAACGTCTGTGAGATCTTTAAAAATGCACATGGTGAAAATGAAATGAAAAATCATGCTTTCTGAATCAGAGGGGCTAGAACTCAACATTAGTAATGATACAAACCAGTGAAGTGATTGGAAAAGGAAATGGAGCAGAGAGTACAGATGGCAGCAGATGTACTGCTCCTGTTTTGTGCCCTCTGTGAATTTGAATTTTATCCCCAGGGTTCCTAATCACAAATCGTTTTAATAAAAATAAAGCTGGGAATGAAATTGACTCTTTCACTGTTTTTGCTTGCTTTCTATAAACTCAGATTCCAATAGAGGTGAAATCTATAAAAGTGTTGTTAATTTAAAGATACAGTATGCATTTTTGAAATTTTACATGCAGGCAACAGTCTGAATTAGAATGAAAACAGAACTAGCATTTCTGTTACAATGTATAGATATACTGTACTGTTCTCTTTTATTTTTCTGCTAAGTTGGTTTGTAACATCCCCACTATTCCTGTTGATGATCCTGTCTAGTCAATTCTAAACATATTTATTGGTATTTCTCAAATTCAATATGCTAACTAAATTATCATTCATGTGTTGGCAAGCCACAGTTTGAAATGCCAGTATGAGGTAGCTGTTGGCATTCATGTATTCAACTATTAATTAATCCCTTGAAAGATCAATCCTAATATAAGGGTTAAACTCAATAAAAGAAGGCCAGCTACCAAGTGTTTACAGCTCAGAAACAGCCTAACTGTGGGGTGGTGCTGAACTCGTAGTAATGTTACTAGATTAATAATCTAGAGCCCCAGGCCAGTGTCCTGGAGAAATAAGTTCAAATTGCATTGTGGCAACTAGTGAAATTTAAATTCAATAAAAACCTGACAGGGAAAAAAGCTACGATAATGGCAACTATGTAACCTTTGTCGATTGATGTAAAAGGTAATCTGGTTCACAAGTATTATTTAGGAAATGAATCTGCTGTTCTTTCCTGGTATGGCCGACATTTGACTCCAGATCTACAGAAATATGGTTGACCCCTAACTGCTGGCAATAAATGCTGGTCCAGTCAATGACAACTTTATCCTATGAACAAATGGGGGAAAAAGAAAACTACCCAGTCTGTCCTTGCTAGTGCTTGTATTACACTTGAACTGCTTCTAGCTACAACTGTCTTGGGAGCTATATCACTAATTATTGACAGTCACTGGGTCAAAGTCCTGGAGCTCCCATCTTAGCAACACTGTGGTGTCCACCACATGGACTGCAGCATTTTACAAAAGCAGCTCACCTCCACTTACTCACAGACGACAGATGTCGGGCAATAAATGCTGGTCCAACCAGTGATGCCTCCATCCCATTACCAACATTTTAAAAACTGCACCCATCTTGCTTGATTGGATCTTAGCCACATGGCAACATATCTTTCTACTCCTCTGCACCCCCTTTTGACCATGTATCCTAATAATTCCTTTTATGGATTGATATAAATTATGGCTGATAATGATCCCCCTTAGGATTGTGACGCTTTATTACCTTGAAAGTGCTATATAAAATACAAGTTATTATTGATGCTGAGAGACAGCTAATTCCACCCAATGCAGAAAAATCAAAATTTTAGCTGTGTACATCATAAAGCCCAATCAGATTTCAGTTCAAATTATAGCTATAAATAAAACATGACAAGGCTTCAATTTAACATTAATTATAGCTTGAACATTAGATCAATCAATGCAATCTTTAAATTTATGTTGAGACTGCGTTGTTTGAAGTCATAATGGTTACAATGCAAAAGTATTCTGACTTGTTGACTCGGTAGTAAGCTAATATTTAATGTGGATGTCGTATATCTAATCAACATCTCTAGGATTATAGTTGTTAACTCCTTTCTGTGCATATGATATGATTCTTTTGGTTATTGGCATTCTTAAGTTTATCTTTCTTTCATGAGTCAAATTAAGAATGGGGATGTCTCTTCGTATTACACCCTTGGGGTTCCTGGGAACTAGAATTGCAACAATCTATGATAAATTATTTTTCTCCTGAAATAAATATTGCCCTTGGGGCACTCCCACATTTTTAATGCAGCATCTCTAATTCACACAACTAGCATAAACATAAATCTCTGAGTCCCATGGTTGCCATTCATTGTAAAGTCTGGAAACTTTGATTTTTCTTCTTTCTGCAAACACTGCACACTTAGAATTCAGCCCGGCTCGATAGGTTTTAAGGAAGTGATGTGCTGAGCTTACAAGTGAATGGTATCATGATACTGACGAAAGGTGGTGTTGTGTCTAATACTGTGTATAAGCTGAGTAAGATATCGTTCTGCCAGTTTGCTTCTCCCCAGCTAACCCTTCTTTACTCCAAAGTTTGTGAGAAGATTTGTAGCTTGGGTGCTCGTTGTTGTGGTTCTGTTCGCCGAGCTGGGAGTTTTTGTTGCAAACATTTCATCCCCTGTCTAGGTGACATCCTCAGTGCTCGGGAACCTCCTGTGAATTGGCGAACAGAACCACGACAACCCTTCTTCACATTCCTGCCAAAGTTCTCATCATCACAAATGGGAGTTAAAAATGGCACCACTTTTTCTTAGAGGATTAGATGGATTTCAGGCAGCACCCTATCGTCCTTCTCAAGGGCAACTAGCAATGGCTAATAAATGCTGGCCCAGCAATACCCACATCCCACGAATGAATAATAAAACAAAAATCACGCGCCTACGGTACTATAGCTAACACTGGGAACTGCTCAGGTTCTCTGTAGTTTCCATTGCCAAAGGTGTCAACACCAACTGTTGAGCCTCCACAAAAAAACCCCTTTATCTCACATTATAAAAGTCTGTGATGATTGGTGCTCAAGACTTAGTGTTCGATGATGTGCAGATAAAAACTTTTGGGGATTTTTCTCAGGAGGTCAGTGAGGGAATTCAAACTTCCAAAAGATTTAAGGCTGATGGAAAAGATGAGGGATTGATGGAGACATTGTCATGAATGTGGGAAAAAGACAAAAATCAAAATCTTGCTGGAAATCAAAAATGACAAGGATGCTGGAAATGCACAGTGAGTCAGGCCAGTGAGTGAGGAGAGAAGACATCAACTTTGGGCCATTGATTAAAATTGAAAATTGACAGTTTTAGTTGTGGTAAGGTGTGAAGTCCAGTTCAGATTGAAACAGTTTGCTGATTTTGTGAATTGCCACGGCTAGCCTGAATGAATAATTGAAGCAGATGGAAGTGGTAGCTCAGTTTCAGATCCGAATTTGTCAACAGTTTTGATCTTATCTTTATTCCTCTAGATTGTAGTTTATTAAACAATCACACAGCATAATAGCAATGGATTGTATGGTGATGAGTTTAATTGGCATGTCGAGATTATGATTACTTACGGACAATGACAAAAAGAGGTAGCATACAGGTGCATACTTGAAAGGAACTCTTTTCCAAAACTTGTTTATCTCTCCTGCGGCTCCAAAGTACCCTCAGAATTTACCACTTTAATTCAGGTACCTCCCAGTTTTGCTTTAGTTGGTATATTGGAAAGAAATACTGGACTTGTGAATATTTTGTTGTACCGCAGGAGTCCCATACGTGCTCAGAGAAGGAGAGGAATTATTACTTGACGTTGTTGAGCCAGATCTGTGGTCAGCTAAGCCAGTTGCACACCATGGAGTAGATATTAAAAATTCTTTGTCCCTAATTAGTGCAGGGTGCCAACCAATTAACTTACTGGTGCCACTGGAAAGTCCAGTCTATTTTAAAGCCACGCCATAAGCATACAGGCAGCAGATTGAAGCTACCAAGCATTGCAGCTTATCTTTTTCATGCTAGTGCAAATGAGTTGAAAGGGGACTTGAAGCAGACTTTGTTATTCCTGCAGAGGAGACAACACATTCTTTCGTTGTGCTTTGCAAGCATTTTACTGAGACAAAATTTTAATTTGAGGCGAAGTGCCATCTGCTGCATATGCATATGATCCGTGACCTTGATCAGAGACAACGTTAAAGGCCAAGCTGGTGTGTAGAGCATTACGAAGAAAATCCAGACTGTGGAAAGTGGCAGATGGGCAGAAGGAAGGAAGACAAAAGCATTGGTTCCAGATAACTTGGCATCAATGATTTATTTCAAAATTGTAAGCATATAAAAATTATAATTTAAACCAAGGAGCTAGCCATGCATAGCCTATATATTGGTTGCACTATTGCTGACTTCATGACCTGGGGCAAGTTCTTGCTGCACTGTATGGTGGCTCAGTGGTTAGCACTGTTGCCTCACAGCACCAGGGACCTGGGTTCGATTCACGCCTCTGGCGACTGTGTCGAGTTTGCACTTTCTCCCCGTGTCTGCGTGTGCTTCCTCCAGGTACTCTGGTTTCCTCCCACAATCCAACGATAGGTAGGTCAGGTGAATTGGCCGTGCTAAATTGCCCAGAGGTTAGATGCAGTGGTCAGGGGTAAATATAGGGTAGGGAATTGGGTCTGGGTGATGTGCTGTTCGGAGGGTTGGTGTGGACCTGTTGGGCTGAATGGCCTGTTTCCACACTGTAGGTAATCTAGTCTAATATATCTAATCTAAAAATATTATGCTTTGTAAAATCGCCAGCGTGCATCCTCTTTCTAGAGTCATGTGTTTGATGCTGGAAAAGCACAGCAGGTCAGGGAGCATCCGAAGAACAGGAGGGTCAATGTTTCAGGCAAAAGCCCTTCATTGGGAAGCCCTGCATCCCCTTCCTAGCTGAGAAAGAAGATTGAATAACTTAATACAAAAGATTTTGAGGCAGGTAATAAGTGAATGGGGAGCTGAAGAAATGCCACAACTATTCAGAAACCATCAGACTTCCTCTTTGCAGCAATGATCATTTCAACAGGCAAGTCTGAGCTTCCTAGTAATTGACAATGATGTATCTCATGGGTTAAGCAGATATGATATAGGATTAACCCTTGTCGCAAACTGCTTCAGCGTTTAATATACTCAACTGACTTTTATCAATACTGCATTCACCAATGTGCTGACAGCGCATATTAAAGATAAGCTATAAAGCATAGTTATTGTGATTCATAAAAAATCTACAAAGCAAAATGAATCAGTGGATAAAGAGCAGTTGCTATTTAATTCCTACCAGTACTTCAAGAGGTGTTTGATTTCATGGGAGCCTTAAAGTGAGGTTCTTCATTTTAAATGATTTCTGCGCAGCAGCATTTGCTGCCATGGGACTGGATTTCTGGTGCAGCCTAGTCTGTGACAGCCCAGCTAAGATGTTGGTGGTGAAACCCTCAACCCACCATAGTGACTCACCAGCAGTTTACTCCTGAGAGTGGTGTTAATTTAAGGCACTTTAAGGTGAGACTTGCCCCTCCCTCTTGAGAGGAAGTTCCACTTTAGATAGGTGGGACTAATCAGCTGACAGTTCTGTCACCATGGCAGTGTAAGGTGGGAATGGTGGTTACTGCTGGACTGTGGAAGGATACAAGAGCAGCTGGAGAAAACCCACGCAGACACTGGGAGAATGTGCAAATTCCATACAGACAGTTGGTCGAGGTTGGAATCGAACCCAGGTCCCTGGCACTGGGAGGCAGCAGTGCTAACAACTGAGCCACCTTGCTGCTGATTGCTAAAGATAAATCTAGTTGACTGAATTTGTTAGAAGTATTTAATTACATTGGAGAACTATCTGGGAGGGACAGGAAAAGTTTGAAGTATTTGAATGTCTTCTGGATTAAGATTTTAATATGTGATTTTTTTTGAAAATGAAGCAAGTCATTTTATGTGCTGTAGTTTACCTGTTTTCTTTTACTGTAACAGTGACTTTGATGAAACAGCTAAGCAAAACTGTCAAGGATTTAAAAGATGCAGTTTATTGCCCTAACTACTGGAAAAACCTGGCTTTGAGAGGATTGGGGGCTTCTCTGCTAACAGTTACCTGGCAACCCTTTCTGTTTTTACAGACCCAGAAATCTGAGTAAAGGAGACACCCTTGAGCTGTTGAGTCTCTTTCCTGAAATCCTATTCTCAGTGAAACTCCTGGGAAGATTAGAGTTTCCAAGTACTGAAATTACTTGGTAAAACCTGAAGTAGTGCACTGTGACCAATTCATAGAGACACAAATCCAAGTTGGTTTGAATTAGAACTGGACACATATTATCAATCTATGATTTTGTGGTAGGTTCGGCTTCGTGGACAAGAAAAGGTGGACATGAGAAGTTGCCACATTCCATCTTTAGTTTCTGGATCTTTGGCCATTCTAGATCATTTGACTTTGTTTTTATAAGAAAACACCATCTCTGCAGAGAGTTTTCTCTTTGTGTTGTGAGAGTGTGTCTGTGAGGGGATCCAGGGATATAGTTTAGTCCTAAAACACAGCTACAATGTTAATTTGTTGCTGTCATTTGTTTTAAGAATAAGTTTTGTTTATACTAAGTGGATGAAGGTCATTCAAAGAAGCCTAGTGGATGTTTGCTATGTTTTGGACAAGAGTACAAAAGGGTGGAATTGGACAATTAACACATTTATACAAATGGTGCAATTGGTTGAGTTGGGGCTTGATTTATCTGTGCATTCTGGGAGGAATCGTTACAACAGACTTTTGTTGAGAGAACAGATGCAGTTGAGGATAATGTTTGATGTTATTGTGTGAATGGAATTCCAAAAGGTGCCTGCAAACGTGTCATATAACAAGCTTGTTAGCAAAGTCAAAGATTATATGTAGTAGCAGTGTGGTTGTTAGATTTGAGTAATGGCAAATAGAATGTGGTGAGAGACAATTGTTTTTCCTACCAAGTACGTAGTATGGTTTCCCTGTGTTGTGTTAGAGTCCCAGCTTAAGTTTAGATGTTAATACAGAGCAATTTCAGAACTTGACAGTGACACATGATTGTGAACTGTGAGGAGGTTAGGGATAGTATCACAATCCCAGGCTAGACAGGCAAATTTCTGTTACCATCCCAGCCAAGTAGGTCACCAAATTCCATTAAAACTTTGTCTTCTCACCAAATAATTTAAACCTTTCAGTTTTGAAATGGGACCTTGGAACTTTGTCTGCTCTAAATCAGATTGAACAACTCATTTCCCAGTTCAGTCTCTCTTCCTGAGACTGGATTCTACTGAATTCACACAAAGCTGGGCATCTGTCTGAAAGCATGACTCCACATTAGCTTCTTGCAGCCATCGTTCTGTCTACTCACTCTTGGACTGTGTTCAGTGACCCTTCAATTGTTTCAGACACTTCAAGAGCATCTTGTCCTTCTTATTAAGCAGAATTAAATGGAGCCAGCAATGTGATATCCTCTGCTCCTAATGTTACCATCTTCACAGCAAACCATTATATAGAAAATGGATTTTATCAAAATAAACTTCAAGACAGTGTAGATGGGTTGGTAGAATGAAGCATACATTTAATGCGACAAAATGTGAAACAATACATTTTGGAAAGAAGAGCAAGGAGAGGTAACACAAATAATGTATGTAGTTCTAACAGGAGCAGTGCTAACCTACACCAACGGTGTATGGGCTTAAATCAGTAATGTTGGTAGGGCAGATTGAAAAAGTGGTTAAAAATGCAAGTGGTATCTTAAGCTGAGTAAATAGAAATATTCAGGCCTGGATTTTCAGCCAAGGAGACTCTACAGTCCTTTTAAAGAAGACTTGTAGAGTCATAGAGATGTACAGCACAGAAACACACCCTTCGGTTCAACTTGTCCATGCCGACCAGATATCCCAACCCACCTGCCAGCATCCGGCACATATCCCTCCAAACCCTTCCGCTTCATATACCCATCCAAATGCCTTTTAAATGTTGCAATTGTATTAGCTTCCATCGCTTCCTCTGGTATCTCATTCCATGAATTACCACCCTGAGTGAAAAGGTTGCCTCTTAAGGTCTCGTTTATATCTTTCCCCTCTCACCCTAAACCTATGCCCTCTCGTTCTGGATTCCCCCACTCCAGGGAAGAGACTTTGTTTATTTATCCTGTCCATGCCGCTCATGATTTTATAAACATTGATAAGGTCACCCTTCAGCCTCCAACACTCCAGGGAAAATAGCCCCGGCCTGTTCAGCCTCTCCCTATAATTCAAATCCTCCAACCCTGGCAACATCCTTGTAAATCTTTTCTGAACCCTTTCAAGTTTCACAACATCTTTCCGATAGGAAGGAGACCAGAATTGCACACAATATTCCAACAGTGGCCTAACCAATGTCCTGTACAGCCGCAACATGACCTCCCAACTCCTGTACTCAATACTCTGACCAATAATGAAAAGCACACCAAACACCTTCTTCACTATCCTATCAATCAGCGATTCCACTTTCAAGGAGCTATGAACCTGCACTCCAAGGTCTCTTTGTTCAGCAATATTCCCTAGGACCTTACCATTAAGTGTATAAGTCCTGTTAAGATTTGCTTTCCCAAAATGCAGCACCTCACATTTATCTGAAATAAACTCCATCTGCCACTTCTCAGCCCATAGGCCCATCTGATCAAGATCCCATTGTAATCTGAGGTAAACTTCTTCGCTGTCCACTACACCTCCAATTTTGGTGTCATCTGCAAACTATACTTCTTAAGCTTACATCCAAATCATTTATATAAACAATGAAAAGTAGTGGACCCAGCACCGATCCTTGTGGCACTCCACTGATCACTGGCCTCCAGTCTGAAAAACAACCCTCCACCACCACCCTCTGTCTTCTATCTTTGAGCCAGTTCTGTATCCAAATGGCTAGTTCTCCCTGGATTCTGTGAGATCTAACCTTGCTCACTAGTCTCCCATGGGGAACCTTGTCGAACGCCTTACTGAAGTCTATATAGATCATATCTACCGCTCTGCCCTCATCAATCCTCTTTGTTACTTCTTCAAAAAACTCAATCAAGTTTGTGAGACATGATTTCCCACGGACAAAGCCATATCTCTAATCAGTCCTTGCCTTTTTGAATACATGTACATCCTGTCCCTCAGGATTCCTTCCAACAACTTGCCCGCCACTGACATCAGGCTCACTGGTCTATAGTTCCCTGGCTTGTCCTTACCACCCTTCTTAAACTGTGGCACCACGTTAGCCAACCTCCAGTCTTCCGACACCTCACTTGTGACTAACGATGATCCAAATATCTCAACAAAGAGCACAGCAATAACTTATCTAGCTTCCCACAGAGTTCTAGAGTACAGCTGATCAGGTCCTGGGGATTTATCCACTTTTATGCATTTCAAGACATCCAGCACTTCCTCCTCTGTAATATGGACATTTTTCAAGATGCCACCATCATTTCCCTACATTCTATATGTTTCATGTCCTTTTCCATAGTAAATAGTGATGCAAAATATTCATTTAGTGTCTGCCCCACCTCCTGCGGCTCCTCGTAAAGGCCGCCTTGCTAATCTTTAAGGGGCCCTATTCTCTCCCTCGTTACCCTTTTGTCCTTAGTGTATTTGTAAAAACCCTTTGGATTCTCCTTAACTCTATTTGCCAAAGCTATCTCATGTCCCCGTTTTGCCCTCCTGATTTCTCTCTTAAGTAAACTCCTACTTTCTTTATACTCTTCTAAGGATTTACTCGATCTATCCTGTCTATAACTGATATATGCTTCCTTCTTTTTCTTAACCAAATTTCAATTTCTTTAGCCATCCAGCATTCCCTATACCTACCAGCCTTTCCTTTCACCCTAACAGGAATATACTGTCTCTGGACTCTCGTTATCTCATTTCTGAAGGCTTCCCATTTTCCAGCCATCCCTTTACCTGCGAACATCTGTCCCCAATCGGCTTACAAAAGTTCTTCCCTAATACCATCAAAATTGGCCTTCCTCCAATTTAGAACTTCAACTTTTAGATCCGGTCTGTCCTTTTCCATCACTATTTTAAAATGATCAGAATTGCGGTTGCTGGCCCCAAAGTGCTCCCCAACTGACACCTCAGTCATTTGTCCTGCCTTATTTCCCAAGAGTAGGTCAAGTTTTGCACCTTCTCTAGTAGGTACATCCACATACTGAATCAGAAAAGTTTCTTGTAGACACTTAACAAAGTCCTCTGCATCTAAAACCTTAACACTATGGCAGTCCCAGTCTATGTTTGGAAAGTTAAAATCCTCTACCATGACCACCTTATTATTCCCACAGATAACTGAGACTGTTGGAATCTGATTCTGGATCCCTGCCCCATTTCTCCAGTGACGTTTTCCAACCTGAAGCCTTTCCCAGACTGTTTTAATGGATTACCTTGAGCAGTCCAGGTCTAGCTGACCAAATAAGAGAAGGTATCTAGCTCCTCAGCTATTGGTTCGACCTCAGGCACACTCAGCAATCCAGATGCAAATTGCACTACTTTAAATTTGCTTTTTCTCTTGAGTTTCCTTTCAAACATATTTACATATCACTGAACACACACAAACTGCCACAAATGAATGCATTCTGACAGTGGTTTCAAATGTAATCTTTTTCAAATTACCTTACAAATATTCATTTATATGATTCAGGATGGTAACCAGCTGAAAATGGCTCATTCCACAGTATAAGCACTAATTAAGGATTAGTTGAGTGAGAATTGATTGTGTGAATAAGGAGAGCAATTGGGATGTGGGTTTTCTGGAGTGTGACAAACTAAAATAAAACTTTCACAGCAAATGTAAATACTATTATCCTCTAGTATACAACAACTATAGGCACCATACTTGACTCCTTACACCCCTGGACTCCTGATCACCAGATCATGCACTGCCCAAACAAGATTCAAACAATTCCACCACCCTTACTCCGTCCATCCATCCATCCCTTGGCGTCCCTCACCTGATTTTCCCTGTGTCCCTGCCAAACGCCCTATCTTCCAGCTCGACTGAAATCAAAACATTCCCCTGATGCCTACCCCTTTCCTGGATCCCAGTAACCTCCCTCCAACCTCTTGTTGGTTATCTTAACTTCAGTCAAATTGTTCCAGAAACTCCAGTGCAACCTGGCAGAAGCTCCCTACCCTACCCTACCCTGCAGGATAAATTAATGCAGTGATGGATGAAGATGGTTCCTTGTTGACTTAGCCCTTCATATTTCACCAAAAACGAAAATGCTGAGCAGACAGGTGAAGAACTATGACAATGAGAGGCAGACAGAACTGGAACAATCAGATGATCATTTTTTCCACTAGCTTTGGATTTTTTTAAAAAAAGAGAAACTGCATGAAATTATAATATTAAATCTTTTTATTTCTTGAGCAGCTACGTATTTCTAGCATTTTATTTTTAAATATTATCTCACACTTTTAGCGTGAGGATAGTTTTCTCTTTTTGTTTGTACCAATCACAGACATCCTGGACCTTTTTACTTTCTGCAGTGCAGCACTGAAGATGTGTCATGTGCAGCAGATTATTCTTACAAACCTGTAGTCTCACGTCTATCAACGAATCCTTAGCAAGTGAACTTTACCGAGCTACTGAACGTCTTCCTTTTATGAAGTCAGTTAATTGTGTACTTTTTGGTTCATCGGTGTTAAACAGTAGTTGGTGATTGGTTGTTTCCAGTGACAAAAGTGTGCTTGATCGTGCTCTGCTTTCCATTCTCATTGAGTGAAATATTGTCCACCACTGTGCCCCACTAACAGGAAAGGAGCCATTTTGTGAAATTTAAATGGCAACCTGTTGTCCAAACAATCCGAACTATACGGAATTAATATGCCAGTCTTTCCCAAATTCTTTACTGGTGTGGAACCATTTTAATGCCTTCGACTTCGTGTGACTCCGGGTGGAAATTTGAGTCATTGAGGGCGGTGAGTTGTTGGGGACAGGGAGAGTTCCTTTAGTTGAGCCATGACGGAGAGGAAGAAAGGCCTTCATTGTATCAACAGATGAGAAAGGCCCCATCTTCCCTCTCTCACCTCCTCACCCTCCCTCCCCTTTGATCCCCTCATCAAAATTCAGTTTCTCCAAAAACAGAGCAGACACCTCTCCTTTCAGGCTTAATGTGGTGTCAATCAGCATTCCTTGAGTAGTCAATTCGGCAATGCCCACCAATAAGAAATAAGCAAGCACTTAAAGGGCTCCTGCGACTGTCAGAAATCATGCTGGAGCTGGTGACTCCAAAACCTCTTCTAGACACACCATTTGGAAAGCCCTGAAATGCATCATGTAGAATATTCTGAGGGCATGCCCTATTTGCTACTAACAAAGTAAACCATTTTCCTCGCTGATGTTTATGTGATGGTGAGATGAACACTTTATCAGTATTACTGTTGAGCTTTCTTATTTGGACTTTGAATTGAAAGGGTTCAATGTGTTTGAAATGGATAGGTTTGAACACGCTTGGATCTTTTGATCGTTTGGGTGCATGCTCTTATGAGGTTATATTGAAAGAAAATAAAGAGTATTTTTCAAGGCAGGATTTTTTTAAAGCTACCTGTTTGTCTTCGTGGTGCTGTCAGAGACTTGCTACATGAACCTGTGAAGCTATGATTACGGCGATGTTCTCTGGAGCGCATGTCTTTAAGCTCATCCACATTATCAGTGGGAATGCAGAGTGGATAAGGCAAGGGAAGTGAACAAACAGAGGTACACACGTGGAACTGGAAATAGAGCAACATTTGCCTAGTCATTCAGTTGCTCTGCTCATCGAAGGTGTTTTACATAGTGACACCCAAGCCGGGTGGGTGAGATTGTAAATTACATATTGAAGCAAAGCTTGTAGTCAGTGGTGAAGGGATGACACCCACTGCTGACCGTGACTTACCCACAGATTTAATTGGCTTTATATTGTGGATTTTCCCCTGCTTTGACATGAGTTTCAGTCTGTTGACATCTGTCCAGAACCAACTAAGCTATCACGACCGAAACCTCTATGGCAATATCTAATTTTCCTAATTTCATCGTTGATACCTCAGGAAGCCACAACATTTTCTCCAACTTCACTCAAGTGTAATGCCCTTGCTAAGCTGTGCGGTGTGTGCGGCTGCACAGTAGGCTAAAAGGCACCATGCAGTTCTGGTCCTAGGATAAATACTGTACTTACGTTTCCATGCGGAAAGATAAAGGGCCATGCATGGTAAAAAAGAAGCCACACAGATTCATTCACTTTTAAAGAGAACATTGCTTCTTCAAACATATTTTGTTTTTAAAAAGTAAACATGTTTTCTCATTTTCACTGTGACAGAGATGGATAGAAAGAGATAAGATATGTTTTCAGATTTATTATCATAAAGTATATTCACACAATAAGTTAACTGAACGTCAACAGGTGCAAATTTTTGTGAGTGCATTCACACTGGGGCTGAAATTCTTCAGTTTTATTTGCAGGACTGTATGAAGTTATCAAGGGTATCATTTCCCCAGTTAATGACAGATATGGGAAAAAAGGACTAGTGACAGCAAAGCATCGTGTTGCAATGGTTCAACGTGCTCTGGAGACCTCAGACTGGATTACCCAGGACCCTTGGGAGAGTCAGCAGGAACAATGGGTGGAGACTGTAATGGTGCTGAGGTAAAACTCTTTTCGCTTCTTTTGACACAAGCAGATAGCTTTTTCTGCCTTAAAACCAATTTTGGATCTGTGGTGTGCTTTCATTTTAGAAGTTGGGTTACTCATTAATCTACAGCAAAATGGATTAGCAAAATGATGGATCACAAAGATCTCTGAGGTGGCAACTGTGCCTCCCAAACGCAAACACTTTAATTGAATTTGTGAATAACTGCGCAATAATTAGTAATTTCCCTTTCCTTGCTATGTTTCGCTGTCCAAGATGACTTTGTTTAGTTTAAATTGGGACATATTTGAATAGTGATGAGGAACAAAATGAACACATGAAACAGATCAAAATTTATTTTGGAGATATGAAGATGACATTGATTTTGAATTCTGAAGATATGAGAAGAAGCAGAAGCCATTGGCCATGTCTTAGCCATGTTTGCTGTATCCAAACATTTCTGTCTCTCGCTGTACCTTTAAACCTCTGTAATTTCCACCAGACTAACAACACGGGGGCGGCACGGTGGCACAGTGGTTAGCACTGCTGCCTCACAGCACCAGGGACCTGGGTTCAATTCCCGCCTCAGGCGACTGACTGTGTGGAGTTTGCACATTCTCCCCGTGTCTGTGTGGGTTTCCTCCGGGTGCTCCGGTTTCCTCCCACAGTCCAAAGATGTGCGGGTCAGGTGAATTGGCCATGCTAAATTGCCCATAGTGTTAGGTAAGGGGTATATGTTGGGGTATGGGTGGGTTGCGCTTCGGCGGGTCGGTGTGGACTTGTTGGGCCGAAGGGCCTGTTTCCACACTGTAAGTAATCTAATCTAAAAAAAACACTTCGAGTTAGTTCTGTGTGGGTATTTCAATCTTCTTGAACATCTATAATTTTAAATTTTCCACACCTTCTATTGCATTCTGAAAGAGGGTCACTGGACATTAAATCTGCTTTCTCTCCACAAATATTGCTGGATCTGCTAATCTTTTCCTGCAATTTCCAACTTTGTATCTCACTGAACACCTTTTCGTTTCTTCAGCATCCTAAAATCTAGACTCAGTAAAAGTCTGAAATCATGTACCAGCCACAGTAAGAAATATTAACATATAATGACCACAGACTAATATGTTCCATAATCTGGTTTTACAATAGCTTTGTTCCTCATCACTCTTAATTGTATCAAATTATCTAAGGTAATCTAATTTTTCTGTAGATTTTGAAAATTTATTTTCAATCACTCATCTGCCCCCATTACATATTGTCCAAGTATTTCCTTATGTGATGGTTTGCATTGAGACATGAAATGCTGTATGGTGGAGGAGGAGGGTATTCAGCCCACCATGTCTGTGGTGGCTGTGTAAAACATATCTAGTTCCAGCTTCCATATTCTAATAACCCTTTCTGTCAAAACAATGTTCGAACTAACCCCTTTGTTCTTGCAAGTGTCTTGAGTTTGTTCCCTTCATTGGCAAGGTGGTGAAAGCAATTTATTTATTATTTATCCTCTCTGAAGTTTTTCTCTGTTGTGAATATCTATTAGATTCCCTCTTCTACTTCCCATGTACTACTGAAAAAGCTGCAATTTTTGAGGATTCCTGCATCATCTTTTGTCCTTGTATCAACTTCACAAATCTTTTCGTGGCTCCAATATCTTTCCTGTAATAGAGTACCAGAACTGTAAACTGTGCTCCCACTTATAGCATGGTGGCTCAGTGGTTAGCACTGCTGCATCGCAGCACCAGGGTCCCAGGTTCAATTCCAGCCTCGGGAGACTGTCTGTGGGGAGTTTGCACATTCTCTCCATGTCTGCGTAGGTTTCCTCTGGGTGCTCTGGTTTCCTCCCACAGTCCAAAAATGTGCCAGTCAGGTGAATTGGCCACGTTAAATTGCCCATACCGTTATGTGCATTCGTCAGATGGAAATTGGTCTGGTTGAGTTACTCTGTGGAAGGTTGATGTGGACTGGTCAGGCCTGTTTTCACATTGCAGGGAATCTAATCTAAATATCTGACACAAATTCAACCTTGCTTACTTTTTTACATACATTGCTCTTGATATAACAACTGCTGGAAAATCTCGCAGCTGTAGAGAGAAGTAAAGTTGGTGTTTCAAGTGAGATGCACTTCTTCACTTCCAGGTGTGTTTTGAATGAGTGCAAGTTTATGAAGGATGAGAGACCACCCAGGGAGCAAGGAGTGGTCAAATGTCCAGTTAATAGTCACAGGTGAGGGTTTCTGTAGCAAATGAGCACATGGAGTTGTGGGAATGAGGATCCAGACAATGGTATAGAAATTACCAACTTTGGTTCACTCAGTCAGCTACCAGGAAGACAATAGCATTGATTACTAAGAAGTATAAACATCAGGATATCCAGTTTGAGCTTTTCTATCTTTTTTATTTGTTCATTCACAGGATGTGGGCGTAGCTGCTTGGCAGCATTTATTGCCCATCCCTAATTGCCAAGAGGGCAGTTAAGAGTCAGCCACATTGTTGTGGATCCAGTCACATTTAGGCCAGACCAGGCAGATTTCCTAAAGGACATCAGTGAACCAGATGAGCTTTTAGGACAATTGACAGGAGACACATGATTGCTATTAAGCCAACTGCATATTCCAGATTTTTTTCTTAAATTCATATTTCACCTACTGCCAGGGTAGGATCTAAATACATGTCCCCAGAATATTGGTCTGGGTTCTAAGTGAACCACTCGGCTACTGTCTTGCATAATTGTTGGCAGGGCACCTTTCCACTACTGAAGTATCAGGTCTGACAGCTACGTTCAACTGGGTGTGGCATAAAGGAGACCACAAAACTGGAATCAATGGAATAAAGGAGCCCTAGTAAAACTGGAATGAATGGAATAAAGGAGCCTGAGCAAAACTGGAATCAATGGGAATCGGGGGCAAACTCTCTGCTGGTTGGAGTCATACCTGACACATAGGAAGATGGTTTTGGTTGTTGGAGGTCAGTCATCTCAGCTCCAGGACATCGCTGCAAGAGTTTCTCAGAGTAATGTCTTAGGCCCAACCATCTTTAGTTGCCTAATCAATGAACTACCCTCCATCATAAGATCAGAAGTGGGGATATTCGCTGATGATTGGACAATGTTCAGCACCATTCACAACTCCTCAGGTACTGAAATAATCCGTGTTCAAGTGGACAATATCCAGCCTTGGGCTGACAAGTGGCAAGTAACAGTCATGCCATACAAATACCAGACTATGTCCATCACACCTAAGAGACAATCTAACCACCATCCCTTGACATTCAATGATGTTACTACCACTGAATCCCTCACCACCAAAATCCTGGGGGTTACCATTGACCAGATTCTCACCTGGACTCACCATATAAACACAGTGGCTACAAGAGCAGTCCAGAGGTTTGGAATATCGCAGTGAGTAACTCACTTTATGATTCGACAAAGCCTATCTGCCTACAAGGCAGAAGCCAGGAGTGTGATGGAATACTTCCCACTTGCCTAGATAGGAGCAACTCCAACAACACTCAAGAAGTTAGGCAGCATCTGAGACAAAGCAGCCCACTTGATTGGCATTACATCTACATAGCACCCACACCCTCTACCACCAACTCTCAATAGCAGCAATGTGTACCATCCACAAGGTGCAATACAGACCAAAGATCCTCAGTCAGCACCTTCTTAAACCCACAATCACATCCAACTAGAAGGACAAGGGCAGCGAGTGCATGGGAACACCATCACCTGAAAGTTCTTCTCCAAGCTACTCACCATCCTGACTTGGAAATAAAATGTCGTTCCTTCACAGACACTGGATCAAGATCCTGGAATCCGAGCCCTCTCCCGCGCACCAACCCCCCGAAAAAAAAGGCATTGTGAGTTGACCCACAGCAAGTGGACTGCAGCAATTCAAGAAGGCAGTTCACCAACACTCTTGGACTACTAGGGATGGGAAATAAATGCTGGCCAGCCAGAGATGGTCTCATCTCACAAATAAATAAAAATAAGTATATACATGAGAGTGAGGAGAGAACATTACCATGCTTGCCTAGAATGTTCTGTGTGATTGAACAAGCCTGCAGACATTTTCATTGTTTAGACTGAGCGTCATGAAGACGACAACTTGGGCAAGATATTTGAGAGTCACTGCTGCCCTTGGGGATGTAATGAGTACCATCTACATCTACAAGGGTGTTGGAAATGAAAAATATTCTGAATTTTATTTGCAATCCCAACCTTGTTCTCCATTGCAACACTCGATGTCTTGTATTATAGTCTAACTACAGGATCTCACTATGCAACCACCTGTCAGAAGAGGCACAAAAAAAAATCCTTGCTCTATTTGTCTTCGCCTGTTGTGTTCTTTCCTGTGAAGGAAAACAAAACTTCAGATGACTGTTTCTGAGGAATTGTGATTTGGAGACGCTGGTGTTGGACTGGGGTGTACAAAGTTAAAAATCACACTACGCCAGGCTATAGCCAGACTATAACCCGGTGTTGTGTGATTTTTAACTCTGAGGAATTAGCCACTGTTTGTCAATTAGGAATGACCAGAGCTTGTCAAAGGTGTTACACAAATGCAAATTTTTCCTTTCTCTCAACACAGAAGATGTCATAAGTCACTCATCGCCTCAACTGGACAAAAAATTACAGTGACAAAAAGACTTCTGCAGTCTATGATTCATTGCAATGACACCATTCTTCAAGGGCACTTCAAACTCTGACTGATTCTTGAATTTTTTTTTGAAAAGGGGGAAATAATTACCTTTAAGAATTTTCAGGATGAACAGTAGTGAGTATGATTGTCATAATAAATTCTCAGAGCTCTGTAATGTAAAATGTATATGCCAATATAGAACAGAGCTCTGATCATTGCAGCGATGCTTTTTAAAAAAGGCTTGACTATTATCAGTACAGAGCATTTTCTCCACAGTAAATGATCATTTCCAGCATTGGCTGTTGCTATCGTATGCGTGTTAACTGTTACGATACAATTGCAGATACCATGAATCACAACTGTATACAGGATAAGGACAGTGTACAATTTGGAGCTAAAATTCAATGCTGCAGTCCCCGTATTATCAAAGTGTTTGATGCTTTGCTTGTCGACTTTCTGGCTATTAGGTAACGTACTGATAAGCTTAGTAAACTCATTTTTCCAAATGCTGATACCAGTTCAGCCTTTAGATTGGAATCCTGCCCTTTGAGCAAGCTGATAAATGCAATTCACGTGTCCAACGATTATATTTTAGAAGCTGCTTTTGTCATTTGAATGGGCACGCTGGACCTGCAGAACCAATTTCTGATCCAAATCCAAATTAAATTTTTTATTTGGTTCATGGAGTTCAAAGCATTGCTGAATTAGTGCTGAGCTGGAAAGCTTCTGGGCAGGCTTATTGCAGTCTCTCTGACACACACAGTAATTCAAACGAGTAGTGACAGGAGCATTGTGACTGAGGGTGTGAATAATCAATCTGGTGCAGCATTGAGATATCCATCGGATGCTCTGCTTCAGTACTGCAGTGAGGAGACGAGCTTCTCTCAAGGAAATCTATTTGAGCCAGAGGGAACTACAGTTGGCTTCATGGTTGACTGAAGCTCAGTATCTAACAGTGGCTTTTTTCCACTAGTAGCACCTTTTGCAAACCAGAATGTTTTCATTAGAGAATGATTCAAGGCACTTTGAGGACATTAATAAATTTATTGAAACTGTGATTTGGTTAAAATAGGAATTTTCTAGTGGTTATATTATCAGAAACCTGGTTGTGCTGAATATTGTTCAGTTTTATCTAGTAGTTCACCTGCCAGATTTCAATCACACCACCATCTCCACCATTGGTAGTTGTACCTTTTTTAGCTGTGTTGAC
The DNA here is from genome assembly GCF_020745735.1 of Hemiscyllium ocellatum. Classification (NCBI taxonomy): domain Eukaryota; kingdom Metazoa; phylum Chordata; class Chondrichthyes; order Orectolobiformes; family Hemiscylliidae; genus Hemiscyllium; species Hemiscyllium ocellatum. Next base: position 63,292,702 of record NC_083413.1, on the reverse strand, counting down.
CATGAGTGAATGGAACTCCATCCCTCAACTTCTCCCCCCTATCTTTTTAACCTTTCGTTCTGCATTTAAGATTCTCCTTAACTCGTTTTTTTAAAAAATCAAAAGGAGACGGGGTGGAAGTGGGGAGGGGTGGGATGAACTTAAAATGATCACCAACACCATTGAAACGGTGCTTGGTAAATTATTGGAACAGAAGGATGATAAGTCCCCAGAACTGGATGGCCTAGGTCCTGGGGTCTTTAAGGAAGTGGTGGGATAGAAAGTAGATATGTTGATTATAATCTTCCAAACTTCCTGAGTTTCTGGAAGGATCCCAGTGAGTGTGGTTAGTAGGAAATGTAGCACCTTTTATTCAAGGAGAGGAGGAAGGCAGAAAGCCGGAAACTAAAGGTCAGTTAGTCAAATAGAACATAGAACATTACAGTGCAATACAGGCCCTTCAGCCCTCGATGTTCCACGGCCCTGTGAAATCAATCTGAAGCCCATCTAACCTACACTATTCCGTTCTCGTCCATATGCCTATCCAATGACCATTTAAATGTCCAGTAAAGTTGGCGAGTCTACTACTGTTGCAGGCAGTGCACTCCATGCACTGAATATTTGTCATTGAGAAAAGTCCATTATTAGAAATTTATAGTATGGTACATGGAAAATCACAATGTGATCAGGCAATAAGTAGTGTCAGACAAAGTAACGTCGTGGTGGGTTGTGGGGAACCCATAGATGTGGTGCATTTGGATTTCCAAAAAGCATTTGATGAAATGCCACTTCAAAGTTTGCTGCACAGGGTAAGAGCATGTGGTTTAAGGGATAGTACATTATCATGAATAAAGGATTGGTCAGGTTTCAAAGCAGAAGTTGGGATAAATGGATAATTTTCAGAGTGGCAAGCTGTCAGTAATGGAGTCCCACAGAGATCAGTGCTGTGTCCTCCACTGTTTACAATCTAAATCAATGTTTTAGGTGACTGGGCCAAATATATTAGAAGGTAATACATTTGGACACTTTCTTATTGCCAACAACACCAAGATAGACAGGAGAATAAATTGTCAAGAGGAAGTAGAGAGTATGCAAAGAAATTTAGACAGGTTGTTAATCGGCAATATGAAAAAACACCATATGTTTAAATTAAGAGACATTGCAGGACTCTGTGACTAAGGGATGTGGATGACTTGGTACGTATATCACCGGAAGGTTATTATGCAGCTATAGCAAGTGATTAGGAAGGCAAATGGAATGTTATTATTTATTACAAGGAGAATGAGAATATAAAGGTAGGGAATCTTTATCAAAGCAATACTGGGCTGTAGACAGTTCAGAGTAAGTTCACTCAACTTATTGCTGAGATGAAAGGCTTAATGAAGAAAAGTTGAAGAGGTTAGGCCTATATCCATTGATGTTTAGAAGAATGAGAGTTGATCTTATTGAAACTAACAAAATCTCGAAGGGACTGTGATACCTGGAAGAATGTTAGGCAAACGTGAGAACTGCAGATGCTGGAAGTCAGAGTTTAGATTAGAGTGGTGCTGGAAAAGCTCAGCAGGTCAGGCAGCATCTGTGGAGCAAGAAAATTGACGTTTTGGGCAAAAACCCTTCATCAGGAATCATGGGGGAATGTTCCCTCTTGTAGAGAAATTAGCACCAAGGCACTTAGTTTGAGAGGTTGTAAGGCATGTCGGGAGATTTCTTTTCTCTGAAGATAATTAGAACGTGGAATTCTTTTCTCCAGAATTTTAGTTTATTCAAGTCTGAGTTAGATTAACAATTGATAGGCAAGGGAGTGGCGAGTTATTGGGTGCAGACAGGAAAGTGTAGATCAGGCCACAACTGGATCAGCCTTGATTTTATGGATTGGTGGAGCATCTTGAAGTGTCTAATGATCTGCTTCAGCCCCTGTGTGCCTCTTTGACAAAGCTATTCTTTGTTCCTTCTTAATCTTTCCTTATGTGGCATGGCATCAACTGATGTTTGCTTACACTCTTCTCAAGTGTTTTGGGATTGTTCTGTTAAAAGCACTGTATAAGTACAAGTAAATGTAGCATGATAAATTAGATGCTGCTGTTTGTACATCTGATCCATAGATGCAATTCCCTTGCTTATAAACAGTTTCTTTCAGATTATAATGTTAAATATTGCAGGTTCTGAAAAGGCTTGCCCTATTTTTATCCATGTGAACTGATTTAGTATTTAGTTCTCTTTTTAAACTAGCCATGCAGGAACAAGAATAATACAGAATGTTTACATGGACTACTGAAAGAAATAAAACTTGACTCTTGGATGCCAGGGAGGAGAGTTTGAAAGTTCTATTTGGACATTTTCTTAATGTTAATGGAATGTGGTCAGGGATTGTTTTGATTTCATAACAGTATAGACTTGAAATCTGCTGAAGTATTGAGGCAGTGTTGAAATTGTAACGCAACTGGCTGAAGTTTTAATGTAGTAATTGATTAGTGCAGTAATTGATTACTGCAGTGATTTTTAAATCTGATTGCCACTAGAGGGTGTTATGCAATTGTGGTGTGAGAAATAAAGCAAGATGACATATTTCGGGTGGTGAAATCTTTGCTTGCCCACATTGGATTAAGGCTTTCTAAAGGCTTCCAGAGTTTTCTCCCCCTCCCCATTTCTATCACTTCCTTTTAAATTATCTCAACCTCTTTAAATGGAAATGCCAATGAATATCCCTGTCTCAACCTAGAGTTCCCTCGATTATACTTATCTCAGTCCAGACTTGGCATTGTTAATAGTTACGCCAGATGGTTTTCCCCTGAAGGATTAAGTGCTAGTCACACTTGACTTTTCAGACCAGATTTGCATAAATGATTGGACTAGTAGCTAGTCCAAACAGCTTACAATATCGTTAGGGTTACTGTTCTCTTATAAAGTCATTTGTGCATATGCCTTGGTTTCTATTGCAATTTAAACTATATATAATTCATGTACCAGCTCTTACAGTAAATGAGACTAAAATTTGTGGATATTATTCCATTGTGATACATCTGAAATAAGTATTTCTCACAAACGTACCTGCTTAATCTGCAGAGTTTACTGTGGTGAAGGAGATCAAGGAAACAGTTTGCCATTGAGCAATACAAGAGAAAATTTGTTACAGCTTTTGTAAAATCTCTCATTTAACCAACAACTATGCGCTGAAGTTGGCTAATAACTAATTAAAACCTGAAGTGATGCCTTGTACTCTTTGTTCAGAGTTTGCTATGTATTGTAATAATCTCCTTGCACGTCTTTCATTGGATTATCAAAAACACTGGTCTTGCTGTATTCCTTTCTGTTTTTGCAGGCACCATTACAATGTGTTGTTTCATCAATATCACACTAAGAATGGAACGTCTCCAGAAAGCTCCAAAGCTCTAAAACAGGCGGATTTGTCCAATGCTCAGTCAGGTCAGTACTTTTTTTTTCCCAAGAGTTTATTTTCTCCAGACTTTTGGGATTTCACATGCTCGTTTTTCGCTTTCTTTCTAGACCTTCTCCCAACATCAAGTTCCCTAGATAAAAATACTCATCCTTCTATGTACTTTGGATCTGCAGCCCCATACATACTTCACCTGAGAGGCTAGATTTACATGTGCAAGTTGACATTGACTGCCACTGGGCTGTTCCACTGTGGGGGCATCAGAACCAAAACTGACATCCCTCACTAATTGTATTTGTGGGCACTTCGCTCTACAGAGATAAGGATGAAACTCCTGGAGTCAGCGTTACTCCCTACTCTCTCATCAACTAATGATAGATCCTACAGTGAGTGCAGTGGTTCAAGAAGGCAACTTACCACCACCTTCTCAAGGGCGACTAAGCATTGGCAATAAGCATTGGCCTAGCTAGTGATTCCCGATTTCTCATGAATGAACCAAACAAAAGTGCCATTTATTGCTCCCAAAGTACAATTTCTGACTGAGGACAGAACAGGGATCAAATCTGGGGGACCTATTTGGTCTGAATGTGCCATACCGACTAGCTAAACACTCAAGACATTTGGGAACCATTTACCTTTGTTCTTCTTTTGATCAAAAGAGCCTTTTCCTACCTGATGAATTTGTGGCTGTCCTCCCAACTGGCATGATTATTTTTTTCAAAACCTAGGATATCCAAAGCATTAAAAGCTCTGCCTTTCTCTCTTCCTATTTAGCTGTGAACTTGCTAATTTAAGCTGTATAAAACATTTTCAAGGCTAGATAGAAAAACTAATCCATTTTGAGTGGCAGCGAGTATGACAACACTTCTGAAGAAACTGTTAGGTAATAGTGTTAACAAATTCTCAGCACTCTACTCCTCTGCTGTAACCTTTTCAAATTGGACGTCAGTATTCTGGTTTTGGAGTAAATTGGCCCAGATTTTGCTAGTGTGCCTTGTCAGTTAGAATTTTTCTCTTGTCCTTCATCTGACAATGTTTTGTTGCACAAGTTGTTGAAAGTCCAACCTGATAATGCCAGCAAAGCATCTGGGACCTTTGTGAATGATCGGATTAATAGTCTATCTCCTTTACCCTGAAGTTTTAAGAATTGAGTGGAGAAAGGAGTTATGTGAAGGGGAGTCCAATTGGGTGTGCAAATTGAAATAAAAAGGGGGAGGATTAGCTTGAGAGGAAGAAAGGCAAGCAGGCAAGTATCAATGTTTTATAAGTGATATGCATATATGGCTTAGCTGTGGAACAAAGTTGAATTCTCTTTTTAGGTTGGAGATGTTGATTTGGTGTTGCAGAAGTGTAAATCCTCTAATTGAACATCTACAGATATAATTTTGAGGAGCAGCCCTCACTGCTAATTAATGCAGAGGTGCAAGAATTCCACAAAGTTTATGGAGTAGTTGAGGCGAGTGGCCATTATGACAAAGATTATGGTGGAGCAGAGTAGGTCATCCAGCAACTTGTGACAAGAATTTATAATTCCCGAATATCTGTTCTCCATCATAAGTTGCTAGACTGTTTCCACATTAAGGGCAAGCATCATTAACATCTTTTTTTTAGAAATAGGATCAGTCTGAACATTGGGGCACAGACTGTGTCACACAGGGCATTTCACACCTTCAATGCATTATCTGAGACGACATGGTACCTTTTGTTCAAGTTCACTTGAGAATGTAACTTTAAAAAAAGTTCTGGAATTTATAAATGAAAGAACTGAAATCAACATGGTCAATCTAAAAGATGAGAGACGTAATAAAAATTCCAGGTCTTTTTCAATATATAATTTCAGTTGCATCATATTGTAAACTTTTGCTATAAATTCTGCGTCTTACGATTTTTTAATCCACAACCACCTGATGAAGGAGCAGCAGTTCAAAAGCTAGTGCTTCCAAACAAACCTGTTGGACTATAACCAGATATTTTGTGATTTTTAACTTTGTACACCCCAGTCCAACACCGGCACCTCCACATCATCATTAACCTTATTGCGTTGGCAGCAAAATCTGGACCACCAAATTAAGTCTGTCCTGTCAGATGGACATAACCAGGCATGTGTCACTATTCAGAGCAGAATGGAGTGTTGCATGAGTCACAGACAAATGTTCAAACAGTGTAATCTAAAAAGATGACCTAGCCAGTTATCTTATTGCAGTTTGTGAAACTTTGCAATGCAAGAGATGTGATTCCCTATGTTACAACAGCGGTAGATCTTCAGAAGTATTCCATTGGCCATAAAGCACTATGGACATCCAGGGGTCATGATGTGTATAAATGCACATTTGTTAGTTTATTCTTTATTAGTATGAGTGGCCTCCTGAAAAATCCACATATTATTTTTACCTATTTAGTAAATTTCCAAGTGAAAAATTAATTTTGGAGATTTTCAGTTTTTGTTCTGTCTGGGAGAGAATGCTCATTTCTGTACTTACCCCAAGTATGTCAGCGTAAATATTATTAGAACACTGGCATGATCTCTGAGAAAGAAAACTTTGGCAGGTTTTAGTCTTCTATGGGAGATCAAACCTTAGTGTCATCAAGGAGAAGAAAGTCAGCTGAAGCCTTTTCCTATGGTTAAACTCCAGCCTGATCAAGTGTTCACAAGCCAGATGCAAAATAGGATGGAAGCAGGCTACCAACCAAGTACTGTATTACCTTAACTAGTCTCAGGAGAGTAAATGTTACTGTACTACTGAGAATTCTATTTTCCACAACATGCATTCCTTTGATCTCTGAGTGACATTGTTCATTAATATTCAGAAGCGCCAGAATTTGTATTACCCTCAGCTTTCATATGTACCAAAAGTTCCTGCAGCAGTCCTACTTTTTTGCAGCACTGATAATGATGGCAACCTTCAACAAACAGCTATACCCTGCTCTAATAACTCTTGTTTAATTATTTAAACTGTGGTGTGGTTTTACTGCCTGTTCAATTTACCAGCCCACTTTGAAAATTCCTCACTGTACTCTGGGATCTTTTTGTACATGTGCAGCCTACTTAGTAAAGTTACATCTATTATTGTGGTCCTATTATCAGTTACAATGAGAAAGTTCTTAATCAGTAATTAATTCTATTTCCTTTTCCTCCTTTTCATGTGGTCAGCCCAGGAGCTAAAAGTATTGCCTATTTCCCAAGTGACTTGGATTATTTTGTCTACTTAAATAACTAGCAGCTCTAATCTTGTCTTCAAAACCAAGCCTAGAGACATATGTAACCTATTTACAGAGTAGCTATTGACTGAGAAATAAAAAAAAAGTTTTCAATAAATCATGATGGATAATAAATAATTCAAGACCAACTAATCTCTCTACTGTTCTGGTGTCCTCAAAGTCTAAATATATCATGCTTGGATCTTCACGCATGGTGCACACACACCAATTAGTCACCCGTGTGTCACTTAGGTTTCAGCTAATCTTCCTGACAATTCTAAAGGAGCTCATTGTTTTAGTCATTGACCGACACACATACTCACTCAGAGAAAGGCTTTATTCTTCCCTGCAAAGGTGATCAATGCCTCTCAGGAGGTTATCACATTATGATTATGGGGCAAGATTAATACTTTATAATGAAGCTATAGTTGGACATAGAATTTGATTTTGCAGTTGTGAATGGTGTGTATAACAGTTCTTAAAAGTCATTGATCATAATAAAGGCAACAGCTAAGTTGTTATAATCAAAGCAGGCTAATGAATCACAAGGAGGAAGTGAAGAGTTGTTCAGAAACAGAGCTGCCGTGTTACGGGGTTTGAGGACGGAACAAAGTGCAGGCCAGAATTCTTGAAGATGATCGACAACATCTTGCACTTATATAGCATCTTTTTAAGCTAGTAAGATTCCCAAGGTGCTTCACAGCAATATTAGATTTGATATGAAAGTAAAGCTGGAGAAATGAGGAAAGGTCAAAGAGTTACATTTTAAGGATTGTCTTAAAAGGGAAGAGAAGCAGAGAGCAGTATATGGAAATTTAAAAGTGTACTGCCTGGGCAGCTGAAAGCATGGTTACCATCAGTGAGTTATAGAGTTATGCAGTACAGAAACAGGCCCTTTGGCCCAACTCATCCATGCCAGCCATCCTAAACTGAACTAGTCCCATTTGCCTGCATTTGGCCCATATCCCTCTAAACCCTTCCTGTCCACGTACCTGTCCAAATGTCTTTCAAGTGTTGTAATTGCACTTGCCTCTAACTCTAACTCTCAGCTTGTTCTATACATGCATCACTCTCTGCAAAGAAAAAGTTGCCCCTAGAGTCCCTTTTAAAACTTTCCCCTCTCACCTTAAACCTATACCCTCTGGTTTTGGGTTCCCCTACCTTGGAGAAAAAGACTTTGTTGAAGGAAGTATGGATGCTGTAGAGGCCAGTACTGCAAGACATCTCAAGGCACCTTTCAGCTGATGGGATACTTTTGAATTGTAGTCTAGGAAACACAGCAGACAGTTTTGTTTTTTACACAGCAAACAGCAAAATGATAATAGCCAGATAATCTGTTCTTGTGATGTTGCCTGAGGGATTAATGTTGGTGAGACATTGGAACTAATGCTCCTGCTCTTCTTTGCAGTAGTGCCATGGAAGTTTTGACAGGCACCATTGTGGGATTTTCACAAGATTAGAAGCAGGGGTAGGCCATTTCGCCCGTTGATCCATCATCTCAGCTTCTCCTACCTCTATTATCTCCACAACCCTTAAATCCCCTACCATGCAAAAACCAATCCAACTGTGCCTTGAATGTATTTAATAAAGCTGCCTCTACTGCTTCCTTGGGCAGAGAAGTCCATAGATTCCCTATTCTCTGGGAAAAGCAGTTCCTCCTCATCATTTTCCTAAATCTACTCCCCCTATTCTTGAGGCCATGCCCCCTAATCCTAGTCTCACCTATCAGTAGAAACAATTTGCTGCCTCTATCTTATCTATCCCTGTCATAATTTTATATGTTTCTAGAAGATCCCCTCTCATTCTTCTATATTCTAGCGAGTACAGTCCCAGGCAGCTCAATCTCTCCTCAGAGGGTAATTCCCTCATCTCCTGATTTGGAGGTGCCGGTGTTGGACTTGGGGGAGGTACAAAGTTTTTAAAAAAATCACACAACACCAGGTTGTAATCCAACAGGTTTATTTGGAAGCACTAGCTTTTGGCGTGCTGCTCCACAACCACCTGATGAAGGAGCAGCGCTCCAAAAGCTAGTGCTTCCAAGTAAACCTTTTGGACTATAACCTGGTGTTGTGTGATTTTTAACTTTGAATTGCCTCATCCCTGGAAACAATAGGCTGGAGGAAGTTGCAAAGATATAGGTGAATGAGATCTTTGAAGAATTTGAATGCAGACCATACAATATTTGAAAACAATATTGATTGGGTTGCACATGTTTTGGCTCACCATTGAAGAGCACGGTATTTTCCTTTCTTTTACATTCACATCTCTCACCCTTTATGAGGTGCTCATTGAAGTCCACATTGACATTATGAGAGCACAACCCTTGTCACCGGGGCTGAAGAGGGCAGCTGAAGGAGGAGAAGGAGGCAATCAATATGATCTCTTTTTGGCCAGGCATTATATGATTGACAAGATGGCCTATTCATTGTTGAGGATGAGGTGGGAAGAATGGTCCCTGGAGACCATTTATTGGGGCGTAGGGGAGTTGTCATAGCTTCCTGCTGTTGCCCAAACTCCTCTCTTCTTCACAGAGCTCAAACTCCTCTGCTCAAGCTACTGGTCATGCTGCAGAACAACCCACAATGGAGATTAAGGCACCCATGACTAGCTGCAAGGGTATGAGCGAAATCCTTGATGTGAGAACCAAGACCACCATGTGGAAGACCCCCCATTGCAGAATTTCGTTTTAAATCGCAGTACAAATGTCCTTATAATTCTCAAGCAGGCAGAGGAAGTTGATGAGCAATGAACATGCTCATTCTTTTAGATATAATAGTCTCTAAATAGTTTTTGTGCTGTTGTCTACTTCAGCTGTGCAAGGTAAAGAGAGGGTGGAGACTGGAGCATTGATGTTGACATTGATACCGCTGGATCAAGTTTGTGTTATCTGTTGACATTGCCACGTGTTTACACCGCATAATTGACACACAGTCCTATTGTCAACGCTGCCGACATACCCAAGAATGGACCTGGCAGAAAGCAAAATTGAAGTGTGTGAACATAGCCTGAACACAATTTTGGATGCAAAATAGCACCTGTAGCAGTGAAGATGCAAGCACATTGGAACCCCTATCTTCAGACCAAAAGTTCCAGGGACATAACCATTGTGCTGCTGTAACTACTTTTAAACCAGACTTTCTTCCCTTCCCTTTATTTCTCTCTTTTTGGATAGTGTCTAACTCTATTTCGCCCTATTTCCTTTCCCATCATTTCTCTGTTTCTGATTGGAGTGAGGGAAGTATGTTCTGGAAACTATATGTTCCTTGTGTTACCATAGCTATGTTGCCATAGCAAGGGTAAGAGCCCTATAGTACTGATTGCTGGGAAACAATTGCACTTGTTATGGTAATTTCTTTGTGTCCAAGATAGACATCTGGAATGATAAAGGAGAGAAAAAATGTAGTTGATATGACAATTCTCCAGCTACGCTATCCTTCCCTCCTATTACATGCTAATAAGTAGATGAGTAATCTGATGAAAAGTGCACTTGGATGGGGGGATATCTATTAAATAGAGATAAATCTCAGCAATTGACAGTATTAAAGAATCTTTATTCACAGTTTTAATTCCAATAGAAATTATTTGTTCCCATAGCTGTGGGAAATAATGGCATTTGACTCTCGTTGCAAGCTGCCAAATTGTCCTGGACACTTATTCAATATGTGGATGTACCTACTAGAGAAGGTGCAAAACTTGACCTCCTGTTGGGAAATAAGGCAGGGCAGGTGACTGAGGTGTCAGTGGGGGAGGACTTTGAGGCCAGCGACCATAACTCTATTCGTTTTAAAATAGTGATGGAAAAGGATAGACCAGATCTAAAAGTTGAAGTTTTAAATCGGAGAAAGGCCAATTTTGACGGTATTAGGCAAGAACTTTTGAAAGCTGACGGGGGTCAAATGTTCGCAGGTAAAGGGACGGCTGGAAAATGGGAAGCCTTCAGAAATGAGATAACAAGAATCCAGAGAAAGTATATTCCTGTCAGGGTGAAAGGGAGGGCTGGTAGGTATAAGGAATGCTGGATGACTAAAGAAATTGAGAGCTTGGTTAAGAAAAAGAAGGAAGCATATGTTAGTTATAGACAGGATAGATCGAGAGAATCCTTGGAAGAGTATAAAGGAAATAGGAGTATAGTTAAGAGGGAAATCAGGAGGGCAAAAAGGGGACATGAGATAGCTTTGGCAAATAGAATTAAGGAGAATCCAAAGGGTTCTTACAAATATATTAAGGACAAAAAGGTAACTTGGGAGAGAATAGGGTCCCTCAAAGATCAACAAGGCGGCCTTTGTGTGGAGCCACAGAAAATGGGGGAGATACTAAATGAATATTTTGCATCAGTATTTACTGTGGAAGAGGATATGGAAGATATAGACTGCAGGGAAATAAATGATGACATCTTGCAAAATGTTAATATTACAGAGGAGGAAGTATTGGATGTCTTGAAACGGTTAAAGGTGCATAAATCCCCAGGACCTGATCAGGTGTACCCGAGAACTCTGTGGGAAGCTAGAGAAGCGATTGCTGGGCCTCTTGCTGAGATATTTGTATCATCGAAAGTCACAGGTGAGGTGGTGGAAGACTGGAGGTTGGCAAATGTGGTGCCACTATTTAAGAAGGGCGGTAAAGAAAAGCCAGGGAACTATAGACCAGTGAGCCTGACCTCAGTGGTGGGCAAGTTGTTGGAGGGTACCCTGAGGGACAGGATGTACATGTATTCAGAAAGGCAAGGACTGATTCGGGATAGTCAACATGTCTTTGTGCGTGGGAAATCATGTCTCACAAACTTGATTGACTTTTTTGAAGAAATAACAAAGAAGATTGATGAGGGCAGAGCAGGAGGTTTGATCTATATGGACTTCAGTAAGGCGTTTGACAAGGTTCCCCATGGGAGACTGATTAGCAAGATTAGATCTCATGGAATACAGGGAGAACTAGCCATTTCGATGCAGAACTGGCTCAAAGGTAGAAGACACAGGGTGGTAGCGGAGTGTTGTTTTTCATACTGGAGGCCTGTGACCAGTGGTGTGCCACAAGGATTGGTGCTGGGCCCTCTACTTTTCGTCATTTACATAAATGATTTGGATGTGAGCATGAGAAATACAGTTAGTAAGTTGGCAGATGACACCAAAATTGGTGGTGTAGTGGACAGCGAAGAGGGTTACCTCAGGGTACAATAGTATCTGGACCAGATGGGCCAATGGGCTGAGAAGTGGCAGATGGAGTTTAATTCAGATAAATGCGAGGTGCTGCATTTTGGGAAAGCAAATCTTAGCAAGACTTATACACTTAATGGTAAGGTCCTAGGGAGAGTTGCTGAACAAAGAGACCTTGGAGTGCAGGTTCATAGCTCCTTGAAAGTGAAGAAGGCGTTTGGTATGCTTTCCTGTATTGGTCAGAGTATTGGGTACAGGAATTGGGAGGCCATGTTGCGGCTGTACAGGACATTGGTGAGGCCACTGTTGGAATATTGCATGCCATTCTAGTCTCCTTCCTATCGGAAAGATGTTGTGAACTTGAAAGGGTTCAGAAAAGATTTACAAGGATGTTGCCAGGGTTGGAGGATTTGAGCTGTAGGGAGAGGCTGAACATGTTGGGGCTGTTTTCCCTGGAGCGTCAGAGGCTGAGGGGTGACCTTATAGAGATTTACAAAATTATGAGGGGCATGGAAAGGATAAATAGACAAAGTCTTTTCCCTGGGGTCGGCGAGTCCAGAACTAGAGGTCATAGGTTTAGGGTGAGAGGGGAAAGATATAAAAGAGATCTAAGAGGCAACATTTTCACACAGAGGGTGGTGTGTGAATGGAATGAGCTGCCAGAGGATGTGGTAGAAGCTGGTACAATTGCAACATTTAAGAGGCATTTGGATGGGTATATGAATAGGAAGGGTTTGGAGGGGTATAGGCCGGGTGCTGGCAGGTGAGACTAGATTGGGTTGGGATATCTGTTTGGCGTGGACGGGTTGGACCGAAGGGTCTGTTTCCATGCTGTACATCTCTATGACTCGATGACTATCAGCTGTTGCAAACTGCGTACCTCCCTCCTTTAAGAGATATCAACAGGGCAAACAATGTTACAGCTTTCCAAACAGTCGTTAAATAATCCTTTCTGAGACATGCATTGCATAAGCAAAAAAAAGTGCAGATTAGAATAATTTATTCAATGCAATATCATTTGCAGTAAATAAAATGCAAAGAAGGATAGCAAGATTGGGTCAAGAGGGAGAGGAACAAAAAAAAGTAAAAATTTAGATCTCCAATAGTAATTAAAATTTGAAGGTCTGAGACATTGCATTTTAAAAATATAATTAGCGGTGCAAGAAAGGTTGTTAGTCAAAACACCATACTGTCATTTAAAATTGACTTTTGTTTGTTTGGACTAGATCTGAAATCGCCTGGTGAGGTACGAATATAATGGAAGTAGTGGAGGAACTTCCTAAGTCCTGCATTTAATTGTGCAGTTATCACAGGTTGCTCTTTGATTTACGGCTTAGAATCAATGAATGCTAAATGCTGTTAACCTGCTGCAAATTCTGGAATACAATGCACAAAGAAAATTTGATGCAAGTGCTGCTTTTGTTGGGCTGCCCTTTGCAGTAATTTGGTTCTGTGTGGTATACTGAGTATTAGAAACCAGAAAATTGCGTCATTTCTTGCTTGGATCATGATTTCATCCATTAGCTATGTCCATTTAGATCAAGAGTGCTTGGAGGAAATGAGATAAAATGTGTTTGATTGGTGCTTTGATCGGATCTTGTTTATGAGGTAATTCACATATTTTGATTTTTCTATCTTTCAAAGTAGTTTAGTTTGGATTTCATTCATGACTGCTACAATTTTCTCCCATTTTAGTTTCACTTTTCGTGCAAAGAATGCCACCATTGCAATCGGGATTTAAGGCAATCTGCCCTCCAAATGAGTGGCATTCCATCACCAACCAACAGAAGGCATTCAAAAAACTGGTCTGCCCTAACTTCCACAAATTCACATTCATGGTTCACCCTTGGTTTGAAAGCAGCCCGTTAATATGAACATTCTCCACCTTCCTTTCAAGTCCTTTCATGCTTTCTCTTGCCCTTATCTCTTAACACCTCCGACTCTCTAACTCTGAATGATATCTGAGTTCCAAGACTGGTGTCTTGAGCATTGCCAGTTTTAATTGTTCTAGCATTGGTAGCAGCTAATTTTTAATTGTTACCATGATCACTAGAATTCATTCCCTAATCATCGCTCCCCTTCTTTTCTTCTGAAAAATGTCCCTTTAAATATACCTATTTAACTAGGTTGCCTTTACCATCTTTTGTGACTGAGATTCGAATTTTGATTGATCATGTCCGCATGAACTGACTTGAAATGTTTTATGACCTTTTATAGATTTTATAAGTTCTAGTTGTTGTTTCCACAGCGTAAGGCCTAATTTTAGCTATGTCTTACCCACTCATTTTCTTTCTCCTCCACTGTCTGGTCACAGGCCACTTTGGAATAAAACCAAGATTTGCGTATGCTGGTGATCTGAAGTATAAGTTGCTGGAAAAACTCAGCAGGTCAGATGAGGAATCACCAAACTTGAGAGCTTGAATATGATTTCTTCCCACATTTGCTGCCAGACCTCCTGAGTTTCTCCAACAATCTCTGTTGTGGTTACAGGCTGCATTGGGGTCATAAAATATGCATCAAGGCCCTTGTATCGTAATATTATCCAGAAATCCTATTGGTTGCTTCATTTTAGAACTTGATTACCTTGGCCTCTGGTGCTGTGAAATATTTTTCACATTGCTTTCTATCACATCTGTAATGAGGCCTCAGCCATTTTACACTGGCATCATGGGAAGGCCATTTCTTTACTGACACTTTCTGTTCTGTGTGTCTTTTGGCCCCTTTATTGCTTGCAGTACTTATCTGGTTCCCCAATATCTTTAGCTTTTTACAGGACTTAGGTCACATTTTGCATTTCTGCGATCGTCGGTAATTGACTATTGTACAAGCAATGACACCACCACAATTTTTCGTCTATTACTTAAGACCATAATGCAGAGAATTTAAAACTAATTTAGAACAAATCAATTAATGGCCTCGATCACCTGGTCAGTGGCAATTCTGGGTGCATTACTTTGCAAAAAGGCTTTTCTTTCTCATTGGACAGTACTGCCCATTTCTTCTGACCTTGGCTAAAGCATAAACTGACATGGACATGATTTTTGTCATTTTGCTAGGTGTGACTTTTTGGAGTCGTGCTTCCTCAGACTTACAGAAACATAAATTGCTGCTAATGGTATGTTACTGCGAATGTCACTGAAAACACTCAGTTATTGAAATTCTGTCCGACTGGATTAAAAGGGACTTAAGAATTTTTTTTAGAATGCAGACTTCCAAGTTCTTTAGCAGGACTTAATAAGGAATATTTCCTTCCATATTAACTGTTTAAATGTCACGGCCATGAGATTTTCTTTTGTAAGAGGATTGGTGATGATGTGCAATCTTTTTAAATCAGACGAGGAAAACCATTTATTATAATGCAAAGTATATCAGAAAAAGTTGTAAGAATAGAATTTCACTGTGTTAATGACGTTTCAAAGTAATAAGATTTACTACAGTGTGTGAACGAGTAAATCAATTTCTCCATCAAGTTTTCAAAACATCTTGTATAGCAATAAATCAAGTGTACTTTGAGAAATTAGAATGATGTGTTGCACAGGGTAAGCTCACAATCTAGATCATGGAAATTTAATTTGGAGAAGATGACTTTTTTGAACAATAACTGTTTTTTTTGCAATGTGCAGGTTAAAGTGCTTAATGAACCATAAGTGGCAATAACCACACAATCTATTCATTATATTACTTTTATATATTTTCTATGAACACTGATAGGATACTAAATATATCTATGTTCTTTAATGAATTCACTGTTGAGCTTGTGATTATCCTTCTTTAAAATGGTTATAAGAAAACACTTTCACTGAGTTGGGAGCATTAGGAACCACTGGAGCAGATATGCATGGATTTCCTCAGTAACAGGCTGACCTTCATATTCTCAAGACTTTCAAGGAGAACTGTTGTCTGATAAAGTCACATGAATTGCATTTTTCTAATCAGCTGGACCCAGGATGAGGAGAGAAATTAGAATTTCTATTTTTAATTTATTCCTGGGATGTGGGCATTTCCAGCAACATTAGAATTTGTCCAACCCTAATTGCCCTTGAGAAGGTGATAGTACAATGAGAGATGTGATTTATCTATTTTAGTGTTTGGATTTTAAAATAGTCTCATTAATGTGTTACTTTTGGGAAAGGTTTTTTCTTAAAAATTACTAGCTTCAATAATTCTTTTGGAACATTTAGAATGTATTGGGGAACAAGGCCTGGAGTAATGATAAAACAAATGTTTTTTCTTTGGTGATTTGTAACTGGGAGTGTAAACATTGAAGACCATTATCTTGTTTTTGTTTCAGAATAATCAAAAAGTTTAACTTAGAAAATCCAGAGTCTGGAAACTTTGAGAGAAATTTCAAACTGGAGTCAGGAGCAAATGTAATTTCTCTCCCAGAAAGGAATTTAAGACAATTCAGGAAAAGCACAGTTACCTCCCTGTAAAAGTTAAATCTTTGTAACTTGCAAGCAAGGAGTACGTGGTTAGAAATCTGCAGGTTACTAAAAGCTGAGGAAATCTGAACTTTGTTTATTGTGTATGCCTGTAAAAGGACTTCATTGTTCAGAGGGGGAAAAACGCTGTTGAGAATCAGTTTTAGAGAAATTTGATGATTTGACGTAAAGGGGTAATTTCTTCAGATTTGAGTCTGTAAGACGCAATGCTGCAAAATGGGATGAGAGTTTGCTTTTCAATTGTGGTCTTTTCTTTTGTAATAAATTTCTGTTCTGTTGCTAAAGAATCCCATCAGCCTTGAGTAGTTACTTTTCAGGAATGACTGCTATGTTAACTAAAATATCAGAAAATAAATCTACCTGGCCAGTTTTTGTTCTGGGATCTGATTTGTGCAGTAGTACCATTAGCTGATATCATAACAGTGCTGAATTGGCTCTTTGTACTGCTGCAGTTCACATAATGAAGGTGTCCTGTGACTGCTGCTGTTTAGTAAGGAGTTCAAAATTTGGCTCAGTGACAATGAAGGAAAGGCAGAATGGTTTCAAGTAAGGATGGGATTTGGACCTTCTAAGGCCTGCTTCCTTGGACCTTCTAGGTGTTAGCCTTTGTAGGTATGGAAAGCACTGTAGATAAAGTTGACAAGTTGTTGCACTGCATTAGGTAGATTTTAGAGACTCTAGCTGAGGTATATTGAAGATGGAGGAAGTGAATTGTATGATAGTGGTTGAGTGCCAATAAAATGGGCTGCTCTAACATGGGTGCAGTGGAGCTTCTTGAGATTTTTTTCAAACCTGCAAATTATTCTATATCCTGTATTCACAGTATCAGTTGTTATGCTTTTGCCTCTGAAACAGAAGCTTGTGAGTTGAAGTCTCCAGAAACTTAAGCAGAAAATCTAGGTCGACCTTGAAGTATCACAAGTGTGCTGCAATTTTGAGATGGGAAACCAAGGCCCAATCTGACCACTTGTGTAAAAAATCCCAGTGCACTTTCTAAGGAAGAATGGGAGAGTTCTAGCAAACATTCATCCTTGAGCTAACATCATCTAATACACATTACCTGGGCATTAGCACTTGCTGTTTTTGGGAACTTAATGTGCACAAGTTGTTTATTATAAAACAATAGTCTAAGAATGAACATACTTCAGAAGTAGTTTATTGGCCGCAAAAGTGCTTTGGAACAACTGGAGGCTGTACAAGGTGCTATATAAATGCATGACTTTCAAGTGCTTCTTTCTTTAAAATTCAACTGAACTTTTAATTACTCAGAGGGAAGAATCTTACGAATTTGGACCCTGGTGTCATGGTGTGGCTATTTTTCATTTGCATGCTTTACTCTTGCTTTGCTGGAGGAAAGCAATGTTTCATAACATTCTTTCCCAGGGTGTGGGCTGTTGCTAACTAGGCCAGCGTTTATTGCCCATGCCTAATTGCTTTTGAGAAACGTTGGTGAGCAGCCACCTTGAACTCCGTATATGATGGATCCATCCACAGTACTGCTAGAAAGATTGTTCCAGAAGGGATGGTCATTTAGTCTGAAGTCAGAATGGTGCATGCTATGGAGGAGAATTGCAGGTGGTCATGGTCCACAGCATGCTGCCCTTGTCTTTTTAGGTGGCACTGTTCCAAGTTTGAAATGTTTTGATGGAGGAGCCTTTGTTTGTTGCTGCAGTGCGTCTTGCAAATGGTACACACCGCCACTACATGTTAGTTGTGGATAGAGTGCCAATCAAGTTGGCAATTTACCCTGGATTGTGTCAGGCTCTTGAGTGATGTTGGAGCTGCATCCTCATTCAGACAAACTGAGAGTATCCCATCATGCTTCTGACTTTATTTTGTAGATTGGTGGAGTATTCAAAGGTGAATTGTTCAGCACCGAACTCCCAAACTCTGATCTACTCTTGCAGTTGAGCATCTGGTCAATGGTAATTGCCAGGATGTTGATAGTTGGATGTTCAATGTTGGTAATGCTGTTGAGTGACACATTTCCTTCTGACAAATGCATCTAACACTATGGGCAATTTAGCATGGCCAATTCACCTGACCTGCACATCTTTGGACCATGGGAGGAAACCGGAGCACCCAGAGAATGTGCAAACTCCACACAGACTGTGAACTGAGGCTGGAATCGAACTTGTGACCCTGGTGCTGTGAGATAGGAGTGCTAACCACTGAGCCACCCATAAAGTCACCATCATTCTCCCACACCATAGGGCTGCGCTGTCATTTGAGAGAGACGATTGGTGATGATTTACCATGAGGTCACCACACCTCAAGCAAAGGGAGAGGTTGAGAAGGAGAGTCCTTCATGGTATCCTCAGCCACTGCAGGGATTGAACCCATGCTGTTGTCATCACTTTGCTTTGTAAATCAGCTGTCCAGCCAACTGAGCCAACCAAAAGTCACAACTCACAATAATTGCTGAAGGGAAGATAAATTGGTGTTCTTCAGAATTAAGTGGGTTTTGATTGCACTGTGCACAGAGAGGCAGCTCCTGAGCTGGTGGAGATCAAATCACTTCCCACTCTCTGTTGCTCCTTGCTCCAAGCTGTCGGGTTACCTGAGAATCACTCTCGCTGTTGGCAGATAAAAGGCCGTTGTCATCGGTAACTGGTCACTATTCCATAGATCAACTTCTTGTTGCTACTCAGTGGATAGCTGTACACCAAGACCCTTGGCTCCAGTTCATCTACAACCCAAACTGCAAATACTGATTGATCAAACAGCTGTTCATGCAGTGCTTCCTGTAAGTGTCAGGTTACCAGCTTTTCAGAACATCAATTCTTTAAAAGCTGTCAATCCTTTAAAAACTGGTTCTAAAACAGCTCTTTCTCATTTCCATCCATCAATTTTAAAAAGAATTGCAAAAATAAAAAGACACTCTTTACAATAGAGCATATATTATCAGGAGTATTATTTGTATGGAATGTCAGATTTTTTTGTTTATGCAGAATGCCTTTTGCTTGCTACAGGATGGAAATAGCACTTGAAAACTAATTTGTGAAATACTCTGAGACAGATTGTTAAAGTAAGATACTATGTGACCACAATAATTGTCACAGCTTTCATTTTGGAATTCGTTCTCAGGAGATCGCATGGTAGTGCATGGAGGAATAGCTCAATTTCTTTCACCTGCATAATTTATCAAAGTTGATTGCAACCTAAAGGAAAGGGACAATGTTTTGTTTTAAAGTGTCCATTCTGTAAGAGAGTATGCAGTGTCAATTTCTGTTTGGTATCAATATAGAGACTCTTTCAGAGAATGTTTCCATGCAAGTCGTTCCTAAGTAAAATCTCTTCAATAATACAATACAGTCTTTTCAATCTACTTTTGGCTAAGGCAGAGTAAAATGTCTTTTGTTCAGCCTTCTGCATTTTAGTTGTGCAGTAAACCTAAAGGTGTACATTAAAATTATTATGTCGATTCTTTTTCAGAATAGGTTTGTTCTATAAATGGGCACTTTGGAGGCATGGAGAATATTATTAATTTTCTTTTATAAATGCTTGCCTTTAATGAGTTAAGAGGATTGACTGTGCTTTTCTGAGGGAGAGGAAAAATTATGGAAACTGTTTTTAGAAAATACTTTGGTCCGCTGTGTAATTTCTTTAAGTAATTATGTTTTGAAAAGAAAGAAATTTTAGGCATTTCTTACTGATGAAGTATTGTTCTGATCTACGATATGGAATGCAGAATAGTCAGTAAGATTTTTATAAACTCTCAGTTTTTCAAGTTAAATGATAAGGAAGTGTTTAATTATGATGCTCCTGGTGCCCATGGTGAGGACAGGTTTGTCAGGGTCTGACAGCAGACTGGCCTTGAATCTACGTTAGTCAAAGCATGGATTTGACCCAGTGCTGTTGGTGTTATTTTGAAACACATTAACCACTATCCAACTGAGCTGACCAGCTCAACAAGGAGAAAGTGAAGACTGCAGATGAAAGGAAGGTGAAGTAAAACCTGAAGAAAGAACAAAAAAGCAAAGGTGGAATTTAAAAAAAAGCCCCTAAAGAATGCTAATAAAAGTAGCAAGAAAGGGAGGATTAGATAAACGGACAATAAAACAAATGAAGCAAGCAAGTGAAAACAAAATTATATGCAAATTGATGATATAATTGGGCTGTTTTCTCTTGAACAAATTACCAGTCAAATCTCAAAATATCCTTAGCAAATATTGCCATGATCAAAATTAATCAACAGTTAACAAATACAGTCAATTTTAAACTATTAATAGTTTTTATGAATGCATGGGAACATACTGTTGAGCTGGTTAGAGAGAGTGGTAGTGGAAAGGCACTGCAGGTCAGACAGCATCCGAGACGCAGCAGAATCCATCCTGATGTAGGGCTTCTGCCCAAATTGTTGATTCTCCTGCTCTTTGGATGCTGTCTGACCTGCAGTGCCTTTCCACTACCACTCTCTCTAACCAGCTCAACAGTATGTTCCCATGCATTCATAAAAACTATTAATAGTTTAAAATTGACTGTATTTGTTAACTGTTGATTAATTTTGATCATGGCAATATTTGCTAAGGATATTTTGAGATTTGACTGGTAATTTGTTCAAGAGAAAACAGCCCAATTATATGATCAAAAAACATTATTGATAAGGGAAAATACAAAAACAACATCAGTGGAATATGCAAAGCAAATAAATTAATAAAAAAAAACAAAACATAGAATCTCCACAGTGCAGATAGAGACCTCATTTGGCCCACTGAGTCTGCTCTGACCCTCCCACTGAGACCCACCTCCTTCCCTATCCCTGTAATTCGTCATTTACTGTGGCTAATCTACCGAGCCTCCATGGCCGATCAACGTAATCTGCACGTCTTTGGACTGCAGGAGGAAACTGGAGCACCTGGTGGAAACCCACGAAGACACAGGGAGAATGTGCAAACTCCACAGAGACAGTCACCCAAAGTTGGAATCAAACTCGGGTCCTCGGCACACTGGGGCAACAGTGCTGACCGCTGAGGCCACCGTGCCACTCTTAGCCGTGGCTTATCATCCAAAGTTCCCACTGCCTCCCCTTGTCTTCCAGAGCTATCAAAAGCCAAGTTGAGACTTGAACCTGGGAACTCTGGTCCAGAGATAGGGGGTGCTACTGCACCACAAGTCCAGCTGTAAAATGAAAGGAAGGTGAAGTAAAACCTGAAGAAAGAACAAAAAAGCAAAGGTGGAATTTAAAAAAAAAGCCCCTAAAGAATGCTAATAAAAGTAGCAAGAAAGGGAGGATTAGATAAACGGACAATAAAACAAATGAAGCAAGCAAGTGAAAACAAAATTATATGCAAATTGATGATTGAATGAACCAGACCAGAAAGGTGAATTCAGAGAAAATAATGATCCTGATTCAGTAAGGCATTCAACAAGGTTTTTCTTGGTAGACTGGTTAGCAAGATTAGATCACATGGAATACAGGGAGAACTAGCTATTTAGTTATAGCACTGGCTCAAAAGTAGAAGGCAGAAGGTGGTGATAGAGTGTTGCTTTTCAGACTAAAGGCCCCTGACTAATGAGGTGCCACAAGGATCGGTGCTGGGACCACTGCTTTTCATCATTTATATAAATGATTTGAATGTGAACACAAGAGGTATAGTTAGTAAGTTTGCAGGTGACACCAAAATTGGAGGTGTAGTGGACAGCGAAGGAGATTACCTCTTGAGCAGATGGGCCAATGGGCCAAGGAGTGGCAGATGGAGTTTAATTAGGGTAAATGTGAAGTGCTGCATTTTGGAAAGCCAAATTAAGGCAGGACTTATACACTTGCTGAACAAAGAAACCTTGGAGTGCAGGTTTATAGCTTCTTGAAAGTGGAGTTGCAGGTAGGTAGGATAATGACGAAAGTGTATGGTATGCTTTCCTTTATTGGTCAGAGTGTTGAGTATGGGAGTTGGGAGGTCATGTTATGGCTGAACAGGACATTGGTTAGGCCATTTTTGGAATATTGCTTGCAATTCTGGTATCTTTCCTATCGGAAGGATGTTGTGAAACTTGAAGGGATTCAGAAAAGATTTACAAGGATGTTGCCAGAGGATTTGAGCTAGAGGGAGTGTCTGAATAGGCTGGGGCTGTTTTCCCTGGGACATCAGAGGCTGAGGGGTGACCACATGGAGGTTTATAAAATCATGAGGGGCTTGGATAGGGTAAATAGAAAAGGTCTTTTACCTGAGGTGGGGAGTCCAGAACTAGAGGGCATAAATTTAGGGTGAGAGAGGAAAGATTCAGAAGGGACCTAAGAGACACCTTTTTTATGCAAACAGTGGTGCATGTATGGAGTGAGCTGCCAGAGGAAGTGATGGAGGTGAGTACAATAACAACATTTAAAAGGGATCAGGATGGGTAAATGAATAGCAAGAGTTTAGAGGGATATGGGCTAAGTACTGGCACATGGGACTAGATTAAGTTTGGATATCTGGTCAACATAGGTGAGTTGGACCAAAGGGTCTGTTTCTGTGCTGTACATCTCTATGACTCTATGACCTGGAGTACCTGTCCCAAATATTACTGTCATCACCCGGTTTTAATTGAAGAATGAACCAAGGACATTTGTTGTGCAGAGATCATTAACTGTCTTGGTGCCAGGTTGCAATTAATTGTGAATCAATACATTTTGTTGAATCAAGGTTGAATTTACACAATACAGTCTGGGATTGATTAATAGATTTCTGTAAATCAAATGTATTGAGGGACATGGGCAAGGCCGAATATATGGAACTTCGTCACAGATCAGTCATAAAATTATTGAACAGTAGCATCGGCTTGAGAAGTGGTGTGGTCTATTCCTGTTCAAAACTTCCATATATTTTCTGATATTATATAGTGACAGCTGATGAACCTCATTCAAACAAAGTTTTCCGACTATTGACTATGAATAGTGAGGCAACATTGTCCATAATTGGAGGTGTAGTGGACAGCGAAGGAGATTACCTCTTGAGCAGATGGGCCAATGGGCCAAGGAGTAGCAGATGGAGTTTAATTAGGATAAATGTGAAGTGCTGCATTTTGGAAAGCCAAATTAAGGCAGGACTTATACACTTGCTGAACAAAGAAACCTTGGAGTGCTTTACCTTTTTATTCCCCTTCCCTCAAATGTAAGGGTCAGTTTCTGTGCCCTAAAATACATCACCCGATTAGCCATAATGTGGCAGCCTAGATCATGAGAATGGGCAAGGAAAATAGAAATTACTGGAGAAACTCAGCAGGTCTGGCAGCATCTGTGGAGAGAAAGCAGAGTTAATGTTTTGGACCCAGTGCCCTCCTTCAGAATTCTGCTTTCTCTCTACAGATCTTGCCAGACTTACTGAGTTTCTTTAGTAATTTCTGTCTTTGTTTTAAATTGCCATCACCAGCAATCCTTTGTTTCGAAAGAGAATCAGCCCATTATTTCGCTGATTCTGATCTCCTATGAATACCATGTATACTCTCTCTAATAACAGCAAATAGATCACTATCAGAAGCAGGAGCTCCAACCTATTTTCCCCTTCTTTTGCTTATGGTCACTGACAATTGTGTTGTTCTTCCTGCATCCTGATCAGAGAACTCAACACTAAATGCAAATCAATCCTGGGACCTAATGATCTGCATAGCTCAATTATACACTGGCTTGTTTTGTTTTTCTGTTGTTGTGAGATGGGGATTATCAATTCCCACACAAATGGACGTCTAAACCCTGACTACCTTTGTGAAGTTAGATAAAGTCTTTGGCAGTGAACGGAGAGAGGAGAGGGTCGAATCAACTGAATTTGCAGTTCAGTGTGGCAAATCACCTTTGTGCTGCTTGGTTACTTTTTAAAAAACAAATTAATAAAAATCATCTACAGGAATGCAATCAATAGTCCTCCAAAGGTTTCTTAGCCATTTAAAAATTAAGGCTCCCCCTCTGTTGGTTACAGCAATGAATGGTATTACAGATGATCAAGCATCACTTACACCCATTATTATGGCCAAAATGATTAAAAATTTATCAACTGACCTATTTGCAAACTGCCTTTCCACTCAAGGACAGATTGTTTGTTTGTTTGTTCTGTCATCACAATCGATAGGCAATCCTAGAACTAGCAGGGGAGAGCAAACCAGCTGTCCAGCAGCTCCCATGCATTTGTGTTTAACCAGTAACCCGTGCAAAAAATTTCAGCCTGGTTCTTCGATGGCTGAACTATTAGGGAGCAGAAGCACATCTTTCATGGAGAGAGCAGCGCATCAACTAGGTTCGCAGCTTAGTGACGATAATAAACCCTTCTGTTAGGTACTGTTTCAATTTGTTTTACAGTACACTGTTGCATGTCATGTTATAATAGAATCAGTTGAAGCACCTTCTACTTATCAGCCTGAAACAGTTTGCCTTCCAGGTAAACGTATTTTTATCACAGATATTTGGCTTTCTCTAATGGTGTGAATTCTGTGTTTATCTCTCTGCAGTTGCACCAAGGCTAAAATTACTTTGTGGAGCGGATGTTTTGAAAACCTTCAACAATCCCAATCTGTGGAAGGATGAACACATTGAGGAAATAGTTCAGAAATTTGGACTGGTTTGTATTAGCCGTGGGGATGTGCATCCACAGAGGTTTATTTATGAATCAGATATTCTCTTTAAACATAGGCACAATATCCATGTGGTGAGGGAGTGGATACTGAATGATTTAAGTGCTACTCACATTCGACGTGCATTGCGTAGAGGACAAAGTGTGAAATATCTACTCCCAGAAAGTGTCATTGACTACATCCAGCAACACAATATATACACTGCAGAAAGTGAACTGCAGAATATTAACGAGATCCTGCAGCCATTAAAAGCTCAGCACAGTATGATAAATGTGCTAAATGATTAAAGTATAATTGATAATTTAGTTTGTCGGAGCCAACAAATGTTTTGTAACTTGCAATGAAAAATGCTGTTTGAAAATGTCATGATGGTGTGGAAGAAATTAGTTCACATTTTAACTGTATTTCTCTCTTAACACTTGGAAAAAAATGATTAAAGTTTATTGGGGTTAATTAATTAGGCATTTTTCAATATTGAATTCAAGTCAATGGAAATTAAGAGAGAATGCTGGCTTGACTGAGGATACATGTCAAAATAGTAAGCCATTATAGCTTTTAGAGTCACAGCGATGTTGTGAGAAAAAGAAAGGGAGAAAACGACAAACTAACTTGCTATCAAGGTTTTAAGATGATTAGATACAAATCTTTGCCTCCATTTATCCCAAAATTTACACTAAACTCACTCTTTACTTACTTCCATGGGTCACGGGTATCACTGACAAGGAGAAAATGAGGACTGCAGATGCTGGAGACCAGAGTTGAAAAATGTGGTGCTGGAAAAACACAGCATATGCCCAAAACGTCGATTCTCCTGCTCCTCGGATGCTGCCTGGCCTGCTATGTTTTTCCAGCACCACATTTATCACTGACAAGGCCAACATTTATTGCCCAATCCCAACTGACCTTTTGAGTAAGGATGGAGTGTGGCTTGGAGGAGAATTTCAGGTGGTTGTGTTACCGTACATCCACTCCCCTTGTCTATCTGGGTAATTATGTGGCCATGGGTTTGGAAGCTGCTGTCAAACTTGGTAACTTCTCCACAGTCTATCTGTGAACAGATATATGGCTGCCACTGGGAATGAGGAGTCACTTGGTATCCTGGGATAGGTTAGAAATCGTGAATGCTATTAATCACTGAGACAAATACATGCAGCAAGTCTCACTCGCTGCAGAATGTTGAACTTAGGATTTTGCAACTTGAACATTGACTGCAGTCACCATTTGTCAGATTGAGGGATATGTGGGTAGCCAATTCAGAGAGGCAGTCATGGCAGGTTAGGAGTTTGGAGTCAGAAAAGGAGTGAGTGACCGCAGGGAGTCTAAGAGAATTAGACTTCCGTTGAAGTCTCCTTACCTGACTTGTATTGATTTACAAAGTTAACAAAGCAAATGCGATCACCCTGTTAAACATGATGTGTAATGGCAAAATACTGTTGCTAACTTGTAACAAACATTTCTTTTTACTTCAGAGCAATCTGCATTGCAGTTTTACTCTGAGCTCCATTCCTGAAAGATTTGTTGTACATAATATGGTCTTATAGAAGATCGATGTGTAATTTCAGAAAAGGCCTTGATGTTTTTTGCGATCGGATACAGACTCAGATGAGATCCACTGGACTAATAAATAGTACAAGTAATAAAAATGTTGAGAGGCAGAATGAGGCCTTTAAAAGGTGGCCTAATTCCGAAAGTCGAGTTGCTTGGTGACACCTTTAATATGAGTCTCACTTCATATCGAGTGAAGACATGCATAATTGGTGCAGGTCAGTCCAAATTTAGATTCTCTGCATTTTTTTATTCATTGTTTTGGTCTCCAAAGCTTTCAGTATAATTGAATACGGGCCAATCTTTCAGCAGCCTTAATTTCACAATCATGAGAAACACATGCTGGGCTGTTGATGATAGTGCAATTCAAACTATTTCCCTTATGTTTATGGCCTCAAATTTCTTTGCGGATCAGGAATGAATTAAGGGTGTAACTGGATCAGAGGATGGGTGATCTGTAACTTCAACTGCCTTTGGTTTGATGCCCAGGATTTCCTCAGAATAACAGTGTTCGCGTGCTTCTTCTTTCTATTTGTTGTCTGGATGAGCTCATGAAAAGAACCCAGATTGATGGCAAGGTGACATTGTATGCCAATGTACATGTGCTGTATGTCTATATGAAGAAAACAAAAAGTCCTAAAACCTAATAGAACAGATCCCACTAAGGTGGGAAATGTCACTTCCCTCTGTAAAGAAGGCAGATTTCCGAGTCCTATTTTTGTCACAGTTATTGTCCAAAATAGGCTCTTGTGGATTCTATGGATACAGCCCTCTTGGCTGACGCATGTTGAATGTGCTGCTGGCATTAGCTGGCAGCCATGAGTTACTGATCCCTGGATAGTTAGTTCGCTTTCACAGTCAAAGTAGAAGTGGGCATCTTTATGTACTGCCTTGTCACATAATGCCTCAGATCTTCTGGTCACCAGAAAGTCCTCTCTCAAATACAGTCCATGCCCCTACAGAATTGACTCTCCCAGAACTGTCTTGGAAGTTTAAATATCCCACGGAGAATTGCCCTGTTTCCAGAACATTCTAGAAGAAGTCTTAAACACCGTGTTGCTACTGAGTATTGCATTTAACTTTCCTGGATATTTAACCAGGAAAGGTTAAACTGATTAAAACACATTCTATCACTTGTGGAACTAAACAACTAACCCACAAGGATGCTTGTGATGCTGTGGTAGTGTCTCTGCCTCTGATCCAGGAGGCTTGAGCTGAAGTCCTCCAGAAGTCTATGATGAGATATAAAAATAGGTTGATTAAAAGTACAGCTGAGCCCCACCCTCAGACTTGATTTCACTACCCTACTGGCCTGGCCATCCTACCTAGCTCCTGATCTACCATATGCCATCCTGTCGCCTACCACTGTCACCCCACACAGCTGCCAGCCAGCACATTAGCTGTCTGCCTCCCTACCCTGCCATCTTACCAAGCCAGCACCCCTCCCAATCCATGTCCACATTTGCAAAGCTGCAGAGTCACCCAATTTGTTCATACAATAACACAAGAGAATTCCTGGCACAGTTCCTGGTAAACTTTATATCCCTGAATTTTGCTACTGGTGCTAAAAAAGGAAGTGTGTCTCCCATCCAGATTCTTTGTGTTGCTCCCATGTAGGAACTCTAGTTCCTGATTTGGATGTGATGAATCCTCCATAGGCAAACCACTCAAAAAAAAAACAGAGGGAGATAAGTGGAAAGGATTTTGTTTGATCTGGGGTCAGGAAGAGGAGGTTACTGATCCTGACTAGAAGAACTGGATCAGTAACACACAACTGTTCTGCACCAAATCATCTGCCCCAGCACAGTTAACCTATTACCAGCACGAGTCTTCAACCTGGTGTTTTCCACAATGATTAATTTCTTTCAACTCATGTGTACAGTCACAGGGTTAACTTGTAGTAGGTATGCTCCACTTTGTATATATACTTGATAGTTCCATCGTTTTCCCCTTTGTAAGATAGCTTAAGATAAAATGTTCCTTAATCTCCTGGGTGCACCATTTCATGGCATGGCAGTTATGGAATCACAGAATCCCTCCAGTGTGGAAGCAGGCTATTTGACCCATCGAGTCCACACCGATTGTCCAAAGAGCATCCCAGTCAGGCCCACATCTCCTCCTCTATCCCTGTGATCCTGCATTTCCTATGGTTAATTGATCTAGCTTGCACACCCCTGGACACTGTGGGCAATTTAGCATGGCCAGTCCACCTAACCTGCACATCTTTGGACAGTACGAGCCTTTTGCTTTCCAGCAGAGATTTTATGATTGTCTATTAACAAACTGACCTCTCAACACTGAGTTGCACCACCATGTGCTGACCTGGCTACCAAATCTTACTTATCTTCAACAAGTTAGATCAACCTCTCAAAGGAGTCTCTCTCATAACCTCAAATGTTTACTTCTAAAAACAAGTTGGTCTCTGCATTGGGGGACTATAGTTTTTGGGTCTTGAACTCGCTCTTTGGTGGATCTTCACTGTTGTACAATACTGATTTGATTTTGATTTATTATTGTCCCCTATGTGTTTACTGGCAGATTGTACGATGCAAGTGCATCAGGGTAACAGAACAGAGTGTATGATACAGTATTACAGCTGCAGAGAAGGTGCAGAGAGAAATCGACATTAACATTAATGAGGTGCATTCAGAAGTCTGAAAACAGCAGGGAAGAAACTGTTCTTGAATCTGTTCGTATGTGTATTCAAACTTTTATGTCTTCTGTGCAACAGAGGAAAGTATAACCGGCATGGGAGGGATCATTGATTATGTTGATTCTTTTCCAAAGGTGGCCAGAAATATAAATGAAGTCAAGGGATGGACTGGGCTGTGTTCACACCCCGGTAGTTTCTTTCTGGCAGAGCAATTGTCATGCTATGCCGTGTTCCATCCAGATTGGATACTTTCTGTGGGTGCATGATTAGACTCCCTGCAGTGTGGAAACAGGCCCTTCGGCCCAATTAGTCCACACCGACCCTCCGAAGAGAACCAGCCCAGACCCATTTCCCTTTGACTAATGCACCTAGCACCATGGGCAATTTAGCATGGCCAATTAATCTAACATGCACATCTTTCGACTGTGAGAGGAAACCAGAGCACCCGGAGGAACCCCCCGCAGACACAGGGAGAATGTGCAAACTCCACACAGGCAGTCGCGCGAGGCTGGAATCAAACCTGGATCCCTGGTGCTGTGAGGCAGCAGTGCTAACCACTGAGCTACCGTGCCGCCTATCTACAAAACTTTGTAAGTGTCTTTATGGATGCGCTAAATTTCTTCAGCCTCCTGAAGAGCCATAGAGGTTGCTGTGCTTTCTTGACCATAGTGTCCATTGGGTAGACCAGATTGTTTCTGATCATCACTCACAGGAACTTGACACTCTCTAGCATCTCCACCCCAGCTCCATTGATAAAGACAGGGTCGTGCCCTCCACTCCACTTCCTGAAGTCAATGACCAACTCTTTCGTTTTGCTGACATTAGATTAGATTACTTACAGTGTGGAAACAGGCCCTTCGGCCCAACAAATCCACACCGACCCGCCGAAGCGCAACCCACCCATACCCCTACATTTACCCCTTTACCTAACACTACGGGCAATTTAGCATGGCCAATTCACCTAACCCGCACATCTTTGGACTGTGGGAGGAAACCAGAGCACCCGGAGGAAACCCACGCAGACACGGGGAGAACGTGCAAACTCCACACAGTCAGTCGCCTGAGTTCGGAATTGAACCCGGGTCTCAGGCGCTGTGAGACAGCAGTGCTAACTACTGTGCCGCCCACAGAATTAGAGTTCGGATACCGCAGAAGATTATGCAGAAGCCCACACCGACCCACCGAAGCGCAACCCACCCATATCCCTTTACCTAACACTATGGGCAATTTAGCATGGCCAATTCACCTGACCTGCACATCTTTGGACTGTGGGAGGAAACCAGAGCACCCGGAGGAAACCCATGCAGACATGGGGAGAATGTGCAATCTCCACACAGTCAGTCGCCTGAGGCGGGAATTGAACCCGGATTTCTGGCGCTGTGAGGCAGCAGTGCTCACCACTGTGCCACCATGCCGCACTAATGATGGAGAGATTGTTCCCTTTACACCGTGCCATTAAGCGCTGTATCACCTTCCTGCACTCTTGTTGTTTGAGATCTGACCAACAATGGTGGTGTCCTCAGCATAATTCAACCTTTTGTATTGTTGAATATGAACCTCTCAAAAAATACATCTTTGAGTGTTGACTGCACTGAGATACATTCTTCAGTTGCTCGGGCTAAAAGGGCTACCCCAGTGCTAGCTTTATTCCTGTCTTCAAACACACTCCAGCCCATGAGGAGGAGACTTTGTGTGCTTTGTTCCCAGTCACTGTAGGCAATGGTTCTACCAGATTTTATTCCATCTTCTCAGCCAGCTCTATCACCAGACAGCAGCACCACTGCTCACTTGAATCTCTTCAACTTTTCTGCAATATTTCTGTGATGTGTTTGAAGAATCTGAGGTGTGGTAGGGCACCTCCTAGCTCTTTAGGCTTCAGTTTTTACATATACTAAAAACCATGCCAGATGTCAAGATAGAATCCCCACAGTGTGGAAACAGGCCATTCAGCCCAACACATCTGCTCTGAGTCACCAAGCAGCATCCTACCCAAAGGCATCCCCCACCCTTCCCCTGTAACCCTGCATTTCCCATGGTTTACCCACCTAAGTTACACATACCTGAACACTACGAGCAATTTAGCATAGCCAATCCACCTAACCTGCACATCTTTGAACTGTGGGAGGAAACCGGAACATCTGGACGAAACCCATGCAGAC
This sequence comes from Hemiscyllium ocellatum, assembly GCF_020745735.1. NCBI lineage: Eukaryota > Metazoa > Chordata > Chondrichthyes > Orectolobiformes > Hemiscylliidae > Hemiscyllium > Hemiscyllium ocellatum. The sequence continues at coordinate 63,261,638 of NC_083413.1, read as the reverse complement.
AGGGGGATCATGTGCAAATGCCACACAGTCGCCTGAGGCTGGCATTGAACTAGAGTCCCTTGTGCTGTGAGGTAGTAGTGCTAACCACTGAGTAACCAAGCCACCAAAATAATGATTTTTACTTTAAACATTCCACCACAGTCAGAATGCATCAATATGTCTTTAAATAGCAGACATAGGTGAACACACAGGGAATTACTTGCTGAATCGCATAATGATTATTCACATGCTACTCAGGTTTAATAAAATATGACCTGCAACACTCCAACAGCCATCTTTGATCTTGTGCTAAATTCTTCCAGGATTGCAGTATCAGCATCGAAGTAGTAGTTCTGGTTTTGAATGCACATTTACAAATGATTTGTGAACGTCAAGAAAGTATAGCATCTTGAGTTTATGTTCCATTCGGATATTTTGTTGTACTGAAAGCAATGTTAGCGGTTCACAGAACCAGTGTTGAGCTATGTCAGAAATAAATAATGGCAACAAACAACTCTACCGTGTCATATTATATGAATCTCCCAAAAGGTTTTTCCTTTCCATTTATTAAAGTTAACATAAACAGTACATATGAATAATCATCTTTTGATTGTAATGTCTCCAATACATTGGAGCCTGTCTACATGGTTTTATAATAAATACTGATAGAATTTATTGTTTGTCTTGCGTCAATACTAATGTTATTCAAGCAGCGCATATGTATTTTCAAGATAGGGAGTTTCTGATTACAGTTTTTTAACGATTGTATGAGGAATGGTGAATTGTCAACTGTGAACCCTGGATCTAGCTTCTATATACAGTTTTTAAGTACCTTAAGTATATTGTGTTGCAAGTGAAAATAATGTGATGGTCATTGTTCACAAATATTGTTCAATTTCATTCATACGAGCCTATTTTTATGCAAATGTTGATCAGGATAAAATGTCGTCCCCCTACTGCAAAAGGACCATTCCACACTTGCAATATTAGAGAAAATAATCTGAATACAATTCAGTTTTCTAAAGCAGGTTGCACTAATGATCAAATTACTGTGTAGCATGGTGTTCACCCCCTTGGTTTCATTGCACATAATGTAACTGTGAAGTAACCTAATTACAATACTAGTGATGAGTGACTGCAGCTTTCTACCCACCCAAAGGGTTTAAAGACATAGTGCAGTTACAAGGGACAAGCCTTTATATTAAAAAAATCTGATATGCATTCAACCAGAGTCCATCAGAAATTCTGACCACTAGCTGCTTAGTCATCAGGTAAGAATGTAAAATTGTATTTTTTATTTGAGATCCAAGCTTAGGTAAGTAAATTATAATTATTAAGGCAACTAAATTACCAAAAAAAAAGAACAATTTAAAACTGTCCTGCTGTTTATCTTGGACACACTGATCTCAGATATTGAATGAAGCTGCCCTGCAATTTCAATAAAAGTTTCAATCAGTATATGTTAGTTTGTGCAACTATTATTTTTCATCTCCAGGTCGCAGGCTTAATTTTTCAAGGATTGCCAAACCATGTCTTATGCTGTGATTTTCCAAGGGTTGGGGCCAGCCAAGGATGCAGACCCTAGGCTACCTAAGCTAGAACAGAGAAATAAACAACACACTGGTGGCTAATGTGTGGTTCAGAATAATGCCATCTGACTGCACTTGCCTTCCAAACGGTATTAAATTTTGAGAAGCTCTGATAACCGATATAGGCAATTTGTTAATAGAAGGGAGGTGCTGAGAAGTATAGAGACAAGCTGTCAACATCACTTACCTGCTGGGAAATGTGGGACAAGACAACTGAAGAGAAAGCAGGTTATGCACATCCACATATATATCTTTCCCTCTCCCACCCACCACCATGCAGCACAAAAAGCCCTTACCAGTATTAATGGATTTGACCACTATCAGGCAAGGAGAAAGATTTAAAAAGGACATGAGGAGCAACTTTTTAACAGGGAGTGGTTCATGCATGGAATGAGCTTCCAGAGGAAGTGGTGGGTGAGGCTACCATTGCAAAGTTAAAAGACATTTGGATAAGTACATGAATAAGAAAGGTTTGAAGGGATACAGACCGAGTGCAGTCAGGTGGGATTGGGATGGTTTGGGATTATGCTCGGCATGGACTAGTTGGACTGAAGGGTCTGTTTCCATGCTGTCTGACTCAATGACCTGTCTCTCCACCACCCCTTCACCGCACGGACTCCTGTCTCCAGACCAAACTGATTAGGAAATGTCAAGAACAAGCAGGTTGGTTCAACACTGTCACTAGTATTGCTCACTGTACCTTCACAGTCGTACCGAGAAGCTTCAGACATTTTGCATGCACGAGCACCAGGCAGTGAAAATATGTCAGTAGTAGTTTTGTAAAATATACATGTAAATAAAACAAATATTTTACACTTGGAAAACCTGCAATAGATCAGGACATCAGATAACTTAATTTTTACTTTGCTAAGATAATTGAAATTCTTGGATTGAATATAAATTAGTCACAGATGATTGCATAATTGAAGCAGGATATGAACACCTGAATGCATTTTTATATAATGAATCAGGTGATTGACGTGTCATCAAGGCCTGTTTTAGTGTGATATACTGATGATTTGCTACTAACACAATGGTGTTTACCTTAGCTTCAGTAACATAAGGACGAGATGTGGATTACATTGTACTGAAGTATTCAATGAACTTTTGTTGTAGCACCTGGTATCTGAATATGTACATTACAATCACAGGCACTTGTGTATTTGTGCTTAAGTGAAGCAATTTGGAGATACTGCAGATGCTTCACACAGTGAGTCATGTTGCAAAAGGATACAACTCAGTAAGATGGGGACTGCAAATTTTATATTTTACAGGTCACATACCATGATATGGTGATGTCATCATAAGCAATCACCTTAAAGGTATATTATATATCTTGCTTTGAGGCATGACACAACATCACTTCTTTTAAAAAGAAATCCCAAACAAATATACATCATTGTACATAGGCAAGTGTTGTCAATGCAATAATTACAGAGACATATAAAACCAAGTTAACAAGATTCAATATTACATTTTGAAGGATTGATTGAATTGTTCTGATCTGGTGATCATATACTCACCAGGAGAGGTATGTTATTGGTGGATGCCCTCTTGTTGCTAGCTGCTATTGCTCAGGATCATCACACAGCCATTACTATTGGAGCTTTTCTCTTGCTCACTGTGCGCATGGTTGGTGTGTCTGGATTTCTAGGAGAAAGTGAGGACTGCAGATGCTGGAGACCAGAGTTGAAAAGTGTGGTGCTGGAAAAAACAGCAGGTCAGGCAGCATCCGAGGTGCAGGAGAATCCGACGTTTCGGGCATAAGCCCTTCTTCAGGAATGAGGCTGGTGTGTCAAGCAGGCTGAGATAAAAGTTGGGGGGAGGGAATTTGGGGGAGGGGTGCTGGGAATACGATAGGTGGAAGGAGCTGAGGGTGAGCGTGATAGGCCGGAGAGGGGGTGGGGATGGAAGGATGAGGAAGAAGATTGCAGGTCAAGAGGGCGGTGCTGAATCCGGCGGTTGGGGCTGAGATAAGGAGAGGGGAAATGAGGAAGCTGGAGAAATCTACATTTATCCCGTGTGGTTGGAGGGTTCCTTGGCGGAAGATGAGGTGCTCTTCCTCCAGCGTCGTGTGGCCAGGGTCTGGCGATGGAGGAGGCCAAGGACCTGCATGTCTTTGGTGGAGTGGGAGAGGGAGTTAAAGTGTTCAGCCACGGGCCGGTTGGGTTGGTTGGTGCGGGTGTCCAGAGGTGTTCCCTGAAACGTTCTGCAAGTAGGTGGCTGTCTCCCCAATGTAGAGGAGACCACATCAGGTGCAATGGATGCAGTAAATGATATGTGTGGAAGTGTAGAAGAATTTGTGACAGATATGGAAGGATCCATTGGGGCCTTGGAGAGAGGTGGTGGGGGGGAGTGGAGGTGTGGGCGCAAGTTTTGCACTTCCTACGGTTGCAGGGGAAGGTGCCGGGAGTGGAGGTTGGGTTGGTGGGGGGTGTGGACCTGACGAGGGAGTCACGGAGGGAGTGGTCTCTCCGGAACACTGATAGGGGTGGGGAGGGAAATATATCCCTGGGGGTGGGGTCTGTTTAGAGGTGGCGGAAATGATGGAGGATGATCCGATGTATCTGGAGGTTGGTGGGGTGGTAGGTGAGGACCAGTGGGGTTCTGTCCTGGTGGCGATTGGAGGGGCAGGGCTCAAGGGCACAGGTGCGGGAAGTGGAGGAGATGCGGTGGAGAGCATTGTCAACCACGTCAGAGGGGAAATTGCGATCTTTGAAGAAGGAGGCCATTTGGGTCTGGATGTCTGGATTTCTAACTTGCAATCTCTGTCTGGTGCATGTTTCTGGTAGTTCTGTACCCCCTCACTGAGTTTGTGTCTATTTCATTCTCCCTCTGTTTGAAGACAGAAGACCTGTAGTTCCTTCATTCTCTGTGGCTGTGACTGTTTGAAGCTGATGCACAGTTATGATGATGAGTTCCATGTTTCTGGTAACCCTGTCACTTATGATCCAAGGATACCTCTACCAGGTAAAGGGTTTCAGGAATTAAAGTACAACTTGCATTTTGGCACTAACGTGTGAATTTACTACTGCATGGACTCTCCGAGTTCACAGATGAACAAAGCTGGGTGAACTGTGGGCAAGATGCAGAGTTGTTTCAGTTTGATTCGGACAAATTGAGCGAGTGGACAAATACATGGCAGATGAAGTATAGTATAGATAAATATAAGGTTATCCACAATAGGAACAAAAGCAGGGAGGCTGATTATCTATCACCTGAATGATGATAGATTGGGAAAGGGGGAGGTGCAGTGAGACCTGGATGTCTTTGTACAACAGGTCAGGCAGCATCCAAGGAGCAGGACAATCGACGTTTCGGGCGTAAGCCCTTCATCAGCATTTCTGCTCCTGGATGCTGCCTGACCTGCTATGCTTTTCCAGCACCACACTCTTGACTCTGATATCCAGCATCTGCAATCCTCACTTTCTTCCTGTCTCTGTACTACCGGTGCTGCAAGTCAGTATGCAGGTGCAGCAGGCAGTGAAGAAGGCAAATGGTGTGTTGCTGTTCATTGTGAGAGAATTTGAGTACAGTAGGAGAGATATCTTGCTGCAATCTTACAGGAGAAAGTGGGGACTGCAGATGATGGAGATCAGAGTCCAGAGTGTGATGAAGGGCTTATGCTCGAAACATTGATTCTCCTGCTCCTCAGATGCTGCCTGACCTGCTGTGCTTTTCCAGCACCACACTCTCGACTGCAATTTTACAGGGCCTTGGTGAGAGCATACTTGAATATTGTGTGTAGTTTTGGTCTCCACGTCTGAGAAGGATGTTCTGGCTCTGAAGGGAGTGCAACAAAGTTTTAGCATTGTGATTCCTGGGATGGCAGGAAAGAAACTGGATTGGTTAGGACTGTGTTTGCTGATGTTTTGAAGAATGTTGTGGTGGGGGGAGCACAGAGGAGAATCTCACAGAAGTCTATAGAATTCTAACAGGACTAGATAAAGTTAGTGCAGGGAGGATGTTCCTGATGACCAGGGAGTCCAGAACCAGGGGTTCATAGCCCAAGGTAGGCGTTTGTGGAGTGAGGTGAAGAGAAATTTCCTCAGCCAGAGATTGGTGGGTGGGCCTCTGAAATTGTCTGCCACAGAAATTGGTTGAGGCCAAAACAACGAATGTTTTCAAGACAGTTAAAAATATTTCTTGAGGCTAAAGAGATTAAAGGTTATGGTGAGAAAGTGAAAAAGGGTACTCAGCTGAATGATCAGCCATCATCATATTGAATAATGGAGCAAACCCAGAATGCTGAATGGGCTATTTCTGCCCTATTTTCTATGTTTCGGTGAACTGTTATATGAGGTAAGATGGGTTTTTGTCGGTTGTACTAAGAAGAATAGCCAAGGCCTTTTCTCCAGCCGAGGGGAGTCCAAACCCAGAGGGCATGGGTTTAACATGAGAAGGGAAAAATTTAAAAGGGACCAATGATGCAACTTTTTATGCAGAGGGTAGTGCAGGAATGGAATGAGCTGCCAGAGGAAGTGATGGAGGCTGGTTCAATCACAGTATTCAAAGGCATCTGGATGGGAACATGATTGGAAGGGTTTGGACAGATATGGGTCAAATGCTAGTAAATAGTATTTCAGTACTTGGTTGGCATGGACAAATTGGACCGAAGGGTCTGTTTCCATGCTATACAGCTTTGTGACTTGAAGTGTACTTGTTAGGGTATCTGTCTTTTAAAGTGCAAAGTGGTAATATGGGGTTGGCACTACCTCCTGTATCAATTTTGGCTTTCAGGTGTGTGAACCTGCCTTTTGGGGACATGCAAAGCTAATGACCATAAAATCGCCTCCTTGTTTTATACCATCAATGTAGCACGTGAAGTTGACGATATGGAAGGCTTGGTCATCTACCAAAGGTTGCTTTTCAGTTTGTTGGCTGTTCACTTTGTCGATATGTTTGTACCTGTTTGGAAGAGTCTCAATGCTGCCTAAGTTTAGTGTTGTACCACTGTGTTGGTTGCCTGGTTCTTGTTCTGGCTCTGGTTCAGCTTTTGAGATCTGATTTTCTGCCTGTGTGTCCAATGTCCTTGATGCCATGTGCTTTTCAGATTGGAGGAAATGCCAGATAACCTCTGTGGGTGTGACAAACTGCATCTACTTTGGAGCTCTATGCTGACTATAGAAATAGTGTTATCAGCATCCAAAGTATGGAATGGCAGTTGGCCTGCCTCTGTGGCTTCATGCTGGTAGCCATCTTCCAGCAATGTATTGATAGTATGGCCCTGTTACTTACCCAGAAACTCTTTCTAGAAAGCTTTGATCAGAACAGAAGTGATTACAAACTCGTTTAGCTGCCATGTGAATTCTTGCTCACAGAAATCATACCCATGCCCTTTGCAGTGGCATTTGGTATCAAAGTCATCAATAAATCTTTGGGCTTTCTGTCTATACACCATGAGTCAGAGTTTGTTAATCTGGAAGTTGAATTGTAGTTTGAGCTGGTCTTCAAGTACTCTTCAGATCATCACCTGATTTTCTTTTATTGTCCAAGGAAAAAATCGATGTGCTTATTTGGTGAAGCCCCTCCTTTCTGAAAGGGAGTACTATTTTAAGAGATCCATTGGGATCATTTGGCACAATCTGCTTTGCAAAGCTTGTGGAGCTGTGCTTCAATGAAGGTGTCGCTTGCTGCCCAATTTGCAGACAAATTGTTTGCCTTCCATTTCCTTTGCTGAAAATGTGTTGCTGGAAAAGCGCAGCAGGTCAGGCAGCATCCAAGGAACAGGAAATTCGACGTTTCGGGCATAAGCCCTTCATCAGGAATCAGATGAAGGGCTTATGCCCGAAACGTAAAATTTCCTGTTCCTTGGATGCTGCCTGACCTGCTGCGCTTTTCCAGCAACACATTTTCAGCTCTGATCTCCAGCATCTGCAGACCTCACATTCTCCTCCTTCCATTTCCTTTTGCAACATTTCGAGTCTGATAGAACCAGGATGAAGAAGAGTTCTATTAGACTGTACCTTTACTTGGTCTCTCTTCACAGGTTTGCTTCTAGACCTGCTAAGTTTCTCCAGCATTTTGTTTTGATTTTAGTTATGCTGATAGTGTCCTTTGATTGTCAATGTTAGCTTTAAACATGTTAGAAGTTTTTTTAGCGGCAGATTTTATTTTTCAACCTGTAAGAAGCCTTTTACTGCTGTGTCTTAATTTTTATATTGGGAAAGAAATTGAAACATTATGCTTTAGTTTTGTAAAAGAGTTAGAGAGCGGCTAGCTTAATAGTTCTTGAACTGTAACAAGAGAAGGTGCATTTGCTTCCTGGTTATTTAAGTTGGAGATGTGTACTCACTTAAAGAATTTAGTGTGCTTGGTTGTCCAAACGCTTTGATGTCCAGGGCTGTCTAACCTTCAGTGGAGATTCTTTTATGAGCAATTTGTTTTTTACTGCATTGCCAATATTGTGTGAGGTGCTACCAAGATGTGATATGCTTTAATATACTGACGATACGCCATTATCATGCTATGATACATTGATTCTGAAGAAGGGGTTCTTCTATTGAGCTTCATCAATGATACATACCAGCTTCAGTGTGTACCAAGATGGTACACAGCAATTCACCAAGACTCCTGTAACACCTTACAAACCCATGTGTTCCACCATGTAGAAGAACAAGAAGCACCTGCATGTTCCAATTCACGCCACAAAGCATCTGGACTTGGAAGTATAGTAGCATTCCTTCAGTGTTGTTGGCTTAAAATTCTGGAACTTCCTTGCATTGTGGGTGTCCCCATACCATAAGGAATACAGTGGTTTAAGAAAGCAGATGGCCAGTGCATTCTCCAGGGCAATTAGCCAATAATGCTCACATCCCATGAACAAATTTTTAAGAATGATCTAATTGAAAGTTGCAGCAGGTTTTTGGATGTTGTAAATGACCTGCTTCTGTTTCTGTGTTCATGGCTGGGCTCCAATTTAGAAATCCTGCAGAAATGCCATTCTGCTAATTCACTATATATTATCAAGATTGAGTCTTATGTTATCAGAGAAGCAGAATGTTTGCAGATAGTAAGTGTTAAAAAGAAAGCATTTCAAAATTAGGAAGATTTTGGATAAGTTAAATGAGGAAAAATGTTTACAGATTATTGGCATAACAGCTGAATATTTTAAACAAATTGCTTGCAAATTAGGCAACCCTGGTCATTTTCCAATTTATCATCTGGGCATAATTGCAGCATTTGTTATGGTTAGTAATTAGAACAGAGGAAATGTTCGGACAAAGAGCTCCAAACCCCCATTGTTCCCTGTGAACATTGCCCAGAATATTAATTGATTTTATCCACTCAAATAAAGAAAATATATATTTTTGTGACTATGCTTAATGAACAGTTAGGTAATGTGCACAATGGGAAGAAACCATTTGGGTTTGGCTCTCATCTTATTATGATGTCACTGTAATCAGGAGTATTCTACTTTCGAGAAAAGAAATTAAAGCATAGAATCCATCTTTTGTGAGACACAGAAGGCTATAATGAAGGGTTACTTAATAGTCATCATTGATTTCAGCAAACGGGATTTCTGAGTCTGACCGGAAAATGCATTGCAGCATTCTCCAATTAATCGGATCAAAAGACTTGCATTGTGAGAGTCGGGCTGATAAAGTGTGTTGGACTATAGTCTCTACATGTTTGTGAACTCAGTGAGGACAAGCCTGCAAACCGTGGCAAACACTTCAGCTCTTCTGTTTCTGAAGATTTAGAAATGTCAACTGATTTCAGTGGATACTGGAAAATGATATCCAACGAGAACTTCGAAGAGTATCTAAAAGCACTAGGTAAAAATCTGAACCATTGGTGTTGATGTAAGCTGAAATTGCACTCAGTATTTGGCACGATATTTAAACTAATGCTTTGAGAATTGACAGTTAGGTGACAAATTTGATATCACCGCAACTTTTCAATGAGAGTAATGTTGCCTGTTGAAGTGTTTCTGTGTTTTGTTATGGAATCAATTTAACTAGGGCTCTGTTTTTAAAAGGAAATTGTTGCTGTAATTGCAGATACATTATTAAAACCTAATTATAAAATATTAGAAGTTTTTCATTGGTGATGGAGTGCTCTGGATGATGAAAGATATAAGAAAAATGCAAGTCTTTCATTAATACCAATTCAACAATATGCAGCATGACTGAATTACAGGTGATTTAATTTACTTTAGGAATCTCCTCCTACATCAAACATCAGAGCCTTCATTTTGATTAATGTCAGTGACATATCACATATCAGATAATGTGTAAAGTTAGAGGCTGTTCAGATTACGTTGACCCCACTCATTCCCAGTACAGACTTAAGAGGAAAGGTGGAACAGGTGAGCCCAAATCCTTTGGAGTTTAGAAGAATGAGAGATAACTTGATAGAAAGATAATAAGATTTACCTGCTGAGGTTGGCTACCAAGTAAGTGCTCCCTTTGTGTGGAAGACAAGAACAGAGGGATACTGTTTAAGAATATGAGGTCTCCCCTTTTGAAATGGAGACGAGATGAATTTCTTTTCTCTCAAAAGGTCACGACTATGTGGAATCCTCTACACTTAAAGCAATGGAGGCTGAATTAGTGAATTTCTTCCAGACTGAATAAAATAGATTTTTGATAATCAGTGAAGCCAAGGGACTCTGGGAGGACAGACAAGAAAATGGAGTTAAGACCACAGCCAGAGTGGTCATAATCTATTATTAGTATTCACAAATGTGATGGGGATGTCACTAGCTGGTCAAAATTTATTGCCAGTCCCTAATTGCCCTTGAGAAGGTAATGGTGATTTGCTGCCTTGAACTAATGCAGTCCATGTGCTGACAGTCGACCCACAACACTCTTAAGGAGGGAATTCCAGGATTTTGACCCAGCGACAGTGAAGGATCGACGATATATTTCCAAGTTAGGATGGTGAGTGTCTTGGAGGAGATATTGCAGGTGGTGGTTTTCCCATTTATCTGCTACCCTTGTCCTTCTGGATGGAAGTGATTATGGGTTTGAAAGGTGCTGCTGAATTTCTGCAGTGTATCTTATAGCTAGTACACACTGCTGCTACTGAGTGTCGGTGCTGTTGAGAGGGGATGCTTGTGGATGTAGTGCCAATCAAGCGGCTGCTTTGACCTATATGGTGTCAAGCTTCTTGACTATTACTGCAGCTACATCCATCCAGACAAGTAGGGACTTGCCCCTGTTAGATGGTTTATAAGTGCTGGGGAGTCAGAAGGTGAGTTAATTGCTTCAATATTCTGACCTAATCTTGTAGCCACTGTGTTTATATAGCAAGTCCAGTTCAATTTCTGGTCAGTGCTAACACCCAGCATGTTGATAGTGAGGGATTCAGTGATGATAATGCCATTGACTATCAAGAGATGGTGGTTAGATTGTCTGATATTGGAGATAGTCATTGCCTGTCATTTGTCTGGTGTGAATGTTACTTGCCACTTGTTAGCCCAAGCCTGGATATTGTCCCAATCTTGTTGTATTTGGCCATGGACTGCTTCAGTGTCTGAGGAGTCACGAATGGTGCTGAATGTTGTGTAAAAACTGGTGACCATCTCCATTTCTGACCTTATGATGGAGGTCATTGATGAAGCAGCTAAAGATGGTTTGGCCCAGGACATTATCTTGAGGAGCTCCTGGAGCTGCAATGACTGACTTCCAACAACCACAACCATCTTTCGATGTGCCAGGTATGACTAACCCACAGAAAGTCTTCCCCCGATTCCCATTGATTCAAGTTTTGCCAGGGCTCCTTGATGTCAAGGACTGTCACTTGTTAAATGGTTAAGCAGATTTGAAGAGCAAGAGCATACAGCTATCCCTAAGTCCTGTAGTCATATTAATGGATTCAACTCATAATACCACATTAACAGTATGTAGACTAGACTGTATATATGTCAAAACGTGTGGCACTGTAAAAGCACAGCAGGTCAGGCAGCATACAAGAAGCAGGGGAATCGACGTTTCGGGCATAAGCCCTTCATCATTTGCCCGAAACTTTGGCTCTCCTTGGGTGCTGCCTGACCTGCTGTGTTTTTCCAGCACCACACGTTTTGACTCTGATCTCCAACATCTACAGTCCTCACTTTCTCCTAGAGTGGATATATACAAGATAATAATGATTTTTTTTTTATTTTTCTATAGTATACAATTTTCACTTAATACCATAACTAATGTCACAGTATAAAGTTCAATGTTGGATTTTGTTTCAGTTCAACATATGATTACCTTCCATTTTTGCATAGATGTAAACATTGCTTTACGGAAAATTGCGGTTTTGCTGAAACCAGACAAAGATATTGCTCAGACAGGAGATCACATGATCATTAAAACCATCAGCAGCTTCCGGAATTATCTCATGGAATTTGATATTGGCAAGGAGTTTCCTGAGGATTTAACTGGGATAGATGACCGCCAATGTATGGTAAGCATTGTGTGACTGAAAGATCCTGTTAAACCTCTGATTAGGATGGCTTTTGCTGTTAGTCCAAATTTTGGAAATACTGCCAAAACTAAGCATACACCAATCACTGTGAGGCCAGGATTGTAACCAGCGTTTTAATGCTTCTATATATTGAGTCAAATTTGCAGTGGATACAAACATTCTGTATGTATTTCAGACAGATTTGTGCCATTTTGTACTGGTAAAACAATGATGCGCCAAATGGTACTGGTATATTTTCTGTGTACGTAGTTCAGTAGCTTCCAGGGTATAGTTACTATATAGGAGAAAGTGAGGACTGCAGATGCTGGACATCAGAGCTGAAAATGTGTTGCTGGAAAAGCGCAGCAAGTCAGGCAGCATCCAAGGAGCAGGAGAATCGACGTTTCGGGCATGAGCCCTTCTTCAGAAATGAGGAAAGTGTGCCAAGCAGGCTAAGATAAAAGGTAGGGAGGAGGGACTTGGGGGAGGGGTGTCGGAAATGCGATAGGTGGAAGGAGGTTAAGGTGAGGGTGATAGGCTGGAGTAGGGGTGGGGGCGGAGAGGTCAGGAAGAAGATTGCAGGTTAGGAAGGCGGTGCTGAGTTCAAGAGTTGGGACTGAGACAAGGTGGGGAAAGGGGAAATGAGGAAACTGGAGAAGTCTGAGTTCATCCCTTGTGGTTGGAGGGTTCCTAGGCGGAAGATGAGGCGCTCTTCCTCCAGCCGTCGTGTTGCTATGGTTTGGCGATGGAGGAGTCCAAGGACCTGCATGTCCTTGGTGGAGTGGGAGGGGGAGTTGAAGTGTTGAGCCACGGGGTGGTTGGGTTGGTTGGTCCGGGTGTCCCAGAGGTGTTCTCTGAAACATTTCGCAAGTAGGCGGCCTGTCTCCCCAATATAGAGGAGGCCACAACGGGTGCAGCGGATGCAGTAAATGACGTATGTGGAGGTGCAGGTGAATTTGTGGCGGATATGGAAGGATCCTTTGGGGCCTTGGAGGGAAGTAAGGGGGGAGGTGTGGGTGCAAGTTTTGCATTTCTTGAGATGGCAGGAGAAGGTGCCGGGAGTGGAGGTTGGATTGGTGGGAGGTGTGGATCTGACGAGGGAGTCACAGAGGGAGTGGTCTTTTCGGAACACTGATAGGGGAGGGGAGGGAAATATATTCCTGGTGGTGGGGTCCTTTTGGAGGTGGCAGAAATGACAACAGATCATACGATGTACATGGAGGTTGGTGGGGTGGTAGGTGAGGACCAGTCGGGTTCTGTCCTGGTGGCGAGTGGAGGGGCGGGGCTCAAGGGCAGAGGAGTGGGAAGTGGAGGAGATGCGGTGGAGAGCATCATTGATCAAGTCTGGGGTGAAGTTGCAGTCTTTGAAGAAGGAAGCCATCTGAATTGTTCGGTATTGGAACTGGTCCTCCTGGGAGCAGATGCGGCGGAGACGAAGGAATTGGGTATATGGGATGGCGTTTTTACAGGGGGCCGGGTGGGAGGAGGTATAGTCTAGGTAGCTGTGGGAGTCGGTCGGTTTATAGTAAATGTCCATGTTGATTCGGTCACCTGAGATAGAAATGGAGAGGTCTAGGAAGGTAAGGGAGGAGTCTGAGATGGTCCAGGTAAATTTGAGGTCGGGGTGGAAGGTGTTGGTAAAGTGGATGAATTGTTCAACCTCCTCATGGGAGCACAAGGCAGCATCAATACAGCGGAGGAAAAGGTGGGGGGTGGTGCCAGCGTAGCTGCTGAAGATGGACTGTTCCACATATCCTACGAAGAGGCAGGCATAGCTGGGGCCCATGCGGGTGCCCAAGGCTACTCCTTTGGTTTGGAGGAAGTGAGAGGATTGGAAAGAGAAATTGTTCAGAGTGAGGACCAGTTCAGTCAGTCGAAGGAGGGTGTCAGTGGAAGGGTACTGGTTGGTACGGCCACAAACCTGACTGCCCCGGCCGACCCATTGTCTCAGCCTGCTCCTGCCCCACCGAACTCATCTCTGCATACCTCGACACGGTCCTGTCCCCCTTAGTCCAAGAACTCCCCACCTACGTTCGGGACACCACCCATGCCCTCCACCTGCTCCATGAGTTTTGCTTCCCCGGTCCCCAACGCCTTATCTTCACCATGGACATCCAGTCCCTGTACACCTCCATCCCCCATCACGAAGGACTCAAAGCCCTCCGCTTCTTCCTTTCCCGCCGTACTAACCAGTACCCTTCCACTGACACCCTCCTTCGACTGACTGAACTGGTCCTCACTCTGAACAACTTCTCTTTCCAATCCTCCCACTTCCTCCAAACCAAAGGAGTAGCTATGGGCACCAGCATGGGCCCCGGCTATGCCTCTTTGTAGGATATGTGGAACAGTCCATCTTCCGCAGCTACACCGGCACCACCCCCCACCCTTTCCTCCACTACATCGATGACTGTATCGGCGCTGCCTCATGTTCCCATGAGGAGGTTGAACAGTTACTGAGGAAATGTTGATAGTTTCTGTTTGAGACAGTGCATCGGGGTTTCACCTGCTGCCTGAGGTAGACACCAACGATCCTCAGAGAAAGTGAGGATTGCAGAGTCAAAAAGTGTGGCACTGGAAAAGCACAGCTGGTCAGGCAGCACCTGAGGCTTTGGGCATTAGCCCTTCATCAGGAACATGGAGGGGAGGTGGGGCCCAACAGCAGTTGAGAGATAAATGGGAAGGAGTGGGGCTGGGGGTGGGGGAAGGAGCTAGGAATGAGATAGGTGGGTGCAGGTGAGGGGTCATGGTGATAGATCGGAGTGGAGGGTGGAACAGATAAATGAGAAGGAAGTTGGATAGGTAGGACAGTTCAAGAGGGTGGTGCTGGGATGAAGTGGGGGGAGGGGATATGAGGAGACTGGTGAAATTGCCATTGATCCTGTGTGGTCAAAGATTCCAAATTCTAGCCACCCGATGCCTGGAGGAAGAACGCTTCATCTTCTGCCTTGGGGCCCTCCAACCACATGGGATCAATCTCAATTTCGCCAGTTTCCTATCTCCCCTCCCTCCACCTTATCCCAGATCTAATCTTTCAACTCAGCACCATCCTCTTGAATTGTCTTACATGTCCATCTTCCTTCCTACCTATCCGCACACCCTCCACTCTGCCTTCCCACCTATCCGCACCACCCTCCACTCTGCCTTCCCACCTATTCATGCCACCCTCCTCTCTGCCTTCCCACCTATCCGCACCCCCTCCACTCTGCCTTCCCACCTATCCGCACCACCCTCCACTCTGCCTTCCTACCTATCTGCACCACCCTCCACTCTGCCTTCCCACCTATCTGTGTCATCCTCCACTCTGTCCTATCACCATCAAACCCACCTTCATCTACCTATCGCATACCCAGCTACATTCCCCCTAACCCCACCCCCTCTTATTTATCTCTCAGCCCCCATTGGGCCCCCCCCCCCCCCCACATTCCTGATGAAGAGCTTATGCTCGAAACAGCGACTGTTTTTCTCCTCGGATGCTGCTTGACTGACTGTGTTATTCCAGCACCACCCTTTATGACACAATGATTCTTTGGTATTTTCAAAGAACTGCAAGGTGCTTCCAGTGATCTGGCCAATATTTATCCCTCAGTTACCAATTTACCAGCTCTATAACTTATTAGCTATAATTGGAGATATATATTTTGATGTTGTTAATGATGAAAATACTATGTAGTTGAATATTGCTTTCGTTTTAAAACTTTGAGTATATAATACTCTCCAATAAGTCAAAGCATGTTGGAGGATGAAATAAGTTCTCTCTCTGCAGTCAATTTGTTAAGTCAAGCATCTGATTATCTGAGTTAGAGGCAGTATTTCGCTTATATTCGACTGGATTTATTACTTTGTTGTGCATAGTGCACGGAGGATATACTTTGTGAAAGTTAGAAACCTGAAGACTAATGTCATCTGGTCAGTCACAGTTCAGGAGGTCTCATCTAATGCACCCATTTAATGTATGTTTTGAAATGTTAGTTCATTTTAACCAATTTAGTATCAATTCAAATTCTTAATACTTCAAAAGTTCCAAGCCATTTGTGACATCTTAGCTGTAATGACCAATTGGAATTACTATGTGGAAATTTCAGGAAAAATCAAGAAACTACTGAACATTTCTGGTGCAGTGGTTTCTGATAATTATTGTACAAAATTGAAAGATAGGCCTTCGGACTTTATATAATTCCTAAGGTTCCAAGTTAATTTTGCATTATGTAGAGTATCCATAGAATTGGCAGTCATGCTTCAGTCATTTAATTGAGT
Source organism: Hemiscyllium ocellatum (assembly GCF_020745735.1). NCBI lineage: Eukaryota > Metazoa > Chordata > Chondrichthyes > Orectolobiformes > Hemiscylliidae > Hemiscyllium > Hemiscyllium ocellatum. Next base: position 63,245,418 of record NC_083413.1, on the reverse strand, counting down.
TGAACTATCGTGAACTTAAAATGTAAAGGAAATGTTGGCTGATTTATTATCTGAATTAAAGTACATCCAACAAAGAAGACTTCAGCTGATTAGAGACAGTGACTTTTCACAAGTATACAATTGAGGCTATGACTATTCAAGCAGAACTGTGGAGCCAATGAGAAATGCTCCTGATAAAAGTCTTTACATTAATAGGGAACATGAATTATTATTGCCAATTAGTAGAGAATTACGAATCTGAAATTGATTTAGCAACGGGATGGGATTAATTTAGGATATCTGGTCATATATGCATTGGACTGAAGTTTTTGTTTCTATGTTGTACATCTTTATGGCTCTAATAATTTCTGTTATGGACATTTTACATTATTTGAATTGTTTTATGTTTCCACTTTAGACCACAGTAAATTGGGATGGAGATAAACTTGTGTGTGTACAAATAGGAGAGAAACAGGGTCGAGGATGGACACAGTGGGTGGAAGGTGATGAACTGCATCTGGTATGTCATTTGTTGCTGAATAATACAATGTTTTTATATGTTCAGTGGACTTGTATTTTGCAAGTAAGTACAATTGGCCTTTCATGTTTGAAACTTACAGGATGTCAGCCGAGAAATTCCATATCTCCTGATGCAGTCAGTATACAATCTTCATGCTACCTTCCTCAATGACATGATTGCAGTGTCCAGCAGGCACTGAGTGTACTGTCAAGTGGCTGGAACCTTCACCAGGGCCCGCAAAACCATATGAGATTAATTATTATGGCCAATAGTAAACAAGTAGAAAGCTGAAATTAATTTTGAAGAGTTTCTGTTATGTACATTTGACATTGTTTTAATTGTATTTTGTTTCCATTTTAGACCACAGTGAATTTAAACTACAGGGTGGCACGGTGGCTCAGTGGTTAGCACTGCTGCCTCACAGTGCCAAGGACCCGGGTTTGATTCTATTCTCAGGCGACTGTATGGAGTTTACACGTTCTCCCTGTGTCTGCGTGGGTTTCTTCCAGCTGCACTGGTTTCCTCCCATAGTTCAATGATGTGCAGGTTAGGTGGATTGGCCGTGCTAAATTGTCCATTGTCTCCAGGGATGTGGAGGCTAGGTGGGTTAGCCAAGGGAAATGCAGAGTTACAGGGTTAGGATAGGTGGGTGGAATCGTCTTCAGCAGGTCGGAATGGACTTGATAAGCCGAATGGCCTGCTTCCATGATGTAAGGATTCTGTGAGGACAAGGTGGGGAGCAAGAAATGTTGCCTATCTACTGAGGGCCAGGAAACAGGATGAAGGACCCCATAACGGCCCCGACAACTTGACTGCAATGCTGTATATGATCTCTTAAGCTAGTGGTCAGTGAAAGCATCTTCAAGTGCACATATCCCATTTAACCACACCCCTATCCTCACGTACTCCTCAATACAGCAGAGCCCCATCACTCATTTACCAACAATATCTACTGACCATGACTAATTTGGACATTTCATATTCCTCATTCAGCTCTCACACTCTGCAATGATGTAAGTCTCTTATCCACATCGCAGTTTGTAAATACTGTCACCTTCTCAATCCTGACATCAGCATCGTTGAAACACATTGCACCATACTCACTTGCACTTCCTGTTGTATCTGAACAAGGTGGCATATGGTGGTAGGAGGTGACAGTGCCCAGCCAATAAGGATGGGCACAACTGCATGTTTTCATCTCAGAGGAGGAGACAGTGCTCACAATTATTGGAGCAGCCATGACTGAAGCTAAAGCCAATAGCAGGACTTCAATAACCATTTAAGATGATGGAAACTTATTCCCAATCCTCTTCTTCTTGTCCCATTTTATTTCCTCATCCCATTCAGTTCTGAAGAAGAATTGTGCTGGACTCAAAATATTAACTTTGTCTCTTGTTCTGTGGATGCTGCCAAACCTGCTGGGTTTCTCAGCATTTTACATTTTCAGAGAGGACATTCTTCATGATGCAAGGATAGCTGACATGCTTCTGCTTGCCGAGTTTGAGGTAGGAGAATGATTTCTTGAACACCCTTGGTGGTGTAGTTTCCAATTGAGAACCCCACTTCACCACCATTGCATTCTTGTCTCTGTACAACAGCTTGTGGTGCCTCTTCTCATTCTTCCAGTTCAGCTACAGGCCAGGGGATCTGTTGAAGGGAGTGTTTGCACAGAATCAGTGAAGTAAGGACAAACTCCAACAGGACCTTTTGTTTAGGTTACCAACTTTACACAATTCTGGAAGCCACAGTCACAAGAAAAAGTAGTAGAAAACAATTAGTAACTAACCTGGAAGTAGCGATAATCCTGTTAGCACGGTTGAATGGGGTTTCTTTCTGCTGTTGAAAATATGTTCAGTTGTGGATTTGAGTAGGCTTTAGAAAGATCATTGATCCCCAAAATGGCAATACTGACCTTAAGTCACATGTTGTATGTTGACCTGTGTCACATACTTCCAGCAGACACATCTGATATCCTCAACGAAATGGAGTTTCATGTGATTAGCATCAGAATTTAAGTTATCCTCAATTTGAACTGAATGTATCACTTACCAATAAATCAGTTTTGCCTCCCATTTGCCAGGACTGGTGATTAATAATCCATTAAGCTTTCATGATGGGAGTCAAATCTCTCGGCACTGCTGTATCTCCAGCCAGTCACTTGGTTTCAGCTTCAGAATAGACAAAAGATTTTGTAGAAGACTTCGTTTCCAACAAAATTAATTAGGTCGCTCAAACGTTAAGACAAATATAATCTGTACTTGGTTAAAGTCTAACCTGCTCTTACAATCGGAATTAAGGTATGGTAGATCTCTCAGATGTTCCATTCACTTCTATGTTGAGATAGATTAAAATAAATTACAAATTAATCTGCATTGCTGTCTATAATTCCCAGATACTGATTTGAGTAGCATGAGTAAAGGGCAAAGGGGATTTTGCTTGCCAAGCTAAGTTTTATGTGTAAAACCATTACTTTTTTTTAACTTAAAGTTTGGTCAAACGTGGGCAAGAGCCTGAATTAGTAAATAAATCCAGCATTCTAATTTCTGTGATGTGTCTTATACAATTATTAAAGCTTAAATTTGGCTACTTGTATTTGGTAAATTATTTACTTGCTCGCAAGCAAGCATTTTTCAATTTTGTATTTAACAAATTCCAGCAGTTTTAACCCCACCAGCCAAACATATTCTGTATGGATGAGCAGTTAAAATCACCCACATTATTTACTAGCCAAAACCAGCCTGAAGTCACTGCTGTGCCCTACTGAGTAGGCAACAAGAATTCCACCCCACCAAATGTGCCAGATTCATCTGTTACCCAAGTGTGTTGGGTCCTGATGATGCTGTCAAGATCTGTCTGTAATTGTAGCTGATGGCCTAAGTAGGAAAACTGCTGCAGCATTCCCATTGCGTAAAAGACCCAGGGCCATTAGGAGCACAAATTAATATGCTTTTGTATTTTACATATAAAGATAGGGGGAACAGAGTTGGCCCCTTATACACAAGACAACCAAAACTCTAACTGTATCGCGACTTAGTGTCAGTGAATACTCTTAGGGCTGTGTATTTTTTTTTTCCCTGTCTGTTCCAGGTGTGAAGTTAATCAATAGGGTTTAGTTGATGTCTTGTATATTAAAATAGCCCTGTTTTGTTTCTGGAACAGTGGATGAGTCTCCAGTTCGCTTCATTGCTGACCATCTGGTTCATGTCTAGAGTTTAACTGGGATCAGTGGTAGTTAACATGGTAGTTTGCACCTATACCATGCCACAGAATCATAGAATCCCTATAACATAGGGAAAAGCCATTTGGCCCATCAAGTCTGCACTGACTGCCCAAAAAACATCCCATCCAGACCCTATCCCCATTACCCTGCATTTCCCTGGACAATATGGGTAAGTTTGCATGGCCAATCCACCTAAGCTGCACATCTTTGGACTCTGGGAGGAAACTGTAGCTCAAGGTAGAAATCCATGTAGACATGGGGAGAACATGCAAACTCCACACAGACACTTGCTTGTGGCTGGAATCGAACCTGGGTCCCTGACGCTGCAGTGCTAACCACTGAGCCCACCTTGCCGTCATGTGGCAACCATCATAATGCTGCAACATTGTTTTTAATTTGATGTGTTAAAATAGGTTTTCTTCTCCTTCTCCTGAGGCTGGTAATTAATCTTGGGTTCTGTACTCATTATGTATAAAACGAGGGCAATGTTTTTTTTGGTGTCAGTTTGGCCTGTCAGCAGAGATTAAACCTTTGTTCATTAAGCATCCAGGTCTGAGGTCACTGTTTCAGTTTTTCACTCCCTTCTCTACCCTATCTAAGGAAACTAAAGTTTATTGAAAACAAATTAACTCTGCATAGAGCAGGAAGAAGACCTGAGAACCAAATGATTCAATAACAAATTCTTTCAGTTCGTGACTTACGTTTGATTTGGGAAAATGTGGTGTTTTCCACGCAAACATCAACTTTTACAACTTTTACAGTCTGCAATGTCAGGACTCCAATGCCCTTTCTGAAGCTGTGTTAATTACAATAGGGTTTAGGATCAGGACAAATCCTGGCCACTTAAAGAGTGACCTGAAATATTATTTGGTAAGTCAGCACTTGAGTATTTCTTTTAAAAAGAGACCTGCTGTTGAAATTACTTTTTGCACAAATGGGTCAGTTACAAATCTATCAAATTTCAAAAGGAAAAGTATTTTTACTGCATGAGAAAAGAGTGCCAAGGTATCAGGAACTTGCACTGTGGGCTCACTTAGGTTTACTTGAAGTTCATTCACAGGGCCCTGACTTCTGCAAGTAGAAAATGTGTAGTATTATACTTTTGTTGAATAAGCAAAAAACATGAGGGTACATTGTTCTCTGGTGCATGAGAGCATCTTAACCATTCAGAGTCAATTGGTCTTGCTTGAAGAATAACTGTCCATTGGTGAGTTCTCCATGGCCTTGATTAGAGTCCACTTGCTAATCATTCAGCACCCTTTATAATGCAGAATAAATTGTTTCCTCCCTTTCAAATACAGATGTTTAAAGAGATTGATTAATGTTATCTGTTTTAATTTCCTCTCTTGCCCTCATCCTCACCCACTTCCAGGAACTGCGGGTTGGTGATGTAAACAGCAAACAGGTCTTTAAAAAAGTCCAATGAAGAACCTCAGCACACAATCGAAAACTAAACATGAAGGAGATGTGCCAGCTAAAGACAGAGAATCTCGGCAGCCTCTAATGTAAAACTGTTCAACACAGTTAAATGTTCACCTTATCAAAAGATACCAGAAATAACACATTCGATGAAAATAATTTGAATATTATTTGGATGAAAGTTTAAACTAATTTGATCTCTTAGGTACCTTATTTTTTCCAAAAATAATCGTTTATTAAATTGCATTTAGTTTAATATTGTGTTTGAATTTGCAGTCTGTGATATCTCCTTTTATCTTATCTGTATGGAGATCAGTCTATCTTCCTGCTTTCCAATCATGCCTTCTATGTCTTGTCTTACCTATCTGTTTTTCTCTCGCACTCTCATTTTCAAATCGTTTTCTGATTCAGCCATTCAGTTTTGTGAAGATAAAAGAAACCATTCTTTTTTCTCTCATCTTGCATCACTGTCATTAGTCAATGTAAACTGGGAATTGTTTTTGCTTCTGACCTTCAGAAACATGGTTTTCACTCCCTTTGCACAGTGTGCTGCACTTTATCCTTAGACCTGCACTTTCTGCCTACTTTTATGACTTGAACTTTGCAGCCTAAATGAATTTTAATCAAATGCATTGTATCAGTCACCATATCTGACTTGAGTTAGTTAGCACTTGAATATTGGTTTGATCTTTATTGCTGTTGCTTCTATTCAAACTAAACAGTCTGCTTAAGCAAGGTAAGCTTTGAGCAGCATTTCTGTAGGCTCTTCATAAAGAATATTGGGCCATTTGAGTTAAAGTAAATCAGAAAATTTCTTCATTGTACAAATAACTCCCCCTCCAAGTGTTCTGAGGCATAATGTATTTTGTGAACTTTATTGGATATGTTAGTAGACATTTTTATTCATTCATGAGAAAATGGCTGCCATTGGCTAGACCAGCTGCTATGGTCCATCCTAATGGCCCCTGAGAAGCGGAAAAGTTGCAATCCAAGTTGGGCAGGTACACTGACAGAGCTGTTAGCAAGTAGTTCCAGGGCTTTGAGCCAGAGACAATGAAGTAACAATGATGTAATTGCAAGTCAGGCCACTGTGTTCAAGAGGACCTTGCAATTGGTGGTGTTCCCATGTGTCTGATGCCATTGCTGTTTGAAGTCAGGGTTTGGAAAGTACAGATGAGGAAGCTTTCATGAGTTACTGTAGTGCAAATTGTGCATGATATACAGCTCTGTTACTATGTATCAGTAGTGTAGAAAGTGAACATTTAAGGTGGTAGTGTGTCTATCAAGTAGGCTGTTGTGTCCTGAAGACTGATGTCAATCTTCTTGAATGTCGGAGTTAAGTCTTCAGCACTATTGCCAGGTCCCATCGCCTTTACACAATCTATCCAGTGCAAATAAATATTCATTAGCACAGAGTTTAAACTTAAATATTTAGTAGCACAGAGCTTAAATGTTGTTAAAAATAGGCAGAAGGCAAAAGCATTTCATCTTGCATTCATTTGGATTGAAATACAAGAAATAAACAACTTAAGAAGAATGCAGCAATTTATAAAGAGTCCAATTTATTTCAGCTATTTCCTTGATATGACAGAGAGTGAAGCTTAGGACCTCAGGAGGAGGCTGAGATGGATCATCTGTTCAGCAATTCTGGATAAAGATACTTAATGCTCCTAATTCAAAATAAAAGCATTGTGTCTTAACTTGAGAGCAAAAGATAGTCAGATTCTTCTAAAATACTCTAGGTTCGAGTGGTGCTGGAAAAGCACAGCAGTTCAGGCAGCATCTGAGGAGCCGGAAAATCTCTCCACCCTGCAGGCACCCTGCCTCTATTCCTAATGAAGGGCCTTTGCCCGAAAGGTCGATTTTCCTGCTCCTCGGATGCTGCCTGAACTGCTGTGCTTTTCCAGCACCACTCTAATCTAGAATCTGGTTTCCAGCATCTGCAGTCCTTGTTTTTACCTTCTTCTATTATACCATAATACTTACGTGTGTAATATATGGATCTAAATGGGTTAACATTGAGGAATGCTGTAAACACCATTTACAACAATGATGTTATTGGACTTTTGGGCAAACATTGTAGGCTATTGAAGCAATGAGACCCAACTCTGACCATCCTTAATGCCTCTGTAATAAGTCCACCATGTCAATGTAATCTGCAACTGGTTGCTGACATGCAATAAATGAGAACTTGAAGTGGTTTTCTTCTGTGCCACTAGACCAAGTAGGCCCTGTCAGCTCATAGATGTGAAAAGCTCCACCATAAGAATCAGCTCATACATTGTTGTGAGCTGACATGCCCTTGCAACACTGTGAAAGGCACTGGGGCACAGAAAATACTATTAGTGCAGTATCGCAAACTTTCAACATTGTATGTGCCTTATCCAGTTCTGCTGATGAGGATTAACTTGGAAGTGATACATGGGAAAAAATAGATCCAGGGTGGGAAAATTGCTGTCAGCTGAACCGATGTGTAAAGAGCTGTTTGAAGTCTGGCCACTTGCCAAATTTTTGTGCAATGTAGAGTAATGCTGTGACAATTTCAAGTGTGCTCAGAGAACATTGAAGTGGACTGAAACTTGTCATCCAGTAGCACTAGAATCTTCCTTGTACCTTTTGAATAGAATACATATCTCATACTGAAGGATACAACTGTCGACACAAGTGGTAAAAATCAAATCCTGACTTTGGTTTGTGTTGCAGATAACTGACATGCAGGAATGATGGCCCTGGTGCTAAGCAATTAGAGACTAAAAATGTGAATAACTGGGGAAACTTTATTCCTTGATTGAAATTATGTATTGAAGCGTTTGGTCTCAGCTGGGAATTGTGTATAATGACAGTAACTGGTTCGACTCATTGATATTCCATGCTTAAACCAAAATATATGTTTATCTGCAGTCAATTATATCCCAAATGACAATAGCTTTTGAAAAGCAATAACCCATATTAAATAACTTGATTAAATGTTTTGACAGATTTTATCAAATCTGACAGGTCCACAGAGTCTCTATGTGATAAGTAATTGTCTTACTGCTTTTAAAGAAAATTATTGAGTCCAGTGTCCTCGGTATCCAGTCTGAAGATCATGGCACATAACCTCTACCTCATTACAAATAGATTCAGGGCGGAGTTGAATAACTCCTTGTGGTTAAGCTCCACAGAAAGTAATAATTATCATTTGAATTGTAAATGGTAATGATGTTTGCAGAACTGAACAATATCTTTTACCATTCATTGGCCAAGCAATTATAAAGAAAGGCGTCGCAGAATGAAATTGAAACATTTTTTTTTACATGAAATACAACTTGACAAGATATCCTGAGCACACCCTGTGTTGGTTACTAATTACAACAGCAAGTCTGCAAATTTCTAGTCAGCTTTCAATGTAATTGTCCAGGTTTGTTAAAATTGGCAGTGAATCCTCATGGGAGTTTTCTCCATCAAAACACACTCTCTTGCACTCTCCTCATTCTTATTAGTACTGAGGCACTGAGTATTTAAGAACACATCAACTTAATTTAATTTGAAGAATGTGCCATGATTTTGACTATATTTTTGTCCAAAATGTCTAAATCTATTCCCATGAGCAAGCGGTTATCTTCTGTTTTCCAGAAGCTTTTTTATCCATTTCCTGTAGGCTGATCGCTACCAAATATCCCACTTGTGGAAATGCGTGTGCGAGATTTTGTTTTGGTTTCTCGTGAACTATCAACCTTGTTTTGGCAAGTTTAGTTATTGCTGTTTAAACCAGACGTTCAGAATAAGTAATTAATGATTTTAATTTGCAAATGAACAGCCAGGGATTTGATTGTGTTGCAGTTATGTTCCTGGTCTAGTCATCCATAGGACTGAATTAATGCTCCAGAGAATGTGACTTCATATTTGAAAACTTGAAATGAGTGTTTTAAAAACATCTGGAAGTATTTTTTTTCTCGAATTAAAATTTAGATTGTTGTAGACATTCTTTTGGTCCTGTAGCTTCCTTTAAGTAAGAAAATCTGCCAATCTTACCAGTGTTCAATTGGTCAATGTGTTGAATTGATCCCTAGAGTGATGGTGCTGTCTTTTGAGGATAGATTGACTGGAATGGGCTCCAACTCTCTCAAGTTTTGAAGTTACAGAGCTTGAGGAACTGTTTTGTTGCTCAAGAACCTAGACCCACACAGGGTGCTTGTCATGACAGCTGCTGATACATGGTACAGGTGTGAGACTGACACAGCAAGGTGGCATCTGGCAAGATGTCCACCTCCTTGACTGAGGATTGCTGACCAGAAGGGCACGCCATCTGGTTGTGTCATTACGCTAATTTGCAGGCCAGGCAAGGCAAAGATATGGTTAACATGCAGGTAGGCACTCATGAACACATACTAAGAAAGCAAGCCAGAAACCCTGAGGTGCAGCCTTGTCCATCCATGAGCCTACCCTTTGCCTCTGCACACAAACTAATCCCTGCTACAGCATTTCAATACCAATGCAGCCTGCAATGATTAGATTAGATTCCCTACAGCGTGGAAACAAGCCCTTCGGCCCAACATGTCCACATCGACCCTCCAAAGAGTAACCCACCCAGTCCCATTTCCCTCTGACTAATGCACCTAACACTACGGGCAATTTAGAATGGCAAATTCACCTGACCAGCACATCTTTGGACTGTGGGAGGAAACCGGAACACACGGAGGAAACCCATGCAGACACGGGAAGAATGTGCAAACTTCACACAGACAATCAACCAAGGCTGGAATCGAACCTGGGACCCTGGTGCTGTGAGGCTGCAGTGCTAACCACTGAGCCACTGTGCCACCCAATTGCACGTCTGCACTTGCAGACCATCCTTCCAGTGTGTGGAAGAGGTGCCATGATGGTTGTGAGGGGTTCGGGAATGCCAGATTCAGTGTCTGTGGACAAGGGATGCCCGCAGCTGGTACATGTGGATCTTGTCCTGATCTGCAGTTTGGCCATCCACAACATGGACGCCATTCAGTGTAAGCAGTCTGTTGAATCCACCATCTACTCACTTTAGTTTGCATATTGAGTTTTTTTGGCATCTAGCTTGTTTGGCAGGTTTGTTGAAGTAGAAAGGTGAATATTAACATGCTGAGTTTGGCTATCAATGAGGCATTTTACAAGCATTGTTGCCCTAATTGGTAGCTCACTGGTGCCAAGTGAGAAACTCACCTCGCTGCTTGTGAAAAGCATCATAGATGGAGCGAGATGCTTTCACCATTGAGATAGACCTTGCTGGATTGCTCATCTGATTCTGCCACATATTTCGCCATAGCAGACGGCACTAAGACCCTATAGGACTCTACCAAATAACTTGTCTCAAAAAGCTTCAGTGAAATTCTTGTATTCTCCTGCACACTGCTCTGTGTTGTATATGAGTCTGAAAGGGTGAGTATTGACAAGTGTCATAAGCACTACCAACTGTGTTGATATTTTACTTGCTAGGAGCAGAACTACTTGGGTGGCACGGTGGCTCAGTCGTTAGCACTGCTGCCTCACAGCACCAGGGACCCGCATTCAATTCCCACTTCGGGCAACTGTCTGTGTGGAGTTTGCACATTCTCCCCGTGTCTGTGTGGGTTTCCTCTGGGTGCTCCGGTTTCCTCCCACAGTCCAAAGATGTGCAGGTTAGGTGAATTGGACATGCTAAATTGCCCATAGTATTAGGTGCATTAGTTAGTGGTAAATGTAGGGGAATGGGACTGGGTGGGTTGCTCTTCGGAGGGTCGGTGTGGACTTGTTGGGCTGAAGGGCCTGTTTCCACACTGTCGGTAATCTTATCTACTTAGAATCTTAAGGAGTGCAAGTTAATATGAGATCTTCCTCAAAGTCTCTGTAACCTACCATCTTATATCTTGAAGTGCTTTTTCTCTACCACACGAGACCAGCCAGTTGTGTAGTTTCCTGGGAGGATGGTGGTTATGGAGAATGCAGCAATATTGCTTTGAAGAACTGTTGTATGCTTCAATTTACTTGTTGGGAATTGGCACCAACTACATTTCTGGGGGTAGGAGAGATTTGGAATTGGCATTTTTTAAAAAAAAGCAAGTTGGGGTATTAATAAGTTCCAAATGCATGTAAATAAGGTAGTCACCACTAAACAGCGTGGTTCTGAAGACGCTATTTAAACCTTAAGGGGAAGGTTGCAAACTCTTTTCTCAATGGGAGATTCTGTTATTTTCATGCTGTCAGTGGCTTCCCAATCTTTTACCATTGCTCATGCCACACCAGGCAAAAGACATTCTGCCCATAGTTTCAGGTTAGAGAGTCATTCATTTAGAACTGCAAAAGACTGAGTTTCATGATCACCGAACCAAAGGATCAGATCAAAACATTACGGTCCTACTGCATTCAAACATGACAGTTAGACACCTCAAAGGAAGAAAAGATGCCATGAAGTTTTATATCCTCGGGAAGATTCTAATGCATGTTTGCCAAAAAAACAAAGCTGGCACTTCCAGAAATGTGCAAGTTGATAATTGATCCAAGTCTGATTACTCAAACATTACAGTTGTCACATAGTCATACTTATTCTAAATTATATTAAAAAGCAGATGAATACATTGGATTCAGCAAAAGTTATGGTCTGTTAAAACATACTGGCTGCAATCAAGCAGTATGCTTGTACATTGATGGTCAGTTTGGGTTTCACTAGGGCCACTTGATATGTCCATGAGTTCGTGACAATAAGCACTAGAAATGTGTTTGATTCAGGAGCAGTAGACTTCATTGGATGATGAAAACCAGCATGAAGTTAAGAATGAGGCTGAAGATTGAAGGGTTACTTTTGCCATTCCTTTAACTGTATTGAATAATATTGAAACTATTCAGATGCCTTCTATGTTAATGAGAGGTTAACAAGACAGAATCAGAAGCTGTTAAAAAACTTCAATCGACTAAAGTGCACACATGATCAAAGTGATTCAGTTTAACTAAACGCAAAACTGCCTTGAAATAATTTCTCAATAAGTGTCAACCCATGGATTCTTTTACAAAAGGAGACTGAGTGTTCTTATTCTGCAAAACACTTTTGTAGTGGCCTCAGCAAAACTGATTAAGATATCCTATTGCTCACACAGTGATTCTGTGCTAAGTTAGAGGAACAAAGGGAGTAGAATGGTGAGTGGAGAGGTGAAAGAAGTTTTGGCCAATGTTTGTAATGAACCCCAGTTTTTTTTTATTTCAAAAATATACTTTATTCATAAAATATTTTGATGATCTGTACAATTGGTTATGCCATACATCCGTAAACATTCCATTTCTTGGTATACAGAGACAGAGTAGTCATTCATCTATACAGGTCTGAACGATTACTATCCACATATTTAGCAGGAGGGTCAGTGGAGTCCCCTTACTGCGTCAGCCCCCTGTGCTTAGGCAGGCAGACATTACACGGTGGTCTTTCCCCACTGCGCCTTGGCGGCAGCTACCCCAAGCTTCAGCGTGTCCCTCAACACGTAGTCCTAGACCTTGGAATGTGCCAGTCTGCAACACTCAGTCGGGGTCAACTCCTTCAGCTGGAAGATCAACAGGATTCGGACCACCCAGAAAGCGTCCTTCACTGAGTTGATGATCCTCCAGGCACAGTTGGTGTTCATCTCGGTGTGCTTCCCGAGAAACAGACCGTAGAGCACGGAGTCCTGTGTCACGGCGCTGCTTGGGACGAACCTCGACAAACACCACTGCATTCCTCCCCAGACTTCTTCTGCATAGGCACATTCCAGAAGGAGGTGTGTGACAGTCTCGTCCCCCCCACAGCCGCTTCGAGGGCAGCATGCGGTGCAGCTGAGAGTCCGGGCGTGCATAAAGGATCTCACAGGCAGAGCCCTTCTCACCACCAGCCAAGCCATGTCTTGGTGCTTGTTGGAAAGTTCTGGTGATGAGGCATTCTGCCAAATGGCTTTGACAGTCTGCTCAGGGAATCGCTCGATAGGATCCGCCCTCTCCTTTTCCCGAAGGATCTCGAGGACACTACGCGCTGACCACTTCCTGATGGACTTGTGGTCAAAGGTGTTTTTCTTCATAAACTTCTCCATGAAGGACAGGTGATACGGTACGGTCCAACTACTCAAAGTGTACTGCGGCAGCGAGGCCAGGCCCATCCTTCGCAACACCGGGGACAGGTAGAACCTCAGTACGTAGTGACACTTGGTGTTTGCGTACCGGGATCCACACACAGTTTGATGCAGCCACACACAAAGGTGGCCATCAGGGTGAGGGTGGCATTGAGTGTATTTTTTCCCCTGTTGCCCAGATCTTTATACATCGAGTCCCTTCGGACCCAGTCCATCTTTGATCTCTATATAAACTGGAAGATGGCCTGGGGGACTGCAGCGGCAGAGGTTCTGGGAATAGGCCAGACCTGTGCCATGTATAACAGCAATGACAGTGCCTCACACCTGATGACCAGGTTTTTTCCCACGATGGAGAGCAACCGTAGCTTCCATCTACCCAGTTTCTGCCTCACTTTGCTGATACGCTCCTCCCAAGACTTGGCCCACGCCCCAGCCTCCTCGAACCAAATACCCAGCACCTTCAGATGGTCAGTCCTGACGGTGAAGGGGATCGAGGATTGATCGGCCCAGTTCCCAAAGAGCATGGCCTCGCTCTTGCCTCAGTTTACCTTGGCCCCCGAGGCCCATTTGAACTGGTCACATATGCACATGAGTCTGCACATGGACAGCGGATCTGAGCAGAAAACTGCAACATCATCCATGTACAGGGAGGCCTTGACCTGCAGGTCCCCGCTGCCAGGAATAGTCACCCCTCTCAGGCTCGCATCCTTCCTGATGGACTCGGCAAATGGCTCTGTGCAGCACACAAACAACGCAGGAGAGAGGGGGCAGCCCTGCCTGACTCCAGATCTGACTGGGAAGCTATCTGATTCCCACCCATTGATTGACACTGCACTGACAATGTTGGATTGTAGAGCAATCTGAACCAATTGCAGATTCCCTTCCCAAAGCCCATTTTGGAGAGAACATCTCTCACATACCTGTGTGATATCCTGTCAAAGGCTTTCTCCTGGTCCAGGCTGATCAGGCAGTTGTCCAACCCTCTGTCCTGCACATAGGCGATCGTATCCCTGAAGAGTGCAAGACTCTCAGTGATCTTCTGGCCCGGTACAGCACAGGTTTGGTCAGGGTGAATCACTGACCCCAGAGCAGACCTGACCCCGTTGGGGATTACCTTTGACAGAATTTTGTAATCCGCATTCAACAGTGAGATTGGTCTCCAATTTTTGAGTTCCTCCCTCTCCCCCTTCCGCTTGTAGATGAGGGTGATGATGCCTTTCCTCATGGATTCACTCATGGTACCTGCCCGAAGTATACTGACATACAGCTCCAGCAGGTCCCGGCCAATCAAGTCCCACAGAGCGGAATAGAGCTCGATCGGTAAGCCCTCGCTTCCGGGAGTTTTATTCTTTTTGAAGGACTCGAGGGCCTTAGTCAGCTTGTCCAGAGATAGCAGCTGGTCCAGCCTCTCGCGTGTTCTGTTGTCGAAGACCTCCATGATAGAGGACAGGAACGACTGGGAGGCCGCGCTGTCAGTTGGCTTTGCGTCATACAGACTGGCATAAAAGGATTTACTGATCCTCATGACGTCAGCCTGAGATGATGTTACCGAGCCATCTTCTTCCTTCAGGCTGCTGAGCACAGAGCTCTCTTTGTGCACCTTCTGGAAGAAGAAACGTGAGCCCGTCTCGTCCTGCTCCATCGAGCGGACCCTGGACCTGAAGATTATTTTGGAGGCCTCCGAGGCAAAGAGCGAGGCTTGCTGGCCCTTCACCTCCTTGAGGTCCTCCGTGACATTGACCCCCATCATCTGCAGCAGGAGCAGGTTTTGCATACTTTCGTGGAGCTGGGACAGTTTTCCCCGCCTCTGTCTCGCCTCCTGAACACCTTTGTAGATTAAGAACCTCTTGATGTTCCCTTTTACTGTTTCCCACAAGTCTGCTGGGGACTCAAAGAGGGACTTCATGGTTCTCCAACCTGCGTAGTCCCTCTTGAGCTCTTCAATGTTTCCCGGGGTCAACAGCTTTGTGTTCAGCTTCCATGTTCCCTTACCAGACCGCTGCTCGTCCTGTAGGTGACAGTGAGCCAGCAGGAGGTAGTGGTCAGAGAAGAACACTGGCTTGACGTCGGTGGATCTGACCGAGAGCGTTCGGGACACAAACAGGTAATCTATCCTTGAGCGGATAGACCGGTCTGCCCGTGACCAGGTGTATCTATGCTGCGCTCTGTCTGCAGGGGTGCTGAAGATGTCGTGCAGCTTGGCATCTTTTACCGTGTCCATCAGGGCTCTGGACGTGGCATCCAGTTTACTGTCCCCCCCCGCCAGATTGTCCATCTGCATCAATGATACCGTTGAAGTCTCTGGCCAGAATGACCAGCCTGGACATAGCCAGCAACAGTGGAAGCTGCTGCAGGACAGCCAACCGTTCAGTCTTACCCACTGGGGCGTACACATTAATCAGTCTCAGGGGAGTGTTTCTGTTCATGCCGTCAGTGATGAGGAGGCGCCCGTCCACCACCTCCTTAACCTCGGAGATGGTGAAGTTGCTTCCTCGCAACAGGATACCCAGGCCGGAGCAGCGGCTATCGTTGACCCCCGACCAAACTGACAGCCCATGGGCCCACAAGCACGACCATCTCCTGTAGCTGCTGAGGTGCGGTATCTCACACTCCTGCAGAAACAGGACGTCAACTTTAACACTGGCCATGAAGGCCATTGTAGAAACACATCACGTAGCCGATTTGATGCTACGCACATTGATGCTGGCAACTCTTATCCCCATTTTAACAGTTTACGAGGTTACCCGTGTCCATTTGCTGCTGGTCTTGCCTCTCTGGGGTAGCTGTGTGCATCCCCATGGTAACGGCAAGCTGTGGACCCTCCCAGGGCTGAGGTAGCTGTCCAGCTCCACACTGGGGCCATTTCCCCGCTCTGGTGTCTTAGGATTGGGCCCAGGGTCCACACAGTCGAGTTCTCTGTCCGACAGCGGGGCTGTCACAGGACAGCTGCTCCCAGTTACCTGGAGCTGAGGGCCGGTGGGTACCTCGTGGTTCTCACTGGGTGGAGGGAGGTCTTTACCCATCCCCTCAGAGGGATCGCCTTTTCCTGTTTGGGCGGTGCTGCCCTCCTTTTTCCCTGCAGCGCTCTGTCTCTTCCTCTGGTAACGTCCCTCCTTGCGCCTGTCCTCACCATCGGAAGAGCTGCCTGTATCCTCATCATGTAGGTGTCGCTTCCCCCTTCGCTGGGTGGCTTTGGGGGCCTGGCAAGGTTTCTTCTTCCTGCTTTTGACAGTAATCCAATCCTCTGCCTCCTTTGTTCCCTCGTCTTCCCTTTCCTCTGTCTGTCTTGAAGGAGCTTGGATTGGCTGCTGCATCTCCCCGCTGTCTGCAGTCTGCTCCGCTACAGCCTGCCCTTCCTTTTGGGTGCCTCTAGACACCGTTCCCATGCTGGTTTGTGGTACCTTGTTGGTCTTATGCGGTCCATGGCTCGTGTTGCCACCTCCGGCCATCTGTGCATAGGTGCCGGCCCCTCGTCTTGGCCAGGCCTTGTACATGTGGCCCGCCTCTCCGCACAGATTACAGTTCTTGGCCTCCTTACATTCCTTGGTCGGGTGGCCTTCCTGCTTGCAGTTTCGACAGACGATCACCTTACAATCCTCCACCATGTGGCCTGACCTCCCGCAGGTTCGACACACTTTCGGCTGCCCTGCGTATGTTAGGTAACCTCTGCTTCCTCCAATGGCAATGCTGGAGGGTGGGTGGAGGATGTTCCCACTGGCATCGACCCTCAGGGTTACCCTGACCTGTCGTTTGCTGGTCCAGATCCCGAAAAGATCGACCACATCGGGACTTTCTCCCTCGACTTGGACGTATCTTCTCAGGAAGGTCAGGACATCCGCTGCTGTGACGTGGTGATTGTACATATGGATTGTAACAACCCAACTCCTCTGCACAGGGAGCACACACAACGGGACCGCCGACAAGATGAACCCCAGTCCTTGGTTCATTGGCATTGATTTTACTGACTATCCCTTCTGGATATTATACCTGGAGAACTTCCTGTGACTGTTGGGACACCATGTTTTCCTCCTTTACCACCACCTCTATGGAGATAATCAGAAAACCTTTGGGAACTGCCTGACAACATAAGAATTTGTCCAAAAGTATGACAACAGTCAGTGCAACCTCACTTGAAAAGTGTATTGCTCTTCAAACTGAGCAAGTGCTTATATGCAGAGAAAGAGTTAATATTGCATCCAATAACTCTGGAACTGAAGGGGGCTGGAAAATGATGGTTTTTATGTTGCTGAAAAATGGGAAGAAGGAGGGAGTGGAAGAGATGGTGAAGGTGCCTGGAACCGCAGACGAAGAGCAGTGGTAATGAAGAGTGATCCCAACTCAAAATAGATATTCATGACAGCTGTGGATATTGGAAAATAGATTGGCTTTGCTAAGAGGAAACCCAAGTACACAAGACACTGGAGGGGTAAGCAAAATGGAGGACAACATTCATGTTCTGAAGTTGTTGAACTCTGTGATTTGTCTTGAAGGTTACAAATGCCAAGATGAAAAATAAGGTATTGTTCGTTCATCCAATTCCTGCTTCTGATCAAAATTGAGTCTTGTACGTCACAAGTAGCATGGTCTACTTAAACTAATTAGGCCAATTACTACAGACACAATTTGAATAATTCAATCAAACAATTTCAGCCTCTGTCAGAGATACTAATAGAAGTAATAGCTTGGTTACCCTTTTGATAATTCAATTGCTTTATTTTAGGAAGAGTTTTCCATACTGTAGTCTTATTTCTCACATAGGTTCTAAGATTGTGCATAAAATTATTGAATCACCCCGCCCTTGGAAATTAAGTTGATTTTTCAATTTGCCAACTAAGCAAAGATGAAAAGAGCTTGTGCAATAGATAAATGTTTTGCAATTCCCTAATCTGATCGTATTCTCTAATATGTTGAACTACGGTCATTCATGAGATAACTAGGAGCAGTATAAAAGCATGTGCTCTCAGCACTTTGTTCTGGTTGATCTTCAAACAACAAGGATTTGCTTTTTCTTGATTCTTTGCTTCAAAAACTGACAAGATGCCAGCAGATTACAGTGGTACGTGGGAGATGATTGAAAATAACAATTTTGATGGCTACATGAAAGCTTTGGGTAAGTTTAGACTTATCTATGGAATAAATTGAAAGCTTGGCAATCATAAAGTTCCTTTTAAATTTTGGTGTGAGATCTATACCTCGATGGAGCTCCAGGCTTTAACCTTGAATCCATTAAAGTGTGGTCGAGCAGAATTCAAGATTTGCATGTTTCTAAAAATAACTAATTTTGTATTGTTGGTTTTATACTTAGCAAATGGCCACTGGCTTTGAAGAAAGCTGTCCACTCTGATCTCTGTGGAATGAACTTCCTCTTTCTTTTATGTCAGTTTAACTCTAGGAACAATTTAAGAGGATCTCCAGACATGCAGCAGTAATAATGCCTGCAATCAGGGCCTGGCAATCACTTTGCAGTCTTCACATTGGGTTCAAAATTTCATTTTTTGAAAGGTAGAAAAATAATGCCACTCCTGATAATTTAACCATCATTTCCATTTAAAATCCAGGCCAATATAGTTTATAATACTTATTACTTTAATTCTTGCTTCCCTTCCTGAAAAATGCGTCCTCTTGTGATCGGTTTGTTATGTGAAATGAAGGGCAACCGAAACTAACATGATCACTCCGAAGAGGAAAGACTCAAGCTAAAATTGTTTAATATTACATTCCATGACACTGCAATCCTGTTGTTATAAATTCTGTGTCGCATGATTCTGCTCCACAACAACCTGATGAAGATGCAGCACTTCGAAAGCTAGTGCCTCCAAATAAATCTGGTGTTGTGTGATTTTTAACTTTGTCCAGCCCAATCAAACGGCAGCACCTCCAAACCGTAAAAAACAATATCAGTTGGCACTGCCAATCACTTTGTCTTACAGTTTTGGGAAAATACTTTTCTAGCATATGAGATTTGCTAGGCAAAGAGTGGAAACATAGATGTCTTATGCCATTTAACCTGCATGGCACTTCAAGTGGGCACCATTACCAAGTGCCAACCATCTGCTTTCTTCCCCTACTACTACACCTTTATCATATATTGGCATATTACTTTATCCATATAATTGTCTAATGCCCTCTTGAAAGCTTCACTTGAACCAGTCTCCACTACACTTCCAGATAGTGTATCAAATGCACTGAGTACTCACGGAGTGCAAAAGCTTTCTCTTATATTACCTTTATTTCTTTGCAAATCAATTCATACCCTCACATTCTGGTTCCTTTTATAAGTGGGAACAGTTTATCCATATCTATATCTGACCTGCTTATGATTCTGAAAATCTCAATCAGGTCTCCTCTTAGCTTTCTTCTCTTCAAGGAGAACAGTCCCAAGTTCTCAATCTATCTACATAACTCTGGTTCCTCATTTCTGGAAGCATTTTTGTACATTGCACTTGTAACACTTTCTCCAATGTGTTCACTTCTTTCTAATAATGTGGCTCCCAGAAATGTACCCAACATTTCAACTGAGGTTTAACAAGTGGTTTTTGTAAATTTAACATCACCACCTTGCTCTTGTATTCTATGCCCTAATATTAAAGTCAAGGATACCGTATATTATGTTTAATGCTCTCTCTAACTGTCCTGCCACCTTCAACTATCTGTGCACATTTACATCTTCGCTTCTGCGCCCCATTTAAATTTGTATTCCTTATTTAAGATGGGATGTGGGAGTCACTGACTAGGCCAACGTTTATCCTCATTCCTAATTACCCAGATGCCAATTAAGAGTCAACCATGTTGCTGTGAGTCTGGAGTCACATGTGAGTAAGGATGGCTGTTTTCTTCCTTAATGAACCAGATGAGTTCTCCCCTAACAATCAACAATGGATTCATGGTCATTATTAGATTCATAATTTCAGAATTTGTTTCTCTCTTGAATTCAAATTCCACCATCTGCCATGGCAGGATTTGAACCAGATCCCCTGAACGTTAGAACATAGAACATTACAGCACAGTACAGGCCCTTCGGCCCTCGATATTGTACAGACCTGTGAAACCAATCTGAAGCCCATCTAACATACACAATTCCACTTTCGTCCTTATGACTATCCAATGATTCTCTGGGTTTCTGGATTAATAATTCCTCTAGGCCATCGCCTCTCCAATTTATATTGTCTTTCAATGTGCACCTTTGAAAATTTCATAAAACTAAGGTTAGGTCATGCCATACATTTTCTAAGTGCAGTAGGGTGTATTTTACAATAAATCATATTTGCAAAGAAAATCTGACTAAAATTCATAAGATATGCTTCTGTTGTCTGATGTAGGGCAGCTTCAAGTAGGGATCCGTTTCCCAGGTTCAGTTATGAGCTGAATTGGGACTGTCGGTCATGAGGCACCAAAGGCTCACAAATGCAGATCTGACAGAGTTGTAGTAACTGTGCTCCCTTTCAAAAAGGCCCCTTCTCCTACAGACCCCTCTCCACACTCAGAGCTCTTCCCTACTCTTGCGCTCACAGCCCTCCTCTTGACCACTCCCATATTTCTCACTGAAGAGCTGTAACAATTTCTAAGCCTCAAACTGGTGTCACAGTGGGAAAATGCTCAGGAAACACTGATCTAAACTATCCCATTTTTCAATTATCATATCTGCTATTGCCAATAGAGAGATGAATTTCTGTATTAAGTTATTGGTGATGTTTTTATAATGCTAAATGTATTAAGCAAATATTGCATTATCTGGTAAATATTCTCTGATCATAATAAATTGCTTAAATAAATGTGTATTTATAAAAAGATCAATGATATTGTATTTCACTTTATATCTACTGTGAATATCAGTGGAAAATAAAGCAACATGATTGTTAGAAAGGACAAGAGCAAAGTAATTCAAACGCTGCAAGTTTTGAAATAAAAACAGAAAATGTTGGAAAAACTCAGTAAGTGTACCTGTCACTGATGTGAGCTTGTGAAGATTACCTTTCCTCAACTCTTATTATTTTGTACCCTCATATACATATGGTACTGAGGCACAAGCTAAGCACCTTAAAGGTTTTTGTGGGATGCTTTCTTTAAAAGGCTATTTTCACAGAGAGAGGAGGATTGTAGAGTTGGATTTGTGATAATCTGTGACAGGCAGTCACTTTGAAAGAATGAGTCTGAATTTGAAATTAACTTCTATGGATTAAAAACATGAATAAAAACTTTTCTAAATGCTCCGGCCATCTAACTTTAAACTGTTTCTTCTGAGAACCTTCACACAACATAGGACAACAATCCTATTTTTGATCTAATCAAGAAAGTATATACCCTTTATCATGTGATTTTTCATGGACCCATGTCAAAGTATAATATGGACAATCAATGGATTGGAGTCATGTGATCAATGTTGCCGTTTGATATGTAGTGTTCATTGTCACAATTTAAAGACGAGTTACATTTTTAACAAGTATTAGAATCAACTGAAAAGCTTGTAAAAATATTTAGGACCATGTAGTGCATGGCAATTTTATTTTGCATCACACATGACAGCTACGGACCTATAGTTCTAAGCTTTGCATTTAGAAATGCCAAGCAGGAGGTTACCCCATGATTCCAAAGTTATCTTCAGGATGAGTTCGGGGTTCCTGGGTCAGTTGTTAGCCCAGGCACAAAGAAGTCCAAGTGAGGTAGGGCGAGGCATTTCTCTGCTCCCATTTCATTTTTCATCACAGGCTTCCAGAATCCTTTCTTATTTGCACATCTAAGAATAGATTACTCACTTTAAGTAATGCTGATCTTTCAGACAATGCATATGCGCTTTCAACAGGATCTGAACTCAACAACTTTCTGGTTTAGCAATAAAATTGTCTTTCTTCAAGTTTAATCCAAGGCTGAGGCAAATGACAGAATCTTTGGAATGTCACTAATGGCCTTCACTATCCTGTATGCAGCCACCATTTTTGGTATAGACTCAAGTGCTGCCATCAGTCAATTCTATCATCGTATAATACTGTACATATTTTAGAATGGGTCATGCACTCAATTCTAGTCCTCCATGATCAGAAATATATCATGTTAGGCAACTGGAAATGGGCAATTATTACCTGCATTCTGAAAATGATTACAAAACGTCAGAATGTTGAGCTCCAAGTTCTTGTAATCATATTTGTAAGGGTAGATTTTCTAAACCTCTTGTATTGAAATGCTTCATATCCTGAAAATAAGCATTAGACGACAACAACTCCTCTGTTTGCAACTTTCTAATTCACTTTCATGACATCCAACATACCTCACCTTTGGGAGATCAGAAAATCTCCTTTGTGCCAACATTCAGATTATGCTAAAAATGAGCAGATTGGAGTTGCTGTGGGCCAGTTTTATCCTTGACATTTGGTAAGGTACTTAATATTCCATACTGAATATATCAAGATGTGAACACAATGTATGGATCCACCTCCCATTACACAAGCCATCATGTAAATGTATACAAATCAGTTTCCACCTGAATCCAACATTGTCAAATAACTAAAGGCATGATAAATCATTTTTATATTATTTTCTCTTTGAGTGACTATTAAGAGTGCCTTTCCTAAAATTTTCTCCTATTGTCATTTCTTTGTATCCCTCTGAATAGTTATTCTGCTTCTTTATTAACATGTAAATTTTTTAAACTATATAAGCTGAATTCAGAAGTAAACTGAACGTCAAGGGAATTTGATTAAAATTAAAAGTGGGAATTTTGCTTCCTTTGCAAAGAAAGCTTCTGTGAGGAGAATTATGGTCTGAGGTAAACTATGCCCAAATCATTTATCAAATGCCAGATTTAAACAATAAGTTGCATAAAATAATTTAATACAGTCACTATCCATTTGATAGTGAAGTTGGAAATTCTTACCCATGTACATGAATTTTAATCACACTGGTAAGGGGGATGGTTGGGTCACAGGAATATGGAATAACAGCACCACCAAATATCAAGCCATTATTTCTAAAGCAGTCACTAACCCTGACTAGCTTAGCATCTTTCAATTAATTTCTCTACTTTGAAAGAGCAAAGCCAAAGGGAAATTCTCACTATGTTGAGGGAACTCAAAAGGAAACAGGGGAGGGCAGAATGCAGAGGGAAGAGGGCGTTTGGTGTGGATGATGGAAACTGACAGCTTTGCTAAATGGCAAAAAGTGACATCTTTAAATCACATAAAATACCTGATGGCTTAAAAAAAATCAAAATGGACCCAAGGTTATGGCAATATGGCATTGAGATAAAGAATCAGTTATGGTCATGTTGAACAGCAGAGTAGACTTGAAGGGTTGAATGGTCCAATCCTGGTCTTAGTAGCTCTGTTTAAAGAGTCTGTGAGGAATATGAAAAGATTCTGAGCAATATGGGTTATGGCAAGATTTGTGGCAGAATCAGGAACAAGTGGATCAAGGCCTATCTTGACATTGATTTATTCGCTCCATATTTTATGCTTTTCACAAGTTGCATGGCAAGATTGTCTCTGGGCAGTGGTGAGATATGAATTGATAATCATTACTGATAATGAAATGTCTTACTAACACCACAAGTCACCTTATTATTATTCAGACTGCCAACATAACACTCTAAAAAAGTTATATTTTGGGTAAACTTGGCAAGGCAACTAAATGAGATGTCTGGCAGATTCAGTTAGCCACTTGCTTGCAGTGACCTCCACACTGGATACTTGCACCAATACCTCAGGGCAAGCTCCATGGGCACTGACTACTTACAGCTCATGACCATGGTCATTGGTATTCAATCTGCCAGTTTCTGAGAATGCTCATGTACCTCTTTACCTGCACCTATCATTGAAATGTTGCATTAAAAACACTTTGCGCTCCGTGACACATATTTAGGTCATTGACTGATCCAGGCTATATCTGTAGCTCTTTGCTTGCGCTCTTCCTGCTCACGCACTCACTCTGAACTTATCAAGAGGGTTGGAATGTGAAAGCAGTGATGTGCAACTGAGATTTTATAAAGCTCTGGTTAGGCTCCATTTAGAATACTGCGTCCAGTCTTGGGCCCCACACTTCAGGAAGGACATATTGGCATTGGAGTGTGTCCAGTACAGATTTACACGGATGATCCCTGGAATGGTAGGCCTAACATACGATGAACAGCTGAGGATACTAGGATTGTATTTGTTAGAGTTTAGAAGTTTGAGGGGAGATCTAATAGAAACTTACAAGATAATGCATGGCTTAGAAAGGGTGGATGGTGGGAAAATGTTTCCATCAGGCAGGGATATTGGGACTCATGAGCACAGCCTTAGAGTTAGAGGGGGTCAATTTAAAATAGATATGAGGTGATATTTCTTCAGCAAAAGAATGGTGGGCCTGTGGAATTCACTGCCATGGAGCGCAGTGGGGGCCGGGATGTTAAATGTCTTCAAGGCAGAGGTTGATAAATTCTTAATCTCACAAGGAATTAAGGGATACAGGGAGAGTGTGTGTAAGTGGCGTTGAAATGCCCACCAGCCATGATTGAATGGCAGAGTGGAATCAATGGGCCAAATGGCCTTACTTTCAGTCCTATTTCTTATGGTCTTATGGAGGTGTTTACAGCAGCTGTGTTGAATTGCCTTGCCCTGCCATTCTGCACGGTCCGTCTGCCAAAGATACCGGTCTCATATTAACTTCTATGTTGCCTTGCTGTTTAGTGTAGACTCAAATCCAGGAATATTACCATGGTTGTCAGCAGACCACAGACAATTCAAGTGGAATAGCCTTCACTTGGGGCTACCAGGCACAGTTGGTCAAGGGCAGAATTTGATGCCAGTGCAGGGCCTGTTCGAGATAGAGTCAGGATCCTCTCCTCATAAGCAGCGAGGAATTAAATGATAAGTAGCACATTACCTGTCATGCCTCTTTCTTCCATACTTGGAATGAGACAGGCAGGTATTATGGGAGATGAAAATGGGTGGCTCAGTGATTACTAATGATGATGATGGAGAGATATCTTGTGGGATTATGAAGGTAATGCAGAGTGCATGTAATATTAATGGTGTTGGAATTAGGGTGTGTGAGAATAAGAGGTGGAGATGTCATATGCAGTTGTAAGGGCAGTAGAGTGTGACTATTCATGTGAGGTGCATAGAATAGCAGAGGTAGAGGGAGTCTGAGGTATTGGAGAGAAAATGGCAGCACATGCACAAACAGGGCAGAGAAGGTAATTGACCTCATTCCTTCTGGACATTCCTGTAAACATCTCACATGGTTTTATTGCAGACAGCAACTTCAGAGAAGGTCTCTGGTCATCAAAGGTGGTCTGGTGTCCATTCCTGGAGGAAGCCAAACTCCCACATCATTTCCAACCATCCAGCTGTGTCTCCAGGGCATTAAAACTCTCTGGATTCACAAATGGTTCCATTAGATTAGAAATAACTCCTTTATTTAAAAAGAGAGGGAGTCAGAAAGCAGAAAACAATAGACCAGCTAGCAATTCCATAAGGAAAAAAAGGAAGCCATATCTAAAGATGTTTTAGCAGGGCACTTATATAAGTTAAATATTACCTGCCACAATTAGCGTGGTTTTACGAAAGGGATATTTGACAATTATTGGAGGCATTTGAGTGCTATGTGCTATGGATAAAGGGAAATCAGAGGATAAATTGTACTTTCCAGTAGACATTCAGTGCCAAGAAAAAAGATTACTGTAGAAAATAAAAAACTCACGGTGTAGGTGTATCATATTGGCATGGACAAAAGATTGGCTAAGCGTAAGTAGACAAGAAGCATAAATGACTAATATTCTGGCTGGCAAGACATAACAAGTTGCTTGGCATAGGGATCAGTGCTAGATTCTCAACTGCTTACAATTTGTATAAGTGAGTTGGATGAAGGGACAGAAGAAATGTTTGCCAAATTTATCAATGTTATAAAGATAATTAACAAAGGTAAGATGTGAAGATCACATATGACGGTGACAAATGGATATAAATAGATTAATGAGTGATCAAAGACATAACAGTTATGATGTAGGAAATTGTGGAAATGTCCATTTTGGTAAAAAGAATAAAGAGAAGCTTATGATGCAACTGGCGAGGCATTACAGAGCTCTGAGATACAGACGGGATCTGAGTGTCCTTGTGAATGAATTACAAGAGGTTAGGATGCAAGGTAATTAGGAAAGTTAACAGAATGTTATCATTTTTGAAAAAGGGAACTGAATTCAAAAATCAGAAGTCACGTGACACCAAATTATAGTTTTGGACTATAGCGTGGTGTTGTGTGACTTCTGATTTTGTTCACCCCAGTCCAACACCGGCACCTCCACATCATAAATTCCAAAATGGGGAGATTATGTTTCAACCAAGCAGGGCAGATGAAACTACATCTGAAGTATTGCGTGCAGAATTTGGTAACCTTTATTTAATGTATGATGTAAATGCATTAGAAGCAGTTCAGAGAAGGGTTACCAGACTAATATCATAAATAGGCCTCATATGCCTCAAATTTCTTATGCAGTAAGGTTGGACACATTGGGCTTTGTCATTTGACTTCTGAAGAGCATTAGAAAACTTAATTGAAACATATAAGATATTGAGTGGGCTTGATGCGATAGAGGTGGGGGAAAATGTTTTCTTGGATGGCATAATCTTGAAATTGGGGGTCAGTGTCTAAAAATTGGGGTCACCAGCTAAAATAGATGAGGTGAAAAATATTCTCACATAATATCACAAATCTTTTGAAATTACTTCCTAAACACATGGTGGAAACTAAGTCTTTGAATACTTTTAAGGCTGAGGTGGATATATTATTGGTAAGTAAAAGGGTGAAAGATTATCGGGGATAGACAGGAAGATGTATTTGATGTTATGGTCAGATTAGCTATCATTTTATTGAATACTTGAACAGAATCAAAGGGCAGTTTGGCCTATTCCTGCTCCTTGTTTGTTTGCATATGTATAACAAAGCCTGACCAATTCTTAAAATCCAGGTAGCATCAAAATAAATTTGTTTCTGCTGGGATTCACTTGGTGTGCAAACTTCCTTCAAAAGTGATTAACATTTAGCTTGTTCAACCTTCAAGAAATTATGCTATTTACATCGGTGTAGCTATTAATAATTTAGATCCTGGAGTCATTGTTGATCTAGAATTAAAGTATTCTACTTAAGACTGTGACAAGTACAATTTATATATTTACAATGCCACAAAATAATTTGCATTTAAATTGCACTTCTAAAATAGTGCAATATTTCAAAGCATTTCACTGAACAGCATTTGACATCAAGCCACATAAGGTGGTATTAAAACAAGTGGTGAACAATTTGGTTGAACGGTTAACCCTAAAGGAAGAAAAAGTTAGCAAAGTTTATTGAGGGAACTAAAAAGTTTCGTGGTTAGGTAATGACAACAACAGCTTATGTTAATAAGCTGCAGGAAAAGCTAAAGACTAGTATAACAAGAAAAATCAGAGATGCACAAGAGATCTGAATTAGAGGAACACAGTTACTTTGCAAAGTTGTGGAGGCTAGAGAAGGTTATAGCGATGTGGAGACGCAAGGCATTGAAGGATTACAATTCAAAGATGAGGATTTTAGAAATAAAATTGCAAGCCTTGCAGGTCAGTGAGTGTAATGGTAGTGGGTGAATGGTACTTGATGCATTTAGGAAATAGACGATAAAGTCTGGACCAGTTTCAATTTACACTAGCTGAATAATAGTAGAAAGGATGATGGAATTCAAGGCTCAAGGTAAAATAAGTAAGGATTAAGATTTTAGCAGCAGTCAAGCCAAGCCTATCCATTTGCATGAGAAATATTTTTCATTGCTTAACTTAAAGCAATAAAATTCATCAAAACAAACATGTTGCATGACATTGAAAATGGTTTTGGCAACTGGTCCACTTCCAAATGGACCAAAATGCATCTGACTTAGTACTTGGACAAACCCAGCTCAGAAGGCATGTAAGATTAAAATTGACTTAAATTTCACAACTGTGGTTTGAACACACATGTTGAGGTTCAAGCCTAATGTTGCTGTTTCAGTAGAATCAGAACAACAGAATTATTATAGTCAATGAGTCTTCCAGTATCTTACCAATGACATTCCAATTTTGGGCACAAAGATAGGAAAACTTGCTGATTTAACTTCATTTTTAACAAAAAAAAGTCTGTCTTTCATTTTGAGACAGTGATTGTTATTGTTCAAGAAACATAGGACTTAGCTTGTTGCTAATTTTGTCACTTCTTTTTCCTCATCTTTGAAAAGAGATACATCAATGACCTTCCTTCTCTCGTAAGATCAGAGGTGGGGATGTTCACTGATGATTGCAGTGTTCAGCACCATTCGTGACTCCTCAGATACTGAAGCAGTCAATGCTCAAATGTGACAAGATCTGGACAATATCCAGGCTTGGGCCAACAAGTGGCAAGTAGCATTCATCCCCTCATACAGACAGAGAAAAACATGCATGTAAAGAAGACGTCCTCTGCTTCCTATTTATAGTAAAATAATAAATATGTTCAGAAAGAGCTAATTATCCAAAACTAACAAAATCACAGTCAGGGAAAACTTTCCCTGTAACTCTCCGAGAGGTTAAAAATTAAAAAATAATTTGACCATATTTAAGCAAAGTCTTGAATTTTGTTAGAAAAATAAGGACATAAGCAGACATATAGGTAATAAAATGATAAGAAAAATGGTTCTAAACTCACCAAATTCATGGGGTTTTAATGCAATTTCTATGCTCATTGAAATCTCTCAAACAGATGACACCAAAATTGGAGGTGTGGTGGACAGCGAAGAAGGTTGCCTCAGATTACAACAGGATCTTGATCAGATATGCCACTTGGCAGAGAAGTGGCAGATGGAGTTTAATTCAGATGAATGCGAGATGCTGCATTTTGGGAAAGCAAATCTTAGCAGGACTTATACTCTTAATGGTAAGGTCCTAGGGTGCGTTGCTGAACAAAGAGACCTTGGAGCGCAGGTTCCTAGCTCCTTGAAAATGGAGTCACAGGTAGATAGAATAGTGAAGAAGGCGTTTGGTATGCTTTCCTTTATTAGTCAGAGAATTGAGTACAGGAGTTGGGGGGTCATGTTTGGTGGCTGGACAGGACATTGGTAAGGCCACTGTTGGAATATTGCATGCAATTCTGGTCTCCTTCCTATCAGAAAGATGTTCAGAAAAGATTTACAAGAATGTTGCTAGGATTAGAGGATTTGAGCTATAAGGAGAGGCTGAACAGGCTGGGGCTGTTTTCCCTGGAGTGTCGGAGGCTGAGGGGTGACCTTATAGAGGTTTACAAAATTATGAGGGGCATAGATAGGATAAATAGACAAAGTCTTTTCCCTGGGGTTGGGGAGTCCAGAACTGGAGGGCATAGGTTTAGGGTGAGAGAGGAAAGGTATAAAAGACACCTTAAGAGGCAACTTTTTCACACAGAGGGAATGAGCTGCCAGAGGAAATGGTGGAGGCTGGTACAATTGCAACATTTAAGAGGTATTTGGATGGGTAGATGAATAGGAAGGGTTTGGAGGGATATGGGCCGGGTGCTGGCAGGTGGGACTAGATTGGGTTGGGATATCTGGTCAGCATGGATGGGTTGGACTTAAGGGTCTGTTTCCATGCTGTACATCTCTATGATTCTATTACTCTAAATTGTTTCAATACACAACTACAGCTAAAATGTAAGTGTTTGCGTCATTTTATTCAGACCCTTGTTGTAATTGAATGAAACTCCAAAATATAAAAGAAATGACAACCATTCATTGTACAGGTTTATCATCTTCCATAAGGACGATCAGTTGCACTCTATTCAGCTATATGCTTTTGTATCTTAAGAAAATAGTAATGTTTTAAATGTCATTGGAAATGTGAACGGTTTGATGATCTTGGAAGAAAACAGAGCACTTGACTGTGCAATGTAGTCTTAGTGGGAGTGCCAACTAGCACCTGATAGCTCGTTGTCCATCTGCTATATACTTTGGCCAAATAACCAATTCTGTTCTTTGGCAACTCATTTCTATTATTTTAAAATTTGAAATCCCCCCCCCCAATCAATGCATTTTATAATGATTCATTTGTAACAGACAATCCTTGTAGGAGTTTTCCATCATCACGTTCATTTTTCAGTCTAGCATAGCCAATTGTATTGTGTAAGAGAGCAATCTGTGAATATTGTAATATTCAATAAAGTGGGGTGGAACAGTCGCTGAGTGGTTAGCACTGCTGCCTCACAGTACCAGGGACCTGGGTTTCATTCCACCTGCAGGCAACTGTCAGTGTGGACTTTGCACATTCTCCCCCTGTCTGTGTGACTTTCCTCTGTGTATACTGGTTTTCTCCCACAGTCCAACGATGTGCAGGTTAGGTAGATTGGCCATGCTAAGTTGCTCACTGGGTCTAGAAATATGCAGGCTTGGCAGATTAGTCATGGGAAATGCAGGGGTACAGGGATTGGGTGGGTCCTGGTGAGATCCTGGTGATTGATGTGGAATCGAATGGCCCGTTTTCACACCATAGCAATTCTATGATTCAGTGAACAGGAAAATGTTCTACTGCTGATCAACACCATCAGGTTTTGCTGAGTAATAAATGGTGCAAAGTTTTCACCACTCTGAGGAAGTTCAAGAATGACTGAGCAATTAGGTGGTGACAGTGTGTGAGAGAAAACCAGAAGCAGACTCTGTGCAGATAAGAACTGTATAGCTTTGTTGGTGATCTCTATGACTCAATGACTCTGAGAGAAAACACCATAAAATCATTGGTTGTATGTAGTTAGGACTCAGAAAGTAGTCCAAATCCTGGTCAGTACAGTCTTGGGGTTGGGGGGCATGGGGGTGGTGCGGGACGGAAATATGTTGAAAGGATGCATGTTGAGGGCTGGCTCCATAGGGATGAAGCGTGTTGGGTCAGCTCAGGAGTGGGACCTGGGTCCGGATCTAAGAAGTAGCCAGGCAGGGCTATTAAATAAACTGAAGAAGCAGTGGATTCAGATCAAATCTGGACGGGGTTGGGTTGGGAAGCTGGGTCAGAATTGGTATGGAGTGAGGAATGGGCTGTTCATGAATTCACGGCAGTTGTCTGTGTAAATGCTTGGGGTGTTCGGTTTCAGAGTTAGTTAAGAGCTGGAGCAGTCTTATTTCCTCTTTGTTATCTATTCAGGCAAGTCAGACAGATAATTGAAGCCTCTGGTCTTTAACTCAAAGTTAAGATACTTTTGAAGTGTGCAAAGGCTAAAGAGACGGTTCCTACAATAGGAGCTACACCCAAATAGTAATTTTTAAAATTCATTCATGGGACTTGGGCATCACTGGCTGGGCCAGCATTGATAACCCATCCTTATTTGCCCTTGAGAAGGTGGTGGTGGGCTACATTCTTGAATTGCTGCAGACCACTTGCTGTGAGTTGACCCACAATGCTGATAGGGAGGGAATTCCCTCTTTGCTCTGTTTTATATCCTTTGCTTTTCTAATAACAGCCTCATGTATATATGCGGGCCAGAATAAAAGACTTTACAGCAGTGGTGTTTTCTAAATTTGTTCTCTCATGGAATATGTACACCACTAAAAATCCAGCGTAAGTTGCCCATTCTCAATGTCCCTTGAACTAACAAAATTGTGAGCTATTTCAGAAGTCGGCCACATTACTGCAGATGTGATTTCTTAACTCCACCAGGCTGGGTAATGATTACAGATTCACTTCTGTAAAGGACATTAGTGAATCAGATGTTTTTATAATGATCGATGATCACGGTTTCTGAATCCAAGTCCAGTTTTTATAAGTTGAATTTAAATTCCACCAGCTGCCTTGGTGGATTTGAACCCAAGTGCCCAGAGCATTAGCCTGGGCCTTGGGATGAACGATCCAATGATATTACCACTACATCTATTTCCCCATGGCTGCACCCTAATCAATTTTTATCATCTGTTGACTGAGCACTCTCTGTGAGCAGAGAGGCTTGAGCAAAGGGAATTTTTGCAAAACATCATTTCCTTGACTATCAGATTGATTCTATCATTAGTTGTTGCAAATCTTATTTAAAAGTGCAACACCAGGGAGGGTTTGAAATAAAAGAAGTAATACATGCTATTTTTACTACTGCTGGCATCTGTGAATCTCGTGTTTAAATGCCAAGCAGAGAGTGATACACAGCAGGAAGGTCTCTGGATTTGTTTCTATATTTTGCTCTGTTGATTCCAGTCAGACCAGCCAGGGCTGAAGGTAGGAGCTAACCTTTCACCAATGGGTGGCAGAAATCTGGATGGAATTTCAATGGTGGCAGCCAATTAACAGGCCAATGCCAGAGCTCTATACAACCACACGTCATGGTGAGTGCTGAGGCACCCTCAAAGACAGGTAAATTGCTTTCATCCAGGCAAGCCGTGGAAATAGAAGAGGTCACAGCCATGTGACACAGCCACGGGGGCAGCTATTGCCATCAGGGGGCTTCACCTCTTGGGACCAACTCTGAGGTAACCAGGGTCTACCCACTGTGATAGCATCATAGAATCATAGAGATGTACACCGCGGAAACAGACCCTGCAGTCCAACCCATCCATGCCAACCAGATATCCCAACCCAACATAGTCCCACCTGCCAGCACCCGGCCCATATCCCTCTAAACTCTGGCTATTCATATACCCATCCAGATGCCTTTTAAATGTTGCAATTGTACCAGCCTCCATCACTTCCTCTGGCAGCCCATTCCATACATGCACCACACTCCATGTAAAATAATTGCCCTTTTGGTCTCTGTAAAATCTTTCCCCTCTCATCCTAAACCTATACCCTCTAGTTCTGGACTCACCTGTCCCAGGGAAAAGATTTTGTCTATTTATTCTATCCATGCCCCTCATGATTTTATAAACCTCAATCAGGTCACCCCTCAATCAGGTCACCCCTCAGCCTCCAACACTCCAGGGAAAACAGTCCCAGCCTATTCTAAGTTTCCCTATAGCTCAAATCCTCCAACTCTGGGAACATTCTTGTAAATTTTTTCTGAACCTTTTCTGGTTTCACAATCCTTCTGATAGAAGGAGATCAGATAGCACACAATATTCCAAAAGTAACCCAACGAAACTCCTGTACAGCAATGTGACCTTCCAACTCCTGTACTCAATACTCTGACCAATAAAGGCAAACATACTAAATGCTGCCTTCACTATCCTATCTACCTGTGACTCTACTTTCAAGGAACTATGAACCTGCACTTCAAGGTTTCTTTGTTCAGCAACATTCCCGAGGACCTTACCATCAAGTGTATAAGTCCTGCTAAGATTTGCTTTCCCAAAATGCAGCACCTCACATTTATTTAAATTAAACTCCATCTGCCACTCCTCAGCCCATTAACCCATCTAATCAAGATCCTGTTGTAAACCGGTAACCTTCTTCACTGCCCACTATAACTCCAATTTTGGTGTCATTAACAAACTTACTAAATGTATCTCTTATGCTCATATCCAAATCATTTATATAAATGATGAAAAGTAGAGGATCCAGCACTGATCCTTGTGCACTCCACTGGTCACAGGCCTCTAGTCTGAAAATTACCCTCCACCACCACCGTCTGTCGTCTACCTTTGAGCCAGTTCTGTATCTAAATGGCTAGTTCTCGCATTATTCCATGAGATCTAACTTTGCTAACCAGTCTCCCAAGGGGAACTTTGTCAAAAGCCTCACTGAAGTCCATATAAATCATGTCTACCGCTCTTTCCTCATCAATCCTATTTGTTATTTCTTCAAAAAACTCAATCAAGTTTGTGAGACAAGATTTTCCATGCACAAAACCAGGTTGACTATGGTTTTTCATGCTGACCGTGACTACCTGGTCAGGTCCATGCCCCCCTACATCCCACCCTCACATCCTGGCACTTTCCCCTGCCACCGCAGGAAATGTAAAACCTATACCCACACCTCCTCCCTCATCTCTATCCAAGGCCGTAAAGGAGCCTTCCACATCCATCAAAGTTTTTCCTGCACATCCACCAATATCATTTACTGTATCCGTTGCTCCCTACGCGGTCTCCTCTACACTGGGGAGACTGGGCGCCTCCTGGCAGAGCGCTTTAGGGAACATCTCCAGGACATCTGCACCAATCAATCACACCGCCCCGTGGCCCAACATTTCAACTCCCCCTCCCACCCTGCCGAGGACATGGAGGTCCTGGGCCTCCTTCACCGCCGCTCCCTCACCACCAGATGCCTGGAGGAAGAATGCCTCATCTTCCATCTCGGAACACTTCAACCCCAGGGCATCAATGTGGACTTCAGCAGTTTCCTCATTTCCCCTTCCCCCACCTCACCCTAGGTCCAAACTTCCAGCTCAGCACTGTCTCCATGACTTGTCCTACCTGCTTATTTTCTTTTCCACCTATCCACTCTACCCTCTCCTCCCTGACCTATCACCTTCATCCCCTCCCCCACTCACCCATTGTACTCTATGCTACTTGAAATGCAGAACTAGAATGCATAGGTTTAGGGTGAGAGAGGAAAGTGAAAAAAGAGACCTAAGGGGCAATTGTTTCACATAGAGGGTGGTACGTGTATGGAATGAGCTGCCAGAGGAAGTGGTGGAAGCTGGCACAATTACTGCATTTAAAAGTCATCTGGATGGGTATGTGAATAGGAAGGATTTAGAGGGATATGGGAAAGTGTTGGCAAATAGGAGTAGATTAGGTTAGGATATCTGGCTCAGCATTGATGGGTTGAGTCTGTTTCTGTTCTGTACATCTCTATGACTCTCTGACTCTAACAATATCCAACTTCCTTTTGCAAACATTCAAACACTTTGTGGTAGAAGATTCAATCCATTGACTACTCTCTAGGTGAAAAAGGTTCTCCTCATCGTAGACCTCAACAGCTTAGCCTTTAAACTGAGATTGTGACATCTGGTTCTGAACTCCCTGGTCATTGGGAACCATCCTTCCTGTACTTACCTTGTACAGTCCTGTCAGAACTTTATAGATTTCTAAGAGATCCTCTTTCGTTCTTCTAATCTCCAGTGAATATAGTTCTAATCAACCCACTCTTTCTTCTTAGGTCAGTCCTGCCCTTTCAGGAACCAGGCTGGTAAACCTTGATTCCCCTCCCTCTACAGTCAGAATATCCTTCCTCAGATAAGGAGAAAAAAACTGCACACAATACAAATAACTAAAACAAATATTGTCAATTTCAGGATTGAGAATTATATAAATAGCTGCTATCTGAACCTCAGGTTTAGATAATCTTGAGTCATTCTTGTCCATATATCTTTTAAAATCTATAATTTAAATTCATGTTGAAGTCTTATTAAACTTTTAATTGATTTTTTGCATACTTGACTAGACTTCATGCATCTGGTATGTGGCCAGGAATCAAAAATAAGGTAGGAGCCTAAAATCTTAGGCTAAGCTGTCATTTCTTATTAGAAAACGTTATAGCATTACCGAACAAGCCATGAATACTTTTAGTTCTGTTCTTAGGGAAATAAAGGCTTAACTGTTGAGAATAGACCTTCAAGACAGCTTTGCATTCTTCAAATAGATTTTTTTGTTGTTTGTTGTTTGGTATGCTTTAAATAAACTTTAAACTAACTTGTCTCATCGATTGAAAAGTCACTCCACAATTTCCCACCTTTTAAAAAAGCTGCCTGCAGTGAGAATTAGTGAGTTGTACTGTAAATATTTGAGCCTATTTAGTTCAGAGGTTTAAATTCATCGTGACTCAATACTTTTCAAACAGCTATGCCACAATGACCTCCAGTGATAATTCACAGCTGTGATATGCTTACTCTATTTTTAGTTTACAACAGCATCTTCCATTTATCACCATTTCCATCAATAAATTCATCTCTGACCACACGATACTGAGAACTCCCTCAGTTGCTGAAGGATCAATGGTGTTCCAGCATGTGTCACTGTGCAGTGGGAGGTAAATTCTAAGTCACAGGATCAAGCTTGGCAATATTCCTCTTCTTAGAAAAAACTCGTCCACAGATGAAATGAAACAAATTCTAACTGCGGTTTTCCAGCCATAACTGTAAGATCACTGCCTGTATAATACAAAAGAGACCTGAGCTGTGCAATAATCTTCTTACCAAATACAATCTTGATCATTTCCCTTAAGCTTACCTCCCTAGCCTTAAAGTGCTACTTCTATTTGTATGTCATGCCATGTCATAGCATATAAAACTCTGATTTAAATTTTTCAACTTGATTACGAGACATAGCCTTTCAAGCAGACAGCAAGCTTAAATTCATCTGTAATAAAGGCTTTAGATTTTTCACACTGAACTGACTTTCTTCTCTTCATTGCAGATATTGACTTTGCCACCAGGAAGATTGCTCTTCACCTCAAACAAACAAAAGAATTCAAACAGGAAGGGGACAAGTTTATCACTAAAACCCTAAGTACCTTCAGAAACTACAACCTGGATTTCACAATTGGAGAGGAATTCGAGGAATGCACAAAAGGCTTAGATAACAGAACAGTCAAGGTATACAGCAAAGATTATTTCTCCATGAGGATTTTCTTTTAGATATTATTTCTGCCATTTGTAAAATATGCTTTTGGTGGCTCTTGGGGATGTATTTCTCCCATCAAAGAAGGTGGTGGGGTGGGGGGGGGGGGGGAAGGGGGGGGGGGGAGTCTCTTGCCGGTGTGGACTCACTGGTGTATCAACAGGTGGAATCTCTGGGTGAATCCCTTCCCACACGCTGAGCAGGTGAGTGGTCTCTCCCTTGTTTGGGCTCTCTGTTGCTCGGTGGGATGGGCTGGTCACATGGACATGGTGCTGCGGTGGCGGCGCCTGGGCTGTCATTCCTTGGTGTGGGTGTGTTGATGGGACATCAGTCTCCTGGAGCTTTTGTGGCCCTTTCCATTTTGAGCAGATGGGTGGCTTCTTGTTGATGTGGATCTACTGGTGTGCTGGTAGATTGGATATCCGAGTAAGTCTCTTCTGTCACAAGGAACAAATGGTTAAGTGAGTGGGCAAGGATCTGGCAGATGGACTACAAGATTGGTCATCCATTTCAGTAGGAGTAACAGCAAACTGGAATATTATCTAAATGGTGAAAAATTGCAGCATGTTGCTGTGCAGAGGCAGTTGGGTGACCTTGTGCATGAATCACAAAACATTGATTTGCAAGTACAGTAAGTAATTTGGAAGGCAAACAGAATTCTGTCCTTCATTGCCAGAGGATGAAGTTTAAAATGTGGAGATTAAGCTGCAATTGTACAGGATGCTGGTGAAGCCACACCTGGAATACCGTATACAGTTTTGGTCTCATTACTTGAGAAAGAATATACAGCACTGGAGGGAGTGCAGAGGAGGTTCACTGGGTTGATTCCAGAATTGAGAAGGTTGGCTTATGAGAGGATGTTGAGTAGACAGTACTGCAAACCAAAGCCACGCTAATATTCAGTCCCATCACAATACTCCCAAACAGATTGTTTTAAAAAACAAAGAAATGCCAACCAAGAACTTTGGATTACATTTTACAATGATTTCTCTGTCTTAGTTACTCAAACGAAATAAGTTTAATATGATACTATCCCTAATGTAGACACACATCATCATTACAGTTGTATTGGGGGAGTTATAATGTGCCTCAATTTTTCATCCTTTCACTTTATTTAAGTTAAGGTGAAAATTCCAAACGGAGAAGAGAGTCAATTGTCTCTACCTGCCCTTTCCCTCCTCCCTCCCAACTGCAGCTCGGTCGTTTCTTTTTGTGGATTATCTTTGTCTATTCCAGGAATTCTCCACAACTGCTAGGAATAAAAAGAGAGGAGAATGAACTGTGTTCCTCTGTCAGAGACAGACATTGACATGCTGGACTGAGTGGCCTCCTTCTGTGATGTAATCATTTTATGACTCGATGACGCTTTAACTTAACTTCTTAGTTTCTACGTCCTGGGCCCAACCATCCTCAGCTGCTTCATCAATGAGCTTCCATCATAAAGGTAGAATTAGAGATGTTTGCGAATGACTTCACAATGCTTAGCACAATACATGACTCCTTGTATCCTGAAATAGTCCATGCCCAAATGCAGCAAGACCTAGACAATATCCAGGCTTGGGCTGACAATGACAAATAACATTCATGCCACACAAGTGCCAACCAATGATCATCTCCAACAAGAGAAATTCTAACCATGGTCCCTTGACATCTAATGGAATCCTGTACTATCAACATTCTGGGGGGTTACCATTGACCAGAAACTGAATTTGACTATTGAGTACAGGAGCTGTTGCAGCTGTACAGGACATTGGTTCGGCCACTTTTGGAATACTGCATTCAATTCTGGTCTCCCTGTTGTAGGAAGGATGTTGTGAAACTTAAAAGAGTGCAAAAAAGATTTACAAGCATGTTGCCCAGATTGGAGGGTTTGAGCTAAAGGGAGAGGCTGAAAAGCCTGGGGTGATTTTCCCTGCAATGTCGGAGGCTGAGGGGTGATTGTATAGAGGTTTATAAAATCATGAGAGACATAGATAAAGTGTATAGCCAAGAGGGTAGGGGAGTCCAAAACTCAGTCATAGATTTAAAGTGAGAGAGGAAAGGTTTAAAAGGGTCCTCAGAAGCAACTTTTTCATACAGAGGGTGGTGCATATATGAAATGAGTTGCCAGAGGATGTGATGGAGACTGGTATAATTACAACATTTAAGAGGCATCTGGATGGGTGTATAAGTAGGAAGGGTTTAGAAGAATATCGGCCAAATGCTGGCAAATGGGTCTACTTTACTTTGGGATATCTGGTCGAAATGGACAAGTGTGGACCAAAGGTTCTATTTCTATGCTACACATCTCTATGTCTCTATATAGTACTGTGGCTACAAAAACAGGTAAAAGGCTAGGAATCTTGTAGCAATTAACTCACCTCCTGACTTCCTAAACCAATCCACCATCTACACAGTCATGAGTGCGTGAAATGCTCCCCACTTGCCTGGATAAATGCAGCTCCAAAAACACTGAAGAAGTTTGATACCATCCAGAACACCATCCATTTGTTTGGCACCACATCCACAAACATTCAGTCACTCCACCACCAATGCTAAGTAGCAGCAATATGTACTATCTGCAAAATGCACAGTAGAGATCATTAAGGTTTCTTAGATAGCACTTTCCAAACCCATGAAACACTACCATCTAGAAAGACAATAGCAGCTGATATATGGAAACACCACTACCTGCAAATTCCTTCCA
The DNA here is from genome assembly GCF_020745735.1 of Hemiscyllium ocellatum. Taxonomy (NCBI): domain Eukaryota; kingdom Metazoa; phylum Chordata; class Chondrichthyes; order Orectolobiformes; family Hemiscylliidae; genus Hemiscyllium; species Hemiscyllium ocellatum. The sequence goes on along the minus strand of NC_083413.1, from coordinate 63,206,067 downwards.
AGGTGCTCACAATCTTGATTTGGAAGTATATCACTGTTCTTCAGTGTTGCTCAGTCAAAATCCTGGAACTCCTTCCCTAATAGTATTTTAGATGACAACGGCATGTGACTGTACCAGTTCAAGAAGGCAGCTCAGCACCCCTTTCTCAAAGACAACCATAGATGTACGATAAATAGAAGTGAAGCCCATACCTCAGGAATAATAAAAACTGTTCCCATAGTTTTCTTGTCTGTTTGGAACAGGGTACCACTCCAAGTTGTTTTTCACCTTTCTCCATCTCACCCTTAAATGGAAAGATGTTTTACATCTTATATTACTTTTCTTCGTATATTAATGACAATAATAACTGCAATTATTTCTCAGTTGAGTTGATAACCCCTCCTTTGGGTATCTTCTCTGATCATTTCTTTTAAGTTATGGATCATAACTAAGAACCACATCAGTTTAACTTGTTGATTATGTATGCCTAAGCACAGAAAATCATTTCCAGGATAAAAAGTTTCATATATACAAAACAATACACATAGGGATAATTGCAAGTTCTTATTCAAGTGAATAGGCATTTTAGTCACAAACAGAGCATTATTTTTATTGGAAAAAGACAAATTCTGAACATATTCAATATTTTGTTGACTCATTATTATTGATGTTTAAGATACTAATGAGGAAAACACCTATGGATTTTATTGGTGAGGGAAAATCAAAGCAATTTTATCACTCCTTCCCAGTAAACTAGTGTTCTGGAGTTCAGCTGGTATTTGTTGTAATTAAATAAGATTAATTTTACATCAATTTGAAATGAGATTTTCTTAAAATTAAGTTCTTGTGCTTACATCTAAAATATATTGAGATCGATTTAGGGTGTGAGGGGAAAAGTATAAACGAGACCTAAGGGGGTAACTTTTTCATGCAGAGGATGCATCATATATGGAATGAGCTGCCAGAGAAAGTGGTGGAGGCTGGTACAATTACAGCATTTAAAAGGCATCTGGATGGGTGAATGAATAGGAAGGGTTTAGAGGGATATGGAGCAAGTGCTGACAAATGGGACTAGATTCGGTTAGGATATCTGGTCGGCATGGACAAGTTGGACAGAAGGATCTGCTTCTATGCTGTACATCTCTATGACTCTATGACTCTGTCTCACAGAGGATGGTGCGTCTATGGAATGAGCTATCAGAGGAAGTGGTGGAGGCTGGTAGAATTACAATATTTAAAAGACATCTCGATGCGTATATGAATAAGAAGGATTCAGAGAGATATGGGCCAAGTGCTGGAAAATAGGACAAAGATTTATTTAGGATATCTAGTTGGCCTGGATGACTTGGACCAAAGGGTCTATTTCTCTGATTTCATGACTCTATATCATTTTATAAATACCTCACCCAAGTGACCACCATTTAGGACTGAACCTTAATTGTGAGAGTAGGCAAAAGTTTTAACTGCATGGGTATTGGGGCAAAAACTACATATGAACATCTGACTTATGTGCGGGAGATGGCCATTCAGCCCCTTGTGTTTACTCCACCATTCATTGAGATTATGGAGATCTGCTGGTGTTTTGAATTCTGTATTCCCAACTATTCCCAATAACCTTTGATACCCTGGCCAAACAAAAATTTATCTACCTCCTCAAAAATGTTCAGTAACAGTGCCTCCACTATCCTCTGAGGCAGACAGTTTTAAAGTCAAACAACTCTCTCCTCAACTCTGTCCAAAGAGGTCAACCCTTTAATTTTTATGATCTCCCGAGTTCTGGACATATCAACAAGAAGATCTTTTCCACATCATGATGATAATTCTTCTACACATCAATTGAGTCGCTCCTCACTCTTCTAAGTTCTTTTGAAAACAAGCCCAGTCTGCTCAACATTTCTTCATTAGCAACTGTTAATTCTGGTTATCAATTCTCTGAATTGCCTCCAATGCATTTGCATCCTTCCTTAAATAAGGAAACCAAAACTGTGTACAGTAATTAATTTGTGGCTTCACTGTATCTTGAATAGCTAAGTTAACACCCTTACTTTTATGTGCAATTGCTGTCATAATAAAGAATAGCATCTCTTAGTTTTCTTGATTATGTACTGTACCTACCTATTAATTTGTTGTGCCTTAACCAGGAGAACACTTAGATCTCTCTGCATCTTGGAATTTTGCAGTGCTTCGCCATTTAAATAATAAACTGCTTTTTCATTCTTTCTTCCAAAGTGAACAATTTCACAAGTTCCTCCATTATATTCCATCTGCCAGTTTCTTGCCGACTCATTCAACTCATCTATTATCTGTCTGCAACTTCCTTATGTCTTCTTCATATCATATTTTCTTATTCATCTCTGAGTCATCTGCAATCTTCGTCAGGGATTTGCTCACCTTATTTAAAATAACAGATAGAAATTGCACCAAACTGAGGTCCCTGCACATTTCTTTCCTTGAAATTTTATTTTCCACAATAGCCTTCATGTGACACCTTGTCAAATGATTCAGAAAATCCAAGTACAATACGTTACAGGCTCCTCCTTGTCCAGAGTGCATGTTACTCTTCAAAGAATTCCAATAAATTGGAAAAATGTGATTTCCCTTTTACAGCACCATGCTATTATTCCCGATTATCTTTAATTTTTCTAATTATCAGCTACTAGCTCCATAACAATCAATTCCAATATCAACTTTATCAAGCTATCGTTTCCTGTTTTCTGATTCCCTTCTATCTTTTCTAGAGGGCTTATATTTGCTACTTTCTAGTTTTATGTAAACTTGCAGCAAATTTTGGAAAATCAGTACCAACTCATCAACTATTTTGTTAGCCATGACTCTTAAGACCCTAGGATAAAGTCCATCAAGAACCTGTGAGTCCATCAGTTTCCTCAGTATCACTTCCCATGGTGATCTTAATTTCAAAACATTCCTCTCTTCCTTCCACCTCTTGATACCATCTCAGTCAGGTTCACCCATATTCTTATGGAAGCTTATTGGATATCAAAGAGGAGCAAGAATTTGAAGTGATCTTCCACTCTTGACCTTAGGATAAAGAACTCAATTGTAGCAATGCAGCTCAGATCAACAAACAAGATTGAACCAAAGGCTTCCTGGTCAGTATTACTCAAAGTAAATGTACTCCTTAGTCTCAAAGCTTTATTGTAAATGCACCTGTTTCTTTGCAGACGCTGGTGCAGTGGGATGGGGACAAACTGGTCTGTGTCCAAAAAGGTGAGAAGGCTAACAGAGGCTGGAAGCACTGGATTGAGGGGGACAAACTGCACTTGGTAGGTGTCGCTATACAGTAATCTTATTAGTATTCCTCAAGAAATGTGTTAAGATATTATTAACTGAACTATGGCATTAACTACTTTGCTAAAGAAAACAGGTTATTCTCGTAAAATAAGGCAAACTGTTAATGGTCTCATTTTCTGTTACTACTCCATCACTTCCCTCCACAGAGAGCAAGGGGCAAGTCACCCTATGCTGTCAAGATTACTGTCAACTTAAATCCTCCATTGAAAGGAATTTCAGATGAGTAAAGGAGCTTAGCTTTACCAGCTAGGGACTGGTCCAGATATGAAATGTCCTTCCCCACTACTCCACTCAGGCATTTTCAAACCAGAAACGTTACCTTAGAGTTTACTATATCTATAGTCATATTAAATTAGAAACAACTTATCTTTAAATTTACTGATATCAGCACTGAGAATCCTAACCTATGATATTCTTAATTGCTTGTGAGGGATTTAAATATCAGATTACAACATCTTTTAAAATGACATATGAGTCTTTATCCTATCAATCAATTCTATATAACATTATAGGAATGAATACTGTATCACAGAGTATATGCTGAAAGAAGAACACTTCATTTATACAGCTAATCACTGCTCTAAGAAAAATTATTATTCAATGTTGTATTCCCTTAAGGTGAGTGGTATCTCTATGTAACATGACTATTCTACTTTAAGTTTGTCAACAATGTTTAAATCCATCTTAAAAACAAATAAGTATTCAGTCAAATAAGATTTAAAGATAACTAATTTTGTAATCCAGTATGATTTCTCAACATTGTCTTTACTCCAAGCTAAGGGAGGGAGTTCATGGTAAACTCCACTATAAGGTGTCTGATCCATCACCCTGTTCATGTGTACCTGTGTGTTGCTAAGATTTATAATCTGTCTCTGTGCAGTTTGAATAGGCTTTCATTGTGTATCCACAAAAATAAATCTTAACACCTTTCGTATGCTGGCTCTTTATGAATATTTAAGATATAACTGGTATTACCCTCTGTCTTCTATCACAAGTGTTTGGCTATCCTCCAGTGACACAACTTTAAAAGGTTCTTAGCATTTCTATACGGTGTGTATTTTTTAGCTTCTTGGCATTTATTCAAATGCTGCTTAGAGAGCCATTTATTTTCATTAAATCCTACCAACTTAATTAACACCTTTTTTTCATTAAGTTGGTCACTTCACTACAGAACAAGCGGCTTGAAGTTAATGTTCCAGTAGTTTAAGTTCAAATAGGAAATACATTTGGACCTCACAATAGGAGAATAATGCTACTTTTGGAAACTAAAGGGATAGAATTACCATTGTCTCTCCTTCCTAAATCTCCTTCAAGACACTGCTGGCTCACCAGTTGTCTGTCTATGAACAACACCTTTAATGTTCACTGTAAGTCACTGATGTGTGGATCAAATATTCAAAAGGAAGGATCACAAGCACATTCTCAATGCAACTATAGGAACAGGAATCAAGGTTAGAGTGGTACTGGAAAAGCACAGCAGGTCAGGCAGCATCCAAGGAGCAGGAAAATCAATGTTTCAGGCAAAAGTCCTCCATCAGGAATGAGGCTGGGCGCCTCAGGTGTGGAGAGATAAGTGGGAGAGTGGGTGGGGCTGGGGAGAAAGTAGCTGAGAGTGCAATAGGTGGATGGAGGTGGGGTAAAGGTGATAGGTCGGAGAGGAGGGTGGAGTGGATAGGTGGGAAGGAAGATTGACAGGTGGGACAAGTCATCAGGATGGTGCTCACCTGAAAGGTTGGAACTGAGGTACGGTAGGGGGAGGGGAAATGAGAAAACTGGTGAAGTCCACATTGATGCCATGGGGTTGAAGGGTTCCGAGGCAAAAGATGAGGCAGTCTTCCTCCAGGCGTCGGGTGGTAAGGGAGTGGGGATAGAGGAGGTCCAGGACCTGCATGTCCTTGGCAGAGTGGGAGGGGGAATTGAAATGTTTGGCCATGGGGCGGTGAGGTTGATTGGTGCATGCCTCAGTCTCATCCTCTGCGAAATATTGAAGCAGTACAGAATTACGTCAGGTGAAAAGTGACTTTAGAAGGAAAGTGAATTAGAGCTGAATAATAAAATAAGTTGACATTGTCCTTTCAATCCAGCTGAAAGTTATTAGGGCAGAAGCTTACTCTTGAAATGATTAGTTTGAATCTAATTCCCAATTAGCACAGATTGCACAAAATTGCTCATTATTTGACGTTAGTTTGACACATCATTCAGAAGGACCACAGGATAGGTAGCAAGGGAAATGGTAAAATGTCACACAGGAGTACAGAATGTAGCTACAATGTTGGTGTAAAAGCACATTAATGGTGTACAGCTGACAGGAGACTACAATGTATCAGCAGGTGCTGTTGACATTATCAGGTAGATTTTAATTATGAGGTGGTCAGTGGAACACAGTTGAGTCAGATGTTCGTACTGGATGAGTTTTGAAAATGACAGTGGCTGAGGGGGTCCACTGATAATTAAGCGTAAAGTTTTCAATCCCATTTTAACATCCTCATTACGGGTTTACCAGTAATAGCATACCCTGGAAGTAAAGGAGATAATAATGGTACAGTACTTATTGTAAAATAGGGAAACTATGAATTTCTGTGTCCAGTGTAAACCAGGAAGAGTAGGAGTTAAAATAGAATAGGTTACTCTCCAGTACACTATAATTTCAATGCTGATATATTTTCTGGTGACCAAGGTATTATTAGAATTAAAAGGACTCATTTATGCTAATTTGGGTCTTAGACTGGGCCATGATAACATTCAGCCTCTTGCTTGTCTACCTTTGATTCCAGCATCTGCAGTTTTTTTGTGTCTAACATTTGAACTGAGAGGGGAGGTCACTGTGCTAGATCCTCAGTAAAGGCTAGTCTGCAGGAATCACAGCCAGGTCAGTGGGAAACTTAGATTTATGGGTTCAGGAGGAACAGCAGTGCTTCTCTCTGCTCACAAGGTATTCTGAGCCTTTGTCTTTTGCATCTTGCATGCAAGTTTCTTCTGACATTCTCCACTGACTCCCAGACCTCTATTGTGATGTAATTTAGTGCCGCCAGAAGCTGTTCTGCTTCCCTTTTCTACTCCCTTCAGGTGGGTGGTAAATTGAACATGTGGACACAATGCTGAGCGTTCATAACTGACCAAACACCTTGCTGCTGATCTAGGGGGCTCACCCAGCCAGCTTCCCACCTGTGAATTAAAATTGTACCTTCAACATGTGTTAAAAAAATAGAATTCTCATTTGCTAGTTTTTATTTGTTATAATTTCTACCATTACCAGTCCCCTGCTTATAGATTAGATTGTGTCAAATACCATACAGTCAATGATTTTTGAGGGCTGTTCAACTGGGGGAACATCCCAGTCAAGTCTGGCCTTGTGAATGTTATTTTTCATTGGTGACATACTAAGTAATGTATTCTTATTTATCATTTTTCTCACCTTCCAGGAATTAACGTGTTGCGATCAAGTGTGCCATCAGATTTTCCAGAAAAAGAATTAAAATGAGTGATGCACATATTTGTAAATCAGCAAAGATCTGGAAATATTTCTTACATGCAGCAGATCCTGCCCAATGTCATTGTGTATGTGTTTATGCTGTGTACTGTATATACAGTGATTTAAATCATGAGGAGTTTATTTGTACTCTACGCCATGTGGAATAAAAACATTACATTCAAAACCTTCAAAGGCTAAGTTTTATTGCTTCCAAAGTGACAGCACATGCTGTTTAATATTCCTTGCCAGTAACATATCAGTGTCATAGAATCCCTGCAATGTGGAGGCAAGCTATTCAGCTGATCGAGTTCACACTGACCCTCTGAACAGCGTCCCCACCCAGATCCCCCATGGTTAATCTACTTAACGTGCACATTGTGGTCAAATATCATGGCCAATCCACCTAACCTACATATCTTTAGACTGTGGGAAGAAACCAGAGCACCCAAAGGAACCAGGAAGAATGTGGAACCTCTACACAGACAGTCGCCCGAAGCTGAAATTGAACCCAGGTGCCTGGTGCTTTGAGGGCATCAGTGCTAACCACTGAGCCACTGTGCTGCCCTACATCAGAAGGACTTGGATTTATCTTTAGGTGCCTGAGGCAAGCACATCTCCTGTTGACCTATCCTCAGAGAAAAACTCCACCTGTGCTCTTAAAAAGTCCTGTTTTACCAGTTGGTTGTTCAAGGCTGGAGAGATGAAACAGTTCCCAAGTTCAGGAAAGCAAAACCAATTTCTTTTGGATTTCTACTTTATGAATTCTGTTTTTGATTTATGCTTATTAAACATCTAATATCAGGTGCTGAAGTGTGGCATTATGGGAAATTGAAGTAGATTAGATCAGATTAGATTACTTACAGTTTGGAAACAGGCCCTTCAGCCCAACAAGAAAGAATGGTAAAAATAATTAATTGAAGAGTTTTTTTGTAATCAATAGGACTTTATAAGTCATAAAAATGACACTGTAACATGTTTAACAAAGCAAGATCTAATCTCACTTTTGTATTCATGTAAGGCCAAACAATTTACAATAACTGGAATTGTTGTAGTAACTCAGCAGGTTTGGCAGCATCTGTGGAGAGAAAGCAGGGTTAACGTTTCAAGTCTAATGAAGCTTCTTCAGAAATCTTTTCTGGGTCACTTGACCCAAATATTAACACTGCTTTCTCTCCACATATTAGAGGGATTGAGGGTGATTTAGCAATTTGGATTAGAAACTGGCTTTCTGTAAGAAGGCAGCGAGTGTTGTTTAATGGAAAATATTCAGCCTGGGTCCAGTTACTAGTGATGTGCCACAAGGATCTGTTTTGGGACCACTGTTTTGTCACTTTTATAAATGACTTAGGTGCAGGCATAAGTTTGTATAAGTTTGCAGATGACACTAAAGTCGGTGGAGTAGTGGGCAGTTTGGAAGAACATTGTAGTTTGCAGGGGGACTTGGATATACTGCAGAATTGGGCTGAGAGGTGGCAAATGGAGTTTAATGCAGATAAATGTGAGGTGATGCACTTTGGGAAGAATAACAGGAAGGCAGAATTCTGGGTCAATGGAAAGATTCTTGGTAGTGTGGATTTACAAAGGGATCTTGGAGTCCATGTACATAGATCCCTGAAAGTTTTCACCCAGGTTGACAGTGTTGTTAAGAAGGCATACGGTGCGTTAGGTTTTGTTGGTCGAGGGATTGCTTTCCAGAGCTATAATGTCATACTGCAATGCTAGTGCAGCCTCACTTGGAATATTGTGTACAGTTCGGGAAGGATCTGGAAGTATTAGAAAAGGTGCAAAGGAGATTTACCAGGATGTTGCCTGGTTTGGAGGGAAGGTCTTTTTATGGGTCTGTTCTCATTGAAAAGAAGAAGTCTAAGAGGGGTTTTGATAGAGACATGAAAGATGATCAGAGGATTAGCTAGGGTAGATGGTGAAAATTTTTTCCCGAGGATGATGATGTCAGCTTGTATGAGGGGGCATAGCTACAAATTGAGGGGTGATTTAAGACAGATGTTAGAGGCAACTTCTTTACTCAGAGAGTATTAAGGATGTGGAATGTCCTGCCTGCCAATGCAGGTAACTCAGCCACATTAGGGAGATTGACACAATCCTTGGATAAGCACATGGATGCTGATGGGATAGTGTGGGAGGATGGGCTTAGACTACTTCACAGATTGGCGCAACATCGAGGGCCGAAGGGCCTGCTTTGCACTGTATTGATCTATGTTCGATATTCTATTATGCCAGACCTACAAGGTTTCTCTAACTATTTTTGTTTTGGTTTTGGATTTCCAGCTTCCAGAGTTTTTTTTGTTTTTTTTCTAATTTAGGATTCTGGGTAATCCAAGATGGAGGATGGGGAAATTTTCTGGCTGTAAGAGCTGTTCCTTTTTTTGAGGTATTTTAGATGTTGGAGGTGATTTCCTCGAATTCCAGGAGCAGCAATTACTGTTTTATATGCTGTTGCATTGTTTTGGGACTTTGGGGAAAAAAAATCAAACAAGGAAGCACATGGTGAGGACAGTGCAAGAGAGAGGGAGAGAGAGAGAAAACACACAAACAAACCTGCACAGTTACCACCTTTCTGTTTGAATTCGTGTATCGCTGGACATCAGAGTGCATCTGGGAAAATTAACAAACAGTGAAATTCACATCTAATCTTGGAGGAACTGTCGGGCGAAGTTCACAGCACAGAGTCAGAGAATTTAATTGTGTTTTAAGTCTGTCCAAGAGAAAGGCTGCAGTGAGTATAGTGAATTCTTTCTTGATTATTTGTTTTTGGAGATATGTCTCTTGACTAAACTTAAAATATAGGCCATAGCTATTAATTTAACCTGGGGCAGCATTTGTAGAGGAATAAGACTGTGTCATTTTCTGGGTCTGTAGATTGTGAAGGAGCAAAAATGGCTTTTTGCAGTGATAAGTACTTCTTCACAGATGTGGGAGTTTAAGGAGAGTTTAAGGGTTACTGCGGATTATATCTGCCATAAATGCTGTTGGATGCGAATCTTATCAGATCGAGTGGATCGGTTGGAGAGACAGATAGAAGCAATGAGGAATTTGCAACAACAACAGTATATGATGGATGGCAGTTATAGGAAGGGAGCAAAATCTCAGATACAGTCACATAGATGGGTTAACTCCAGGAAAGGTAAGAGAGGTAGGCAGCTAGTGCAGGAGTCTTTTGTGGATATACCCATTTCAAACAGGTATGCTTTTTTGGAAAATGTATGGGTGATGGATTCTCAGGGGAACGTAGTACGAACGGCCACATTTCTGGGAATGAGACTGGCTCTAATGCAATGAGGGGTACATCGGCTTCCAAGAGCGCAATTGTGTTAGGGGATTCTGTAGTCAGAGCTACAGACAGATGTTTCTGTGGCCAGCAGAGAAAAGGCAGAATGGTGTGTTGTTTCCCTGGTGCCAGGATCAAGGATGTCTCAGAGAGGGTGCAGAATGTTCTTACGGGGGAGATGGGCCAACAGGAGGTCATTGTCCACATTGGAACCAACGACATTGGAAGGGAAAAGGTTAAGACCTGAAGGGAGATTACAGAGAGTTAGGCTGAAATTTAAAAAGGACATCCTCAAGGGTAGTAATATCTGGATTACTCCCGGTGCTATGAACTAGTCAGGGCTGGAATAGGAGGATAGAGCAGATGAATGCATGGCTGAGGAGCTGGTGTATGGGAGAAGAATTCACATTTTTGGATCATTGGAATCTCTTTTGGGGTAGAAGTGACCTGTACAAGGCGGACGGATTGCACTGAAATTGGAAGGGGACTAATATACTGGCAGGGAAATTTGCGAGAGCTGCTCAAGAGGATTTCAACTAGTAAGGTGGAGGGGGGTGGGACCCAGGGAGATAGTGAGGAAAGAGATCGATCTGAGGCTGGTACAGCTGAGAACAGAAGTGAATCAAAGAAGCCAGGCAGGGACAAAGTAGGACTAATAAATTAAACTGCCTTTATTTCAATGCAAGGGGCCTAACAGGGAAGGCAGATGAACTCAGGATATTGTTAGGAGCATGGGACTGGAGTAACATAGCAATTACAGAAACATGGCTCAGGGATAGGCAGGACTGACAGCCTAATGTTCCAGAGTACAAATGCTACAGGAAGGATAGAAAGGGAGGCAAGAGAGGAGAGGGAGTGTCATTTTTGATAAGGGATAGCATTACAGCTGTGCTGTGGGAGGATATTCCCGGAAATACATCCAGGGAAGTTATTTGGCTGGAACTGAGAAATAAGAAAGGGATAATCACATTATTAGGATTGTATTATAGACCGCGCAATAGTCAGAGGCAAATTGAGAAACAAACTTGTAAGGAGATCTCAGCTATCTTTAAGAATAATAGGGTAGTTATGGTAGGGGATTTTAACTTGCCAAACATCGACTGTACTGCCATCGTGTTAAAGGTTGAGATGGAGAGGAATTTCTTAAGTGTGTACAAGACAATTTTCTGATTCAAAATGTGGATGTACCTACTAGAGAAGGTGCAAAACTTGACCTACTCTTGGGAAATAAGGCAGGGCAGGTGACTGAGGTGTCAGTGGGGGAGCACTTTGGGGCCAGCGACCATAATTCTCTTCATTTTAAAATAGTGATGGAAAAGGATAGACCAGATCTAAAACTTGAAGTTCTAAATTGGAGGAAGGCCAATTTTGATGGGATTAGGCAAGAACTTTCAAAAGCTGATTGGAGGCAGATGTTTGCAGGTAAAGGGACGGCTGGAAAATGGGAAGCGTTCAGAAATGAGATAACAAGAATCCAGAGACAGTATATTCCTGTCAGGGTGAAAGGGAAGCTGCTAGGGATAGGCAATGCTGGATGACTGAAAAAATTTGGTTAAGAAAACGAAGGAAGCATATGTCAGGTATGGACAGGATAGATCGAGTGAATCCTTAGAAGAGTATAAAGTAGGAGTATATGTAAGAGGGAAATCAGGAGGGCAAAACAGGGACATGAGATAGCTTTGGCAAATAGAATTAAGGAGAATCCAAAGGGTTTTTACAAATATATTAAGGACAAAAGGGTAACTAGGGAGAGAATAGGACCCCTCAAAGATCAGCAAGGCAGCCTTTGTGTGGAGCCACAGAAAATGGGAGAGATACTAAATGAATATTTTGCATCGGTATTTACTGTGGAAAAGGATATGGAAGATATAGACTGTACGGAAATAGATGCTGACATCTTGCAAAATATCCAGATTACAGAGGAGGAAGTGCTGGATGTTTTGAAGTGGTTAAAGGTGGATAAATCCCCATGACCTGATCAGGTGTACCCGAGAACTCTGTGGGAAGCTAGAGAAGTGATTGCTGGGCCTCTTGCTGAGATATTTGTATCATCTATTGTCACTGATAAGGTGCCGGAAGACTGGAGGTTGACAAACGTGGTGCCATTGTTTAAGAAGGGCAGTAAAGACAAGTCAGGGAACTATAGACCGGTGAGCCTGACCTCGGTGGTGGGCAAGTTGTTGGAGGGAATCCTGAGGGACAGGATATACATGTAATTGGAAAGGAGCAGGAGAATCGGTGCTGCCTGACCTGCTGCGCCTTTCCAGCAACACATTTTCAGCTCTGATCTCCAGCATCTGCAGTCCTCACTTTCTCCTATGTAATTGGAAAGGCAAGGACTGATTCAGGATAGTCAACATGACTTTGTCCATGGGAAATCATGTCCTACAAACTTGATTGAGTATTTTAAAGAAGTAACAAAGAAGATTGATGAGGGCAGAGTAGTAGATGTGATCTATATGGACTTCAGTAAGGCGTTCAACAGGGAGACTGATTACAAGGTTAGATTTCATGGAATACAGGGAGAACTAGCCATTTGGATACAGAACTGGCTCAAAGGTAGAAGACAGAGGGTGGTGGTGGAGGGTTGTTTTTCAGACTGGAGGCCTGTGACCAGTGGAGTGCCACAAGGATCAATGCTGTGTCCTCTACTTTTTGCCATTTACATAAATGATTTGGATGCGAGCATAAGAGATACAGTTAGTAAGTTTGCAGATGACACCAAAATTGGAGGTGTAGTGGACAGCGAAGAGGGTTACCTCAGGTTACAACAGGATTTTGATCAGATGGGCCAATGGGCTGAGAAGTGGCAGATGGAGTTTAATTCAGATAAATGCGAGGTGCTGCATTTTGGGAGAGCAAATCTTAGCAGGACTTATACACTTAATGGTAAGGTCCTGGGGAGTGTTGCTGAACAAACAGACCTTGGAGTGCAAATTCCTAGCTCCTTGAAAATGGAGTCACAGGGAGATAGGATAGTGAAGAAGGCGTTTGGTATGCTTTCTTTTATTGATCATAGTATTGGGTGTAGGAATTGGGAGGTCATGTTGCGGCTGTACAAGACATTGGTTAGGCCACTGTTGGAATATTGTGTGCAATTCTGGTCTCCTTCCTATCAGAAAGATGTTGTGAAACTTGGAAGGATTCAGAAAAGATTTACAAGAATGTTGCCAGGGTTGGAGGATCTGAGCTATAGGGAGAGGTTGAACAGGATGGAGCTGTTTTCCCTGGAGCGTCGGAGGCTGAGGGTTGTCCTTATAGAGGCTTACAAAATTATGAGCGGCATTGATAGGGTAAATAGACAAAGTCTTTTCCCTGGGGTCGGGGAGTCCAGAACTAGAGGGCATAGGTTTAGGGTGAGGGGGGAAAGATATAAAAGGGACCTTCGGAGCAACTATTTCACGCAGAGGGTGATATGTGTATAGAATGAGCTGCCAGAGGATGTAGTGGAGGCTGGTATAATTGCAACATTTAAGAGGCATCTGGATGAGTATATGAATAGGAAGGGTTTGGAGGGATATGGGTCGGGTGCTGGCAGGTGGGACTAGATTGGGTTGGGATATCTGGTCAGCATGGACAGGTTGGACCAAAGGGTCTGTTTCCATGCTGTACATCTCTATGACTCTATAACTCTATAATAGCCTCCGGTTACAGAATTGATCAACGTCTTGAAGACCACAATTACATACATTGTATCGTCCATATCAGATAACCCCCTCTTTGCCTCTTTGAACCTGGCCTTATGCAACATCCAGACAGGAATATCCAAAAAAAACATTTGCATTTGAAACACTAACTCCATGTATAAATGAGAATATCTTGAACTAACAGTAACGTTTTCCATTAGCACATGACTTCTGGTTTCATTTCTCAGTTTAAACATAGCAAAAGGTACCAGTAAATTAGAACCAACAAAATCACCAATAATATAGAAAAATAGAAGTTAGGAGCAGGAGGAGGCCATTCTGCCCTTTGACTCGGCTCTGCCATTCATCACGATCATTGTCCAACTCAATAGCCTCATCCTGCTTTCTTCTCACAACCTTTGATCCCATTTGCCCCAAGTGCTGTATCTAATGCCTCTTGAATATGTGTGCTAACAGAAAAATTATACATGGCATTGAGTGATACTTATTTTTGCATTTTAAGTTGTAACAACTCATGCTTATAAGTGCTCAGCTTGTAACATATAATAACACAGCAACGCATCTTAGATACTGGAACTCTGAAATATAAATAGAAAATGCAGAAATACTCCCCATGTCAGGCAGCACCTGTGGAGAGAGAGAAACAGAGTCAATGCTTCATAATCTACACTAGTTCTGATAAAAGGTTAGTGACCTCTGACTGAGCATTTCCAACACTTTCTGTTTATTTTGGAATAGAAGTAATCCCTTTTGCCAGTACTGCAATAACTAGTCAGATTTCCTGTCAGCCTCTTTTTCCCCTTCAGCAGAAGCACTGCTGCAGCTACCTGAGATCTAGTGTAGCAGTTGGCACGAAACTGAACATGATTTGTTTAAAAATAAAGTAGAAAGAAATTGTTAATAATTAACTGAGAAGAAAGAAGAAATAATAGACTGATAATTTATGTTAAAAGTTATTAATTAATAGAGTGACCATTAGAAAGTGTCCAGCAACTGCGCAAAAGAAAACCTTTATGTTTAAGAAGCAGATCTAGAGGTGACAAGGCTTGGTCGCCAAGGAAGGGGTGGGGGACTGGTGCTACCCTGAGGGGTTCAGTTTAACTAACACCATTTCTATGTACACATCTAGTGCTACAAATCTGACCTGATCTCAGCAGAATTCATTTGGAAGTGATTGCCTTTCAGCCTAGATTTTCATCCTCCCTCAGACTTACAAAATAATTGCGAGCTGAAGCATTTCCAGATCCTGACTCTGCTCACGGCACTGGCAGCTTGAAAGTTATTCTATCTGAAATGCAAACAATCGAACAACAAGTTGTGGGAATAATGTGGCTGATCTTTCTAACCTCTCCTGTGATTCTTCTGCAGGATTTTCTTTGTGCACCAGTCTCAAACCATCTTCCTTCTCACTTCCTCTGGATTCCTGCTTTGTTATTTTACTTCCATGTATGTCAGTCAGCAGCTTTTAATGGCCTCATAATATGATAATGTTATTCTAATACAGCTTGCTAAAAGACTATTTTTAAAACAATGCTTGAATTTTCTAAATAACTTTTAAATGATGAATCGATTCTTTCCTCTCGATTACTTCCTAACATTGCAACCAAATTAATCTATGAATGTTTTTTGAAAATTCAAGCTGATCTTTTCACAATTGATTCAGTTGTTTGTCCAACAAATTGGTCTGAAAAGGTGGTTCTCTTGGGGGTGGAGAGTTGGCGGGAAAATCACTGTTTGTCATCTACCTACTGCACCTGTGCATGCCCAGGTGGGGTCACGCAACTCCCATTCCATCTGTATCATTGCAGCATTGGCCTAAGGCAGTTCCAGCCTTGCATTCTCTCATCCAGGTGACTATCATGCTTCATGTGGTCGATATTTAGCAATGCTTTTTCAAGTATTATTTGAGGCAGTTTGGCCTCAAGGTTGGTTTCAGAATCGTGACATTTAGGTGGTCTGTGGGTACAGTTGTCTGCTGCTTCTATCCCTTTCTCATTCGAACAACTAAATCAGCACAAAGCTGAGTTCACAGTTTCACAGCTGGGGTTTTGCAAGCGAAGTTAGCCAACCCGATCACTTAGCTAAACGTTGCAGCAGTAACATGTTCAAGCTCCAAACGCAGCACCCTGTACATTACTATGGTTACATTTTCGCCATTAGGTTATCTCTTCATTTCAGCTTTCATAAAATTAAAATATCCCCATTTGAACTCATGGCCCCAAGGTATTAACATGGGGCTCTAGATAACTGGCCAAGCAACATTGCCAGTATGCTGCTACCTCTCCTTATGAATTTGCAATATGCTGAGCTATAAACAAAAAGAGGGGTGTGGGACTTTGAGTGCCTGCTCTGTCAAACAGGCTTCAGTGCTGTTTCTATGAGTCAATGTTTATTGAACTGAATAACTATTAATGTCAACAGCTTTTCATTTATAATAGCAATGGCTGCAAACTAAGATCAATAGTTCAGTGCAGTTGCACATTCAGCCTTGATTGACTGAGCTCACAACAATATCCCTCCTATTTCCAACACCTTTCAATCTATGTGGTCCCTCCCAGCCAAGTTTTCTTCATCGTCCCTTTTGAATCTGCCAGAGTCCACATTCAATGGATCATCCTCTGCTTTTTCTGCTTTCTGCAGCATGCTGCAAGTAGCAACTACTTCTCTTGCCCTTGTAGCCAAAATATTCCAAATGTCCCCTCTGCGTTTGTTGGTCCATTCCTCTATTACCCTCAACACACACCTCCATTTTCGTTTCCTTCAAGTGTAGGAGATGAAACACCTTTACCTTCTTCTTTCTACTTTATATGTCTTAAAATACATAACAGTTTAAACTTGTACTGATTGCTATTTAACACACTATGCTTGCTGCTTCTAATGCTCTACATTGGGAAGACCAAACACAAAATGAATATTCACTTTGAGGAACACCTCTGTTTAGGGTGCAAGCATGGCTCTCGTTTTCTGCTTACTTATTATTATACTACTCTGCCAATTTTCTCTCAAGTCCTTAGCCTGCCATACTGTTCCAAAGCAGATTGATGTAATCTTGAGAAACAATGTCTCACCATTTTATTGTGCACTTTACGGTTTCTCAGTTTCAATATTAAGTTCAACAATTTCAGGACATAACCACCACTTCTATTTTATCATACCACAGGTATTAATAAAAATTGTTATCTCATTTTACTTCTTCTCTAGATCCATATTTTGTATCTGTAATTGTCCCATAACCATGTCCAGTGTCTTGCACCATTTGTCACTTAATCGCTGCTGCCTTCCACCCTATTGTCGGTCTTCCTTTTAGTTTATTTCTCCCCTGTCTCTCCCCACTGCCTCCTTCCTTGCCTCTGTACTTCCATAAATGTATTACATCTCTATCATTTTCCCATTCTGTTGAAAGGTTATTGATCTCAAACTTTAGAATTATTTCTTTCTCCAGAGATGTTGCGGAACCAGCTGCCCATCACTAGCATTTTCTGTCTTATTTCAGATTTCCAACATCCAGCATTTTGTTATCATATTGCTTGGCTATTGTTCAATCATGTAAAATAAAATAGGGAACTCTCAGTTACAGGAGAAGCAAACAAGTTTCGTTCATTTTGTCTTTATTTGGGGAAGGCATTTTGAGCCTGACAATTTTCTGCTGGCTCCAAAGTTTTTCATGCACCAATTAGGATTATACCCTGCCTGAATTGGGAATTCAAACTCATTGCAGTGAATAGTCCTGATACATTGAAATTCTGTGCTTGGATCCTGGAATGCATTTATCCGCAGTCAACTGTATCACATTTGACAATGGCTTTTGAAAGCAATAACCCGTGCTAAATACATTGATTAAATATTTTGACAGATCAGATCAAATCTGACAGTAACTTGGAGTTTCTATATACATGAATATTGCTATAGTTTTACCTTATTGAGGCCTCTTGTTTTGTGAACATTCATTGTGGGAAATAATAAGAGATAATAGGGACTGAATCAGAAAGTCCTCCAAAACAGATGTGGGGGCCATAATAATTATTTCCTGTAAATTCCATATCTGTGCAGTCATGTGGCAATCTTGAAGGTACCATGAAGTTCTGTCCCAAGTTGTCCACTTTTTGATTCTATATGTTTGCTGGCACACAAAAAAATATCAAAAATATCATCCATTGGAATAAACAGATTATGTTCACCAAAACTATTTGGAGGAATTTTCACTCACGGCATATGATAAAAACATTGGCTGGAAACCTGAGTGAGGGATCAGTATAATGTATGGCTAGCAACAGATAGAGTTAGGCTCTACTGCTTAATGTTGACCTGAACCTCCTAAAGGGGCTTGTGGCTGGAAGGTGCCCTGGCAGTCAGACAATAAATTAACTAATCCGGGAGAATTGAACAATGGCATAAATGGTACATTGTGAGCTCTAAGGTTTTTCGGAAACAGCATTGGAGGTTTTGGTGGAGGAATTGGAAAGGAGAGACAGTCAGGGTGGTGCAGTATGCCCTCTAGACAATACTAAAAAGTCAATGGGATTAGATAGCCATGGAGGCCAATTCACCGAGCATGAGGGGGAACTGCCATAAGAAGTAAAAAAGACCTCACGTTACTGCTCAAAATCAATTAATGCAGCTCCAAATGCTACATGTTGTCAACTCCACTACCAGCCTTATTGGGTAAAATTGTGCCTGTTTGTTCTTGATGGTGCCAGAACCAGCAGTGGGACATAAATTACTGTAGAGTGACAATATCCTGATATCCAAATTTCCATCACGCATCCTACCTCTTCCTCATACAATAATCTATTCTGATTTACAGGCTTCAGATTGTGTCAGTATGAAGCTCTTATTTTTCCAAATCTTTGCACCTCAGCCTTACCCCTTACTACTTTGCATTTTCAAATACTCCAAAATTGTAACCTGCCTAAGAAGTGGAGGAACAGGAAGAAGACGAAGATAATGAAGATACATTGTCCATTGACTTTATACGTACAGACACCAATACAACTATTGCTATGGTTGGTATCTTAGAGGCAAGATCAGCATGTGGCAAGATACTGGGCATGCAGCAAGGACAGGCCAATTGCTAGTTTCCTGGAGGGTGATGTGACATCCAGGTTCCACCACAGAGAACTCAGATGAGCACTTTGATGTGATGTGTGCCAGAGAAGAATGCTGTTGGGTTGGTGAAACAAACCCTTGGTAAATTGGCAGGCCTGCAATCATATGAGGATCAAAGAGGGGTACAGGACAGTGTACAGAGCTTTGAGGCCCTTCTTTTTGGCATGGAGCTGGTGACCAACCATTAGCACACATTGGCCTAATCCTGATGCAACATCTGATAATCAATGACAAAGCTTCTGTTGCAATACAAGCAGAGTTGCTCCATGCTTTCAGTTCAAAGTTTGGGAGAAGATTTGTAGCTCGGGTGCTGGTTGTTGTGGTTCTGTTCGCCGAGCTGGGAGATCAATATGTTTGTTGATAGAATCAGTGGATGTCGATATCAACAAACATATCGACCTGGACCCAATGTACCAGCAACTGCAGCAGACAGCAACTGACAACCGGAAGTGGCAGAGACAAGCCACTATAAAGGCCGAAGGAAACATCACAGAAGCGCTTCACAGGAGGCTCCCAAGCACTGAGGATGTCACCTAGAAAGGGGACGAAACATTTGCAACAAAAACTCCCAGCTCAGCGAACAGAACCACAACATGCTTTCAGTCGCCAAATGTAGCTCAAACTGTTGTCATCATGACTGTGGTTTCCCCCTGCAAATGTAGGGTATCACAACTATCTATTCCCCAACAGAGAGCTAATATGTGCTGTAGAGAGTGGCAGGGTCTCCACGGAACATGAACCATGTTCCCCTCTCACGATAATAGCAATCATCTTTTCACTCCTATTGCTCTGCCAATGCCTTACAGTTTTTCTGTCAACAACCCAGCCCAAACTGCAGCCACACATACTGACACAATACAGTCCTCAGCATTGCAAACAACTTTACTGAAAGTCAATGGCCTTCTACCAGTCATGCTGCATCCACTGGGGTAGCCCTGTATAGGATCAATAGGACATGCAAAAGCGAAGAAACACTAGGCATTAGGGGGAATGAACAGAATGATTAGGTGACTTTTGTTTGCAAATCGGAATGATTTTATTTATGAACTCAGTTTCTTGTCACTGGTGTCTCACTTGGTTGAGGTCTTCATGAATAATTTGTGCAGAAAGGGGCTGCCTTGGTTCACTTCTTTCTTCTGATGTGCTTGCTATGTAAGTGGTTTCAATGGGGGGCTATTCCACCATGATACTGAGGTTGTGTGGTAGGCAGCAGAGCAACATATCTTGAACACCACAACGCTCTTCCAGTGTGTTCCACTCAGGGGAAATATTCTTTCAATAATGCTGATCAACTGCTGTTGCAAAACAAATTTCATTGTCTGCCTGCCATGACCATGTTTTGGATTCTGGAGCCAGCATTACCAGCCTTTGTTTCCCATTCACAAAATTTTGGTTTGCCAAGGCAACTCAAATGCTGTTGGTACTGTAGACTGTCACTGAATTAAGGTTAGCAGGCTATGGCCTGCATGATTCTTTGGCCACACACTAGATGTATATTGAGAGCATTGGCTCTGGGTATAAGATCAAGTCAACAGATAATGCTTACAAAGCAATGTATGTGAATTTGCAGGCACCATTGATCAGGATGAAGCCTGCAGTCTAAGTGAAGCCCTGTGCTAGCTGTCTGTCTCTGGCACGATAAAACAAAGTGTAACTATAGAGAATATCATAAGGGTGGCACTGTGGCTCACAACGCCAGTGAACCGGGTTCAATTCCAGCCTTGGGCGACTGTCTGTTTGGAGTTTGCATGATCTCCCTGTGACTGCATGGGTTTCCTCCGGGTGCTGTGGTTTCCTCCCACAATCCAAGGATGTGCAGGTTCAGTGAATTAGTCAGGGGTAAATGTTGAGTAAGATGCAGGGGATTTGATCTGGGAGGGTTACTCTTCAGAGGGTCAGTGTGGACTTGTTGGGCCAAATGGCCTGTTCCCACATTGTAGGGGATTCTCTTCTCTCTCTGATGACAAACTGGGGGACAGAGAGAGACACGCATAAAAGTTCACAGCCACTAGTACTGCAGCCCTCACCCTGCTTTGAGATTGACATTGTTTTTGCAGTATGTGGTAGGTTTCAGTATATCTGAATCAATATCACTCACACACCATTCTTCACTGCAGTTCAAATAGAAAAATTGATTCCTGAACATCCTGGAAACATTAGGTGTCCTGCTGAGAGTCCTCTTCTCATCTTCATCCTCTTACGAAAGCCAATCGTTTGTCCTATCCTGTAAGTTGCCACTTTACTCTCCAAATCCTGCTGTATTCTAAAGAAAAGAGTTATCCATGCCTGAGAACAATTGTTTTGTGCAACAGTTATGAAGTTAGCAAAAACTTCTTCAGTATCTACATTCCATTCTCTGTAGACATTTGCAACCGTAGAAAATGTGGAAACTGCAAAACAACTGTAAAATCAAAACAAAGGCCAGAATACATCAATCAGTAATTGTGTAGTGAGTAGCAGCACACTGGCTCACTGGGTGGCACAATGGCTCAGTGGATAGCACTACTGCCTCACAACCAGCACCAGGGACCTGGGTTCAATTCCACTCTCAGGTGACTGTATGTTCCCCTTGTGTCTGTGTGGATTTCCTCCATGTGCTCTGGCTTCCTCCCGCAGTCCAAAGATGTGCAGATTAAATGGGTTGGCCAGGGTAAATTGCCCCATTGATTCTTGGATTGTGCAGGTAAGGAGGATATGTGCAGTTACAAGAGGAAGGTGGGCTGGGTGGGATGCTCTTTGGAGGGTCGATGCAGACATGATACTAATCAGCTTCCCCACTCCTTAATTGTGAGCTGTGACATCCAACAGGATTGTGAGAAAAAATTTCAGTTATGCAAGTTCAGAGACAGCAATGGCTGGTGTGGAACTTAGATGGATTTCTGACAGCGTGAGGCCTCGTTAGAATCCTTGCTGTTTTTGGCCAGTGGACATGGCCTAGTGGACTGCTCTATGAAGCCCACTGTTTCTGAGAAAAAAAAGTCAATGACAAGAAACACGTCATTGTTTTTTATATTTCGTCATACCCAATTCCTGCACCACCATTACCACTGGTCGAGAATCCAAAGCCCATCTCCCCAACCACAGCTGAATCCTTTGCCTCCAAACATACACTCTTCCTGACCACAACACTCAATAACTTTGTATGCTCCTAATTTTCTCTCTAGTGTCACATGAAGTCTGAGGCATTAAAATGTGGTCGCATCAGGAATGTAGTAGATGATACTGGTAAATCACTTGGCCGGATAGAGGTGGGTGAAGATAGATGTCCTTCCTGTTGGTGACCATGTATTTAAATAGTCATGGTAAGATCACACTGATTTACCTACTTTGGTTAGGCTATGGCTGAGAGAATCCACAGGAAAAATGGGCACTGATATTAATTTAGAGGAGCACTGGGGGCAGAGATTTCAATATCACATGAGAAAGAATGAGAAATTATATATTGGTCAGTGGCATTTTAATGCCGGCAATATTTTAACATTTTACCTCTGTGTTTGGTGTCAATCCCACTGCTGCAGGCATGATGAGTGTTATATATGAGTCTGAAAAGGTTAGTACTAAGGAGTACCATAATCACTATCCACTCTTCTGATGTCACATGGATATATGACTTATCAGATTAGGATCTTGGAGAAATAAAGCCTAATATTTGATCATCCTTAAAGTTGATCATCCTTAACGTTTATCACAATGATGAATCCCATAACTAGCTAGGAACGTGCAATAATCTACCAGCTCCTTCTTCTAATTAGACCATTAACTGATTCTCCTCTACCACACCAGACCAAGCAAGTCCTGTTGATCTCTACATCCAAAGACAGCGGTGGCAGTTAAGTGATTAGATGGTGAGGAGCAGACTTGGTTAATCCGCACATACAGCATTGAAGGCACACATGAAGGGATCACAATTCCAGTATTTATAGGCTAATATCATATTCCAAAGTTTCTGTTATTTAGCAGAATTATATAAATTTCGTTTTAACTGCATTACTTTCAGTTCTTGTCCAATCTTAGCGGCTGGTTGGGAAGTCCCCTTAGTTTCTTTGATGTTAAATGAGATGACATGAATTGGTGGGAGCTATGAGAATTATTCATTGGTTGGGCTCTTTGTATCAGTGATATTGTGAAGGAGTGGGAAGAGTCGGGCCTTTGAATCAGGTTCTGACATTGTTTGACTGCAGTAATCAAAGTGAACTTTGCTCTCACTAATAAGGGCACCTTTGGCATCACATTATGTACCAACATAAGTAACTGGGCGTGCACTATCCCTTCATTGCGTTTTTCTTATTTTTCTTCACTTTCCTTGGAACTGTTCACAGACATCATGTGCTCTGTGCCTAAGAC
Source organism: Hemiscyllium ocellatum (assembly GCF_020745735.1). NCBI lineage: Eukaryota > Metazoa > Chordata > Chondrichthyes > Orectolobiformes > Hemiscylliidae > Hemiscyllium > Hemiscyllium ocellatum. The sequence continues at coordinate 63,182,921 of NC_083413.1, read as the reverse complement.
TTAGACTGAGATTGTGTTGTTAGATTTTACTGCTTAGGTTTTTGATAGATATTCTCAGCCAACTTTGGACATATTATCTGTCATTATCAACACCCTTTTGTTTGAGTTGACAGATCCAAAGAAGTCAGCAAGCTTAGACAACCACAGGACAAAAGCATCAATGCAGCTTCTCAGGAAATTCTCCCTACACCTGCAGAAATATTTCTCTATGGTTGCACACCATGTGTACATTGATGGAGTGAAAAGCCATTCGGTTGACAAATACTCCTGGTCACGCCAGGGATGTCAGATTGAGCCATGTATGTAATCAGTGATATCTGTACCTGTGTAAAGTTAGCAATAGGTACAAACCCAAGCACCCACTTGTTCTCACTGTGATTGCAGGGGAAGTTTACATAATTGACATATCCCTGGAAAACCAGCCAAAAAAGCTGACTACAAGATGTTGCCAACAGCACCCTGGAAGGATAGAGAGACAAAATGGTCAAGAAAAATGATGACTCTGACTGTCACAGTGAGGCCACCAGGTCCAATACAGAGCTGATCCTTTAAAACTTCAGATGCCTTGACAGTCTGATTTCCCTGAGACTTTGCTGCCCAGACATAACAAAGTTAAAAATTGCACAACGCCAGGTTATACACCAACAGGTTTATTTGGAAGTACTAGCTTTGACAGCACTACTCCTTCATCAGGTAGCTGGATGGAAAACCAGGGGTATGGTCTGTTTCAAGTTGATATTGTGCTGCTGCCCAGTTGTTGGTCTCTCAGCATCACAGGGCTGCTGGTGTTGATAATGTTGCTTCCATCTGGAGGTCCAATTGAGGCAGCTAAGGCACCACTCTGCCTGACATGATTTACAAAAGCTCAGAGTTGTAGAAAGCAAACTCAAACCTGAAGTGCCATGAAAAACAAATCTTTCCCATGAGTATGATAGATGGTAGCAGAAAATAGAGTATTTAGCAGCAGAGTTTCCATTAGTTTCAATCAGCACCTCTCTTGCTGTTGTCAAAGTAAAGTTACAGGAAGATAGCAAATCCATGGACGTGGGTTTAAAATTCAACTGTGTTCACCAATTGAAAATTAACATATGTAAATAGGTAGCTTACTTCTTTCAAAGGGATAGATAATTAAATTTTTGCCAAACATAACCCACATAGCCCAACCCCAGATTCGAACTCTGCTGTATTTCCAAGCTCTGCCACTATTCACCTTTATTCAGCCATTTGAATGCATGCCAAATTGCATATGCATGTCTCTCTCATTAATAATGGAATTCTATATCTTCATTCATTCCCTATCACCCTTTTGTTCTTACTTTCTTCTCCTCATATCATTTAGAACAACGTGCACAATCATAATTATAATGAAGAAGTGCTATCTTTGCTAATTATTCTGAAAAAATCTTCGAGTAAAAAGTTCAGCTGAAGTCCTGAAATTCTGCAACTGGAGCATACAACAACATTTTTCTTAAAGTGGCTAAACACTATGTTTTAGATGTAACTGCTGCAGCATGATAATCTGAAGCTTTTATTGAGTAAAGTTTATTTAGTTGAACAAGGAGGCCTTGGATTGCAGGTTCATAGTTCCTTGAAAGTAGAGTCACAGGGAGAGAGGTTGGTGAAGAAGGCATTTGGTATGCTTGTCTTTGTTGGTCAGTATAAGTGTTGGGATGTCATGTTGCAGTTGCATTTTGGAAAGGCAATTCAGAGCAGGACTTATACACTCATTGGTAAGTTCTTGAGGAGTGTTGTGGAACAAAGAGCCCTTGGAGTGTAGGTTCATAGTTCATGAAAATAGAGTCACAGATACATAGAATAGTGAAGAAGGTGTTTGGTATGCTTTCCTTTATTGATCAGAGCATTGAATATAGCAGTTGGGAGGCCACATTGTGGCTGTACAGGACATTGGTTTGGCCACTTTTGGAATATTGTGTCCAATTCTGCTCTCCCTTCTATCGGAAGGATGTTGTGAAACTTCAAAGGGTTTAGAAAAGATTTACAAGGATGTTGTCAGTGTTGGAGGCTTTGAGCTACAGGGAGAGGCAGAACAGGGTGGGGCTGATTTCCTTGGAGCGTCGGAGGCTGAAGGGTGATCTTATAGAGGTTTATAAAATCATGAAGGGCATGGATAGAGTAAGTAAACAAGGTATTTTCCCTGGGGTAGGGGAGAGGGCATAGGTTTAAGCTGAGAGTAGAAAGATTTAGAAGGAACCTAAGGGGCAACTTTTTCATGCAGACAGTGGTGTGTGTATGGAATGAGCTGCCAGAGGAAGTGGTGGAGCGAGTACAATTGCAACATTTAAAAGGCATCTGGATGGGTATGTGAATCTGGATGGGTTTAGAGGGATATGAGCCAAGAGCTCGGACTAGATTAGGTTAGGATTTCTGGTCAGCAGCGACAAGTTGGACTGGTGGGTCTCTTTCCGTGTTGTACACCTCTATGACTCTGTAACTCTAGCCAAGTATTAACACTCCTTTCAGAAGTTATGTTAATTGAGAAATATGGAATGGCCATCCTAGTATTAGTTTCTATTAGAGAGTCACTGAATGGAGTCTATACATTATTTAAATAAGATGGATAGAACAGAATTTCCCTTCTCTCCTCGACCTCATTACAGGTGACAATAGCTCATTTTTCCGAGCAAATTTTGAGAAACCAATGACCTTGCAGTGGAGATAATTGGGAATGTAAGCACTGGCCATATTACCCTGCACAAAACTGACTACAGATTCAGGGTGTTGATGTGCTTACCAAAACACCTGATTATTGATTCTTCCCACCATTTTCATGACTGCTTCTTAGGAGAGCAAGATCCCAATCTGCCAAATCAAGTAACTATGAAAGGAACTGTTCAATGGAGTAAAGATGGAGAAACGCTTTGAAAAATCTTGTTGATGTATGGGAACACCAACAGTTGCAAGTTTCCCCTCCAAGTCACACACCATCCTGACTTAGAAATACATCATTGTTCCTTCACTACTAGTGGATCAAAATCCTGGAATGCTCTTTGTGATAGCACTAAAGGTGTCTCCACTACCTCAAGGACTGCAGTGGATCAAGAAGACAACTCACGACCAATGTCTTCAGCACAACTAGGAATGCCAAAGATGGACTTATCCTAAGAGAAAATTCATAATCTGATGAATTACTTTTTTTTATAATCCAGTAGTGGAAACCAGAATGAAGGCATAATTTATTTGCTCAGCAGCTCATATTTTAAAATGCAGTTTTTTAATTACATCTTCCTTTAAGATCATATTGTAGCAAATTACAATAGTAGAAAATGAGAACTTTAATCATTACATGATGGTTTTGAGTTAACTTAGATCGTTCTCAATCCTGTACAACAATGGCAGTGTAAAATCGTTTTCTTTCTATTTTGGTGAACAGACTTAAAATTGCTAATGAGGAAAATTTTTATCAGTAATATGAGATGGCTTGAACTATTCTTTTACCCTTGCAAAATAATGGAGAAACTGTAAGTGCCAGCCACTGAGAGAAACTAGAAATTAGTCTCACCATGCACCATGACAGCTCAGTGAATGGGTAATTATTTGCAGTGTTTCTGGTCAACAAATCTATACTGGATTTTTTATTGCTGTGATTTAAATGTATATTAGGCCCAAATTACTATAATGCAATTTGTATAACTTATTTGCAGTGCTGTGCAGTGAATTCACAGAAGTATTCAATGGCACTTAGAGGAAGAAATCAATGGAGAAATTAACATTTATTTCACTCGTATGTGAGGAAGCTGCATGCGCTAATGACAATGGAAAAAAAGATAACTTAAATCAGAGTCAATTCTTGTATTGTATTGTATCCGTTTAAATAATCAAGTATTGTTTTTGACAGGAAGTAGATTATAATTAGAGTTATCTTTGTACAGTTATGTAACCGTTGATGATTAAGCAAATGATAAGTTCATTATCATTACATAAATGAGTATGAAATAATTTGCAAGTTCCCTGAACCCGAATTGAAACTGCCTTGTTCAAATTCAACCTATCAATGTAAATTAGCAGCTTCTAGATAATAGTTGACTCTCCACGGACATTTACAGTGATCTACTCACCAGTACAGTGCACACCTCTGTTTCAGAAGATTTATACATGCTACTGTGTTGTTTCAGTATAAACATAGGAGGAAAATTTTCAGCGGAATTGCAATCAGAGAATTTTTCCCTTTTCAAAGTTTATGCGAAGATTTGTAGCTCGGGTGCTTGTTGTAGTGGTTGTGTTCGCCGAGCTGGAAGTTTTTGTTGCAAACGTTTCATCCCCTGGCTAGGAGACATCATCAGTGCTGTGGAGCCTCCTGCGAAGCGCTTCTTTGATGTTTCTTCCGGCATTTATAGTGGTCTGTCCTTGCCGCTTCCAGGTGTCAGTTTCAGCTGTCCGCTGTAGTGATTGGTATATTGGGTCCAGGTCGATGTGTCTGTTGATGGAATTTGTGGATGAATGCCATGCCTCTAGGAATTCCCTGGCTGTTCTCTGTCTGGCTTGCCCTATGATAGTAGTGTTTTCCCAGTCGAATTCATGTTGTTTGTTGTCTGAGTGTGTGGCTACTCAGACAACAAACAACATGAATTCGACTGGGAAAACGCTACTATCATAGGGCAAGCCAGACAGAGAACAGCCAGGGAATTCCTAGAGGCATGGCATTCATCCACAAATTCCATCAACAGACACATCGACCTGGACCCAATATACCAATCACTACAGCGGACAGCTGAAACTGACACCCGGAAGCGGCAAGGACAGACCACTATAAATGCCGGAAGAAACATCAAAGAAGCGCTTCGCAGGAGGCTCCACAGCACTGATGATGTCTCCTAGCCAGGGGACGAAATGTTTGCAACAAAAACTTCCAGCTCGGCGAACCGAACCACTACATTTTTCCCTTTTAGTTGGCATCCCAGATGCTGACAAGTTTAAATTCACCAACTCAGCCTCAACTGAGAATTAACTGAGAAACTGTGGTTTGTATGAATGAATACAACACCAACCTATCTTCACCCTTCACACAATTGAGTAACATAAAAATTAGTGTTTTATTAATGAGAACAAAGAGCGATTGATGATAAATATAATGTACTTCCTCCTTATACATTGATAAAATTCACATAAATAAAGACACTTCTTTCTGTGGCATTAAATCATTTCCATTACAAGATATTAGATTCAATCTCTACAGTGTGCTGAGTTAGCTCATCTTAGTGAGGGCCTTTATAATTGACTGCAGGACCTGACTTCAGAAAGTTAGGGTGAGGATTTCACCCCACAAGCCTGTTTCAATAAAGTTATTAGCTGATAAGTGAGTAGAATCCATATACATTCAGTTGAGAAAAATATTTTAATGCCAGATTAAAACATTTATCACTAATTGCATGCAGAAGTATTTCCAATAACCAGAGTCCTGAAAAGCCTGGCTTGAACTTTTAGGATGATTCCCCAGCCGAACGAAAAATTTTTTCTCCAATAAAACCATCATCAACTCTGCTTAACATCTTGAAAGGTTTGAACAGTTAACCCTAAAGTCCAGGGATGGTAATATTATGTTGCATAAAGTTCCCTTGTAATTTAACACTTTTAGTCCAGGTAGCATTCAGTTCAACATATGCAGCATTAATTCCAAAGGCCAAACTTTTCTGAAGGTTTGGTGCCCAGAGCTATTCCCGTTACTCCATGTGTGGTCTAACTAGGGCCTTGTAAAACTTTAGTGGACTTTTACTTGCATTTAGTTCTCTAAATATAAAGATCAGAAGAGTATTGACCTTTTTGATTGTTTTCTGTGCCAATCGCTAACACTTTAATGACCTATCGATGTGGATAGCAGAGACTGGGATTTTTCTGTCCCAAATTGGGACAGTGTAGAGGAAGGGAGAGTAGGTAAAATGATGCTGGTGGAATGGCCTACTACCTCTATGCCTGGCTCTGATGATTTCCCTGAGTAGGAATTTGGGGGAAAGGGGATGGTTAAGGGAGGTCATGTGGGAAGGGAAGTTGACTGCTTTGTTAATTGAATGGCTGGAGAATATTAAGAAACAGATACAGAGCTCACTTTCTGATATTTTCACGGAGCTAGGCAGCTTTATGATCTCCCTAAATCCTGTGTCTCAGATCTAATGTCTCAGCCTCTGAGATTGATTTGGAGACTTCAAACAGTTACAATGTATTTGCCTAGATATTTACTCATGAATTGTTATACAGGAAGGAGCCTAGCTCAACTCTTGGGTGACAACAGAACTAAACACAACTATGCAAACTAACCTCTCCCAGTGCACCCCTGCATATCCCCATAATCCAGGACCATTCACATGACCACTCTGACTTTCCCCAGCCCTGCATTCTGTCATGATCCAGCCTGAGTATTCTTCAACACACTAACCTGTTCTTGAGCTCACATTTCTATCGTAGGCCTCATACAATTTCATTGAAGCCCAGCAGAAACTGGAGGAATGGCACCTCATTTCCGTTTCAGCACTTTACAGTCATCTGGACCCATCACTGAGTTTAACACAGAGCCAAAGAGTCATAGAATCATGTACAGCATGGAAACAGTCCCTTCGGTCCAACCCGTTCATGCCGACTAGATATCCCAACCCAATCTAGTCCACCTGCCAGCACCGAGACCATATACCTACAAACCCTTCCTATTCATATACCCATCCAAATGCTTCTAAAATGTTGCAATTGTACCAGCCTCCACCATTTCTTCTGGCAGCTCATTCCATACACGTACCACCCTCTGTGTGAAAACTTTGCCCCGTAGGTCTCTTTTATATCTTTCACCACTCACCATAACACTATGCCCTCTAGTTCTGGACTCCCTGACCTCAGGGAAAAGACTTTGCCTATTTACCCTATCCTTGCCCCTCATAATTTTGTAAACCTTTATAAGGTCACCCTTCAGCCCCTGATATTCCAGGGAAAACAGCACAACCTGTACAGCCTCTCCCTATAGCTCAAATCTTCCAACCCTGGCAACATCCTTGTCGATCTTTCCTGAACCCTTTCAAGTTTCACAACATCTTTCCGATAGGAAGGAGACCAGAATCATATGTAATATTCCAACAGTGGCCTAACCAATATCCTATACAGCTGCAACATGACTTCCCAACTCCTGTACTCAATACACTGACCAATAAAGGAAACCATAGCAGACGCTTCCTCACTATTCTATCTACCTACAACTCCACTTTCAAGGAACTATGAACCTGCACTCCAAGGTCTCTTTGTTCAGCAACACTCCCTAGGACCTTATCATTAAGTGTATAAGTCCTGCTAAGATTTGCTTTCCCAAAATGCAGCACCTCGCATTTATCTGAATTAAACTCCATCTGCCACTTCTCAACTCATTGGCCCATCTGGTCAAGATCCTGCTGTAAGCTGAGGTAACCTTCTTCGCTGTCCACTACACCTCCAATTTTGGTATTATCTGCACACTTACCAGCTGTACCTATTATGTTCGCATCCAAATCATTTATGTAAATGACAAAAAGTAGAGGACCCAGCACCGATCCTTGTGGCACTCCATTGGTCACAGGCCTCCAGACGAAAAAACAACCCTCCACCACCACCCTTTGTCTTCTACCTTTGAGCCAGTTCTGCATCCAAATGGCTAGTTCTTCTTGTATTCCATGAGATCTAACCTTGCTAATCAGTCTCCCATGGGGAATCTTGTCGAACGCCATGCAGTCCTTATAGATCACATCTACCACTCTGCCCTCATCAATCCTCATTGTTACTTCCTCAAAAAACTCTATCAAGTTTGTGAGACATGATTTCCCACGCACAAAGCCATGTTGACTATCCCTAATCAGTCCTTCCAAATACATGTACACCCTGTCCCTCAGGATTCCCTCCAACAACTTGCCCACCACCGACATCAGGCTCATTGGTCTATAGTTTCCTGGCTTGTCCTTACCACCCTTCTTAAGTAGTGACACCACGTTAGCCAACCTCCAATCTTCCGGCACCTCACCTGTGACGATCGATGATACAAATATCTCAGCAAGAGGCCCAGCAATCACTTCTCTAGCTTCCCACAGAGTTCTAGGGTACACCTGATCAGGTCCTGGGGATTTATCCACCTTTACCTGTTTCAAGACACCCAGCACTTCCTCCTCTGTAATCTAGACATTTTGCAAGATGTCACCATCTATTTCCCTAAATTCTGTATCTTCCATATCCATTTTCACAGTAAATACTGATGCAAAATATTCATTTAGTATCTCCCCCATTTTCTGTGGCTCCACAAAAGGCTGCCTTGCTGATTTCTCTCCCTAGATACCCTTTTGTCCTGAATGTATTTGTAAAAACTCTTTGGATTCTCCTTAATTCTATTTGTCAAAGCTATCTCATGTCCCCTTTTTGCCCTCCTGATTTCCCTTTTAAGTATACGCCTTTATACTCTTTTAAGGATTCATTCGATCTATCCTGTCTATACTTTACATATGCTTCCTTCTTTGTCTTAACCAAACCCTCAATTTCTTTAGTCATCCAGCATTCCCTATACCTACCAGCAGCTTTCACCCTGACAGGAATATACTTTTTCTGGATTCTCGTTATCTCATTTCTGAAGGCTTCCCATTTTCCAGCCGCCCCTTTACCTGCGAACATCTGCCCTCAATCTGCTTTAGAAAGTTCTTGCCTAATCCCGTCAAAATTGGCCTTTCTTCAATTTAGAACTTCAACTTTTAGATCTGGTCTATCCTTTTCCATCATTATTTAAAATCTAATAGAATTATGGTCGCTGGCCCCAAAGTGCTCTCCCACTGACACCTCAGTCACCTGCTCTGCCTTATTTCCCAGGAATTGGTCACGTTTTGCACCTTCTCAAGTAGGTACATCCACATACTGAATTAGAAAATTGTTTTGTATGCAATTAACAAATTCCTCTCCATCTAAACCTTTAACACTATGGCAGACCAGTCTATGTTTGGAAAGTTAAAATCCCCAACCGTAACCACCCTCAGATAGCTGAGATCTCCTGACAAATTTGTTTCACAATTTCTCTCTGACTATTAGGGCGTCTATAATACAATCCTAATAAGGTTATCATCCCTTTCTTATTTCTCAGTTCCACCCAAGTAACTTCCCTGAATGTATTTCCAGGAATATCCTCCCTCAGCACAGCTTTTAATGCTATCCCTTATCAAAAATGCCTCTCCCCCTCCTCTCTTGCCTCCCTTTCTACCCTTCCTGTAGCATTTGTATCCTGGAACATTAAGCTGCCAATCCTGTCCATCCCTGAGCCATTTTTCGTAATTGCTACGAAATCCCAGTCCCATGTTCCTAACCATGCCCTGAGTTCATCTGCCTTCCCTGTTAGGCCCCTTGCATTGAAATAAATGCAGTTTAATTTATTAGTCCTACCTTGTCCCTCCCTGCCCTGACTGTTTGACTCGCTTCCGTTCTCAGCTGTACCAGTCTCAGATCGATCCCTTTCCTCACTATCTCCCTGGGTCCCATCCTCCCTACCTTACTAGTTTAAATCCTCCCAAGCAGCTCTAGCAAATGTCCCTGCCAGTATATTAGTCCCCTTCCAATTTAGGTGCAATCCGTCCTTCTTGTACAGGTCACTTCTACCCCAAAAGAGATTCCAATGATCCAAAAATGTGAATCCTTCTCCCATACACCAGCTCCTCAGCCATGCATTCATCTGCTGTATCCTCCTATTCCTGCCCTCACTAGCTCATAGCACTGGGAGTAGTCCAAATATTACTACTCTCGAGGGCCTCCTTTTTAAATTTCTGTCTAACTCTCTGTAATCTTCCTTCTGAATCGTAACCTTTTCTCTTCCTATGTCGTTGATTCCAATGTGGACAATGACCTCTTGCTGGCCCCTCTCCCCCATGCGAACATTTTGCACCCTCTGAGACAATCTTGATCCTGACACCAGGAAAACAACACACCATTCTGCTTTTTCTCTGCTGGCCACAGAAACGTCTGTCTGTACCTCGGAATAGAGAATTCCCTAACACAATTAATCTATTGGAACCTGACGTGCCCCAGTCTCCCGTCATTTAAAAAAAAATCACCAAACAAGCTCAATGCCAGGAAAACCTGACAAGCAAACCAGAGCAAACACCTAACGGAATCAGTTCTCTACTTGCTCCAAACTAACTCCATGTCGGATGCCAGGAACCAACATCTCAGGGCATACTCTGTGGACACTGGCCATGTACACCCCGCTTTCATCTGACATGTGCCACTCTCTAAGAACAATTATTGTCACGCTGTAGCAAGGACACCTCTGGGTCTCTGCCTGAAAAACAGGGAAAGCCAATTTCTCCAGGTTTGTCGTACACAGTGCAAATGTCAGTGGCAGTTCCAGATTAACAGTGGTTGTCTAGGTGCAAAGCGGCTTCTCAAAGATGGCATGGGTATAAGTGATGCCAGTCTTTCAGCAGTTATCCGCTGAATGGCAAGTTGTTCTGGGAACTGCATGTGCTAAGATGAGGCAGAGAGCAGGAGTGTGAAATGTCAGAAGTGTGTGCTAATTAGTAAATGAGGTGAGTTTGGTGAGATATGCTGAGAGAATACATTAGATCCCGCACTCACAAACCTCCCAACAAACTTGACTCTGGATTTGGATTAAGCTAAAACAATTTAGGATTTGCTCTGATAACTTGTGTTCATGTTTTTTGTGTTGTCAATCAGGGCTGATCTTTATTCTTCTAATCACATGTATTCTGGACACGTACGTCATCTTTTTCTCTCCAAACATTACTACTTCTGTTGCCTTTTGTTCCATGACACTTTTAATTCCTTATCTCCCTTGTGCTCTAACCTTTCACTAATCTTCCCTTTCATTCCACTTATCTCTTCCTCATTTCTCAACAGCATAAACCTGTTACATTTCCACCTCTTAATAGTTCAGCAGAAATCATATTACACTTGAGGTTTTAATGCTTGTCTCTCCATTGTTGCTGCTCGAGCTACTGAGCATTTCCAGTATTATCTGTATTTATTTCTAGAAGCTTAAACAGTATTTTGTGTTTCTCTACACAAGGTTGAACTTGATCACTGTTTATTTGGGCACTGTTTATTTAGTTCCTTTTCTAAGGAGAGGGTGGCACAGTAACTGGGGGCAGCTCTGCATCTCAATGCTGCCTCACAGTGCCGGGACCTGGGTTCAATTCCAGCCTCAGGCAATTATTTGTCTGGGGTTTGCACATTATCCCCATGTAGGTGTGGTGCTCCAGCTTCTTCCCACAGCCAAAAGATGTGCAGATTAGGTGGACTGGTCATGCTAAATTACCCATGGTCTAGGGATATTCAGGCTTGATGGATTAGCCATAGGAAAAGCAGCACTTCAGGGATGGGGGTAAGGGTTGAATGTGAGGATACTTTTTGGAGGGTTGGTATGGACTCAATGGGTCAAATGGCCTGCTTCCACACTGTAGGGGTTCTACAAGTCTAAATGGAAATTCTCTTTCCAATACCACACTTAAGGCTTTGAGTTCATATAATAAATTACTGAATTATCTTCAATTTGCATGATTTTCTATTAGGGCTGTGCACAAAATCTAAAAGGAATGAACTTTCATTCTCTTCAAAACTACAGGGTATTTGAATTTATCCAGCCTATGCAGCCAATAGATATATTACTTCAGTTACAGTTGAGTTAAATATTTGTATAGTGGTCTATAAAAATTCATGGATGAACATTGGGGAAAAGAAGATACATGAATTTAAAAATGAGGATTTACCTCTGAAATTATTTGATGCACTTGACTCACTATTTCACAAATTATTATCTTTCCTGCTCACTTTCAATGAAACTTTAATTAAAAGCTATTGTTTGAGGAATGCACATAAAGCACAAACTCATTATGCAAGGAGGATAAGAGCATCTCTATAAAGGCACCCATTGCCAGTTGCTTTATCACTGTCTTTTTGAACTTCTAGCACAGAGAATTGCATTGGAAGATGGAAATTAATCTGAGCTAGTGTTTCAACTCATTCTCAGGGGTCACTTCATAACAGATCTTATGCCACGCTCTTCAGTTAAGATTTTTGCATTGTGAGTTAAGAGCTGCATAATTATCAGTGCAATGGGCGACAGATAACTTGTGTTTGTGGAGAATTGCAGGAGCCACTTTTCATCTTTAGCTCTGAGTCAGTTCTAAATTATGACAAATGATTACATTCTTGACTGAAGAATCAAGCATAGATAGCATTCAGTTCTCCTGCATTTCACAGAGCCAACGCAGAATCAGACAGGTACAGGAAAGATACTGGTTGTGGGAAAGGTAAAATTTGCTTGCCAACTTAAAATTGACAAAACTGGTTTCAGAGGTCAGCTACAGAGAACAGGAGGAGATTGGCAAAAAAAAAATCTGCATGGCATCTTCACCTATTAAAATGCCAGAGTTGTATTTTACTTTTTGCAATGAACTTCCACTTGCGTTAGACTGTCTTTCATGAGTTGAAACTTGCTCAAGCAAAAATAAATTAAAAATCAGGAGGAACCAACTTAGCTGTCCACTATACCTTGTGTGTGACTGACTAAAATAAGATTAAGGCATGGTGTTTTGTCACAAAACAATATCAACAAATTTTATTGATTTGGTAGTACAGACCTCGAGTATTGCTGAAACAAATCACATTTTGTTGAAGTTGTTTGTCTTGCCTTATCAGAAGGATTCACAAGAATACCAATTCAAGGGGAAAATCAATATTTATACTTTTTGAGAGGACAGAACTGCTTGGTTGACAAGTAGATTCTGATTGGTGGAGGCATTGCATGGAGAATGTACCAATTAATATTGATTGATTGTTAGGCTTTATTTAAATAATAAACCAGGTAGCTTGACTCTGACTAGTTAGGACATAGCCCCAATAAATGCCCTAATGAATGACTGCCTATTTTGTTGTGTTGAAACAGGCATAGTTCAATATATGTTCATTCTGTCTGCAATGTACAGAATGCAATGTATTAATATATGTAGATTTTCCGCCCTGCATGTCTGAATGAAATTTTTCAATTTGTTGACAACATAATTATGTACACAATCAAGTGTCCCCAGTTAGTGTCATCCAGTTGTGGAATCCCATCTAAGATGGACACTATGTTGCAAGTTTTGGCTTGTCAGGTATGGTCAGGACCTTGCTTGTTGGAAAGAGCTGATTGACAAGATCCATCTCTGTTATGTATACCAACATAACTGGAATCACGCCAGCTCTTGGAAGGGCAAAGTATCTCAAATGTTTGAGCAACAGGTGAACCTAACTGCTTCATGCTGCTGCTGTGCAACATCCTGTTATTAACAACATAAGTGATGTTTGTTTGCTGCCTGAATGCTGCTTTTGAGCCAAAAAGACATTCTTGCCTCTCAAATGAGTAACGTGGCATTTGAGTGACAAAGAAAATCAATTTTTATAGCTCGCACTTATAAAAATTGCTTCACTGTGCCCAACATTAGATGTGATTCTGTCATTGGACACAACTTGCTGGAAAATCCATAATGGGAAATAATTCTGTGGAAAACCCGACTTGCCTGGTTTAGAGTTTAATCAAAGTCTGACAATTAACAATTATTCATCAACAATTAGTACATTCTGCATGGCAAAGCCTTTACTAATCAGAATCCATGTGTCAATCAACTCTCTCCTCTCACGTAGTATGTTTATTTTCTCTCTGAATTGATGTATTTGCAAATTTATTTTTGTAAACTGATGACTGCAAAACAAAAGGTTTCAACAAAATGTGTCTTTCTTTCAGCAATACTCAGCTACCAACTTGTACTGGGCATCATCACAGTCTCTTGCTCCTCAGATGCTGCTTGACCTGCTGTGCCTTTTCCAGTGCCATATTTTCTCAACATTGACTCTTCAGCATCTGCAGTCCTCACTTTCTCCTTGGCCTTGAAGATCAATTTCATTCTTGATTCATGCCAATATAAATAAACTGTCAGAGTTTATGCAATCAATATCATTCTTTAGCAATCACTATATATCAACTTACTTGTGGAATGTTGAAGGATAAGGTCCACTACACTCATATATCAATCAATGCAGACTCTTGGCAACATAGTACAACGCAACCTACAGAAGATACTCATGATAATTCTACTTACATTTTGTTTGACTTCGTCTGTCTCAGTCAGGGTTCATTGGAACATGACAAAAATTATAGCATGTTGCTCTAATTATATAATATTCTATGTACAATATAATATTCCATCTCATTAGCTTAGCCGCAAGACTTCACTTCTACATTTTGCAACCAAAAGACTCCATTGGGTATCTAGTGAATAATTATTCATGGATTCATAAATTGACAGCACATCTCCACTTGCCAAGTAATTAATTAGCCTTTGAATGGCTTGGTTAATATTTGATCTGATACTGATAATGCAGATAGAGAAACAACAAATGGCAAACTATATCTAGTACTGCCAGCAGAAATTATCTCATTCTGATAGTAACTACTTCCACTGAGCAATCCAGAGAGATAGTCTCAAACTGCACAGATAATCTAAACGAGGAACTGTCGTGAATTGATTCATAACTGACAAGAAAATTACAGGATAATGTCATAGAGGTGGAACATGATGCATCTTAGTAGGAACCAAATAGACAGACAGTTGACCAGAATAAAATAGCTAGCATTTACAGAGTGCTCTTAACACTACAAAACTTTGTAAAGTACTTCACAAGACCATTATAAAACAAAATTTGACACCAAACTATACAGAAAAGTTTATAGAGAATATGATCAAATATCTGGTCAAACAATAGATTTTCAGGACCATCTTAAAAGAAGAAAGAGAGGAAGAGGATAGAAATGCTTGGAAAGAGAATTCTGGAGCTTAGGACCTAACCAATTAAAGGCACAGACACTAAAGGTGGGTTGATTAAAATTAAATATTCTCAAGAGGCCAAATGAGATATCATGGAGTTTTGTGCAGCTTCAGAGTTGACAGGGATGGCATGGTATGAGAATATGGAGAGAATTAATGCAGGAAGTAGAATTTTAAATTTTAGTTGCTACATAACTCGACATCAATGTAGGTCAATGAGCACAGGGGTGAATCTGAATGGGACTTGACACATGTTAGGACACAGGCAACATAGATTGAGATACCCTTAAATTGATGAAGGCTAGAACTTGGGAGGTTGGCCAGGACTATATTGGAATAGTTGAATTTAGAGGTCACAAAGACATTGATAATTACACTAGTAACAGATAAGCTGCAAGTGGGGGATACAAAGAAGATGAAAACAGACAGTTTTAGTAATAGTGCAAATATGTGGGTGAAAGCTCATTGCTTATAACTCCAAGGGTGTCAACAATTTAGTGTTGTTTCACACCTTTGTCAGGAGGAATAATGGAATTAATGACTGAGGACTGGAAGTGTAGGCAGGAGCAATAGACAATTGTTTCAGTTTTCTTAATACTGAAAATTTCTGCTTAACCAACACTGGATGTTGGATAGTTCAGACAGTGGAGAGAATGAGATAGTTAGTGGGGAGGTAAAGCTGGTTATTGCTATTGTACATGGAGAACTGGTGCTATGTTTTCAGGTGATAATATTAGGGACAGCACTTAGATCAGAAATAGGAAAGCACTAAGGATCAATCTGTGAAGGATGTTATATAAGGGAATGATTCTGAATGATTTAATATTGATGGCAACATTAAATTCCACTCAATCTGACAATGTCATAATGCTTGAATGGGAAAAGACAAAATATGTTAGAATCTTACAGGAAGCAGATTTACGTCCAAAGGTTTCTCAGTCGTCTTTGCAATAATGTCTAACTTACTAATGGAACTTGTACCTGATTGCTATCACACAATAAATTGTATCTTGCTTAAGATAACAGCCTCTCTCATTAAGATATATTATTGGTTTTCATCTACAACTGTAAATCAAGCCATTCTTCAGACCCAGTCAAGGCAAGGCAGTAATGGTTTCAAACTGGCCTAAACACAAACTGGTAATGGTTGGCATCACAGCACATACAACAGAGGACCCCAGAAATAATGGTGCGATGGCAGGAAGAGAAACCTTTGCAGTTGATTCTCTGGCTAAGAATTAGATAGATAAGAATGGATTCAGGTGAGTATAGTCCAAATAGCTGCATGGAAGAGGGAGATGTGATGCACTGTGTCAAAGGCTGAAAACAGGATAGAGAAAATTGTACTTTTGTCAAAATCATGTAGAATATCACGTGTAACCTCGGTATCAGCCATTTTGAGGCAGTGACAGGGTGGAAACCTGAGTTTGTGAAAATCTGGAGAAGATGGCATGAATTTCGGGGACATTACACACTCAAGGACTTTGGAGGGGAAAGGAAGATTGGAGATGGGATGGTAGTTTGTGAGAATGAAGATGTCAAGGGATTTTCTTTTGGAGGAGAGGGGTGATGATGGCAAATTTGAAGGAATGGGGGTCAATGCTTCAAGACAATGGACCATTCACAAAGTCAACTAACATCAGGGCCAAATGAAGAAATTCTGTCTGTCTTAGCTGTCCCACCATGGACATCTGATAAGGAACAAGATGACCACCAGCATCGATATTACCAGCAGCAGCAGGAGCAACATCAGCAGGAACTGCAGCAGTCTTCTCCTGACAGACCTATACAGGAATAAGGGAATAAGCAGTGGACTGCAGCTTACAGAACACAGAGTGCACAGGCAGCAAGCAGATCAGCTCCTGGAACAATCTGAACACCTTGTGTCTCAGGAGGCTGTTCACCTTATGGCAGTCGCTAATATTTATAGCCAGCTGGAAGAAGACCTGTGACATATCGCCCTGGTGCCTACCTTTTATCAGTCTCAATCTGCTGGAGTGAATTGCAGGATTACACAATTTCATGTCCATTAATGCATGATTCAGGTAGCTGATGCCATGTTTACAGCATAGCCAATCACATGTACATTGCCAATGTTGGTGTTAGTCAGAATGAGTGGCATTCAGGTTTCTGGCTCTCGATGCTGTCACACACACATCATGCACTGCACACATGTGCCAATCAAACCTACTGTTGCTGTTGCAATCCCCAAAAGATATTTATGAGAGATGTGTGCAAAATTTTCAAGCAACTAACATCGTCTTTGTCCTTGGCAGACCACCGTTGTTTCATTGACTCAAGACAAGAAATTCCTCCTGTCAAGTTGCCTGCTGAAACTAAGAAAAACCCAAGCAATGAGGGCTGGGAGCATGATAGTGAGAGCTAGATGAGGCACTGAAGCAGGAACCAGCATTCTGAAAATATGCTTCAAGTGCCTCCATGCATCTAGAAGTGTCCTTCACTAGGTTGCACTCCAGGTCTCCAGGCTAGTCATGGTGAGCTGCTCTCCATATAAGCTGCTCTCCTGCTCAGCAGTGAGGCTTGGCCATTCAAGTGAGCAAGGAACAGATGTGTTCACAGCCTCTTTGGAGGGGGAACATTCTATCACCAGTGCACCTGTGGCATGCACTTTACTGCCTGCTGTGCAGTCACATTAATCAGACTCTGCTGGTATGCCAATCTGACAGCCATACACTTTATAACCCATCAACCTCAGATTACAACAGGATCTGGACCAGATGGGCCAATGGGCTGGGAAGTGGCAGATGGAGTTTAATTCAGATAAATGTGAGGTGCTGCATTTTGGGAAAGCAACACTTAGCAGGACTTATACACTTAATAGTAAGGTCCTAGGGAATGTTGCTGAACAAAGAGACCTTGGAGTGCAGGTTCATTGCTCCTTGAAAGTGGAGTCGCAGGTAGATAGAATAGTGTTAACATTTGCAGCTGTGATCTCCAGCATCTGCAGACCTCATTTTTTAACATTTGCAGCTGTGATCTCCAGCATCTGCAGACCTCATTTTTTAATGCATCCGCTGCACCCGATGTGGCCTCCTCTATATTGGTGAGACAGGCCGCTTACTTGCGGAACGCTTCAGAGAACACCTCTGGGCCGCCCGAACCAACCAACCCAATCACCCCGTGGCTCAACACTTTAACTCCCCCTCCCACTCCACCGAGGACATGCAGGTCCTTGGACTCCTCCACCGGCAGAACACAACTACACGACGGCTGGAGGAGGAGCGCCTCATCTTCCGCCTGGGAACCCTCCAACCACAAGGTATGAATTCAGATTTCTCCAGCTTCCTCATTTCCCCTCCCCCCACCTTGTCTCAGTCGGTTCCCTCAACTCAGCACCGCCCTCCTAACCTGCAATCCTCTTCCTGACCTCTCCGCCCCCACCCCACTCCGGCCGATCACCCTCACCTTGACCTCCTTCCACCTATCCCACCTCCATCGCCCCTCCCCCTAGTCCCTCCTCCCTACCTTTTATCTCAGCCGGCTTGGCTCTCTCTCTCTTATTCCTGATGAAGGGCTTATGCTCGAAACGTCGAATTCTCTATTCCTGAGATGCTGCCTAACCTGCTGTGCTTTGACCAGCAACACATTTGCAGCTGTGATCTCCAGCATCTGCAGACCTCATTTTTTACTCGAAGATAGAATAGTGAGGAAGGTGTTTGGTATGCTTTCCTTTATTGGTCAGAGTATTGAGTACAGGAGTTTGGAGGTCATGTTGTGGCTGTACAGGACATTGGTTAGGCCACTATTGGAATATTGTGTGCAATTCTGGTCTCCTTCCTATCGGAAAGATGTTGTGAAACTTGAAAGGGTTCAGAAAAGATCTACAAGGATTTTGCCAGAGTTGGAGGATTTGAGCTATATGGACAGGCTGAACAGGCTGGGGCTGTTTTCCCTGGAGCGTCAGAGGCTGAGGGGTGACCTTACAGAGTTTTAAAAATTATGAGGGCCATGGATAGGATAAATAGGCAAACTCTTTTCCTGAGATCGGGGAGTCCAGAACTAGAGGGTATAAGTTTAGGGTGAGAGGGGAAAGATATAAAAGAGACCTACAGGGCAACTGTTTCACGCAGAGGGTGGTACGTGTATGAAATGAGCTGCCAGAGGATGTGGTGGGGCTAGTACAATTGCAACATTTAAGAGGCATCTGGATGGATATATGAATAGGAAGGGTTTGGAGGGATATGGGTTGGGTGCTGGCAGGTGGGACTTTATTGGGTTGGGATATCTGGTCGGCATGGACAGGTTGGACCGAAGGGTCTGTTTCCATGCTGTACATCTCTATGACTCAAATGTATAATACATCCATGTGCGAATCCTTCTATAATTTCAAATCTTTACTCTCCCAGTTCCTTTAGTTTCAGTGGAGGCGGCCTGGTCAGATCATTGCTCTGTCTTCTGAGAGGCTCTTAGTTGATGTCATTTGGCTTTGGAGGCTGCAAGGGCCTGATCAAAATCTGCTCCACTTTCACTGGAAAGGGACAGATATGCTCATCAGGTAACAAGACAGCATGTAGCATACCCACTGAGTGAGTGGCAATGGGTGAGAAATGTAAATGCTTTGGCAGAGTCCTCACTTTTAACCCTTTCTTTTCTATCAGCCTTCTCATGATCCATTTGCAGTTCCCTCCGAGCAATGTGCAGAACAGCCTTTGCTGTAGATCAGAAGGTTGTTGAGTGGCCAAGGCTCAGATTTCATCAATCCTATTTAAGCTGGCATCCACTGAAAGTAAGCTATTGGTGACAACCTGCATACAAATATTTGATGGCTGTATTTGATGCTTGTTGCTAGCCAGCACTCTTTCCAAATGTAATGAATCATCACAAATGCTTGCAAATGTGCACAGAGCAGCTTGAACATCTACCTGGACATCAGAGTCTTTGCAGATGCTCCAGAAATTACCCTTCATCAATAGTCGCTGATGTTCAATCCAGCAAAGTAAGGCTTTCAGTTGTTTCTTTCGGAATAGATTGCTGCTGCTTTCTCTGCCTCTATTGTCTGTTCTTGCTTACTTGTGATGTACGAGGTTTCAGGTGAAACCCAATTTTCTGTTTAACCAGACTCCAGGAGCGATTAAACAGGTGCATAGTCAACCCCCTCTGATGGTATACTCGTGAAAGGAATCGATCTCAACAATCAAGTCCACCAACTGCCACTGTATAGTCCAAGGTGTTGGAACAGAAAAAATATGATGCAGTGTTATTTCAATAGAAATGCTGTAATATGTCCTTTATTCATCTTCAATATATGCTCAAGGCCTTGCTGTTCCAATCTTTGTTGCTGTATAAGGTTGTCCAAATTGCAGCACACTGTGAAAATCCTGATTGCTCATTAATGAATCACTCTTCCATGTACCTGAAATATATTGAAAATGTCAGTTTCTTGCTCAATGACACATCTGGTTGTTTTTTGGTTTTCATTGTATTGCTGCTGAGTACACTAATAGGTACACCCCAAGTTGAAGGTGATATTCCTTGCTTAGTGATCACCGCTTAAGTCTGCAGGTCAAAAAGATCATGGAGAGAGGACTGTCTCATTATGAAAATATTCTGTCAACTCGTGTTCATATTTGTATCAGGCTTCTTTTGATGTGGACACTAGCTGCACTTTGGATTGGATGTGTGTGTGATTGATAATTGACCATGCCTTCTATGGCTATCAGGCCCTGCGGTGGGATATGAACCTGAAGCTTCTGCCAAATGTGTTCTGCTGATGAGACCCAGAACTTTCAGGAAACCAACAAGAGATCCAGATCCTATCAGCTCATTCTGGCTGGTTTTATAATACATAACATTGGCCTAATTGCCAAGCCTAATAAACATCCTATCATTGATACTGATTCTGCTGAATGAAAGATTCAGGATATTTCTCCAATAACATCTTAGAAGTAAAAATGTTCAGGTTGTTGTTCATGTTCCAACCATAGGCAATGTGCATCCACCAGATCCAGGAGGTCGGTCTTCATGTTGGTGTCACACAAAATGTCAACCTCAGCTGTTGGAAGTAATGTGCTTTGAGAGGCAATGATGTTGAGCCTATACCTAGGCACCTTACTATACTGGTAGTCCCTCCTGTTGGCTCCACTTCACTGCTACTCCCCTTTCTGTAGCTTCTGCTCTTCAGATCTCTGCAAAGAATCTGTGGCTGTTGCTATTGTCATCTTGCTCCTCATTCAAAATGCAGCCTAATGTGCCAAGGTGCAGTCTGCGGGCTATAATGAATGAAGATATCTTCAGGTCTGAAATTTGGCCCCAAGTGCCTTGACTTTCCAACTTAACTCAGACTCATTTGGCAACCTCTTCCAAATGTTATGCATGAGACCCACCAGGAACTGCTGTGGTGTTTTCATTTTGAAACACTCTTTGAATGTTTGGATCTGCAAATAAGCTTTTAATACAGCATCTCTCCTGATCTGACTTACAAAATTGTATGTGCAAACAATAACCTCACATGACAAGAATGGAAAATTTTACCAGGACTTTGGAGGTGGACTTGTTGGATGGCTGGGTGGAGATATGGGAATACATTCGGAAAAATTGACATTGGATAGAATGCTACTGTGCCTTCACACCTCCTGGTTTTCATGCCGGCCAACTGTATGGCAAACCATTGAAGTTGTTGATAAAGCAATTAACAGATTTTCTTCAAAGTCAATGGAATTTTATTGATGGTACATGACAACACGCATTAGTGATGAAGAAGTGATTGCCATTTTCTCTAGCCATATGGCATTTGTCCTGCCTGCTTTCATTCTACTCATTTCAGCATTACACTCAGCGCAGACACAGGGAAGGCTGGTCGGTCATCTTTGCAACTATGTGCTCTGGATTGACTTGCCACTTCCTTAACCTGTCTGTCGTTCCTAACTGGATCATCTCAAAGGTCCTAATTAGCGACATCCCAGAAGATTGTTCTGGCAGTCCTGCTGCTGTGAAGATTGGAATTCAGGCTGAAAATGGTCCCATTTTTTAGAAAGGTAAAAGAAAAAAAGGGAAAAGGTAAAAGAAAAAGTGATCAAAGTGGCTATACAAAATCAAAACTTCATTGACCTAAACCATTAACTCTGCTAGTGCCTTGGATCATGCCTTCTTTAGGGAAGGACTATATCATCAGTAACTGGTTTGATTAATTTTTGACACTTATGATGTTCAGGTAACATGCTAGCTAGAAGAGAGAAATGTTAAAATATGATTTCTTGGCAGAATAATATATTTCTCTTTTTATCATGAACCTTGTTCCTGGCAGTAATTTCAACAACGGTCCAGCATGGGGGAAAGTGAATATAAGAAGCAGGCAATTAAGCATCCTGCTGAAAACATCTTAGTGATGCATAAAATACATATGGATGAAAAAGAACCATTATCATTAAAATCCCTTCCTTCCATTGTACAGTCTTGGTGATAACATGAATGCCAGTGACTGATTATTGACCTAGCAAATTCAGATGAGTAAAAGCATCTAAAAAGAAAGAGAAATTCAGATTTTAAACAGACCATTCACATTTATTGAAAACTACGCGTAATAGATATTCGTTTCCATTTCAACAATCACTAGACTCTATTTTAAATCATATATAAGCTTTTCTTCAACTGTGACAGTGAAATTCATTCTGACAGTTAAAGAAACAGAAAGAATGGTAACAGCTTCTGGCTGTGTATGAAATTGGTCCCAATTTTCACATTCCATTCGAAGACACAACTTAAGTCTTTCTTGCTTAGGGTCTCCAGAATACGAAATGCAGCATTCAAGTAAAATCCCAGTGCGGCATTGTATGTGAAGGAGCCATTTTATTCATTGCATCAAGCAGAAATAGCTGCAGAGAAACCATAATATGGTAAATGGACAGCTCTTCTACATTTTATGAACTGTTTATACACCTAATGCATTTTGAGCTGCTGTGATACTGTCTCATTGGGATCAGGAGACTGCAAATCTTTTCTTTTGTACAGAATTGATTTGTATGCAGATAAGAACATTAACTAAAAATGTACTGACTTTTTGTTTATTTTTATTTTAAACCACTCAGGAGAACATTGATGGCATATTATGACTACTTTTTTTCCAGGATATTCTCTTCTTCATTTATCCTTCTGTTCTCCTGACAATTACTAAACATTCAAAACATTCTTGCTCATAGTGTTCCATAAATTTCAATGGCTTGGAAAAGCACTGAAGCACTACTGATGTGTGACTCATTTGTTTTAAGTTGATTGGCCCTGCATCTTCCATTAAAGATGTGAGACTGGAAGTCTTTTTGCTTCTTTAATTGTTCTGTTTTCACCCCAACTTTTTCCCCCACCTTGACCTTTTTTGCTTTTGCACTGTCATCACTCTTTCCATTTACATATTTATACCTACCTCCACATCACTAAGATTTTCCTTTTTTTTGCCTCCCCTCACCCATCACCAATCCTTTCCCAGGTTCTGTACTTGATTAAAACTGTTAATCTCCAACATTTTCTTGTTACAGGCCATCACCCTGAAACACTACCTCTTTTTCTCTCTCCCCTGATGCTGCCTGAATTGCAAAGTACTTCCATCATTTTTTTTTGTTTTTAATTATGATTTTAAGAATCTAATTGGTTTGCCTCTGGCAATGATTACAACTGACTGGCCTTCAAAAGCAGACATTTAATTGAATAGTGCAGTGGGTTTGAGGGACATTACGGATGAGGCCTGACTAACATACTTAAATACCATTCTGGAAGAAACAGATTAATTTTCTGCTTTGGGACAATAAATCTTTAGAAATTTCACAGGTATCTCAGTCCTATTTAACTTTTTTTTTGCGCCAGATTGTAAAATGGGGAGAAATTCTGCTGGAACCTCTCTGCACGGAGATGCAGCATGGAATCTTTTTCCCACTGGAGTGGTGAAACCATTTTTAGGCTTGGAATCCAATTCTCTGAACAGTGGATCCAGCTGTTGCTCTTTACTAGACAAACCAATCACCATTGTTACCAGTGATGTTCTGTCATAGCTGCCACACACAGTCATTTATAGCACAGCTGGAGGTCACATGATTCTAGCAAGCCAGCCAATGTATTAGGAATATGATTGCACTTCTCCATTTTCAAAAAAAAATTGCCTGCACTATCATTTACAATTTATGAAACTGACCCAACATCCACTGTCATAATTAAAATTATTATTTATTATCAAAACTGTGTGTTAACTCTGAACAGTTCCACCTTCATCAGTCTTTGCAGATGTGACACAGACGTAGGATGGAATTTTCCACTACCTTGAGCCACGCAGGCAATGGCAAAAAAAATTGGAAAATATGGTGAGAATGAAAAAAAGTCAACTCAGATATGTTAGCTAAGTTACAAAGTTAAAAATGCTGGAGAAACTCAGCATGGCTGCAAGCATCTTTGGAGAGAGGAAGAATGAATATTTTGAATATAATGTAACTCTTCTTCAGTACTGATATCTGAGCATTATGGAGTGAAGTTTCTCAATCACAGAAAATGGCATAATGACTGCTGCAAAAGGTCACGTGGCCTCCACAATGCTCAACTTCGCCGCTAGATTCATATATTCCTGGCCAGGTTCATAATGGGGCCCCCATCTAGCAATCTCCAGCAAAGCTCGAAGGTAAATGGTAAGCATTAACCAGAGTTGGAAATTGGTTTTCTTGCACTGATCAAAATATCTGGGCCTATCTATTTATGAAATCCCAATAAAAACTCAGGTTTCTGCTTGGTTCAGTTTATAGCCATTGCTTTGTTAGATTATTAAACACAACTTAGTTCTTCACAATTATGCAACCAGCTCTGTCCCTTTCAATATCCAGACAGCAACATCCAAAAGACATGAACCACAAGCAAACATCTTATATACAAATGAGAATACATGAATTAACAGCAACATATTCCATTGCCTGGTTTCACTTCCAAGTTTACAAAATAGCAAAAACATTTTAGCATCAACCAATCCATTTGCAATACTGCATCTCGATATTTCCACTTCTTCATTGAAAAGATAAAAATGGTTATATGAGTTAGCTTTATTGTTTGGGCACAGTTTAAGTTTTTTATATTATTTAGTCTATCTTTACAATTATAAATTTATTGCTTTTACTTGTTTTTGGCTCAGAAGGTTTGATATGTTTTCTTTATACCTTTATTATTTTTCAAATTCAAGTTTAATGTTGTGACAATTTAACTTTTAATGGTCATCTGAAATGACCTCGCCAGGGACACCCACATCCCAAGAAAATATGCAAGAAAAATGAGCACACAATGGTGATCAGACTCTCAGCTCTCAATTTAACACCTTTTCCTCCACCTAGATGGAAAAACTGTGAAAGTGAATTCCAGTTCAGGGTGAAAACTAGCAGTAATATATTTGCCACACATGTGTCATTCAATGATTATATGCAACACGAAACAATCTAACCGCCACCACTTGATGTTAAAGGCATTAACTTCACTGAATTCTACACTGTTGACATCTTGGGTGGGTGGGTGGGGTTAAATTGACTAAAACCTGAAAATTGGGCAAAGTCAGCATAGTTTCATTAAGGGGAGGTCATGCCTGACAAATCTGCTGGAATTATTTGAGGAAGTGATGAGCAAGTTAGGCCAAGGAGAGCCAATGGATGTAATCTATTTAGACTTCAAAAAGGCCTTTGAGAAGGTGCTGCACAGGAATATACTGAGTAAGATAAGAGCCCATGGTGTCAGAGGCAAGGTGCTAGCATAGATCGAAGCTTGCTGTCTGGTAGAAAGCAGAGAGTGGGGATAAAAGTGTCCTTCTCAGGATGGCAGCCGGTGACAAGTGGTGTTCTGCAAGGTTCAGTTTGGGACTACAACTTTTCACTTTATACATTAACGATCTAGATGAAGGAACTGAGGGCATTCTAGTTATTTTTGCAGTTGATACAAAGTTAGGTAGAGTTTCGGATGGCATTCAGGAGGCAAGGAGACTTTAGTAAAGAGAATAGAGGCAAGGACTATTTTCTAAATGGGGACGAAATTCAGAAGTCAGAAGTGCAAAGAAACTTGGGAGTTCTAGTCCAGGATTCCGAAGGTAAACTTGCAGGTTGAGTCAGTAGTTAGGAACGCAAATGCATTGATAGCATTTATTTTGAGAGGATTTAAATATAAAAGCAGGGATGTACTTCTGAGGCTCTACAAGGTTCTGGTCAGACAGCATGTTGAGTATCGTGCATAGCTTTTGCCACATCTCAGGAAGGATGTACTGGCTCTGGAGCGTGTTCAGAGGAGGTTCATGAGAATGGTCCATTAATGAAAAGTTTAACATATGAGTAACATTTGAGTTTGGGGTTATACTCAATGGAGTTTAGAAGGATGAGGGGGGATCTAATGGGGCTAAGAAACACATCAGCCATGATTGAATGGTGGAGCAGAATCAATGGGCTGAATGGCCTAATTTCTGCCGTTATGGTCTTATGATCTGCCAAATCAACTTGGTGTCTGATGGAATGTTCTCCATATGCCTGAATGGATGCAGTTCCAAACAACCCATCCCTCTACTCTGAGTGTCCACCCATACTGATCGGCAGGTTGGCTTCTTCACTTCCAGTTTCGCCAGGCCACTGCACATGGACCTTGGAGGTTCAAAAAGCTGCTGTAGGCATTAGAGGGAACATAGACTTCAGCATCGCTCTCAAGAAGCTCAACATCTTCCAGGGTAAAGCAGCATGCTTGTCTGGCCCTTTCAACACCTTTCAATACTCACTCTCTTCCTGATCAATGCATAGTGGCATCAGTGCACACTATTTTTAAGATGCAGTGCATCAGCTCACCAAGACTCCTTTGATAACAGCCCCCAAATGGGCAACATCTACCATTTAGAAGGACAAGAGCAGCAGCTGCATAGAAGCACTGGTACCTGCAAGCTCTACTTCATGTCACACACCATCCTGACTTGGAGCTATATCATTGTTGCGGGATCAAAATCTTGGAACTCCCTTCCAAACAGCACTGCCAGTTTACTTATAGCAGACGTACTGCAGTGGTTCAAGACCTAGCTCACCTTCATATTCTCCAGCACAACTTGGGATGAGCAATAAATGCAGGCCTAGCTAGTGATACCCACTTCTGTGAATGAAAAATAAATATCCAGTGTTTGGTATTTCTTCTTCTTCCAGCTTGATTTCAGTGCTCATCCCATTCACCCCATGAAGGGGCCTGTAGCTGAGGAGAAAGCAGTTCCTGTTGCTGCTGGACCAGTTGGGATGTGACCTCCAATCTGAAGCTATATGAACTGGTGGTGGCTTGCAGCAGCAAAGAGCAGATAAAGGTGGGTGATGAGTTAGATGAGTGAATCACCTTCCGAGAAATCTCTGATTACCTTTCAAACAGGGAAAGCATTCTGTGAGAGAAGAAGTGCTTTGAGCAGTAGGTTGTCAATGGTCATTTCTGGAGCTCTTCAGTGTAATTGATCAATAGTTTCCCAGTTTATCAGCTCCACTAAAGCACCTCATCCCAGTGTCTACCCCCTCACTGATCCCGGCGAGTTACTCACAGCGAAGGCAACATATTTCATGGCTGGAAATCTAGAATTCAGGGCTAGAGCAGCTCATAGTTTCTGAACAAACTCAGGATCTGATCACTGATGTGACTGATTGATGCGAGTTACCCCATCCATTGTCTATGTTGTTTCAAGGAAAGCTGGGAGATTCAGGATCAGGAGGGAATCAGGATCCAATATGAATGTGGACATCAACTTGGACAGGAAATTGGCACTTGCCCAATACTAAAGCTGCCTCCACTGGGCTAGGAAGGTTTACTGCTTCGACAAATGTGACCTTTGGAAAGCCACAACACTTACACTGATTAGGCATTTACAACCAATAAACTCCATATAAAAGCTTAAGGGAGCAGAAGCCATTGTCTGAATGAATGACAAAGTATATTAACACGAAAATTTAAAGTTCCTGGGTGGAGTCCACTTTAACAGAAAGAAAGTTTTGTGCAAATAGTAAAACAGATATTTCTGTTTGGCTGAGTTACCTTTTCCTATCCTTTTTCAGTAATGCTCAGTGTAATAGGATAATTGGGAGGCCAGTACTTTCTGTGCACAAGTGATCCTGCTGATGAAGCATATATAACTGAACTGTGATCACAAATGTACTTTGTCTCAAGTATCCTGACTTCAAAGGTTACAGATATGATTATGAATCATTGAAAAAATTTAGATAATAGAACAGATAAATTACGTTTTCGATGGTAAGCATATTCCTCAGTATTAATTATTATTGTTGGCACTGTATAAGCATTTGGCTTTGAAGCAAATCATTCACTTTATCTTCAAAATACTTTTCAGCTTTGACATGATCCATAAAATATTACAGGCAACTCAGAGTATTTAATTTCACCTTTGGGATTCATGTTTACGTCTCAGCCAGAAAAGATAAAAATCTCTTTCCCAATAGTTGTGTTAACTACTGAAAGATTGTATTAATCTAGGCTTTGCTGAGTTGAATTCAACCATCGCTAAATGTGCTATATTAATGGGAATAGAGGACCCTGGATGCATCACCCTTTAAGTGCAGTACATTTCTAGTTACTGTGTAAGGACAAAGACATAGAAAGTGCAAACCAAATTCACAAATCTGGGACCAGAATTCACAGATTATGGCCCGGGGACAAAGATTTGCTTTTGAAGCTAACTCAGAAAAGATCTTATAAAGTTATGATTGAGTCATACAAGGTCAATGTAGAAAGAATGGCTTCAGTTTTACCAGCTCCAGGGCATGAAGATAGCTAGGCTGGAAAACTAGCCCCGAAGTTCCCCTACGTAGTCACACCACTGGACACACTGTCCTTCAGTGAGCTAATAACCAAGTGACAGCCGGCTGACCTGACAGGGACAATCAATTGGGATAACTCAAAGGCAGTGCTGGGCCACTTTCCCAGGCTGGCAGCATTTTTACAGCAGCAGAGGAGTCCTGTCCTGGATGTGGAAGTTGCCAGTGGGTCTTTGTGAACATAGACAAATACTGCCAGTCAAGAGCTGCCTGACATTTGCCTCAGACCTGGCAAACTAGGAAATTTTGCAGGTAGGGACCTGGAGGTCCTGCTGGAATGGGTGGTGCAGATGTGAGAGGTCCTCTTCCTCCAGGACCAGCCAAAGAGGCCACAAGACTCTCAGTGCCTGAAGAATGCCCAGCACTGCAAGAGGAAGGTCAATGACCTTCTCCACTCTGCCAGCATATGTGGCACCATCTTCCATCTGACACTTCACACTCACTCTATTTCTGTAACTGTACTCACGTCCCACCCAAGGCTCATGCTCACTGTTGCTTGGAATGTTTCCCTCACTTGCTCTTGTTCACTCTAGCCCCTGACTGAACAAACCCAGCATGCACTCTGCATTGCCTACTCATTGACCTGAAACACCTCCCAGCTCACCAAAAATAATAACTGGCCACCCACACCTTTCTGCTTTCAAACCTGACATCCTCTCATTCCAGGATGTAAACAGCTCACCTTAAACCAGAAAGAGTCAATACAGGTGGTAGCTGCACAATATTTGGCTTCTCAGTGTGAGAGGATCCAGACTCTGACAGCCCCAGGTGGCTTACTGCCCTACATCCAAATCCCTGAACTGTTGCTGGAGACTGCCCTTCACTTACTACAGCAGAATCCCCGACTGACGGCTATCTCCTTTGACTTGACTGAGGACTACTGACAACCGTGTCAAGCTTCCTGGCTCTCTGTCTGCACTAAATGGAACGTCAATACAGCAGTGAAAAGAAATCTGTAAGACTGAGGATGCAGGAAATCTGAAACAGAAACTGAAATTGCTGGAGAGCAAACAGAGTTAAAGCTTCGGGTCAAATGATCCTTCTTCAGTTCTGAAGTTCTCTCCACAGATTCTGCCAGACCTGCTGAGTTTCTCCAGCAGTTTCTGTTTCTGTGGCAATACAACAGTGTTGTGAGCCTGGTATTTCTGGTTGAAGAGCAATGTGATAAAGGGCAATAAAATGATGTGAGAAGCAGATAGGTTCAAAGTGAATGAGCACTAAGAGAGCAACAGCGCAGGCTGATCCGTTTGTGAGCTTGGTGCATGTCCCTGAGGGTGCAGCTGCATGACAGTCATAGCCTGAGGAGTCACACTGAAAAGCAGAAGAATCTTTAAGTTGATCGGAGATATGAAGAGCAAAATTAGGCCATTCAGCTCATTGAGTCTTCTCTGCCATTCGATGGTAGTTGAAATGTTTCTCAACCCCATTGTCTAGCCTTCACCCCATAATTCTTGATCCTTTACCAATCAAGAACCTATCCATCTCTGTCTTAAATTCACAGAAGGCCTCCACAGCCTTCTGCACTAATGAGTTCCACAGAGTCACCACTCTTTGGGCTAAAAATATTCCTTCTCATCCCAGCTCTAAAGCGTGTTCTCCTTAGTCTGATGCTGTGCACCCGGATCCTCGTCTCTCCTATGGTGGAGACCTCTTCTTCATGTCTGCTCTATCCAGACTTCCCAATATTCTCTAAGGTTCAATGAGACTTCCTCTCATCCTTCAAACGTCTATCAAGTACAGATCTAGAGTCATCAACGGGTACTGGCAGGTGGGACTAGATTGGGTTGGGATATCTGGTCGGCATGGACGGGTTGGACCGAAGGGTCTGTTTCCATGCTGTACATCTCTATGACTCTACAACCGCCCTTCATGTGATAAGTCCTTAATCCCTCGGATCATTCTTGTCGACCACTTCTGGACCCACACCAACAACAGCAATCCTTCCTTAGATACAGGGACCAAAGATACCGGCAGATGTTGGATGCCACTGTCTGTGGAGGTTGGATGCATGTTTTCAGTGCCCTTGAGAATGCCCTGAGATGTTGAAAATTAACAAGTGGTGAGCTGAAGTCTTTAGGTAACTGCTGTGATTTCCAAGTTGAGAATTCTTGATGTCTAGCTTGCTCGCTATGGATGATAGACAATAGGAAGCCACATCTTAATAAAGTGAGATATGTAGTTAATATGATCATTAACAGGCAATAGTTCTCCTAGATAGGCAGCTCGCTGCTGCCTGGTGAGAATCTCGCTTAGTTTGTCAAAAGGGCTTCTTTAAATGCTGTATATTCTCTTTGGTTATACATAACATTCATAAATTCATTAATTAAACATGGTGGTTCTCCTTACAAGCCGAATAATCAAATCTTCCATATTATTCCCAAAAACACTCCTTTGTATGAATTCTATGCAAATACGTCACACTGCTGAGAAACTTTCATAATGGATGAGTGGTGAACATTATATCCAGTATTAATTTCATTCTGTCTTCCACTTGACTTTTGCTCCTTATTCTGTTCCCCTGAAGGTACTGCCTCATGCTGGAATATTGAGAGTTCTCTTCCTAACTTTATGAACTGTGCAAACGATCAGAGTTGAATCTTACAATGCTCATATTCAATAAGTACGCAGCTGCACACATCCATTCTGCCATTTAAAAGAAAATGTAAATTACTGTCTCACAAGACACCTCAGCTAATTAAGTGGAAAGAAACAACTGGACCAGCGTTCCATCCACTGAGGTTCCCCTGGGATGAGCTGTTGGCAGCTGGGGCAATTAAAGTGTGAGGAAGGGCTTTGAAAAAGAAACAGGCTCCCCTGAAAGCTGACAAAAACGTCCAAAATGCAATTTCGAGACTAATACAAATCCTGTTGAATAGACACTGGCATCTCTCATGAGCACATGAAGCATATTAGGCTATAAAACTTGACAGGAAGAAAGTAATTTGATTGTTAAGTAGGTGGAAACGATTCCGCTTAAGATTACACTGTAGATTGTCCATTTTATTTCTACATTCACAGGATATGGGCGGCATTGGTCAGATGATTTATTGCCATTCCTAAGTGCCTTTGAGATGATGGGTGATGAGCAAACTTACTAACATGCTGTAGATACAGCAAAGTGGTACAAATGAATGGCTTGCTTAGGATATTTCAGACTGCAGTTAAGAGACAACCATATACT
This sequence comes from Hemiscyllium ocellatum, assembly GCF_020745735.1. NCBI lineage: Eukaryota > Metazoa > Chordata > Chondrichthyes > Orectolobiformes > Hemiscylliidae > Hemiscyllium > Hemiscyllium ocellatum. Next base: position 63,151,128 of record NC_083413.1, on the reverse strand, counting down.
GCCAGTCTGGAGTTATATACAGGCCAACTCAAGTCATGATAGAAGATTTCCATCCCTCTAGGACACCAGAGAAGTAGATTCTAGAGTCTTCAAAACATCAACAGTTTCATTGTCCTTGTTGCTGACACCTGCTTTTATTTTGTGTTTAGTTAGTTAACTCAATCCATTGGTGTGGTGGTGGAATTTGTACTACTGTCTCAGATCATCAGGTAGTCTAAATTGTGTAATATTAAATGGGACAAAACTAATTGGTCTTGCTTTGAGAATGCAAGGCTAGTTTATTTATTGCAGATTGATTGATGGACATACCTCATGTCCTAATAAATACAATTGACATCTTGATAGCATTTGGCATCCTTGGAGAGGTAAGGGAGCTGGCATGTCTAATTGACCGTGGCAGTGACATCTCCAGAATATTTGAATTATTAACCATAAAGTCATTGGGCTGGATTTAATGGAGGTCCTGAGACATCCCTTTGCAGGAAGGCCTGTTAGACTTTGGATTGTTCAGAGCCCAGAAGGTGTGCTGAACAATAGTGTCACTGCTAGGCAGTGGCTGCTGAGGGTACTACACACATCAAAGGCCCAGAATCATTGCTGGATCCAAAGACATAGACAAGTGATGGTGAGGAAGGGAGTCACAGGGCATGGGTAGAGTTTCAGGGGTAGTGGGTAGAGGTATCATAGCAGAGATGAGAGGGGGTGTGTGTAGCTCTCAGTGGTCTCCTTCTTTCCTAATCTTGCTCCTTTGATCAGGCGCAGGGGAGGACACTAAATTTCACCCATCCAAAAGCGACAGCTCAAAGTGAGACGTATTCATGTTGGCAACATTGATATTAGCTTGGTTTCAAAGACAAATGAAAAGTAAATTCTATTCTATAAACTGCAGGATGCATCTTTCCAAGATGAAGGATTAACCCTTTGATCTTGGGAACAGAAAACTAAATGCAATACTTACTTCAAGTTTTCTGTTCACTGAAAGAAATACCGTTCAAAATTTAAGAGTGGATTAAAAAGATAAGAAAAAGCACTCTAATGAGTAACACTGATTCACAGAATGCACCAGAAATTTGTACCATTACATATTCCAAATGGTATAAATGTAATTTATGGCTGAAGATTTAAATTTTGCTGAGTTAGCTGATGACAGTTTGAGCATGACCCGGAGGAATGTAAATTAAAACCAGTCGCCTTACAATACTTCTGGATCACTAATCAGTAACTTTTGCTGGAAAATGCTTTCCTGTTGACATATGATAGAGACAAGGCCAGCTAGGCATGATGTAACAGAATAGCATGTGGTTTCACACAATCTAATCTAGAATGGCCAATTGGCTGAAGTATAGGAAGGCTGTGGAAATATAGCCTAATGAGAGTGCCAATTCATGGGGGAAAAAAGAGAAAAGATGTCTCTATTGGAGAGAACATTTGACTCTTGTTGTTCAGAGTTGTTACAATTGTAGCTTCTGTTTTTGTTCTAATTTCAAAGCAGAAAAAAGTCCCAAGGTGCGACACCGGTTGAGATGCCAAAACAACAAAGGGAGCTCCATGAAATGTGACTAAAATTTTGATCAAAGTGTTCGGTTAATTTTGAATTAAAATTGCACAAAAAAAGCTTCTATCTTGCCTTATTTACATCAATTAAACTAAACTGCAGGATCATTCAAATTTTTAAAATTAAAAATACTTTCAAATTAACAGGTGTAAATGCTTTTAAAATCCACTAGCTGCGTATATTTCAAATTAAATAAATCAGCAATCATAATAGAGCTGTAAAAATAAAAATCAGAGAAGAATAAGGAGCAAAATATCCAGCCAATAAATTTTCATTTTCTAATCTGAAGTTGCTTTCTGTGTTTTATTTTCACTTTGTGTGAGTGCTTTTGTTGCTCCAAAGTAAAAGGTGTACCTGATTTAAATATTCTGCTAGCCTTCTGTTGGGAGATGGATCCCTCTGCTGGTATACAGCAGTAGTATACTATGTAAATAAACACCATTCTGTGTATAAATTTCCACTGATCTCAGCACCTTGTGAATTTGCAGAAATGATGACAAACAATTTAGCTGTGGATGAGATGTCATAACCTGTTCTACAGCAACAATTTCCTTTTACAGAAGTACACAAGCATTTATTAAAGTCAAAGCTTATTGTAAAATGCTTTGCTTTCAAAACAAGGATAGGTCTGATTATTGCATAGTTCTTCAACCTCAGCAGAAGTGTCAGGTATCACGGTGTAAACCTGCACGTCTGATCTCAGCAAAATAAGTGGGATCCTGATTTCAATATCACTGGTGGGTGCTCTTGCTACCACACTTTACAGGAAGATACATTTCTGGAGAATGTGGGTCTTACAGCTTTTTGAAGCCTCTGTGAGGAAGTGCCAGTGTCACTGGCAGAGAAGGATAACATCTCTGCCTCCTTTATGAGGGGGCCTGAAATATTTCAGTTGGCAAATCATCAGGTGTTGATGCCAAGTCAGCTTTGTGACCTTCTGGCCAACAGGTGAAAATCCACTGGATGGGCTATCTGATGGCAACTAGGCTGGGGTAATTGAATCTCTCACAAAAATAGATACGCTGCATCTTAATGGTATAATACAATGTGGTTATAGCCAGATAACCTGTTTTCAGGTGTTGGTGTAAATATTGATAGCACACAGAGGAAAATTCCTGGCTTCTCCTCAAAGAAGGACATATCTATTTAAAAAGACAGGCAGGGCAACAGTTAAATATATGATTCATAGCATCTGTAGCAGAGCAGTCTCCCTCAGACTGGACTGATGTGACAGCCTGCACTATGAACAAAGAAACCTTGGAGTGCATTTTCATAGTTCCTTGAAAGCAGAGGCACAGGTAGACAGGGTAGTGAAAAACATGTTTGTTTTGCTTTACCTTTTTGGTCAGAGCATTGAGTATAGATGTTGGGAGTTCACGTTGCAGCTGTACAGGACATTGGTGAGGTCACTGTTGGACTACTGTGTTCAATTCTGGTCTCCCTTCTAAAGGAAAGAGGTTGTGAATCCAGAAAGGGTTCAGAAAAGAGTTACAAGAATGTTGCTGGGGTTGGAAGGTTTGAGATATAGGGAGATGCTGAGGCTATTTTCCTTGGAGTGTCGGAGGATGAGGGTTTATAAAATCATGAGGAGCATGGTTACGGTGAATAGTCAAGGTGTTTCTCCAGGTTAGGGGAGTCCAGAACTGTAGGACATATGTTAAAGGTGAGAGGGGAGAGACCAAAGGGGCAACATTATCATGCAGAGAGTGATGCATCTATGGAATGAACTACTAGAGGAAATAATGGAGCCTGGTACAATTACAACATTTAAGAGGCATCTGGATGAGTATATGATTAAGAAGGGTTTAGAGGGATATGGGTCAAATGGGATTAGATTAATTTAGAAAATCTGATCAGCATGGACGAATTGGATCGAAGTGTCTGTTCTGTGCTGTACTATCTATGTGGAAGTGGGAATGTGGGGTTGAGACTACAGTCAGATCAGCAATGATTGTGTGGAATGGTGAAACAGGCTCAAGGGGCAGAATGGCCTACTAATTCATATTTTCAATGTAACCACAAATGTGAGGCCAATTGAGGCGATACTGTCACAACTAATATTATGGATGATGAGAGAAAGGTCTTTTGTATGTGTGGTCATTTGGAGCTGGCTGAGGCCGTGAGGAAATGTCCAGAAATATGCCAAACCAGACTTGGCAACAGTAGAACCATGATGAGAGAAAGGTCTTTTATATGTGTGGTCATTTGGAGCTGGCTGAGGCCATGAGGAAATGTCCAGAAATATGCCAAACCAGACTTGGCAACAGTACAACCATATCTGAGTTACAGCAGTAGCCTGTTGTAAAGCCTGCAAAGCTTTAGGCTCAGTGTGCCTTTGGTGGTTTCCATAGCCAGCACTCTCAGCTTCAAAAAACATTTTGACTGCAATCTGGAAGCTGGAATTTGATGTAAATGTGCTAATTAAATAGAGATTAGATGTCCCAAGAGAAATTTCTTCAAATGTTGGTATGCCAATCGATGAATATTTCTAGCACTTGTGCAGGAAACACAAATGAGAATGAAAAATCATATTGCCAATAAAATTATATCTCAAAACATTATGGACTATTATGAGGTAGTAGTCTGGATAATAATGACCAAATTGCAACAGGAAGGGACAGACCATAGAAATGCAACAAATGCTGGGTTAAAAATATACTATAAGACCAAATTAGAGGCTTTTTGTCAAAATGCACATGTAATTTGTAACAAAGTGGATGAATTAATAGAGCAACTAGAAAGAAATGAGTATGACACAGCAGCCAAACAGAGGCAAGTTTAAAGGTGACCAGTGCTGGAATCTGAATATTCAAGGATATTTGATCTTTTGGAAGGACAGAAAAATGTAAACAGGATGTGAGGCAGCTTTGTTCATGAAGGATGGGATCAGTACAGTCATGTGAAGTGATCTTGGTTCAGAAGGTAAAGATGCAGAATAAATTATGGTGGACACAATGAATAACAAAGGAAATAAGTCATTGCTCTGTGTAATTGTGAAATAGACCATTGAGAAAAAATGGGAGCTAGTAGGAAAAGTATTGCAATAACCATGGGCGATCTTAATTTTCACATCAATTAAAATCAAAGTGGCAAAGATGATCTGGAAAGTTCAAGAAAAGTAGTCTGGACAATTTCTTCAAAAAGTACCCTCTGGAACGAATCAAAAATTAGATTACTTTAGATATGGCAAAGTTAAATTGATGCTTGCTTGATTAATGAGCATAGCATGATAAATTTTACACTATTTTTGAAGGTGAGAAATGTGTGTTTCAAAACTGTTATCTTAAATAAAGGCAATTACAGTCGATTCTGATACAATGCCATTCTTGTGCAATCTCATGTTATAAGAAAATCGAGCAATAGCCGTGTCATTTAAACAAATGGGGCTGGAATCACATTACAGTCAATACAGGTAAGGAAAGCTCATGTTCTGCAAACAACATTCTAAATTCTTCAATCGCTTTGAAGCTTATTTGCATTGAAGAATCAATTGTACAGGAACATGAGGAAAGAATCTATGGCAAGGACATACTTCCATCCATGGTTAATGAAGTTAAAGATTGTACCAAATTGAAAGTAAACATATACATTTCTAGAGTACAGTAATTAGCGGTAGGCCAGAGAACTGGGAAAAGGTCACAAACCAGCAAAGGATGATTACAAAAAAGGGAGTCATTAGAGTATGAGAGAACATTTTCAGGAAACATGAAAGCAGATATTAAAAGCTTCTGGAAATATATAAAAAGGAAAAAAGAATGAAGGGAAGTGATAGTACCCTTGAGGGAAATAAGGAAACAGTAGATGATTTGAAAAAGTATCTTGAATCTGTCTTTACAGTTGAAGAGACATTAAAAAGGCCGCTCAAGAATAGTAGAAAATCAAAAGGCAAAATGAAAGGGAAAGTTAAAAGGAATACAATTGCTGTAGAAAAGTACTGGAAAAATTATGGAACTAAAGGCAAATAACTCCTCTGGACCTGACAGCATGCATCCTACGACCTTAAAATAAGTGGCTGCAGAGATAGTGATGCATTGTTTATGATTTTGTAAAATTCCCTCTATTCTGGAAAGAGCCTAATAGAATGAAAAACTACAAATTTAACACCCTGTTCAAAGATGGAGGAAGATAGAAAGCTGGAAGCTAACAGCGAGTTAGCCTAGCACCTGCCATTGGGAAAATGCCAAAATCCATTCTAAAGGATGTAGCAACAAAGCAATTAAAAAATCATATGATCAGACAGAGTCAACATGATTTGTAAAAGGAAATATGTGTTTGACACACTATTAGAGTTGAGGATGAATAAGCAGGTGGATAAAGGGAAATCAGTAGTTGTGGCGTAGTTGTCATTTGACATGGTAACAACCAAAAGCTTCCTGTACAAGATAAGAACACCTGGTATTAGGATGATGCACTAGCATGGATAAAGAAATCGTTAGCTAATACAGACATCTAGAAGCAGTGGCTCAGTTTAACATAGAGAGTATACAATTTAAGGCAAAGATGTGCAGAATGCTTTTTCAGAGGTTAGTACTGTGGAAAGCAGTAGAGGTTGTGTCATTGAATATATTCAAGTCTGAGTTAGATTTTTGGTCTGCATGAGAGCCCAGGGTTATGGGGGACAATTGGAAAAGTGAAGTTTAAGTGGATTTTATTCAATATTGGACCAGGCAATAAATGTTAAATGACCTACTACTCCTCCTATTTCTTGTGTTTTTTTCTGGATGAGAATTAAATACATATTCTACTGCTAGTGTCACTTTGTTATTCAGTAGTTATTTATTCAATGTAAAGATAAAGCCGACTTGTGATTGCAATATATGACTTTTGTTTAACTTACTTCTTTAAGCCCAGTTTGTCTGAAATCTTGAAATGCAATCTATTAACTGATGAACTTATAATAGTTTCTCCTCATACTGCAGCATCCAATTTCGTCAGTTTAATCTGGGGAAAAAAAATGGCTCCTATAAGGGGATGGCTGAATAAGGAAAACCAGCCTAATTTATGTTTTCCAAATGGGCTTTTGACAGCTAAGAACCCTGCAGTACTTTCATCTAAGTGTATAAACATGGTTTTAGTTAATGTTACCTTCCAGACAGATGGGACAGATATGGGTTTTGTTTTCTTCTCATACTTGAATTGTGTATCAGATTGCCAAGAACAACACTTCCAGACAACAAGGCTTGTCCAACCTTTTCATGCATCTAACTTTTCAATCAGCAGACAATTTTGTTGCAATTAAGAATAATTTCCATCTTTGAAGCTGACTAGGCAAGATAATTACCACAGAAAGGTTTCTATTTTCTGACAGCTTTTGCTTGTTCTTTAAACCATACTGTAAAACAAATAATGTCTTTTTTTACAAAAATAAAACAAGCAGCTAAGTTCTTTTACTGCAAAGTTTTGTGTAAATCATTGTCAGGTAAACTCTTACAGTTTGAAACAGGATGAGCCTGATTCAGTCTGACTCCCTTCACATGCACCCATCTTTCCTTTGCTTCCCACTGTCCCTACCTTTGCTTTTCCTATTTTTTCCACATTTCTTTGCATGAAATCATGTTTATTTTTTCATTTAATTTTCATGTCTATCTTTGTTTCTTCTTCTCATTTTGCATTTTCTATGATTCTCCCAGCTGCTGCCTCTCTTTGCGTGCTTCTTGTGTTTTTGTTTATTTTAGCCTTCCTCACTATTTTTTTGTTTCTAAGATCTTCTCACTTCTTAGGTAATTTCTCTCTTCTTTCTCTGTTCCTACATGTTCTCTCTCTTTTCCCTGAATGTTCCTTTATCTCACTTTCTTTTATTTGTAGCGCTTCATAGTCCCTTTTCTCACTTTTAATAATTGTTCCTTTCTTCCTTCTGCCACTTGCTCCATCACTTTTCTCCTCTCTTCTATATGCATTTCTCCTGTTTGATCCCATCCCTTTCATTATATTTTTACTATATTCAGGTGTGATTGAAAATCCACATATAATTGTGCATGCGGACGTAAGTAATCCACTTTTGTTGTGGTTGCAGGTGTCAATGAGTAAAATCCAGGCATCTTACATGGATATAATGCTCAATTACATAGAAAAAAAATCAATCCCAATTTGGGAGAGAGAAACTGAGTGAATTGTCTGAAATTGATGCAGTGCATCAAATATTCACCAAAACCCTTCGACAGCACCTACCAAACCCATGACCTCTTCACTCTAGGACAAGGGCAATGGGTACATGGGAACATCACCACCTGCAAGTTCCCCTCCAAGATACTCACTATCCTGATTTGGAAATATATTGTCATTCCTTCATTGTCACTGATTCAAAATCCTGGAATGCTCTCCCTAAAGGCATTGTAGGTCAATCTACAGCATAGGAACTGCAGCGGTTCGAGAAGGCAGCTCATCGCCACTCTCTCAAGGATAACTAGGGACAGGCAATGCACGTTGGTTGGCCTGGGACACCACATTTCATGAGTGAAAAAAATATAGAATAATGTGGCTGCTGCAGCAGTGAAAAAAACAGCTTCAGTTTAAGATGAATTGTGAGGTTGATGCTGTTAGAGTTAGAAATGTAGGTTTCTTCAAAGCTCAAATTGATGATCACAAGTTAATTTAGAACCAGTGATGCCCATTGGGATGGCTTCCTCAGCCTGAAGAGCATGAGAATCTTAATCTCAGGGGTATTGGTTTGAGCCCTTGCTGGTTGGGCAACTTATGAACTTGTGGCAGTAATAGTGTCTCTTTCTTTGAGCAGAGGTCCAGGTTCGAGTCCCATCAATCCCTGAGGTGTGTCATAACCTGTATGAACAGATAAATATAAAGAAACATAGATGAAATATAAAGACCTGGATTCTGTGGAGGGAGTGTGGGTGTGGGCAAGTCAGAGGACCTCCTCCTCGGCCATCAGTACATCACATTCAGCTGTCCATGACATGGGAGGTAAAGTTGACTGCCTCCCCTTCTGCCATAGCCACGTTTGTACCTGGGTGTCCATGGAGTGAGCACATAGGATCTACCAACACGCTTAGTGCCTTTAGAAAGGGAATAAGACAGAATACCTTATTCCCTCTCCAACTGCATTTTCATTTAATCTCCACCTTTCCCTATCCTTCCATGTCACTTTGCTAATTGTTTAATGTGTGACATGAACTGTCAACATTTAATTCTAGTAGTTAAAAAGCTAGCCCTTTCTCACACATCCCAACAACACCCCCAACAAACACACAGACACACACACATGCACGGATACGCGCACGCACACACACACACACACACACATATTTATATATACAAGCAGACACAAAATTGTGTAATGGGTAGAGGAAAACAAAGTTGTGGAGATATATTTTCAAGTCAGGATGGTGAGTGACTTGGAGGGGAACTTGAGGGTGAAGGTGTTCCTATGTACCTGCTGCCCTTGCCCTTTAGGTGGAAGTAGTCATGGGAAGGTGCTGTCTGAGGGTCTTTGGTGAATTTTTGCAGTGTATCTTGCAGATAGTACATACCGCTGTTGCTGAGTGTCAATGGTGGAGGGAGTGGGTGTTTGTGGATGTGATGCCAATAAAGCAAGTGGCTTTGTCCTGGATGGTGTCAAGCATCTTCAGAGTTGTTGGAGCTGCACTCATCCAGGGGAGTGGGAAGTATACCATCTGACTTGTGCCATGTAGATATTAGTCAGGCTTTGGGGAGTCAGGAGGTGAGCTGTTTCTGTGTCGCTGGCTCAAAATCCTGGAATTGCCTCCTTATGGGTATTGTGGTCAACTCACAGCAGGTGGACTGTAGCAATTCAAGAAGGCAGCTCACCACCACCTTCTCATGGGCAAATAGGGATAGGCAATAAATGCTGGCCCAGCCAGCAATGCTCACATCCTGTGAATGAATTAAAAGAAAAATCCAAACAGGTTTCAGTCAGGAATAGAAGTTTTCAGGGCTAATATTGAAAGACACAAAGAGCTGTTCACAGAAGTGGTAATAAGTTCAAACAGTGAAAGAAGATTCCCAGAAGCTTATAAAAGTATAAAATATTTTTTATTTTACTATTCCATTTTAGAGTTCAATGCCCATGTGAAGGAACATTGCCTGAGCCACCTTTGTAAATAGCGAGGTTTGGCTTTTTGTCTGCAATTTAACAACAGGCTTGGCAGCTGCTATTGCTCAAATTGTTCATTCTGTGAGAATGATGTACTGATGGAGGCCAGCCTCAGAAGCTACAGCATTCCCTTTGTGTTATAAATAACCACATTTCAAGGCCTGTCAGCATTAAAGGAATCAGCAAAAGCTTTGTCCGACAGTTTGAACCCAACATGGCTCTCCTTATCTTCATATTTGTTAAACAGGAATAAGGTCTTTGAATTAGTCTTAGATTTAAAAAAGCCTTGCTTCGTTATTGATATTAATAGCAGAAGGGTATATATATTTCATGAAGATATCATGCCTTACACCCGATCTGCATATAAATGGTTTGGGCTATTTACGTGAATCATGGTAATAGTTCATGCTATGGATGTAACATGGTCTGTTTAACTATGTTAAGTGCAAATTGCAACTGCAAGGATTCCCAATATAGAATGCAATTTCTTGTGGCTTATGACAAATGAGATTTATACCAGCCTACAAACTCCGGGTATAGAGATGAGTAGCACTCTGTGATCCTCACTCTTAGCCAACTGTCATGAAACTGGAATGTATGGGCTATTATCTTTGATTCCATTGATTGATTTACTATTTGGGATTTTTGTTTGAAAGAAACCACGTTTAAAATAACTAGGACCCTAAGTTTTAAAGAGTTGCAGAAGCCACTTGACCTGCATGTTGATAAAGTGCTTTAGGAACTTATGAAAATGGATGATGAAACAATGCTAGTAAGGAATTGTTTCACATTAACTTGGTCAAATTGATTACAAGCAACAAACATCTCATCTGAAGGAATGGGCAAAACCAAGCAAATCTACTAAAAACCATTGCACAAAAAAAGTGCCCAAGACTCTGCCACCATTCCTGTCACATTCTGACAGCTGTGACAATGGGAGATTGAAAGTCCCTCAATGACCGTGAATTGTCTCCATTATGTGCAATAGTCAGCTAGCGCATGACCAAAACTTTCCCTTGTGAAGTGGAATGAATATCAACTTATCTATTAGTTACAGGGGGGACAACACCAAGAAGATCTGCAAGATGGAATAATAATCTGCCAATTGTTTTTCTCAAGCCTGGACCCAATCTCTGTGATGTATTCCAACTTATAACAGAGACAGGGAATTTAAAACGAAAAAGAACTTCAAGTACCATATCACCCACTCTGGGAAAAACTTTCATTGCAATTTGAAAGAAACAGTCTCCAGAAAAGCAACCAGCTTACATTAGTCAAAGTGCCACTGGATTTCCAGATCACAAAAGGAACATTAGAATGTGCAATTTCTTCTATAATTATGGCTTTTGCATTTTTCCAATCCACATCATCCACCCTGTAATTTGTTCTATTTACTTCAATGCTAGTGTGTGCATATGTTGCAGCTTTTAATAATGTTCAATCTATAACTTTAAATCTAAGTGTTTATTTTTAACTAACAAAACAAACTCATTATTTCCTAACTCAAGAAATCTGGCTGGCTTGTTTCTTCATTGTGTTATACGTGGATATATTGATTTGAAAAAGCACACTGTTTGAAAAAGCCAAACTCTACTATAATCAACCTCAGCAGTGAAAAGAAAGAGATTAATTCACCAACTGGACTTGGTTGCAATGCAATTAAAAGGATTAATTAAGATTATTTCCTAAAAGGAAATCAGAGGTTGTCAAGAACAAGGATAAAAATTGGAACTCACCATCTCCATTGACACAGTTTCAGCATTGTGTCTATGGTATAAGTACCTTTGAGACATGGTTCAAAGTCACTTCAGAAGAAAGATTTTGCCTGTGCTGCTCGCACTTGAGGGAGCCTGGGCTCTCGAGGGATACAAGCTTCCATACTCTTTATTTCTTAACTGTTTCTGACATCTTACCTAACACATCCAAAATAATGAACTGTTCATTTAGAATCATAAAGTCATAGAGATGTACAACACGAAAACAGACCCTTCGGTCCAACTCGTCTATACCAACCAGATATCTTAAATTAATCTAGTCCCATTTGGCAGCACTTGCCCCATATCCCTCTAAACCCTTGCTATTCATACACCCCTCCAGCTGCCTTTTAAATGTTATAATTGTACTAGCCTCCACCACTTCCTCTGGCAGCCCATTCCACACGCTCACCAGTCTCTGCATGAAAAAGTTGCGTCTTGGGTCCCTCTTATATCTTTTCCCTCTCACCCTAAACCTATGCCGTCTAGTTCTGGACTTCCCACTCCAAGGAAACGACTTTGTCCATTTACCCTATCCATGCCCTTCATGATTTTATGAACTTCTATAAGGTTACCCCTCAGCTTCTGATGGTCCAGGGAAAACAGCCCCAGCCTATTCAGCCTCTCCCTACTTTGTTAGTTCAGATATAATTGAGGAACACAATGTTAAAAATTCAGATCCTAGATATACTATGTTAGACAATCTTAGACCCCAAAGACAGTCCAAGATAAAAAGAAAATGGAATTTTGAAAAAAGTTCACTGATCTGAAATGACTGAAGGATGTGCAGGACATTGTATTGTATATTGAAAATGTGTATAAAGCAGAGAAACTGCATGCTGTACAATTAGAAAATGAGGCATCCAAGAAGGAACTCCTGAATCTCAGGTCAGAACTTCAACAATACGTGCTCCAAACAGAATAACATTAGAAAAGAGAAGAGTGGCTCAGACAGCAAATTAGCAAACCGAATGTGCAGCATAATTTTGAACCACAGTCGGAGAATGATTTATTAGAGATGAACAGCAAACTGTGAGAAATGCTAGTGTGTTTAAAAGAGGAAAAATGAAATACAAGAAGCCACAGATGATGGGCATGGTAGGAAAGTAAAAACCTGGTGGAGAAAATGTGCACAAATAGTTGGGTGGGAAACCTCTCAGCTGCAGAAGCATATCGTAGACCTTGGGGAGTAGTTATACCATGACAATGGACTTCAGTAAAGCCTTTGATAAGGTTCCACATGAAAGGCTGTTGGAGAAAATGCAGAGGCATGGAATTGAGGATGATTTAGCAGTTTGGATTAGAAACTGGCTTTCTGCAAGAAAGCAGCGAGTGGTGGTTGATGGAAAATATTCAGCCTGGAGTCCGGTTACTAGTAGTGTGCCACAAGAGTCTGTTTTGGGACCACTGCTGTTTGTCATATGACACTAAAGTTGGTGGAGTAGTGGACAGTGTGGAAAAATGTTACAGGTTGCAGGGGAACTTGGATAAACTGCTGAGTTGGGCTGAGAGGTGTCAAATGGAGTTCAATGCAGCTAAATGTGAGGTGATGCACTTTGGGAAGAATAACAGGAAGGCAGAGTACTGGGTCGATGGAAAGATTCTTGGTAGTGTGGATGTACAAAGGATCTTGGAGTCCATGTACATAGATCCCTGAAAGTTGCCATCCAGGTGGATAGTTCGGTTAAGAAGGCATACAGTGTGTTCGGTTTCATTCATAGAAGGATTGAGTTCTGAAGCTGCAATATCATGCTGCAACTATACAAAACACTGGTGCATCCACATTTGGAACATTGTGTACAGTTCTGGTCCCCATATTTCGGGAAGGATGTGGAAGCATTGGAAAAGGTGCAGAGGAGATTTACCAGGATGTTGCCTGGTCTGGAGGGAAGGTCTTATGAGGAAAGGCTAAGAGACTTGAACCTGTTCTCATTGGCACGAAGAAGGCTAAGAGGGGATTTGATAGAGACATAAAAGATGATCAGAGCATTAGATAGGGTAGACAGTGAAAGTCTTTTTCCTAGGATGATGACATCCGCGTGTACGAGTGGGCATAACTACAAATTGAGGGGTGATAGATTTAAGACAGATGTCAGAGGCAGGTTCTTTATGCAGAGAGTGGTAAGGACGTGGAATGCCCTACCTGCTAATGTAGTCAACTCAGCCACATTAGGGAGATTTAAACAATCCTTAGATAAGCACATGGATGATTTTGGGATAGTGTACGGGGACGAGCTGAGAATAGTTCACAGGTCAGCGTAACATCGAGGGCTGTAGGGCCTGTTCTACATGGTATTGTTCTATGTTAACCACGCTGTATGGCTTTAACTGAGAAAAAGAGGCACAACATTTTACCACCAAAGGGTTTTGATGTTAGTTTAGCCTCCAGAATGTTTATTTATTTGATGCAGCAATGCCTACATTATCCCTTGCAATGAAAAACTAGGGTGGATAATGTGATATTGAAGAATCCAACAGATTTTTATTACAATGAGCTACTCTGCATAAACATTACATTTCTGTGGTAACATTAAGCTATTTGATTACAACTGAGCAATATGCTTTCAAAAGCGTGTCATAATTTAAGTGACCTGAGATAAAATGGAGTTTATGATCTTAGTTACATGCTATGGTATTATGTTGTTGCCATCAGCATGTGCCCGAAAGGAATACTGACATACTGTGTCTCTTAAAGGCATACTGAGAACGAGACATAACAAAAGATTTCCCTTTTTGAAAGGATAAAAAAAACCCAGACATATATAGATGTACAAAGGCAATGTGTTGTCAATTTGTAAATTCAACAGATACGTAAAACAGAATTTATACAATTAATATTTCAAATTGCAATGTCATGCTTTGGAAGTCTGGTAACATGTCCTGAGCTGGTAATCGTGTACCTGTCCTGATAAGTACATGTTGTTTTCTGTTGCACTTGTTTGACAATTTGTTTGTTTTGCTGCTGATTGTTGTCACTGAACATCACCAGACAACCAGCATCATCAGAGTGTGCTTCTTCCATCTCTTCCAGCATGAGTAGGGTATTGCATGCTGGTCTGAGTTGTTTGCTGTTCCTTCATAATTTATCACCATGATCAGGAATTATCATGTATTATCTTGGCTGATGGCATATTCTAGAAACCTTTGCTGATATCCATGTATTTATATTTGTATTTCTGAATCATGCTCTTTGCTCAGCACTCCGTTTTGGCAATTCTACGCCTGATTTCCTTTTATTCTAGTCTGTCTTTGAATAAAAATGTCCTGTGTCTCAGAATGTTTAAATATTTGGGCACAAGGCAATGCTGTTCTAATGTGTCTTCAAGCAGAAGTTCTTCTCGGTGAGGTAAACCCTTCTCCATTGATATTTCAGGAAACTGGAGCAACACAGTTCACAGATCTTGCTCTGTTGTGACACTAATTGATAATGGATTTGTTTGTGTTCTGCTGGACTGTTAAAGTATTGATAATGGACTGACAGTGTGATTTGGGTCACGCCCCACTTAATGTACATTCCTTGATTTGCCAGGGAACTACAGTCCATTAAAAAAAGGAAAGAATTCCAGACACTGGAAGTGTGAAATGAAAACAGAAATTGCTGGAAAATCTCAGCAGGTCTGGTGGCATCTGCGGAGAGAAATCAGAGTTAACATTTTGAAGTTCTGAAGAAGGATCACGGGACCCATAACGTTAACTCTGATTTCTCTCCACAGATGTTGCCAACCCTGCTGAGATTTTCCAGCAAATTCTGGTTTTGTAACTACAGTCCATTGTCACATTCCTGATGAAGGGCTTATGCCGAAGCGTTGACCCTCCTGCTCTTCGGATGTTGCCTGACCTGCTATGCTTTTCTAGCATCACCATTTTCGACTCTGACTTTCCAGCATCTGCAGTCCTCACTTTCTCTTAGTCCACTGTCAGACACTATCCATTTCAAGATACAGAATAAACTTAAAATATTGTTAAAAAAAACAAAGGACGTCAGATGCCAGAAATCAGAAAGTATAGGTATACAATCCTTTATCCAAAATCCTAAGGGCCAGTTGCTTTTCGGATTTTGGAATTTCTTGGATTTCAGAATAAATGACATTTTCACAGTGAAATTAAAAAAAACTTACCAAGCAGCAGATCCACACATTACTAGTACGAGCACTGAGACACAGCTGGTGCCTGCCAGTGCTGGGCCACGCTGCCATGTCACATCTGAGTGACGTGGGTCAAGTGAGTGTGGAGTTGGGTCATCTGTTGCATGCCAAACAACCTTGTTATGCAGAAAAATACTAAAAGAAACTTCGGATTTCTGAGCTTTTTGGATTTTAGAATTTCAGATAAAGGATTGTATACCTGTATTGCTCAAACAATCAACAGCTGTCACATTAGTTGTGTTCCTAAGATTTTAAAACAATAGGAAATTTGGAAAGGTAGTTAGTTCAAAGAAAGTAATATTCCCCATGCACTATGAACAAGTCTGGTGATACTTTTATTCAAGGAATGGCTGGAAAACTATGTGGATTTAAACATTCCTGTGCTGCTGAGGTTGATACATTGGGCATGCCTCACATGCATTCAGGTGTCATTGACTATTTTGATTCATCACTGGCCAGTGTAAATTCATATGTTAATTTGGTCTTGTACGTTCAATACTTATCTGTCTCTGGTTTAACGTGGAACTGATATCTTTATGTAATGCTTTTGATACTAGGACCAGCTTGCCTTTGAAAATGACTTGTGCTAAACCAAGTTCATCTCTGTATGGCCAATGTGAACAAATCTTATTGGATATAACTTTAATACAGTTAGCCCATCCCCTGATAACAGTGGTTTCACAACTCTTGTTAATTTTGACGTGTGTCAATTGGGAAGATTTACCCTGGTTCTGGCCAAAGTGGAAGTGTTCAACTTTGAAACTATCTTTAGCCTCTTGGTCTAATGCATTGATGTGAAGGTCAAGAGGCATATCTTAGTCTTTATGGGGGTTGCATAATCTGCTCAGTTTGTCAGACCTGTATTTTGCCTCAAAGTCATATCCTCGCACCTTAACAAGTAGATGTTGCAATTGTTCTGGTGCACTTATTAGCAATTTTCAGCTGATCATTTATAATGGCTTATGATCTTTCAGCAGTGATTTTTTTTGCCAGTTAAGTATGTGTGAAACTACATAATGTCAATTACCAGACTTAATGTCTTGTACTCTTTATCGGAATAGAGTACGACAAGCTTTTTGAATCAAAAACAATTTTTCTATCACCTTGCCACAGACAAATGTCTAAGCCTTTGCATGATATATTTACTTTGTGAATTGTGTTTTTCCTTGGGTCACAGAATTGCAATAGTGAGATCTTATTGACAGGGCCTGCTTGAGAGTATGGAAGACACATTGGTGATCATCTTGCTACTATAGAGATATCCTTCTTGAACAAATCTCTCAGCAGATATACCTTGTTCACTAAGTCAGAAAAATATGGTGAGAGGAAGATAAAGCAGGGATTTGGCGACAGTCTAGGAATGCACGAAGTGCACAAGTGCTAAGACAGCAACCATGCAGGCAAGTCCAATCCGTGAGCTGGGCCCTTCTTCCTCAGGTGGCTTAGGAAATTCAGCATGTCCATAAAGTCTACGAGTTCTACCACTGCACATAAAAAGCACACTGTACAGCTGCATAACAGCATGGAATGGCAACTGCTTTGCCCAGGAACATAAGAAATTTCAGAAGGTTCTATGGGTAGCCCTGATCATAATAGAAGCCAACCTGCCACCCTTAGAATTCATATACATGGCTCGCTGCTGCTTGAACACACGTAGCAGCAGGTTCAGGAACAGTTTCTTCCTAGCTGTTATTATACCGGTGAATGGACTCTCTAACTTCAATAACAAAGCTAGCGTGCTTCCAATTAAACCTGTTGGACTATAACTTAGTGTTGTGTGATTTTTAACTTCAATAATACTGACCTTGTTAATGTTGATCTTGCTTCACGCACCTTCTGTGCAGTGTAATGTGTATGCCTCACTCTGGCTAAGCTCTGTAGGTCCCTCCTTAATATGATCTGCCTGTACTGCTTGCAAACAAAGCTTTCACTGTACTTAGGTGCAAGTGACTACAATAAATCAAATCAAATCAAATCACTTGTCCCTGCCCCCAAAGTGTCCTACAGCAGAGTGGATTACAGATGTGCCATAATAGTCTGGCTAAGTCATACTGGATGCCGCTATACATGCACATGGAGTCCCAGAAGGTACGCTGTACATGCTGAGATCCTCCTAACTACTGTGGGCATTGTGAACTGAGGTCCTCCCAACTATAGGGGACACTGTGTTCTGAGGTCCTCCTAACAGTAAGGGAAGTTCTGTGCCAAGGTCCTCCTAACCACAGTGGGGCGGTGTGTGAGAAGGTCCTCCTAACCACATGGGGCAGTGTGTGCTGAGATCCTTCTAACTGGAAGGGTCGCTGTGTGCTGAGGTCCTCCTAACCACAGGGGGCGGTGTGCCGAGGTCCTCCTTGCCGGAGGGCAGGCTGTTTGCCAGGGTCCTCCTAACTTCAGGGGGCGCTGTGTGCTGAGATCCTGCAAACTTGGGGGCGAGGGTACATTGTGTGCTGAGGTCCGGCGTGGTGTGTACTGAGGTCCTCCAAACCGGAGGGGGCGCTGTGTGTTGACCGGAGCGGCCTCTCTCGCGAGTTTTGCGGAAATCCCGTGTTTCGTGGCTGAGGAGGAAGCTCCACGTCAGAGGAGCCGTCAGATCGGCCGGGCCTGGGTGTGGGCACGGGCTGAGGTGCTGCAGCGATGGTGGGTATACGGCTGCCGACAGGGGCTGGCAGTGACGGGGCGCGCGAGCCTAGCTGTGGGTGCGGGAGGTCGGGGGCCGCGGGAAGTCTCCCCACCCACCGTGACCAATCAGAAAGTGGCCGGCTCCCCACACAGGCCGCGGGAGGGTCCTCGGTGTGGGGCAGGCTCCCTGTCCGTACATGGGGCTGATACAAGGGCCAAGGCAGCCCCCGGGAAGCTGGAGGGAACTGCAGCTGCAGGGCCTCTTGTTCTACAATTAAACCCAATTAGTGCGGAGGCTGGCATCTGAAACAACAAAACAAAACCCTGGAGAGCATCAGCAGGTCTGCTAGGATCTCAGAGTGAGGGGCAAAAGTAAACTGCAGACGCTGGAATCCAAGGTAGACGAGCAGGAGACTGGAAGAACACAGCAAGCAATGAGGAAGTGGGAGTCAAGATGAGAGTGGTGCTGGAAATACACAGCAAGTCAGGCAGCACCCGAGGTGCAGGAAAATCGATGTTGCGGGCAGGAGCCCTTCATCAGGAATGAATAACTCTTCTTAGGATCTCAGGATGATGCAGGATATTGAATATTATTTATTGATGAGGAGGTGCCGGTGTTGAAAGTTTAAAAAAAAAAGCACTCACAGGTTATAGTCCAGCAGGTTTATTTGGAAGTACAAGCTTTTGGAGCACTGCTCCTCTGGTAGGGAGCTAGTAAGGCAGGATCATAGGACACAGAATTTATAGTAAAAGATCAAAGTGTTATACAACTGATGCGATGTATTGCACAAACCTAGATTGCTGTTAAGTCTTTAATCAATTAGAATGGGGTGCAGATTTCGAGTGATTAATATGTAAATCCCAGAATTTCTTTCAGGTCATAGCCCTGAAGTAACTTAAGATCTGAGGAGAGAAATCAGAACTCTTCATTATTATTTCTCGTTTTCAGGCCCGTCTTTTGAATGGTATTGTCTGAGATTTGTAATTAAACTCTATTTTAACTTACACATGTTTGTACACTGTTAGATATTTAACTCATTATAACTTCTAACCATTTGAGTCCATGGGCAGTGATTGCTGAATTCCTGAATGGGAATATAGTTGAAGGGTTTGAGGATGTTGTCACTCAAAAATGAGGTCGAAATATGCTTTAGTAAACAGTAACATCAAGAAGATGAGTCCTCTTGAACAAAACATATTGGCTGTTTCTCTCCCAAATTTGCTTCCATACATGATGTGTTGTATAAACACCTACATTCGAGAGACGACAAGACCTAATGAATTTCTGTTCATAGCAGGATTAACCCTCTCATCTGACCAGCAATTTGTAGAATTGCAGACTGTAGAGGAATAGACTGATTTGAACATGTCTGTTGTTTACCCAACTCTTCAGATGGTTCTTAAGTGAAATCTTTGTGGACAAGTCAAATTCTTATAACCACAAAGTATTTCTGCTTCCAGGTCAAAAGTCGTTGTGATGTGATTTATGTAATTAAAAATAATTTTGCAAATTATTAATTAGTGTGATGAACCTGCATTAGATGTAAGACAGGATTTAAATTCAGTGATGCATTTTACCATCTTTTCAGTGGGAGCAAAAGTAGGCCATTGGGCCAGTTGAATCTGCACAATCATTAAATGAAGTCGTAGCTGATCTGATAATCCCAACGGTATACAAAATCAGAAATATTTGGAGAAACTCAGCAGGTCTGGCAGCATCTGCAGAGACAAAGCAGATTTCAGTATTTTGGGTCTAGTGACCCTCCTTTAGAACTGATTGCAGCTGTATGTATTGAAGATGGGACTTGATATTGAAACCTGAAGGTTGCAGAGTCCCTCGGCAGAAAATGAGATGCTATTGTTCCAGCTTGGGCTGAGATTCAGCAGGCCCAAGACAGCAATGTTGGCCAAAGAGCACAGGGTGGTGTGTTGAAGTGTTAGGCCAACCTGAAGTTCGGGGTCATTTATGGAAACGGAACATCATCTTCCATGTCTTACCCCTTGCTCTTACACGCCAGGCCCTGTCATCAGATGGGCTGCTTTCACCACATCATTAACAGCTGTTTTTTTCACCCTGACTCACCATTCTCCATTCTGTTATCTGTTCTCTCTGTCTGGGCTCCATCTCCACTCTTTCCCCTACTCGTCTTCAGCATACATACTAACCTTTTCCTTGTTGCATTCAGTTCTGAAGAAGGATCGCTGGACTTGAAATGTTGATTCTCCTTTCCACAAATGCTGCCAGATCTACTGAGATTCTCCACCTTTTTCTGTTTTCATTTCAGATTTCCAGCATCCACAGTTGTTGTTTCTTTTTGTTTAATCTGTATTGCTTCATCAACCTGCCAGATGTAAAGATGTTTAGAATGTACTTTCAAGTAGTTAGTATTCTGCTTCTGTCTGAAGTTTCCTGATTGTCAAACTCGGGCAGCCTTTCCTTGTTTCCACTGTTGCCTGTCAAATTGTACAGCATCTCGAGTAATGATTGCTTTGTGTTCCTGCATCATTCCCTCTGGAGTCCTGAAGAAATGTCAGTCACATTCTCATTCACATGCTGCCTGTGACAACACTATCCAAGACACATTAACTGACACTCTGTTTTACTTCCCCACTGTGCTATCAGATGGCTTATCTTACATGTAGTTTTAGGAGTTGCAATTTCTATTAATTATACCTGGGAATATCAAATCTGTTGACATTGTTCCCTGTCAAAAAGTCTACCTTTGGCATTAAATCTGTCCCCTTCACTGACTGTTGTTAAATAGTGAACTACAGTGTTAAAGCTATGATCCAAGTTGATTGTTAATCTTGCAACATGTTTTATTTTTAGTGACCATGGCACAATAATCCACATATTTTTCTTTTAGAATGTACTTTGGAAATTGGTAGTGGTTACTTAGAAATTCATTTGCTGTAAGATTTAAGGTAGATTTTAACCATCCTCAGTAGAAATACTATTTTCGCTGAAATATTTATTTTGTTTCTCCCTCTCTTTAATGTAATAACTTGCTCCATATAGCTCAATAGAAGGTAATATCCCTTTGCTATCATGAGTGTGGCTCATTGTGAATAAATGTGCAAAGGGAATGGGATTGGCTGTTGTAATGTTAAATTTAATGAATTTATCCAGTTACAATCTGCCATGGAAATTCTAAATAAAGAAAGGAAAGTTTAAAAAAAAATCGATGTACCCCTCATGATCTCAAATCATTCCAATGTGGTTAATATGTTAATACTTCTTTTACAGAATCTCACAAAGACTAGGCTTGAAGCATTTAACAGTGACAGAATCAAAGTCCCATACTTTATGTCCAGTCAAACTCTAGGTTAACTCAGTAAAACAAATGCAACAGATTTTACACTTAATTAGATTCAATTAAAGAATTGAGGTGTTCTTTGTTAACCTGGAAAGTGCACTAATGCCTATGTCCCTATCTTTTTAAACTCTCCAGGTGTGCAATGTGTTTAAAGTATACTTTCTTTGGCATTGCAGTAATGTTAAATTTCTTTGATTTCTAGCCTCTGAGACTTGACATCAAGCGGAAGCTGACCGCTCGGTCTGACCGAGTGAAAAGTGTTGACTTGCACCCAAGTGAACCATGGATGTTAGCCAGTCTTTACAATGGCAGTGTCTGCGTGTGGAACCATGAATCTCAGGTAATATATTTTTGCCTTTTCCAGTTCTAGTGAATGTTACAATGTGTCACTTAGAGTTGGCAATGGGATGTCTGAGGTACATTGTGTAATAGGACGGTTTTGAGCTTGTGTTAAATGATTCTCTATAACAGTTCATACATGCAGTTCCTGCTCTGAGAGTGACAAAAAATAAGAATAAATATTTAATTTTTCCAGCCCCTTTGTCCACATCTACAAAACTTAAAAAGTAAACATATTAACCAAGTTTCTGTCTTGATTATTCAAAGTGGTTCTATCACATGGATCTTTCTTGTCTTCATTTCTTACAGTATTTAATTTAACAAATGTATACTTATGTTGAATTTTGAGTGGATGACATATCACAGTTAATGTGTGAGTTTTGACTGAATTGATTGTATTTAGTATTTTACACTATTTCTGTACTCTTTCAGACTCTTGTGAAGACATTTGAAGTTTGCGACTTGCCTGTGAGGGCATCCAAATTTGTGGCACGAAAGAACTGGGTCATCACAGGAGCAGTAGGTATCTTTGATTGTAAACTTTATGATTCTAAAGAGGTGCGCTTCTTTGATCATGCTCATTAAAAGTGCAGCTTAATTTAATGCAAGGTAGCACCATCCACACCGGAAGAGTATATGAACAGTCTGTAGTCTCTCTTCTACTAGTAGATGTCAGCTAGATTGTCAGGAGGCAGTGATTTGGCCTCTCAATCATCAGTAGAGGAAATGTCTTACGTAGATTGTTTCAATATCATAAAATGTCCCAAGCTTTAGATGTCATTATGTAGCAGAGTTCCAGAAGGGTAAGACCAAACATAGCTGCATCCAGTGACCCAAGTTGAAAGTTTGTGATTAAATATCTGTTGTGAGCCTTCAGCCTAAGCTATGATCATCCTCCCATATTCAATAGCCAATTGACATTCAGTACCAAGGTTCATATTGAATGATTTCTTGGTTGAGGGATAAAGCTATCTGGGTGACTACATGAATAGTGAGGGTTTAGAGGGATATGGACCAAATGCTGGCAAATAGGAGTAAATTGGCATGGATGACATGAACTGATGGGTCTCTTTCTGTGCTGTATAACTCTGGCTCTCTAATAAGAACGTTACTCTTAAGGAATCGGCATATCAATATGAGAACATACGTTTTAAATTCAAAAATGAAGAAGGAACAGTTACCTTTTCAAAATAAAACTACACTCCTAAATTAAAAATGGCTTAAGTTTTTTTTTATTTGCCAGATTTTTTCCCAAATAATGAATTAATTTTATTTGATTGTTTGGAGAATCCAAAGGGCCAGCATGTCTAAGAAAGACAGTTACTGATGTATTGGTTAGTCTCTCAGTGCTTTGACAATACCACTATTTCATGTTTTGTTGTGAACTCAGTCATTTGTCCTTCAGCTGATATTATCAGTGAATCAAGGTTATGTCTGTTGCTCACGTTGCTATGAGAAGGATGATGAGTGTCATTTTGAAGTAGTGATTCCCGGAATCTTGTATGTCTTAGATTTCCTGTAAGATCTAAGGATAATATGAAGCCTAACTTTAAGAATCCAAGTGACTAGTCTTAAATTTGTAAGGCTTTTCATTATTTGTTTTCTTGTAATTTAGGATGATATGCAAATCAGAGTCTTCAACTACAATACACTGGAGAGAGTTCACATGTTTGAAGCTCATTCAGATTACATTCGTTGTATTGCTGTTCACCCAACTCAACCATACATCTTGACCAGCAGTGGTGGGTATATTTCTTTCTTTTAATCTAAAGCTTTCCAATGTGTTATCTACAAATGTAACATTAATATAGAATTTTAAAAATTTCTTTAGTTTATTTTAGATTGAAAAGATTGTTAAAATCTTGTGAGTGGAAACCTATCCCCGCAGATGCATGTTTTGGTAGTTTTAGAATCTTGCTAATTTCTGGAATAGTTTCTGATACATTGTTTCCTTGGTAGATGACATGCTTATTAAACTGTGGGATTGGGAGAAGAAGTGGACCTGCACCCAGGTTTTTGAAGGGCACACTCACTATGTTATGCAAATTGTCATCAACCCAAAAGACAACAATCAATTTGCAAGTGCATCCTTAGATAGGACCATTAAGGTATGTGAATAACCATTTGAAAAGAAAGAGTTGAGTAACCTCTAATACAATAGCTAAAATCGTTCAGTGTAAAAGGACGTATAGAGACACTTGAAAATAATGATGAATTACTCTTCAGTCTTAAGAAATGGAAATAAATAATGCTGTACTGGACTATTGAACTTGGTTCAAAACCATATTTTGAATTGTAAAGGTCGATGTTGAGTAAAGTGTTTTGGTACACTTCAGGTGTGGCAGCTTGGGTCATCCTCACCTAATTTCACCTTGGAAGGCCATGAAAAAGGAGTGAACTGCATTGACTACTACAGCGGTGGTGATAAGCCCTATCTGATTTCTGGAGCTGACGATCGCCTAGTTAAAATCTGGGACTACCAGGTAGAGATAAATTATGAGATTGTCAAGTAATTGTTCATGCATGTGTAGTAAATATGTAAGATTATTTTATGGTGCACTGGATTTTTTAAATAATAAAGTTTGATTCTGAAAAATTATGGAAACAATGTTTACTTTGCAAATATTGACATAATGATTTAATTATACAAAAATGCTGCCTATATTCGTGTGATTAAAAGGCAAAACTTCAAACCACATGAGTCTGTGGTTTTATTGCTGGACTGTTCAGCTAGAGACCCAGGTAATGTTCTGGGAACCGGGGTTGAATCCCACTACAGCAGATGGAGTTTAAATTCAGTAAATATCTGGATTTAAGGATCTAATAGTGGCCAGAAAACCTTTGCCGATTGTTGTAAAAACCCATTGGATTAACAAATCTCCTTTAGGGAAGAGAACTGCCTTCTTTGTCTGGTCTAGCCCACATGTGATTCCAGAACCATGCAATGTGGTTGTCCCTTAACTGCCCTCTGGGCAATTGGATATGGGTAATAAATGCTAGTCTAGCCAGTTACATTCTCATCCAATGAATAAATGTTTTAAAAAGTACACTCAACCTAATAACTAATCCAACTTTTTATTTTAAATTAGTAAATAAGCATTGATGTTGTAAGTGAAATAATGCTGTTTTGTTTATAGAATAAGACTTGTGTTCAGACCCTGGAGGGTCACGCTCAGAATGTCTCTTGTGTTAGCTTCCATCCTGAACTTCCAATTATCATCACTGGATCAGAGGATGGTGAGTCCTGTATTACTATGAATGCTCATTAAAAGTGCCAGTTTGTTTTACTCCTTTTTTATACATTTTTTTAATAGAATGAAGTTAACTGTTGGTTTCTTGCCTAGTAACTTGTTCCACAGTTTGCATGTTTTAGATCAAAAGCTACTTTCTTCTCCAAAGTTCATAATGGTTAACATGTAACTGCTAATATTTAAATAATTAATGGTAGTGAACAAAGTGCCTTTAAAGTTGAAGAGAGACTTTCGAATGAATATAGAAAATTTGAAATAACTATGTTAAAGAATTGATAATTGCAGTTTTGTCATGTAGTTTCTTTGGAACATGGTCATTTTTGATTGACATTGACGGGAACTGTCTGTAGCTTAGTGAAGATGTAAAACAGATAATGAAGAAATTTTTTTTAGTATTAAATGTTGCTAAAGAAAAGACCAGAAATTTAAGCTTGTCATCTTGCACTTGTAAAAGCAGACTTAAACTAAGGGACAGCTATTTATGCAGCATGTACTTTTCTCAAGTCTGTTTCTTATGACCTAGTCCTGATGAGTGCAAAATGAAAAGCTTTGACTTCTTGTCTCCTTTTAGTAATGTTTGAGTTCAGTGCTCTCAAGCAAAGATTAGGATTAATCAAGAAGCTGTTTTGAAGAAAATGACTTATTATTGTGATGACCTATGCAGTGTTCTCAAAAGTTTAGTATTTTATGTTTGCTCCATGTTGTGAAATGTATGATCTGAAAGTATAGTTTTTCTTTGCATTGTATAGCGCAGACTTTAAAAGCAGATTGGAATAAACTTGATTGAATTGCTTTGATTGTATCTTCACTTCTTTGTATGTTACTTCTATTTGTAAAGCTAATTAACATGTTTCAATATTTTGCCCATTTTCCATATTATTATAGGGCAGGATTCTGATTCATTACTTACCAATCAACTCAATATTTTTAGCTGGTTTAAAGAAAGTCGTGATGGAAAGCAATAGATGTGATTAAGAGTGAGAAGAAATGATCTTTTAAGTTATGTTTGGCCTTGTATTCGGGTTTTTTTGTCTTCACTGGAAAATGTAAAATTAGTGGAAAGAGGTCAGGTGACAGGTAAGAGGTTGATCCCTGAAATAAAGGGGCTGAGTTTTGAGGAAGGATATTCCCCTCCCAAACCCCGAAGAGTTCATTTCCTGAAGAAGGAGGAGGTGAGAGGGGCTGATGAAGAGTCTGAGCTGAATGGCCTTATCCTCCTATTACTTATTGAGCTTCTGATCATTCACCTAGTTGGAATGCAGATACATGTTTATTGGAGATGAGAGGGACTGATGAAGGAAAGATCCAAGTTTCTATTGGATTGGAAACTTTGGATTGAGGAAAATATTTTTGCTGGCCCAAAAATTCAGGGATGAGGAATGTGCAGTTTCAAATCAAAGACATTAGAGAAGAATAATATTTAGGTAACTTTATTTCTTATAGATTGTGATCAAATTGTGAATTAGATTACTAATTAGGGTGATGGAGAAGGTAACAGGTTTTAAAAAAGGAATGTATTCTTGTATGTAAAGAGATATGGTGTAATAGTTCAAGAATCATGATTTAAACTGTTGTGAGTGTTGGAAGAATGGTTGATATGAACTAATCTCCTTCTGATCCAAACATTACTGTTTAACCATGTAAACAACTGACCAATTGCTTCTAATTCTTTAAAGGTACTGTTCGTATCTGGCACTCGAGTACTTACCGTTTGGAGAGTACTCTGAATTATGGGATGGAACGAGTCTGGTGCGTGGCAAGTCTGAGGGGCTCCAACAATGTGGCTCTTGGCTATGATGAAGGCAGTATCATCATTAAGGTTAAGCTAAAATACTTTTGCTTGAGCATCTATAATTTGCAGTTTGATAATGCAGTTCTCTTATGTTCACATCGTTGAATGATTTGATTTCTTGATTCATTAATTGCTTTATATAGGTTACCTTATCCCTTAACTGCCATATGTAGAACTGAGTACAAAATGGTGCAATTTTAGAGGATTCCTGAATGTCTATGCACCCCGATTCTCAAAAGTTAGGTCGCAGGTACAACGAGTAGTTGGGAAGATAAGTGTTACTTAGAAAAGAATAGTTGAGAAAAGTTGTTACAATTCTGCAGGGCAACTAATTGGACAACATTGAGGTGTACAGTTTTTGTCTCCTAAAGGAGACAGGTGCTTTAGAAGCAATTCACAGAAGGTTTATATGCTGATTACTGGCACAAAAGGGTTGTCTGAGAAGGAAGATTTTAGCAGGTTTAAAAGAAATAAAGGTGATCTTGAAGGGGATTAACAAGATGGATATTGAGAGGTTATTTCCACATAGAGTTCCAGAATGAGTGGCACAGTTTAAAAATAGAGATTTTTTTAAAAGTTGGAACTGAGATATTTCTTCTCTCATGAGGTTATTCCCTGTATAATTCTTTTCAACAGAGAATGATGGAAGCTGAGTCTTTGATTCAGAGAATGAAAGGTTGTTGGAGGAAGTCAGGGAAACGGAGGTCAGGTCACACTCCTAACAGCCAGGATCTCATTGAATGGGGAGCAGAGTCTGAGCTGAATGGCCTTATCCTCCTGTTACTTATTGGTCTTCTGCTCATTCACCTAGTTGGAATGCAGCTGTATGTTTATTGGTTAGAGAGATTTTGTTGGGAGGAGTCAAGTATTGCTGGAGAAACTCAGCAGGTCTGAGGAGAGAAAGCAGAATTAATGTTTCAGATCCAGTATCGCTAAGCACTTTTATTTCACTCACTAATAAACTTAGGTTTCAATGAAATGATTATGAGCAACTACTTTTTAACTTAAACCAGTTATCTCCATGTGGGCTTGCTTTTTTCTAAGTTATAAATTTAACATAGAACATAGAAAAATACAGCACAGTACAGGCCCTTCGGCCCTCGATGTTGCGCCGACCGAAGCCTACCTAACCTGCACTAGTCCAATAACCTCCATATGCTTATCCAATGCCCGCTTGAATGACCATAAAGAGGGAGAGTCCACCACTGATACTGGCAGGGCATTTCATGAACTCACAACCCGCTGAGTAAAGAATCTACCCCTAACATCTGTCCTATACCAACCCCCCCTTAATTTAAAGCTGTGTCCCCTAGTAACAGCTGACTCCATATGCGGAAAAAGGTTCTCAGTGTCAACCCTATCTAAACCCCTAATCATCTTGTACACCTTTATCAAATCTCCCCTAAACCTTCTTTTCTCCAATGAGAACAGCCCCAAGTGCCTCAGCCTTTCCTCATACGATCTTCCTACCATGCCAGGCAACATCCTGGTAAACCTCCTCTGCACCCGTTCCAGTGCCTCCACATCCATCCTATAGTATGGCGACCAAAACTGCACACAATACTCCAGATAAGGCCGCACCAGAGTCTTATACAACTGCAACATGACCTCAGGACTCCGGAACTCAATTCCTCTACCAATAAAGCCCAGTATGCCATATGCCTTCTTCACAGCACTATTTACCTGGGTGGCAACTTTCAGAGATCTGTGTACCAAGATCCCTCTGCTCATCCACACTACCAAGTAGCCTACCATTAGCCCAGTAATCCATCTTCTTGTTACTCATACCAAAGTGAATGACTTCACACTTAGCTACATTGAACTCCATTTGCCACCTTTCTGCCCAGCTCTGCAACTTATCTATATCCCGCTGTAACCTGCCACATCCTTCTTCGCTGTCCACCACTCCACCGACTTTCGTATCATCCGCAAACTTGCTCACCCAGCCTTCAAGCCCCTCCTCCAGGTCATTTATAAAAATGACAAACAGCAATGGTCCCAAAACAGATCCTTGTGGAACACCGCTAGTAACTGCACTCCAAGATGAACCTTTACCATCAACTACTACCCTCTGTCTCCTTCCAGCCAGCCAATTCCTAATCCAAACCTCTAATGCACCCTCAATGCCATACCTCCGTAATTTTTGCAGTAGCCTATCATGGGGTACCTTATCAAACTAGACTTACAGTGTGGAAACAGGCCCTTCGGCCCAACAAGTCCACACCGACCCGCCGAAGCGCAACCCACCCATACCCCTACATTTACCCCTTACCTAACACTACGGGCAATTTAGCTTGGCCAATTCACCTGACCTGCACATCTTTTGTGACTGTGGGAGGAAACCGGAGCACCCGGAGGAAACCCACGCAGACACGGGGAGAACGTGCAAACTCCACACAGTCAGTCGCCTGAGTCGGGAATTGAACCCGGGTCTACAGGCGCTGTGAGGCAGCAGTGCTAACCACTGTGCCACCGTGCCTTGCTAAAATCCATATACACCACATCTACAGCTTTACCCTCGTCCACTTCCTTGGTCACCTTCTCAAAGAACTCAATAAGGTTTGTGAGGCACGACCTGTCCTTCACAAAACCATGCTGACTATCCTTGATCACATTATTCCTATCCAGATGTTCATAAATCCTATCCCTTACAATTCTCTCTAAGACTTTGCCCACAACAGAAGTGAGACTCACTGGCCTATAGTTGCTAGGGCTGTCCCTATTCCCCTTCTTGAACAAGAGGACCACATTCGCTATCCTCCAGTCTTCTGGCACTATTCCTGTAGACAACGACGACATAAAAATCAAGGCCAATGGCTCCGCTATCTCCTCCCTAGCTTCCCAGAGGATCCTAGGATAAATGCCATCAGGCCCAGGGGTCTTATCTATTTTCACCCTTTCCAGTATTCCCCGGACCTCTTCTCTACAAACCTCAAAGCCATCCATTCTAATCTCTT
The DNA here is from genome assembly GCF_020745735.1 of Hemiscyllium ocellatum. NCBI lineage: Eukaryota > Metazoa > Chordata > Chondrichthyes > Orectolobiformes > Hemiscylliidae > Hemiscyllium > Hemiscyllium ocellatum. The sequence goes on along the minus strand of NC_083413.1, from coordinate 63,121,331 downwards.
GTGACTCAATATTCACATCAGCAACAATGTCCTGTTCCTGAGTGAATACTGACGAAAAGTATTGATTTAGTGTCTCTCCAATCTCCTCCGCCTCCACGCACAACTTTCCACTACTATCCTTGACTGGACCGATACCTACCCTAGTCATCCTTTTATTCCTGATTTACCTATAGAAAGCCTTAGGGTTTTCCCTAATCCTACCAAACAAGGACTTTTCATGTCCCCTTCTCGCTGCTCTTAGCTCTCTCTTTAGATCCTTCCTGGCTACCTTATAACTCTCAATCGCCCCAACTGAACCTTCACGCCTCATCTTTACATAGGCCGCCCTCTTCGCTTTTACAAGGGATTCCAATTCCTTATTAAACCACGGCTCCCTCACAAGACCCTTTCCTCCCTGCCTGACTGGTACATACTTATCAAGGACACCCAATAGCTGCTCCTTGAACAAGCTCCACATATCATTTATGTCCTTCCCTTGAAGCCTATTTTTCCAGTCCACACATCCAAAGTCATGCCTCACCGCATCATAATTTCCCTGCCCCCAGCTATAACTCCTGCACTGCAGTGCACACTTATCCCTCTCCATCACTAGAGTAAAAGTCACCGAGTTGTGGTCACTGTCCCCAAAGTGCTCACCTACCTCCAAGTCTAACACCTGGCCTGGTTCATTACCTAGAACCAAATCCAGTATGGCCTCACCTCTTGTTGGCCTGTCTACATATTGTAGTAAAAAGTGAGGTCTGCAGATGCTGGAGATCAGAGCTGAAAATGTGTTGCTGGTTCAAGCACAGCAGGTCAGGCAGCATCCAAGGAACAGGAAATTCGACGTTTCGGGCCAGAGCCCTCTCCTGATGAAGGGCTCCAGCCCGAAACGTCGAATTTCCTGTTCCTTGGATGCTGCCTGACCTCCTGTCTACATATTGTGTCAGAAACCCTCCTGCACACTTTGGACAAACACCGACCTATCTAACGAACTCGAGCTATAGCTTTCCCAGTCAATATCTGGGAAGTTAAAGTCCCCCATAACAACCACCCTACTACTTTCACTCTTCTCCTGAATCATCTTGCAATACTTTCCTCTATGCCTCTCAGACTATTAGGAGGCCTGTAGAAAACTCCTAACAGGGTGACCTCACCTTTCCTATTTCTAACCTCAGCCCAAACTATCTCAGATGGCAAGTCTTCCTCCATCGTCCTTTCCACCGCTGTAATACTATCCTTGACAAGCAATGCCACACCTCCCCCTCTTTTACCCCCACCTCTGACCCTCCTAAAACATTTAAACCCTGGAACCTGCAATAGCCATTCCTGTCCCTGTTCTACCCACATCTCTGTAATGGCCACAACATCGAAGTCCCAGGTACCAACCCACGCTGCAAGTTCACCTACCTTTTTTCTTGTACTTCTGGCATTGAAGTATACACACTTCAAGCCACCTTCCTGTTTACCGGCACCCTCCTTCGAGATTGATGCCTTGTTCCTAACCTCCCTACACTCAAGGTCCTGTACCCTAAAGCTACAGTCCAGGTTCCCATGCCCCTGCAGAGTTAGTTTAAACCCTCCCAAAGAGCACTAGCAAACCACCCCCCCCCAAGGATGCTGGTGCCCCTCAGGTTGTTATCTAAAGAATAGCAAATGTGAAGGAATATAACCTGGACTTTCACTTCTGACACGTGTAAAAGTATTCCGAGAGTGATGTATGTGCAGAATAAAAAAAATTTTTAAAAATGAACCAAGCAGTAGATCTAAATTAGTTCACACACTTGGAAAGATTAGCATTGTTGCATTACTCCGAAATTTTCTATTATCCATGGCCACTTATCCTATGCGTTGTCTGAGAAAGTTAAAAATCTCACAACACCAGGTTTATTTGGAAGTACAAGCTGTCAGAGCTCTGCTCCTTCATCAGGTAGCTAAGTCTTGACAAAAGAGCAGCGCTCCGAAAACGTGTACTTCCAAATAAACCTAATGGACTATCAACTGGTGTTGCGTGATTTTTAACATTGTCCACCCCAGTCCAACATTGGCACCTCCACTTATGTAAATGGATGCATATTCAAATGGAGCTAAGGTGAGGCTGCTTGATCAAGTAAGACCCTGGCAAATTGTAGAAGAAGAGAGAAAGCTTTCAACCAGGTGTTAATTGAAAAAGTTGCATAAAAATTGTATTGCTGCTCATTTTTCCTTTAGCCTTATCTAAGTCTTTTTGAAATATTTGCATTTCAAAATAGAGAATTTAAGAGGGTCACTGGAATCAAAACAGTAACTCTGCATTTTCTCACAGATGCCACCAGACCTGCTGTGTTTTTCTTGGAATTCCTGTTTTTGTTTTAATACATACATATAGGTCTGACTTGGTTTTCAAATGTGAGAGAATAGTCTTGTACTTGACAGATTTATACTTCATACTTTTAGCTGGGACGTGAAGAACCTGCAATGTCTATGGACGCTAGTGGTAAAATTATTTGGGCCAAGCATTCTGAAGTCCAGCAGGCTAACCTCAAAGCAATGGGAGATACTGAAATAAAAGATGGTGAAAGACTGCCACTGGCTGTGAAGGACATGGGAAGCTGTGAGATTTACCCACAGACAATTCAACATAATCCCAATGGAAGGTAAAGCTTTAACTTTTCCCAAGTTTAAAAAAGTTTTTTTTAACAATTGCACATTACAAATAGACTTAAGATTAATATTTATTTTATAACAAAGTAAAATCAAAATATGGTTACCATAACATATTTTGATTACTACAGGGTAGTTACTTGAATAACTTAATGTGAACTTTTCTGAAATATCGAAATTTACTGTTTGGAGTATTAGAAATGACAGTGTAAAGAAATTATAATGTGTCATTGTGTTTGGGAACTTTCAGTTTAGTGCAATACTTACCGAACATGTTCCCACTGTTATTTCACATTGAGACTTGTAAATTGTCATGAATCCTCAGTGAGAGTGAGTGGATTGGTGGAGAAACTTGAGAGGATGGGTTGGGAGGAGAGAAATCTGCATGAGCTAGTTGCAGACAGGCAGGTGAGGGCTGTGATCGTATCCTCTGAGTGCAAGTGCCTGTTGGATCTGTATGGCGACATGTGCTGCCTCAAAACTTGCAACCACCATATTTTAGTGCTCACGACCCTGATTGGGGTCCAGACCTCAGTTCGGGAAGTCCGGGTTTAGTATGCTTGTTTTTAGTTTGCTAATAAACTGTGTATTAAACAGTGGAGCTCAGGAGCACCACTATACATGGCAGTTTTTACTGCATTTGCTGCAGATGAGGATTGTAGCCCAAGAAGGTGCAGGATTTGCTGACCTATATTTTCTCTGGGCCTGATGCTTAGCTATAAAAAGTTCCTGTTTCTTATTGGTTCTTGCAATACCTCTTCAAACATTCAGATTCCAGAGGTTGTGGTCATTGATGACTGTCTTCCAATTGACTGTTATTGGTGTTCATCCCTGTATGTTTGCTTGCAAGTGCCATTACAGCGGACGTATGGATATCCAGCAGGTTGGAACACAATTCACATGCAAGAAATCTTTGGCTACATGTACATAACCCTTCTGAAAAATGTGGCTCAGCCATGGCAGATGTCTCAGACTCCTCCCTCCCCTTCCTAGACCTTTCCATTTCTATCTCAGGCGACCGACTCAACACAGACATCTACTATAAACCGACTGACTCCCACAGCTATCTGGACTACACCTCCTCCCACCCTGCCCCCTGTAAAAACTCCATCCCATATTCCCAATTCCTTCGTCTCCGCCGCATCTGCTCCCAGGAGGACCAGTTCCAACACCGCACAGCCCAGATGGCCTCCTTCTTCAAGGACCGCAGATTCCCCCCAAACGTGATTGACGATGCCCTCCACCGCATCTCCTCCACTTCCCGCTCCTCCGCCCTTGAGCCCCACCCCTCCAACCGCCACCAAGACAGAACCCCACTGGTTCTCACCTACCACCCCACCAATCTCCGTATACAGCGTATCATCCGCCGTCATTTCCGCCACCTCCAAATGGACCCCACCACCAGGGATATATTTCCCTCCCCTCCCCTCCCCTCCCCTCCCCTATCAGCGTTCCGCAAAGACCACTCCCTTCGTGACTCCCTCGTCAGGTCCACACCCCCCACCAACCCAACCTCCACTCCCGGCACCTTGCCCTGCAACCGCAGGAAATGTAAAACTTGCGCCCACACCTCCTCCCTCACTTCCCTCCAAGGCCCCAAGGGATCCTTCCATATCCGCCACAAGTTCACCTGTACCTCCACACACATCATCTATTGCATCCGCTGCACCCGATGTGGCCTCCTCTACATTGGGGAGACGGGCCGCTTACTTGCGGAACGCTTCAGAGAACACCTCAGGGACGCCCGGACCAACCAACCCAACCACCCCGTGGCTCAACACTTTAACTCTCCCTCCCACTCCACCGAGGACATGCAGGTCCTTGGACTCCTCCACCGGCAAAACATAACAACACGACGGTTGGAGGAAGAACGCCTCATCTTCCGCCTGGGAACCCTCCAACCACAAGGGATGAACTCGGATTTCTCCAGTTTCCTCATTTCCCCTCCCCCCACCTTGTCTCAGTCGGTTCCCTCAACTCAGCACCGCCCTCCCAACCTGCAATCTTCTTCCTAACCTCTCCGCCCCCACCCCACTCCGGCCTATCACCCTCACCTTGACCTCCTTCCACTATCACATCTCCATCGCCCCTCCCCCAAGTCCCTCCTCCCTACCTTTTATCTTAGCCTGCCTGGCACTCTCTCCTCATTCCTGATGAAGGGCTTATGCCCGAAACGTCGAATTTCCTATTCCTTGGATGCTGCCTGACCTGCTGTGCTTTAACCAGCAACACATTTTCAAACATGGCAGATGTTAGCTTAACAATAAGCATATGCTGCTCGAAATAGCACATTCAAGGCAAGCGATCTGGTGACCTTGTCCTACTCAGCAACATCGAGGATATGTCAGAGGCAGCAAGACTATACACTTTCTCCTGCTGGGAATATGTTGTCCAGATCTGACCAACATAGACGCTATTTTTGGGAATTGGAAATTTTTATTCATTTGTTCCTTTGAATTTCGAAACTTAGGTTTGTGGTAGTCTGTGGTGATGGTGAATACATTATCTACACAGCAATGGCTTTGAGAAATAAGAGCTTTGGATCTGCGCAGGAGTTTGTATGGGCACACGATTCTTCTGAGTAAGTAAAATTTCAATAATTTGATTTTGATTTATAGTCAAGAAACACTTGAACAATTAATGGATTTTCCTTTGTTTTTAAGATATGCAATCAGGGAAAGCAACAGTGTGGTGAAAATATTCAAAAACTTCAAAGAAAAGAAATCATTTAAGCCTGATTTTGGAGCAGAAGGTAAGGTGTTTCACATTAGCAACTGTATGAAAGTGAGATGATAGCCAGATTTAGCAAATATCCCTTTCCTGCAGAAGTTTGAAAATGGCCATTCTCCATCTTAGTACACCCGGTAAATTGAACTCCTCCCCCAGTATCCAGTCCCCCACTTCAAAAGAAAGTCATGTTAAGTCATTTGGAGTGGTTTTTTTGTGTGAGCCAATAGAGTGGAGAAACATGGGTTATTTCTAAGTTGCGTCAGGAAATTTTCATACGTTGGGAATAAAAATACAGGAAAAGAATTAGATTATTTCTGTCTGTTGTATTTAAAATTGGTAGGTTCAGTGGGAAATGCTTCAATGTTTGTATAGCCAATCTGTAGTTTACGTGAAATCCCAGGTAGATGCAAAGTTTAAGTCTGCTTTCTTTTAGTATTTGCATGAAGCTATCCTTTTCAATAGATGATACATTATTGATTTACAATGTAACAGCTTGGATTGCTTTTTAAATAAAAGATGTTCAAAGATTTGAGTTACACTCGAAGATGATGAGAGATACCTGTTCTATAATTCAGAACTAAAAAGACACCTGTGGCAGATACATTGTCCCTGATGATAAATTAGAAAATAGTTCTGCACTTCAAATTATATGAAAGAATAGGTTGAGTAGAGACCCTGTTGAGAGTGGGAATTCAAAATAAATGTGGGATATGATGTAATCAAAAGAAAGGAATGATAGGTTACAAATCAGGAAGGGAAAAAAAAAGATGATCAAATAGTATGTAGGTCTTTTATCTTGTTGAATTCCTTACTTTTTCATTACACTGTTTTTGGTTCATTCTTAAAGATGCAATGTGGTTAGATTACACCCTGTAATTTTCAGTCAATAGAGCACGTGCTGGATTAGATTATCGTTGAAGTCAGAAGAGTCACATCTGGAATGAAGTCATAAACATGTGTTCTTCCAAATATTTTTGCAAACAATTTATCTTCTTTGTTTTTTGCTTTTGTGTGATATTCTTGTGATGTTCTTATTTGATAACTTTAAAGCTTTTTGTGTTCATAGGCATCTATGGAGGGTTCCTCCTCGGTGTCCGCTCAATGAATGGCTTGGCATTTTATGACTGGGATACCACCGAACTCATCCGCCGAATTGAAATACAGCCCAAACATGTGAGTAATACAACCTGACCATTTGTGTTACACCAATAATGCAAATTAAGAATAAAATTTGACTTTTCAGTGCTTATCTTAATTTAAATAATTTTTTAAAGAATCTTAATATATTCCATTCTGGAACATTATACTTGTGAAATGTTCTTAAAATGTAAAAATGTGACTTCTTTGAGCTAATCATTTTTATATTGCTCTCATAATAATTGGGCAATATGTTTCCCTTGGAAATAGCACTGGTATAAGAGGATTTTTAGTGTTTATTGCTGAGATTTTTGTTCGGACCTTGTGCTGTGGCCATGTATATTTATGCATTACAATGTGCACAGTTGGAGATTTCTATATACTGCTGGGCATGTTCAAAATTAATGAACTATTATCTTGTGTACATGGTTAGAACTTGCTGTAAAGAACTAAATATATGATAGAACTTGCAAAAAATGAAGGGTTAACTTCAGAGAAGTGACTTCAATCTCCAGAAGTAAGATAAATTTTACGGAGGAATAACTTTTAAGTATCTTGGGGAAAGGAAAATAATTTAGTATGATTAATGCTCTAATGAATGTTTGCTTTATAAATTATTCCAGGTTGAATAGAAATAGAGGAAATTGGAATTGGTAGCAAGGGAGTGGAAATGAAAATGGTCTGATTTATAGTCACACAGTGTGGAATCAGACCCTTCTGGTCAACTAGACCACACCAACCATGTTCCCAAACTAAACTAATCCCATTTGTCTGCATTGGCCCATGTCCCTGCAAACCTTTCCTCTTTATGTACTTATTCAAACATCTTCTTAAATGTTGTAACTGTAATTGCATCCACCACTTCTCTGGCAGTTCATTTCCACACACACATACTCCTTTCCTGAGGACACTATATTTTAAAATGCAAATTCACATGCAACACCTTCCCTGTTCCCTTCTTCAAGTATCAATTTTCTCTTGAGACCGCATCTGAAGTGTATGTATATTACTCCTCTGTATAGGATATCATAGCCAAGCCTGTTGTATTTTCGTACAAGCTGTTTAATGTTCGGATCACTGGATCATGATTAGTTATGCAAATTTAGGCTGATATTGCTTCCCTAACCCATTGCAATGCTCAGTCCACTTGTCTAAACCTGAACTGAACTGTTCCAAATTATTTGGTACTAAATCTCTCAGTGTATTTGCTACATCAACCTTAGCTCCTGTTAGCAATGTGTTACCTTTTCTTTCTGTGCAGATATTCTGGTCAGACTCTGGTGAACTAGTGTGCATTGCTACAGAGGATTCCTTCTTTGTTTTGAAATATCTTGCTGAGAAGGTGGCTACAGCACAGGAAACACATGAAGGAGTTACAGAAGATGGCATTGAAGACGCTTTTGAGGTAAGATGCAAGTACTTAACGATTGAGACATTACTTCAAAACAGTAAAAAAAACTGAAAAGTTTAGGATATAAAAAGTTTCTTAAATAAAACCTGTCTATCATGGGCATGATGAGCTAAATTACTTGCAGTGCAGAAAATCTTATGTTTTTAATTACAGTAGGTGGCAATTAACGCTATTCCAAGCTTGACATGTTTTTGATTGTTTTGAATTTTTCTAATTGCTTGTGCTGAGAAATTACTCCACTGAGTTAAGTGGTTTGATTAATTTCTTTGGACATACATTTTTCAGGTTCTTGGTGAAATTCAAGAAATTGTTAAGACTGGTTTGTGGGTAGGAGACTGTTTTATCTACACCAGCTCTGTGAACAGGCTGAACTATTATGTTGGTGGAGAGATTGTCACGATTGCCCACCTTGACAGGTGAGTGGGAGAGCTGTGGAGGACTTCCAAATAGCGCTCAATATTAAATGGTTTGGCACAATTTGTTTTTAATTGTTCATGGTAAGGTGTCACTGCTGGCTGGTATTTTATGACCCATCCCTAAATATCCTCAAAGGGAATGGTAAGCTAACGATGATTTGTGTGTTTTCTGCATTTGTAACACAATCTATAGCTAATATTTGGCAAGAAAAAAACATTCAAGAATTTGTTACTGTCAGGTATGTTGATTTCTGGTTACTTACCAGATCAGCTGTAAGCATGAATAGTAAATGTTCAGCATTCAACAGCCTGTGAGTAAAAGTTAGCTGCATTGCCCAAAGCTTGCCGAAGGACCAGTTATAACTGTTCACAGCTGTAAACCAAGACCATAAATTTGCAGCATAAAGTAACAATGTGATAAATTGGTGTGACTGTCCACACTAAATATATCATTTGTAATTTCCCTTCCTTTTCCATTAAACCAGGGGTTTGCAGTCTGAAAACTACTTTTCTTCCGCTGATAGATATTAGAATACAGTTCCATGGACATTCATTGTGTTGCTATACTGAGCTAACCATACTTTGTGTGTGAAGCCTGGGACTGTGTGTCAATGGGCTGTTTATTAGTTGGGGTATCATAGTCAAGCTCAATGATATTTTTCATACAGCATTTACTGACACTGATGCCCTCTATAATTTTCTCATCTTTCCTTAGTGCAGGACTTAATTGGAGACTTGCCTTAAATAGGATCAGCTAACTTCGCACAGAACAAAGGTTGATCTGGACATTTTGCTCTTTATAATTTGGTCTATATTCACTCATTGGTTATAAAAGAAACTTTGAAGTCTGCTAATTCAACATGTATAGTTTGAAAATGATCTACAAAACTGCAACTTATTTTCATTAAAGTGTTGCAATTTAAGTGCCAACATTATCATTTCAGAACTATGTACCTCCTGGGTTATATCCCGAAAGATAATCGACTGTATTTGGGAGATAAAGATTTGAACATCGTCAGCTATTCTTTGCTTGTCTCTGTTCTTGAGTACCAGACCGCAGTCATGAGGAGAGACTTTTCCATGGCCGATAAGGTTCTGCCCACAATTCCAAAGGAACAGAGGACAAGAGTAGCACACTTCCTTGAGAAACAGGTTAGATGGAATATAACAACAAAAACATTGGGAGTATGTTTTGTAGATGAGTTCATTCAATAGGAACATTTCTCAACAGAAATGATTCACAGCTTCCACTTTCCACAATACTTAACTTAAAGTAAGCAAGCAGTTAAAAATAGTTCTTATTGAGAATAAAATATTCTTATTTTATAATTGCTAATTGTTTTATGTGGAATTTGTTTCCAAGCATCGAGTTTTAAATATTCTCGTTAAACACTTGTTTCTGTTTGCAACATTATTTAGCTGTTCTAAATTGTATGTCAAAGCACACCTCATGTTAAACACAGGAGGCCTGTCAGTTAAAATTGAATACAATGCTTGTTTGTATTTATTTGTTTTGTCTAAAATAGATTGAGATATGGAAAAATCTGGCTTATGGATGGGTGAAAAAAATTCCACAAGATAGGTCAACTGGAAAAGAAAAGATTAGATATTGAATAATGAGTGCACAGCTTGGCACTGGTAAGATTGTGTTGGAAGAGAAAGTACAAAGAACCTTTAGGGAAAGTTTATCCAGAAATGGAAAATAGGAAAGGAAGAAAGAAGAAAAAAACAATGTTTGTAGTACTGATAAGTACTTTTGGCTACAGTATGCTTAATGACTTTAAAATTGCAGATGATAATTTTTGCTGTATTTCCTGATATAACCTGTAGAGTTATATTTTCGGATAGAAGAATTGACAATCAAAGTTACTTAAAAACTAGCTTCAAGTTCATTTTCATGGATGCCTGCTATCTTAATTCTCATGGAACAAACTACGCCCTTGACAGTCCTTTTCCTTACGCTGATGGATTTAAAATGACATCAATAACTTATTATAAGTGGAGCAGTAGGAAAACTATAGTAGAATTCTACTTATTACATCATCTAATGAACAAAATCAGTATTTGATTCACCATTTTCCCTTTAATTAGAACCTATCCCAAAACTATATTCTCAAGTAAGAGATGATCATTAACAGCAGAAATAATTTCTCCTTTGTTTCTCTCTCAAATATTTATCCTTTATCATGTCATTTTTGTAGATATTATTTCCATAATTTTCTATATTTGAAAGCTGTTGATCTCTTAGTTTGCAGAAATCTTAAAATAATATTGTAATGTTTACTTGTAAAAATATTATTCATCATTCCTTTTTTTAAAACTGTATGAAGAAATTGAAATAAATAGTGTTCGACCCTGTGGTTGGTTAAGTTGCAGTGGTGTGACATAGAGAATGGTAATGTATTTCTAGGGAAGTGAGAGAGCAGCATATAAATTAAGATCATTTGATAAACTTTCCATTTTAAATTACAAACAAATTATAAAATTAGTTTCTTTTATGATTTGTTTGGTGAGTGAAACTGATGAGCGACGCTGCCTATATCAAATTAGTCACATTATTGTTAGTTGCCTTGCAACATTTCCCTGCTTTGAAGCTGCTAGGCAATTATAAATCATTTGGTTCAGCGGTTTGGCAATGTGATGACATTTCAGTGCAAGATAAATAAAAGTTCATTTTTTAAAAAAATTGCATGACTAATTTTGGGCCTAAAAGAAGAGACTTGTACATGAGTAGGTTGTGCGGATGGACAAATTAAATTTTCTATTTTTAATCCAAACCGAAATTTGGTGGAGAATACATAAATGGAAGTCATTTTGACAGATTCAGACAGGTAGATTTTCTCTATAGCATCTTAGTTAAGCTAGAAGTGAGAATGTTCTTTGCTTTCCAGTTAAGTGTCTTTAAGCTGTTTACTTTTTCCATTCACAGGGTTTTAAATCACAGGCTCTTGCGGTATCCACTGATCCAGAGCACCGCTTTGAGCTTGCACTGCAACTTGGAGAGCTCAAGATTGCGTATCAATTGGCTGTAGAAGCAGAGGTAACACTTATACTAATTTGTTTCTTTTATTCAGTTGTGGAAAATTGGTTTCGCTGATGTTTGTTGCCCATTCCTAATTGTTCTTAATAGAACATAGAACAATACAGCGCAGAACAGGCCCTTTGGCCCTCGATGTTGCACCGACCTGTGAACCAATCTAAACCCACTCCCCTACACTATCTCATCATCATCATCCATGTGCTTATCCAAGGATTATTTAAATCTCAATAATGTTGCTGAATTGGCAGGCAGGGCATTCCACATCCTTACCACTCTGAGTAAAGAACCTGCCTCTGACATCTTAAACCTATCACACCTCAATTTGCAGCTATGCCCCCTGGTTCAAGCTGATATCATCAACCTAGGAAAATAACTTTCATTGTCTACCCTATTTAATCCTCTGATCATCTTGTATGTCTCTGTTAAATCCCCTCTTTGCCTTCTTCTTTCCAATGAGAACAGACCAAAGTTTCTCACAAGTTGTGACTTGTTAGATTATTTCAACAGACAGTTAGGGCAACCACATTGCTGTGGGTCTGGCGTCACATGTAGGTCAGACCAGATAAGGATGGTAAATTTGCTTCCCAAAAGGACATTAGAGAACTAGATGGGTTTTCACAGCAGTTGATAGTCTCATGATCCCCATTACTGAGACTAGCTTTAAATTCCAGGTTTATTTATTGATTTGAAAATGCACCAAATTACCACTCTGTTACATCTACCCTGATTTCTTCAGTTTGAAAACTAAAAACTTTCAAATGGAGAGGTAATGTAGATTTTTAAAAAAATATTCTTGTGTTTAATTGAAATTTTCCAAGGTAATTTCTTAGTCATAAACTTCTATCATGTTTGATCCTTCTCGTTTTCCAAATACTAGAAATTGAAGCAAATATAAATACTCTAGAGCATTTTTTGTCATTTGTATAATTTCAAAATTAACTCTTTCTAGTTTTGTAACTATTTCATTTAAAGTCATAGTTCTACAAATTACATAGAAGCAAGAGTAGGCCATTTGGTCATTCAGCCTGCTTTGACATTCATTATGAACATTGCTGAGCCTTTACCTCAGTGTTATCTCACCCAAAGCCCTGGACATATTTTGCTGACTAGAAATCTTTTTAAGATATATTCAGTGATTTAGCCTCACTGCCTTATCTGGTGGGGAATTTTCACAGATTCATCACGCCCTGTAATTTTTCCTCATCTTAGTTCTGTACGGTTTAATCTATATCATGAGAGCATGACCCCCTTGTTCTCGATTCCTTCCCTGCCTCCGGCCAATGGATACATTATCCCTCTATCTGGTCTGTTTAGCCCTGTCAGAAATGTCTACGTTTCGATGAGATTTCCCTCTCATTTTTCTAAATTAGTGAGTACAGCTCTAATCTCTCTCTAGGTGAAAGGCCTGCCTCCCCAAGTTATCAATCTGGTGAACCATTGCTGCACTCCTTTTATGGAAAATACATCTTTTCATATGCAAGGAGACCAAAACTGCTCATAATATAACAGGTTTGGACTCACCAAGACCCAGAACAACTACAGCAAGGCATCTTTGCTATTATATTCCAATCCTCTTGCACTGAAGGCCAACATACCGTTTGCCATCCTAACTGCTTGGCATAAAAGGACCAACAATTTCCAATCTCTCACCATATAAATAGTTTCTCTGACATTCTGTTTTTCCTGCTGAAGTGGATAACTTCATACTATCCACGTTATACCGCCGTTTATTTGCCGACACTCAATTTATCTCTTTTTCCCTTAAAACCGTTTTACTTCCCCTTGTTACATACGATTTCTCTGAGCTTTCTGTCATCAAAAAAGTTTGAAATATTCCATTTGATTTCCTCCTGAAAATCATTGAGATAGCTCTATACACATAGTGAATTGTGGGGCCCAAGCGTTGAACCCTGTAGGATCCCACTTGTTGTTACCTTGCTCTTCGAGAAAGACCCATTCTTCATGAAGGGCTTTGCCCGAAACCACAATTTTTCTGCTCCTCGGAAGCTGCCCGACCTGCTGTGCTTTTCCAGCACCATACTCTCGACAAAGACCCAGTTTAGTCCACTCTCTATTTCCTATCTTTCAATTAATTCTCAATTTTTAAAAAAATCTCAATCTTCATTAGTCTAAGATTATTTGTTACAAATATCCCAGCTTTGGCTGGGACAAAGGATTAAGAATCTTGAACCAAGGCAACATCCTACTGTTCATGCCTTCCTAGTTTTGGAGTGTGGTGACTGTATGCAGTGCCATGTATATTTACGTACAAAACCAGAAATCATGGAACCACTTGGCAGGTTAAGCACCATTTCGAGTGGACTAATAATATTTCAGATATAGATCTCTGAATTAGAGCAGAAAGGTATACAGATGAACAGAATTTATATTTCAAAAAAAAGAGACAGGGCACAAATATATGCTGACAGAGGAAGGAGGGTTCTTAAGAGGCTGGGGATGTTTTCCCTGGAGCATAGGAAGCTGAGAGGTGATCTTATAGACGTTTATAAAACCATGGATAGGGTAAATAGACAAGCTGTTTCCCCTGAATCCAGAACTAGAGGGCATAGGTTTAGGGTGAGAGAGGAAAGATTTAAAAGGGGCAACTTTTTCACGCAGAGAGTGGTGTGTGTATGGAATGAGCTGCCAGAGGAAGTGGTGGAGGCTGATACAATTACAATTTTTAAAATGCATCTGGATGGGTATATGAATAGGAAGTGTTCAGAGGGATGTGGGCCAAATGCTTACAAATTGGACAAGATTAATTTAGGATATCTGGTCGGCACGGACAAGTTGGACCAAAAGGTCTGTTTCCGTGCTGTACATCTCTATGACTCTTAAATATAGAATTTAAAGTTATACTTTTAGGCATAACTAAAAGTAATTACAAGGCTTAATAATGGATGGTGGTATGGTGCAACTAAAACTACTGAATGTGAAAGCACAGGAAAATGAGCAAATTCAGGAGCTTGGAACAGAAAAAAATGCCAGTATTAAGAATGAGACTGTCCTGTGAGAGGTATTTTCTGATTTGGCTTTGACATCCCAACCAGGTTTCAAATATGGAGCTTGTTTCATTTAATCCTGCTGTTGATTTTAAGTCTGTGATCCCCTACTCATTTTCGAAAATTATGTATAAAATTGTATTTTGATTCAATTTTTAAAAAACTGGTCTGTTTTCTTGGGGAAAAAAAAATTCCTTCTTGTCCCCACAGTCAGAGCAGAAATGGAAGCAGTTGGCAGAGCTTGCGATCAGTAAGTGCCAGTTTACCCTTGCTCAGGAGTGTTTACACCATGCACAAGATTATGGTGGACTATTGCTGCTGGCTACTGCCTCTGGCAATGCTCCAATGGTTAACAAGTTAGCAGAAGTTGTCGAAAAAGATGGCAAGAACAATGTTGCATTTGTGACTTACTTCATGCAAGGAAAGTAAGTACTACATCTTTAAACTTTACTTTTAACTTCTTTGAACAGACATCCTAAATTTCAATCACTTGGTGTTGATTGCTGAATATAATTCCCTTTTATAACAACTAATGCATTGTATATTTTAGAATGTTATTTTCAGATTATGATAGTGATTTCAATATAGTTTGGAGAGCCTGGGTACACTCATTTATGGAAATTGTCTCTTTGAATACACCCTGTGGAAGATTTTAAAATATCGCAATTACATTATCCCAAACTTTTTATAGCCAAGGAAAATAAACCAGGTTTATCTAACCTGTCTCCTCAGTTTTACCTTTTAAGCTCTTGTTGAATGAATCACCATTTCCGTCCAGATTTGGTATATTGTTCCTATATTTTTTTTCCTGCTATTTGGTAACTAAATTGAATTGTTATGTAGAATATACAACATAGAAAGAGACCATTTTCCCTGATATTTAAACACTGAGGTACACAACCAAACCATCCCCTAAACAAAATCCACCCACTAATAATATAATATTGACCAGAGTTGTGAATTCAAAAAGCAGTTTTGGCTATTCTATTAAACTTGCAATTATTTTATTTTTGAAAATGATTTCATGCAGGCTTGACAATTGTTTGGAATTGCTGATAAAAACAGGACGTCTTCCAGAAGCTGCCTTTTTTTCCAGAACCTACTTGCCAAGTCAGGTCTCTAGGTATGAGCCTGCAGTTTCAATTTCATCATAGCACAGTGCAATCCTGCATGTTTACATACACAAATACATGACCATAGTAATTTGCAATCTCATGCTAACTTTTCCTTCTAGGGTTGTGAAACTCTGGAGAGAGAATCTTGCCAAAATAAACCAAAAAGCTGCAGAATCTCTTGCTGACCCCACAGAGTATGAAAACCTATTCCCAGGCCTAAAAGAAGCTTTTGTAGCTGAGCAGTATCTGAAAGAAACCACCAAAACTGAAGAGAGGCCCGCCAGGGAGTACCCTCTTGTCACTGTAAGTCATAGCATCCTTCTTATATAAATGCTGAGAATTTGGATAAAAAAGGAATTTGCCAGTGCTAATCTTGTTCCTGCTCCTCTTGCTCACTAGCCAAATGAAGAAAGGAATGTTATTGAAGAATCAAAAGACTTTACACCATCTCATCATGGACCATCAGTTAAGGTAGCTGGTAATTACAAAATACATACTTACTTTCAGAAATGTTTTTAAAAAGTGTTGGAAAAATTCAGATCTGGCAGTGTCAAAGTTAACTGAATTGAGTCCAATTTATTCAGTGCTAGAGAGTTGTATGGAATTCAACTGTCTGCAGATATCTGCCAGACCTGCTGGGTTTTCCCAACACTTCCTATTTTTATTTCAGATCTCCAGCATCCTTGATAAATTGCTTTTATTCCTTAATTTTTGAACTGGAAAGTTAATGTTGAAATCAAAATCTCCACCACCATTGGACACTAATTGTAAAGATGGTGCATCATTTATCTAATGAAAATATTTCAAACTGAAGTTGGATACAGTTCATAAATCAAGAACTTGCAGGTCTCTGTTGAGCTGCTTGATCTTGTAGCCTACCACTAGAGGACTTGAGGAATTGACAATCCACGAAAGGGCTCTGCTGGCAGCATCTTAGCCCTGCAGTATTATAAATACAAACAAAGATTTTTTTGAAAGTGACTGATCCCCAGACCAGCATAATACAAGAAACCTCTTTTGTTTTTTTCTGGATACGTAAAGAAAAACCTGTTGACTATATAATTAGAAGATTTCAATATTTCTAAATTAATTCAATGTTTTGTCATTATAGACTTCTGAAGATGAGCAGGAAGCAGTGGCAAATGTGTCTACACCAGTTGCGTCAGTGATAGCAGATGCAAAAGCAATATTAGAATCAGACCCTGCTTATGTGGCGACTAAAGCTGGCTCAGGAGGAATAGACATTGAAACTAAAAAGGTATTCCAACTTGGGCAAGATACGAAAACTGATGTAAGCAAATCTGTGTATGTAAAGATCAATGTAGACTAACGTTGTAAAGACAAACTCCAATGATTGGGCAGTCCTTACTGAGCTAGGACCATTGGTTAGATGAAAATGGAGTATCTGCCAAATCAATGTTATTGAAAAAGGAAACAATCTATATTCCTGAGATAAAATGAAAGAATATTATAAAGCAAAGCCAAATTGTTGATTGATTAGGTAGCTTGGGCTGATTATGCACCTTAAATTTTTCAGAAAAACAGTTAAACAGAATGTTGCACTATAACTACTAAACAATTTGGTCCCCTAATGGATGAGGAGGCATGTTTTTGGTTGGATAAATAATTGATGGCATTCTTGTAGATGCAAATTAGATATTAAAAGTAATGGAAAATATTTATTCACGGAGCCCCAAAAATTAACGTTCTTCACCATACGTAAGAGTGGTGGATATAGACTATCTGGTCTGTTCTTATAAGATTTTTGTCAGTGTGCAGAATTTGATGAAATGAGATGAAAATTTCATTGTAGTAGGTCTAACTTCAATGAGAAATTGACTTATATCAGGCAGATATCATTTATTACACATAAATGTAACATTACGTAGATGGATAGACAAGTTCAATTTTGTCATAGCATTGCACAGATATGAAGGTCTGTATCCAATACCATGAGATTGCTGCCAGGATGATTAAATATATAGCATGAACTATCATATTGTCTTTGTACAAGGCCTTGGTTAGGCTTTATTGATGAATGTTGTGTCAGCTTTTGGTATCTCCACATGCTGGGTGAAGTAGCAAGCCTGAAGAAGTTTCAGAAGTAGACCGCAAGATTGAGATCTATTTTTGAAGGCCTTTAGAAACCACAAATGGCTTAAGAGAGTTGGGTTTTGTTTTACTTTGGAATAGTGTAACCTTTCAGGATGTTTATATGAAATGTTGAAACAATGAAAGCATTATGTGGTGTGGTTAGGCCAAATTTAGTCGGGCAGGTAAGGATCAGGTGACCACGAATACAGGTTTCAGGGGCATAGAATTACATTAGATTTCAGGAGACATTGAATCTATTTAACGAATGAAACACTCCACACAGCAGGATAAATGCCTGAATGTACCTTCCAAACTTAGGATTCTTGGAACCTGATTTTCGTTGGGATAAAAAGAGCAATTTGAATTAAACTGGCCTGTTCTTGCTTCCAGAAGACTCAGTGGATGCTTTTATTACCTCCAGCACTGACCCTTGCTTCACCCTGCCACATTTTATCCTCCATATACTTGAAGTTATCCTGTTTTAATTAGTACCAAGTTCTGTCTTCTATCACCCGTACTTTTGTTGACATACATAATCTCCAGTTTAAGCAAGATCTTTACTATAAGTCTCATCCTTGTTTTCAAATCCTCCATGGCCTTACCTCTCTCCATCTCTAAAAGTTTCAATCTAATTATGACACCCTATGCCACTGAAGAATGGACTTAGGAGAGCTAGAAGGGGGCATGAAAAAGCTTTAGCGGGTAGGATTAAACCCTAAGGCATTCTACACTTCCGAAAGGAACAAGAGAATGGCCGGAGTGAGGGTAGGGCCGATCAGAGATAGTGGAAGGAACTTGTGCCTGGAGTGGGAGGAGGTAGGGGAGGCTCTTAATGAATACTTTGCTTCAGTATTCACGACTGAGAGGGACCGTGATGTTTGTGAGGACAGCGTGAAGCAGGCTGATATGCTCGAACAGGTTGATTGTTAAGGTAGAGGATGTGCTGAAAATTCTGAAAAGCATTAAGATTGGTAAGTCGTCTGGGCCAGATGGGATACCCAAGGTTACTACAGGAAGTGAGGGAAAAGATTGCAGTTCTTTTGGCGATGGTCTTTGCGTCCTTACTGTCCACTGGAATAGTGCCAGATGATTGGAGTGAGGAAAATATTATTCACTTATTCAAGAAAGCAATAAGAATAATCCTGGGAATTACAGACCAATTAGTCTTACATCTGTATGGCAAATTATTGGAGGGGATTCTGAGAGACCAGATTTATGATTACTTGGAAAACCATAGTTTGATTAGAGATAATCCGCATGACTTTGAAAGGGGCAGGTGGGTGCTGCATTTTGGGAAAGCAAATCTCAGCAGGACTTATACACTTAATGGTAAGGTCTGAGGGAGTGTTGCTGAACAAAGAGACCTTGGAGTGCAGGTTCATAGCTCCTTGAAAGTGGAATCGCAGGTAGATAGGATAGTGAGGAAGGTGTTTGGTATGCTTTCCTTTATTGGTCAGAGTATTGAGTACAGGAGTTGAGAGGCCATGTTGCGGCTGTACAGGACATTGGTTAGGCCGCTGTTGGAATATTGCATGTATTTCTGGTCTCCTTCCTATCGGAAAGATGTTGTGAAACTTGAAAGGGTTCAGAAAAGATTTACAAGGATGTTGCCAGGATTAGAGGATTTGAGCTATAGGGAGAGGCTTAACAGGCTGGGGCTATTTTTCCCTGGAGCATTGGAGGCTGAGGGGTGACCTTATAGAGGTTTACAAAATTGAGGGGCATGGATTGGGTAAATAGGCAAAATCTTTTCCCTGGGGTCGGGGAGTCCAGAACTAGAGGGCATAGGTTTATGGTGAGAGGGGAAAGATATAAAAGAGACCTAAGGGGCAACTATTTCACGCAGAGGGTGGTACGTGTATGGAATGAGCTGCCAGAGGAAGTGGTGGAGGCTGGTACAATTGCAACTTTTAAGAGGTGTTTGGATGGGTATATGAACAGGAAGGGTTTGGAGGAATATGGGCCGGGAGCTGGCAGGTGGGACTAGATTGGGTTGGGATATCTGGTCAGCATGGACGGGTTGGACAGAGGGGTCTGTTTCCATGCTGTTCATCCCTATGACTCTATGTCTCACAAGCCTTATTGAATTCTTTGATTTGGAGATGCCGGTGTTGGACTGGGGTGTACAGAGTTAAAAATCACACAACACCAGGTTATGGTCCAAAAAGTTTAGTTGGAAGCACACTAGCTTTCAGAGCGCTGCTCCTCCTTCAGATGATTGTCAATCACCTGATGAAGGAGCGGCGCTCCGAAAGCTAGTGTGCTTCCAATTAAACCTGTTGGACTACAACCAGGTGTTGTGTGATTTTTAACTGAATTCTTTGAGGATGTGACAAAAGAGTTGATGAAGATAGAACAGTGGATATGGTATACACGGTATTTAGTAAGGCATTTGATAAGGTTCCCCATGGTAAGCCCATTCAGAAATTAAGGACACATGGGATTCTGGGCAGTTTCGCTGTTTGGATACAGAATTGGCTGGCCCGTAGAAGACAGAGGGTGGTAATTAATGGAAAATATTCAGCCTGGAGCTCGATGACCAGTCGTGTTCCACAGGGATCTGTTCTAGGACCTCTGCTCTTTTTGTAATTTCTAGAAATGACTTGGATGAGGAAGTGAAAGGGTGGGTTAGTAAGTTAGTCATGACACGAAGGTTTGTGGAGTGGTGGATAGTGTGGACGGCTGTTGTAGGTTGCAATGAGACATTGACAGGATGTAGAGCTGGGCTGATAAGTGGCAGATGGGGTTCAACCTGACAAAGTGTGAAGTGTGAATCATTTTGAAAGGATGAATTTGAATGCAGAATACAGAGTTCAAGGTAGGATTCTTGAGTGGAGGAAAAGAAGGATCTTAGGGTCCATATCGATAGACCCCTCAAAGTTGCCACCCAATTTAATAGGGTTGTTAAGGTGGCACATGGTGTGTTGGCTTTCATTAGCAAGGGTTTGAGATTAAGAGCAAGATGGTTATGCTCCAGCTCTGTGGAGCCCTGATTAGACCATACTTAAAATATTGTGGTCAGTTCTGATAAGGTTCCCCACGGTAGGCTCATTCAGCAAGCAAAAAAGTGTGGGATACAGGGAAATTTGGCTGTCTGGATTCAGAATTGGCTGGTCCATTGAAGACAGAGGGTGAAATTAGATGAAAAATATTCAGCCTGGAGCTTGGTGACCAGTGTTGTTCCACAGGGATCTGTTCTGAAACCTCTGCTCTTTGTAATTTTTATAAATGACCTGGATGAGGAAGTGGAAGGGTGGGTTTGTCAGTTTGCCAATGATACGAAAGTTGGTGGAGTTGTGGATAGCCTCATTGTTGGAAGGATGTGGAAGCTTTGGAGAGGAGGTTTACCTGGACACTACCTGGACTGGAGCGCGTGTCTTAGGAAGAAAGGTTGATGGAGCTCAGGTTTTTTTCATTGGAGCAAAGAAGGATGAGAGGTGTAAAAGATGATCAGAGGCAGAGCTAGAGTGAATGTTGGGGTCGAGAATGTGGTGCTGGAAAAGCACAGCAGGTCAGCCAACATCCAAGGAGCGGGAGAATCAAGCTGATTCCTGATGAAGGGCTTATGCCTGAAATGTTGATTTCCCAGCTCCTCGGATGCTGCCTGACCTGCTGTGCTTTTCCAGCACCACACTCTCTCTACTCTGATCTCCAGCATCTGCAATCCTCACTTTAGGGGAGATGTCAGAGGTAGGTTCTTTACATAGTGTGTGGTGGGTGTGTGGAATGCACTGCCAGTGGTGGTGGTAGAACCAGAGACATTAAGGACATTACAGCGATTCATTTAAGCGACAAACACATGGATGACAGTAAAATGAAGGGTATGTTGGTTAGTTTGATCTTAAGAGTAGGATAAAAGGTCGGCACATCAAGGGTCAAACCTGATTGAAATGCTCCACCGTTGGTGATCACACTATCTTGGAGCTAAGTTCTGGTATTGCCTCTCTGCATGGTCTGTTTCACCTCTCTCCTTTAAGACACGCTTGAAACACTGATGTAAAGTGACTAGGTAACATTTTGTTTTATAATGCTCCTAATGATATTTTATTACATTAAAGCTGATAAACTATAATTGTCTCGTGTGCAGGAGCTATATTATGATAACAACAGGTGTACTTTACTTTTATACATTTGTAAAACATAATGCAGTAAAATATTTTGGGAAAACAAAATGTAAGGTACAATTTAGTAATGGCCCTGCTGGCAGTTGTCTGCAAAAGGGAAGTTTAAGAGCAAAGAATTATGGAAGAAATGTATTAGATACTAGAGAGCTGATCAGATCGGTGTCTCAAGTCTTGCCCCATTCACTTTTGAAATGCAGTTAATAGTATAGTGAAGAAGGCATTTGGTATGCTTTCCTTCATTGGTCAGAGTGTTGAGTACAGGAGTTGGGAGGTCATGTTGCGGCTATACAGGACATTGGTTAGGCCACTTTGGAATATTAAGTGCAGTTCTCGCCTCCTTCCTGTCGGAAAGATGTTGTGAAACTTGAAAGGGTTCAGAAAAGATTTACAAGGATGTTACCAGGGTTGGAGGATTTGAGCTATAGGGAAGAGGTTGAATAGGCTGGGGCTGTTTTCCTGGAGTGTTGGAGGCTGAGGGGTGGCCTTATAGAGGTTTATAAAATCATGAGGGGCATGGATAGGATAAATAAAGTCTTCTTCCTGGGGTGGGGGAGCCCAGAACTAGAGGACATAGATTTAGGGTGACAGGGGAAAGAAAAGAAAGAGACCTAAGGGGCAACTTTTTCAAGCAGAGGGTGGTACATGTATAGAATGAGCTGCCAGAGGAAGTGGTGGAGGCTGGTACAATTGCAACATTTAAAAGACATCTGGTTGGATATATGAATAGGAAGGGTTTCGAGGGAGATGGGGCGGGTGCTGGCATGTGGAACTGGATTGGGTTGGGATATCTGGTCAGCGTGGATGAGTTTGACCGAAAGGTCTGTTTTCATGCCGCATATCTTTGACTTGCTATGCATTGCTGGAAGTGGAAAATATTTGTCTTTTTTTTTCCCCCCTTGTTTCTAGTCTCTGACTGATCTTGATGATGATTTGGATAACTTGGAGTTGGAAGACATAGACACTTCAGACGTTAACTTGGATGAAGAATTCCTGGATGATTAAATTGAAAACCAAGTATATTTAAACGTGACCAAATTTCTATTAAATGAATATTCAACACTTGCTTTTAGAAAGATGTTGCAATTTATTATAAGTTTGGACAGAGCTGATTGCCACTGTCTTGCTGCCCATTCTGAAATGCATTTTGCACCACCCTACAAAAGGTGGCGCTGTTATCACGCCAGTGTCTCAGTGCATGGCTGCCATTGAGACACCTGTAAAGTACGTCATGGAGTTAGTGCTTCATAACTGCAGAGATGTTTGTGTTGTTGTGTTGTATTAACTCTAAATAAAACTGATTTACATTTTTCATGGGACTCTGGTACATGTGGCTCACCCACTTTAATGGAACACTAATCCCAAAAGTTGATTGTAGATATAGAATTAATTGAAATTCCCTGATTTTTCATGCACACGATGGATATTGCATTTGAACTTGGAATGCAAGTTGACTATGTTAATTTTAGCATTAAAACCAAATTGCACCTCTATGTGAAGATTAATTTTATATTGAGAATACCTTCAAAGTAGTGACATGTAAAACATTTAATATTTTATTACAAATGTAGTGAAAAATAAAATTGGACAGTTAATTGCTAAAAACAGTTCCTCTTTTTAAAAAAGTACCAGTGTTTGACGACAATTGTTTGCTTTTAGTAATTTTATTGCAATGTGAACAGTAGGACATGTATACTACTGACCAAAAGCACTGAGAAAGGTTTCACACCAACCAATGTTTTCTTGGGTGACTTCAATTTTAACCACTCCTATTCCATCTATAGACCATGTGGGAGATAGCACACTCACTTAATTCAATATATAATTGTTCAAAACAAACATTTTAAAATCAGTTAGTGATTATTTCAAGATGGAGGCAATCCACAAATAGAGTGTACTACTGAATAATTTTAATTTTCAGTGTGTTACATTGTTAAAAATGAAACCAGAGCATATGCCAATTCCTTCACAGTACCTAACGCTTATTTCCTGGGGGATTATAATTTATTTATGTCACTCATTAAAATGCCAAATCACAATATACGATTAGATTGTTCTAGCTCTAGAAAAATCCATTTGGCCAGTGGGTTAAACTTTTTAACAATTGGATTTCAAAAATATTGTATATTTGTGGAGAGATTAACTAGGTTGGGCTTCATTGTATTATTTGATTATGGGTGAGATCACAATGACACAGTGTTGAAGATTACGCTGTCCATGGAACCATTCCCCAATGTTAAACATTCTCCTTATACAAGTCCAATAATGATGTGATGTCTGGCCCCACCTGCCCACATTTGAGATTTTTTTTAAAAAGAGTATTAGAATGGACACATGTCTCAGTAAACACTTTTCTATTCCACTTGTTTTTGGAAAAAGAATGATAAAAGTTCAATTGCTCCAAGTTCAGAACTCTTGAATTGGATGGACTGATTAATTTGTTTCTTCATTCCGACATGGATCTTGATTAGCAGAGCTGTTGAGTGTCTCCAGGTAAACTTGCAAAGCTAATTCAATGTAGCCTCCTTTTTGGGAATCGGTATGAGAAAATATCTAGAGAAAAAGACATTTCGAAGTTTAGCTTGAATTTACTTGACAGGGATTCATCTTGCTTCAGTTATCTGATAAACGTTAAACCTGAAAAATTTGAGATTTTGCATTTAGTTAACAGTGTAAGATGAAACAAGTCTTTCCATAAAAAGTCTGCTTTAATTGCAAAAAGGAAAAGAAAAATATCCAGAAATGGTGTTTAACTTAAGGACTACATTTTTTATCTACTGACCAAACTTCCAGTATATTGCTTTTTAGTTTGGGTTCTGCCAGGTCACTTAGGTCCTGACCTCGAGGCAGCCTTGGTTCAAACATGGACAGCCCATAAAGGCCATATTCAACTGCGCGTGGCATCAAATAGCCCTAGTAAAACTGATATGGGGGCAAACTCTCCAGTGGGTGGAGTCACTTAGCACAAAGGAAGACAGTTGTGGTTGTTGGAGGTTGGACATCTCTGCAGGAGTTCCCCAGGGTACAGTTCTAGGCCTAAGCATCTTCAGCTGTTTCTTCAATAACCTTGTCTCCATCAAAAGGGCAGAAGTGGGCAAGTTTGACCAGCTTCCCCGATGCTTGTAAATGTCTAGCAACATTTGCGATTCCTCCAACACTGAGGCAGTCCAACTTCAAACGCAACAAGATCTGGACACTTTCCAGGATTGGACTGACAAGTGGCAAGTAACATTCGTGCCACACAAATGCCAGTAAGACCATCTAACCACTGCCTCTTATTGTTCAATGGTGTTACCATCACTGAATTCCCCCACTATCAACATTCTTGAGGTTACCATTGACCAGAAACTCAGCTAGATTTGCTATGTAAAATCTGGCTACAAGAGCTCGTGAGAGACTAGGAATACTGTGGCAAGTAACTCACCACTGACCCTACAAAGCCTGTCTGTCCATCCATCTAGAAGACACAAGTCAGGCATGTGATGGAATACTCCCCACTTGCCTGGATGGGGCAGCTCCAGCAACAATAAAGAAACTTGACACCATCCAGGCCAGAGCAGCCTGATTGATTAGCACCACATTCACAAGCATCGACTCCCACCACCACTCAGTCACAGCAGTTTGTACTATCTGCAAGATGCACTACAGAAATTTACACAAGATCCTCAGACAGCACCTCCAATTCCACGACCCTTATCATCGAGAAGGAGAAGGACAAGGGCAAAGATCAAAGATGGCTGTGGAGTAGGGCACTTCAGCCAAAGCTCATCTGCTTCACCTGTTCTTTTTCTTCACTTTGTTCCCCTTTTCTCACCTCTTGGCCTCTAGCTTGACTCAAGGCCTCCAGGGACTCCCGACCTCAGCACAGACACGACAAGGATAGGCCTGACTTGGCAGTCTCTTGATACCAGAACAATCTCCCGGCCTCACGATCCTCAAGGTAAAGTCCAACATGGACTGGGGTTTAAGTGCCAGCGTGGTCTGAGTGGATGACCTGCCGTTCTAAACTTTTACTTCTCTATTTTCTAAGACCTTGTAAATGGAGAAGCTGTACCTTTGTACTGAAGATGATGCTGTGAGCAACAATGTCTAAACCTTTCACTGTGCTCATTTGAGTGGACGTTACTACAAAACTAATTCAATACATGGGAACACCACCTGGAAGTTCCTCACCAAGCCACTCAACATCTTCACTTGGAAATATATCACTGTTCCTTCACCGTAACTGGATCAAAGTCCTGAAATTCCCTCCCTAATGGCACTGTGAATCTACCTACAGCACCATCTTCAAGGGCAACTCGGAATGAGCAATAAATGCTGACTAGCCAGTGATGTCCATGTCCCACGATTGAATTTTAAAAAAGTAAATCGTAACTGCAATTATACTTTCAAAACTCTGAATTGAAATTAGTGCTATACTTAGTATTTTTTAAAAGTAAACACAAAGTAAAAGATGAAGGAGCAGCGCTCCGAAAGCTAGTGCTTCCAAATAAACCTGTTGGACTGTAACTTGGTGTTGTGTGATATTTAACATGTAAAAAGAATTTACATGATGGTCGTCCTATTTTTTATTTTCCCTGCCTATTAAGACCCCCCCCCCCAATAACCTGTCTACTTTGCAGAAACTGGGCATAGCCTGAATTGGATCAGCTGCCAGATTTGCACAAGACACAAAAATAGGTGGGAAGGCAGGTTCCAAGAGGGATATTGACAAGTGAGTGACAAAAATTGGCAAATGGAATATAATGTGAGAAAACGTGAAATTGTTCATTTTGCCAGGGAGAACTAAAGTACAGAGTGATTTAAATGCAGCAAAACCGCAGAAAGCGCGCGCACAGATTCAGCAGGTAATCAGGATGGCTCATGAAATAAAGTACCTTATTTTAAGCGGCTGGAGTGTAGGAGTAGAGAAGCTTTACTGCAATTGTACAATGTGCTGGTGAGACTACATCTGGAATACTGAGCAGTTTTGGTTCCCTTGTTTCAGGAAAGATATCATTTCATTAGAGGAATTAAGAAGTTCACTGTGTTGATCACTGATGTGGAGGGATTGTTTTATGAGCAAAGATTAAATAGGTTAGGTCTCTCAGTGGAGTTTAGAATAATGTGAGGTAATCTCATTGAAACATATAGGATTCTTAAGGGCCTTGATAGCCAAATGCTGAGAGGATAGTTTCCCCTCATGGGAGAGTCTAGGACCAAAGGAAACGAAGGAGAGTCAATTTCAGGCTAAGATGAGGAGGAATTTCTTCTCCCACAGATGGTTAAGAGTCTTTGGAACTCCTTGCTACAGAGAGCTGTGGGGACAGAGTCCTTGTGTATATTTAAGGCTGAGATGAATAAATCTAGATCAGTAGATTATAATCCAACAGGTTTAATCGGAAGTACTAGCTTTCGGAGGCTCCGAAAGCTAGTGCTTCCAATTAAATCTGTTGGACTATAATCTAGTGTTGTGTGATTTGTAACTTTGTACACCCCAGTCCAACACCGGCATCTCCAAATCTTGATCAGTAGGGGAATCAAAAACTATGGGCAAAATGCACAAATGAATGTCGGTTCAGTTATGATCCTACTGAATGGCAAAGCAGGTTTGAGGGGCCAAACAGCCGACTTCTGTTCCCATTTCTTCTTGTTCTGTATCATTCGAGTAATTTCTGACCTTGCGGAAGTTTAATTCCAATCCTTTAAATGCAGATTAAAATCTCCTTTCTATAATCTAATAATGTATCTTAAAACCAGTCCAAATGCATTACCTCCTGCATTGCTTTACGTTTTGCAAATCTTTATGTTCATTAATTCAATTTTTTTTAAAAATGTACCAATCTCTTGATCACTAGGAAGGAGAGGTTATTAATTCTACTCATCAGATTTAAAGAGTGCTTGGCACTCAAAGGCCAACATTTTACAATTAGCAGCAGCACATATTTGAAAACTACATATGCATTCCTAATGGGAAAAAAAACATGAACTGCACCTTAATCAGGTCAAGACCTTTGGCTTGTTGTTGGTTTGCCTCCTTTGACGATTGACAGTCTGGGTGCAGCATGTGATATAAATGAAGTACGCTTATAGCATCCTCTAATCTGCAAAAAAAAGAGTTAAAATGCTAACTAAGTCAAAACACCTAATACACTCAATAACAAAATTATATGACAAATTTGGAAGAATAGCAGTTATAGCTCAAATATGTTATTAGAAATTAATTGGTTTCCCGTCCTTTATCCCTCTCTCCCTTGTGCCTGAAGAACAGGTGATGTTAAAACATTTTAATGTGTCTGATTTTGTGGTGAATAATTGTGAGGTTATCCCCATGCATTGTCATTATGTCATTGTAAAGAGACTGCAGCTTCCCATATTTGGTCATGCTCTTCAAAAACTGGCAAACAGTTTGCCCTGTTCCACAAGTATATTGTCAAGAAATAAGGCATTGAATCAGAACGTGAAGATCAGATACATAACCGTTAAACTCACCAAAAAAAAGTTCGTGTTTATTCATTTAAGTTTAAATGAATTTTTAATGCTGTAATTAAGTTTTAGTTACTGTCAAACAACCTCTCCATATTTGTAAGGGTTTTTTTTAAAACCGTAGCTCTTTGTCACTCTTTTCCTTCACTCATTATTTTGAACTCTATACATAAAATTATATTGAATTAAATATTCTAACTTGCATTTCCTGGCTTAGGCTCCTTCTGCCCTTCAAAAAGGATGCTTCAACTGGCTGAAGACATGCTGATGCTTATGCTGTTCACTTAGGAGCCAGACTACAGGAAAAGACAGGCAAACAAACTATTTCTACTGAAATAGAGTTAGACTGTTCAGGAGGGATGAGAGGAAGCATTTCTACATACAAAAGATACCAGAGGTTTGTAGCTCTCTTCCACAATTGGCAGTGCATGCATGATCAGTTGTTAATTTTAGATCTGAGGTAGATAAACCTTGCTAAGTAAAGGCATTAAGGGAGATGGGCCAAAGGCAAGTGTATGGAATGAGGACACAGATCTGCCACGATCTCATGGAACAGGCTCAAGGAGCTGAATATCCTGTTCCTATTCTCATATTCTTCCCTACGTTATAGAAGTCAGAGTTTATACAGCACAGAAAGAGGCCTTTTGGCCCACTGTGTCCATGTCAGTCATCAAACGTCCATCTATTCTAATCCCATTATTCCAGCTCTTGGTCCATAGCCTTGTGGTGTTCATGTAAATAGTTATTAAACATCTTGAGAGTTCCTACCTCTATGACTCTTATAGGCAATGAGATCTTGCTGTGCATAAGTGACTTGAAAACATCCTTCGTGAGCCAGAAATTGGGAAGAATCTGTGGGTGGTAATTGGTCTATAAAATGGTGGTGCTGTTAGTTTCATTGTGGAGCTCACGTTCTAGCCCAGTTTATTTGTGGGCAGTTTGCTGAGTTGGCTGGATGATTGGTTTGCAATGCAGAATGATGCCAATGTGGGTTCAGTGACTAGAGGGAACTGGCTGAGGCATCACTCCCTCTTGACCTTTCTACTCGTCTGAAGCTGGTGAGCCCCAGGTTAAACCACCACCAGTGTCCTCCCTCTCTCTCTGATTAGAAAGAGCAGCTCTACAGCCCAGGAGGACTATCACAACTTTTAGTATTAATGGTCCCTTCAACAAAGACTATGGCCTAACCTTTATTTTATGTATATTCCTCCCACTAGATGGTGCTATTGTTTTAAAGTCACTGTAACCATAAGCCACTGCACTCTGTTACAAGTGATAATTCATTACCGAAAAATACCATATATGTTGTTGCACTTTAGTTTCACTAGCCCACATGGGTGTATTTTGGCTTTAGATTTTGATGAAGGCAAGATATCTGTTCCCTGTCCTCATTCCATATGTGGATGACATTGAAACATCCTGTAAACATGACCAAATAAAGTACGTATTGAGTGTCAGAGCTAGGAACAGACTTTTACACTCTTTCCCAGGAACATTATGATGTCACAGAAATCACGATTGAGGGTTGGAACTTAACTGAAAAGCATAAATTCAATTGCCTCATACATTGCATTAACTTTGATTTAATCTCATATCATCCATTTGTTAAAAGTTAATTAACTTAAATTTGCCAAACCTACCATTTGCTTAAAGTTTTATTTATCTCTAGTTGAGTGCAAAATTTAAATACATCAACTCCGTGTAACAATAACACACAATCAATTAGTAAGTCTCTGCAAAGGGTGGTTTGCATTATTGTGCCCACACCTTGTATAATTTAAGGAGAAAGTGATAGAATCACAGATGACTGGGCTGCCAGGTTTCAAATTTTCTGCCAAAGTTTCCAAGAGGTTTCGTGGGATTCAAGGTCTCTTTGTTATGAGAACTAATCAATCATAGCATTAGACAAAATGTCAGAAGTTCTGAGATGGGAGGCAAAAGTGGTGGGAAATGCTAAAAGTAGTTAATTAACTTTCAACCAATGATTACAATTCATTATGTTACTAAATTTAGGCATGGTACGAGTGGACTGAATTGATTCATTTCAAGTAGTGTGTGTGTGTATATATATATATATTTGGCATCATCCTAGTATTTGTAATATTGTAGGTTCAATATTTAAAACCCTGTTCCCCAATATGATAAATAAGGGAGATCTGGATTTTTCTCTTTGTGGGCTGTATGATGCATACCATGGAGATAAACTTTACATGTGGCACACATTTCAAGCTGTCTACACTGAATTTCTCTGCAGAATTCATCTACTAATAAATTACTGAAAGCATCCAAAACAGCTTTATTCAAATTCCCGAGCTTAGAATATTCAAACAGGGCAATCCTCCAGAAAAAACATTTCAGTAAGCTTGACTTTGTGCATTTGATCATGTCAGGGCTTGTAGTATGTGTTTGGTTCTAACACTGCAGTTTGAATACTTGCTCTGAATGGTGGGAAGGGAAAGCTAATTTTTACAAAATAAAGCTCCACAAAGGTAATTTCAAGCATTCTATGTAAATCTGATGATAGAAATTTTAACTCCTTCAGTTTGTACTTACAGGTCTCTTTGAATCATGTCGATTAGTAAACCATCAATTCTCCTCCTGTTGACCAGGTACCACACCAACCCACCAAAATGCCTTGTTGAACGCAAAAGATCATACTTGCCATTTTTATCAATATCTTCATATGTTTGGTGGTGGACCTGATAAAGAGAGCCTTGTGTTTAAGTAGCACTATTCACAACCATCAGGTATCTCAAAGCACTTTGCAGCCAACAGAGTATTTCTTGATGTGATAGAGGATTTGAAAGTTGAGATGTTTCCAAAACAATTAAGAAATTAATGTTTACAAACAAATTGGCTAAAGTATTTGCAGAGCTACAAAAGCTTTTAGCTAAAATTTATACACTATCCGGGCAATAAAATAATTGCAACTCAGAGAAAGTGAGGACTGCAGTTGCTGGAGATCGGGGTCGAAAATGTGTTGCTGGAAAAGCACAGCCGGTCAGGCAGCAGCCAAGGAGCAGCAGAATCGATGTTTCAGGCATAAGCCCTTCATCAGGAATGCAGCAGGAGAATCGATGTTTTGGACATAAGCTGTTCATTAGGATGAAGAGCTTATGCCCGAAACGTCAATTATCCTGCTGCTTAGAAGCAGCCTGATCTGCTGTGCTTTTCCAGCACCACTCTTTAGTCTGATCTGAAGAGCTCATTTCATCAAACAACTCTTTAGTCTGATCTGAAGAGTACTCACCCGAATGTAATCGGCAGAATTTGGCTCAAATTGGATAAGGCAGAGATCAAGAATATCTTCATAACGATCCTGAGCAAACACAACCTGAAATGGGCAACATGGATCAAATCAAACTACAACACAACAACGCAGTCAAATCAAATAGAAAGAAATTCATCTGGAATGCACACACAGCAGACTGCCAATTTAAATCATGAAATTGAAGGAGGTTGAATGATGTGATTGCAAGATGATATCTTTCCAGATTCTGTTAGACCGGTGTGTTTTTAGTTGCACAATTATTCTTATGAATAGTTCAGCATGTGCAATTTACAAGCAAGTTACAATTTTAACACCGCCCCCCCCAAAGATGAATCTGCAAAATCAGCAGGCTAGATTTGTGTTTGGACAGGTAGAATAGAGTACAGAACATGTACTTCGGCAAGTTTCAGTTTTAGCCTCATTCTAATAATTTTAGGAATCTCCCCACTCATTTTAACTTAATTTACAAAAGAGGTTGACAAAGTCATATCCTGAAAATCTAAAGGGATATCGATGTATAGTGAGGGAAGAAATGTGTGCTCTTCAAGAAGGCTGCAAATGTTTTCAGTGATCATTACAGCCTTCTTAAAGGCTGTTGTCAGCTCACACTTTGAAAGGGATATTTCATAATACACAATAGATGCATTTCAAAGGGCAGACCAGTAAACTACAAGATCAATTAGTTTAACATCTAGAAGCTATTGTTAAAGCCACTCTAGCGTGGGTACTTATATAAGTTCAAAGGTAATCAGGCAGGGTTGTCAGTTTTGTGATAGGGAAATCATGTTTAGTTAATTGGAGTTCTTTGAGAAAGAAAGATGCATTTTGGATAAAGGGGAATAAAGAATCTATTCAGAAGGCATTTAAAGGAAGTGCCACATCCAAGGTTACTGCGAAGAATAAAAACTCAGGGAACATTGGCAAGGTTAGAACATTAGCTGGCTAACAGGAAGCAAAGAGTAGGCATAATGGGTCTTTTTCAAGTTGATATCAACAAGTAATGTGCCATACGGATCAGTGCCAGGACTTTAAATGTTGGTAACTTATAAATGAGATAGGTGCAGGGATAGAATATATGGTTGCCAAATGTATTGACAAGACAAAGATAGGGAAGTAGCTATGAAGCGGACATAAGGAGGCTGCAAAAGGAACTAGGTTTACGGAGTGGGCAAAGATCTGATAAATGGAGCATAATGTAGGAGAATGTGCAATTGTCCATTCTGGCACAAGAATGAAAAAGCACATTATCTAATTGACAGGAGATTGCACAGCTCTGACATGCAAATGGATGTCCCATTGCATGATTCCCAAAAAATCAATATGGAGGTATAGCAAGTCATTAACAAACCTAACAGAATGGTATAGGTAATAACTCAGGAAGTCCAACTGGAAAGGAGCATCCTTTACTGTTGAACACCAAAATTGAGCCACTGTTTGTGGCACACATAGGCTGGCCCCAGCCTGGAACAGACAAATTCCTGGGTCTATACCTATATTCCTAATCAACTTGTTCAGGGATGTCAGTACATGCATCTGGAGTAGGAGAGACTTCAACATGAAGAGAGATTTATCATGCACAACATAACGCCCTTCCTACACCAAATCACCATGACTTTTTAAAAAAAAAACTGTTAAACACCAGCAGTAAATCACCCATGAAGCCAATCAGAAATTCACATGCTTAGCTCATCAAACCATCAAATGTGAAGATGATGGGGGAGGGGAGGGGGGCGCGCGGGCAGGAACACGGGGGAAAGTCAAGCACTCCATAGTGCCCACCACGTACTCCCACTCCAGTATTAAATTTTCAATGCTGCATTTATGAATTGAATTTAAATTCCACCATGGTAGGATTTGTACTCCTGTCCCAGGGTATTAGCTGGACCTCTGAATTACTAATCCAGTGACATTATCACTATGTTATCATCTCCAGTGTATTTGCTTTTTTTTATTCCTGCCCAGAAGTGGCATCACACACAACTAAGTGACTTTCTCAAGATTGTGAATTTGAGATTACAGTAAGATCAGCCATGATCATATGAAATGGCAGAACAGTATCAAGAGGCCAAATGACCCACTCCCCCTTACTTGTATGTTCTTGGTGATGCCCAGCATTTTGGCCAGAGAATCTGTAGCAGTATCACAACCATTAAAACTGTGTTGCCTGCAGAGAAACCTTTATTCTTTCTTTCAACCAAGCATCTAGGGAGCAATAATTTGCCAAAGGGCACTGGATATAGCTTTCATTTCTGTACTACAGTTCACTTTCAGATAACAAGACTGATAGTAGGCAGTTGATATTGACTTTAAAAAGGTATTTTTACTCTGCCAAACTCGGAAAGAGTTTGAGTGCAGCTTCTCTTTGATCATGTTAACAATAAGCCATCTGCTTTTCATAACATAAATATTGGTGCCATAGCTTCTTCAGAAGACTGAGGAAAATTCACAGAATAATTAATGGAAAATATTCATATATCTAAAAGCTGCAAGTTAGTCTTGAGTCTAAATGCTACACACAGCAAAAAAAACTAGCATCTTTGAAATATAACCAGTCACAGCACGTGGTAGATGTTTGCAGCATCTTCAGCTTGCCTGGTTTAGTGGATATTTGTGAAGGAGGTAGATTTAGAACTGGCTTAGTTAAGGTCTTTTCTGGGAATTGAGAGGCATGATAAGGTGAGGCACAAAGAAACGTGGAAATCAGGTGCTCAAGACAAGAGAAATACGTCATAATTGCAAACATTATTTAATGAAAAGACACATTTAAGATATTTTGAGGAAAAAGTTTCATCCCTTTAAATTGGGAATTGATCAGGTTTGTTTTTAATGCTTGGCTTTCATGGGTGAAAGTGCCATCAAGTTAATTCTCCCCAGCAACAAAGAAATATGTGTCCAACACTTACGTGTTTGTAACACACAATACTATATGGTTAGAGCATAAAACCCAGGGGGACTTAGCTTCAGTACTGTGGAAGTCTAGCTGCCCTCATTTGTCATACATGCACCCCTAAATTTTGTGTGAAATTGAAAATCAATCCTAAAATTTCTATCTGATTTTTTTGAAGGAAAGGCTGTTTAAAAATCTACTTTCCTTTTCTTTGAGATTTTATGCCACCTTTGTGGATGGGCACAGGATTTAGCAGGTCTTTGTAACCCATTCGGATAAGTACTGAGCAAGTTCCCTCCTAATATGGAAGCTGTGAATCTGTTTACTTTCCTATTAGGGACAGCATAGATGAGACAGTTAATCTGCCACACAGTTCACTTGAGAGCCCCATCCTAAAGGGGTTTTGGAACTCAGAGACAAATAATTCTTCAAAGTAAAAGCTTGGTGCTATATACTTATACTAGAAATATGAAAGATCCATATCAAGTAGGAAGCATTAAAAAATTGAAGAGACAAATTGTTCTATTATGATCCTTCAGCACTGACCTAAACCATCAATCTTTACAAATAATGTCTCGAAACACAATAATAGATTTTAAGTGCTTGGACTTTTCAGGAGCTTGGCATGATACAACCAAAATCCATTTATAATCCATTTCTGGAGCACAATATGAAGAATCTGTTTGTTATAATCTATATTTCAAGTTTTTCATTTTTTTTCAAAGTAAGGTAAAACTTGTATCAGCAATATTCAATTATTTTGAGAATGGAGGTTTTCAGTTTGTAAATAATGCTGTGCTGTGGAAATAAGTGCAAAATTATTAAAAGATTGAATGACAGTACCCAAACGGCAGTCAGTTTAACTGATATAATTAGAACAATAATTCAATTTACCATCATAAAGTTATGTTATTTGAAAAGTAAAAGGGAACACTACATATCATTTTCATTTTACATTAGTAAATAAAATGAGAAAAAGTTAGGTATGAGAATGAATAGAATAGATGAGTTGGTAACTATTACAATCCACTTATTGTCCACTTCCTTCACAAGTCTTGCTGACACTCTGGTATCTTTGCAGTAAAGATACTGGTCGCACTCACTTCTACAGCTGTTGATGTTCCTCTGTGATATACTCAAAGTACCAGCATTGAAGAACATGTACATTCACACACAGAGATGAGAGCTTTGAACAATTGTTTTGCTCCTCAATTCAGGCCAGTTTTCAAATGAATTCAGTAGCTAAGGTGATCAAAAGGATAACTATCGTATTGTTCAGGAGATCCTATTCCATTTTCTGATCTTGAGGTCAGACATTTGGCTATCAGATAATCCTTGTTTAGAAGTGATGACACACAGGCATTGTTAATCAGACTATATTTCCATGTAATTTACCAGTCTCTGTATAATCAGTGAAAACAAAGCAAACAGGCCAGTCACAGTCAGAGGAAAAAACTGTGGCCAGAGCTTTTTGGATGCACCGCCACCTAATTAGAAATGGCCAAAAATGATACCACATCCAAAGGCTGGGCATAGTTGCTGTGTCTAATCATCATTATCTTCCTCAAATGTAGTGTCTTTAAATCCTAAAGGGAACCTCTCCAGAATATTCTGATTTGAAAAGGCAATGTACCTTTATATGACAGATGGACTGAAAATAGATTTATTTTACCACCATTTTACTTTTTCAGAGCTTAGAACTGATCCAAATTCAGAGTGAATTTAATCAGTAATCATGAAGTTCCCATTCTGCAACCAATCCCCACATTCACAGGATTACACTGAAGCCTGAACTCAGAGCAACACTGCAAGAGACCACATCAAAAGCTATTTTGATCACAGATAGCCAAATCATTCAGCACTGGAACGGAGAACTCCTGATGGCTCATCGTAACAAAAAAATAATGAATAAATGTAAAAATTAACTGGCATTGATTCCCATTTGCAATACCATGAGAAGATGGCAGCAGGACCTTTTGAATTGCAGCTGTAGGTCCAGTAGTTTATTAGGCTGCTTCAGAAACTGTTTAGTATTACATCCAAACTACATCTGGTAAGTGTAGCAGCTTTCCTTCCTTGAAGAATACCAGTGCACAGTTGGACAATCTGACAAATATGCTGGTCACTTTCAAAGTACAAATTTATTTTTGTAACTTCCACATTTTTCAATTGAATTCAGATTCTCAAACTGCCATTCTTGAATTTGAGTTCAAAGGGAAATGGCTTACTGCTCAGATAATTACTGGTTACTATTTTAGCCACCTTACCACTATATTACTGTACCTATACTTGTTACTTAGAGAAGTGAACAGGTTACATTTAAGTATTTAATAAGCAAACCATAATTTAATAGAGAATTTGCTTTCCTCCGATCCACAACCATTTTTGCCTACCGTCGTTTCCCTTTTCCAGCTGTTGTGGTCACTATCACTACATCCTGCCCAATGGTACCTCCAACTCCTGTTCTTCATTCTTCGGGAATTATACCCAGCAGTATACCATCCCTTGTAGGACCATCTACATGTTTATATAAAAACTTCTCGGATACATTTCAAGAAATTTGTCCTGTTTATACTATGATTATCCAATTAATGGCAGGGAGGTTGAAATCCCCTAATATAATCACCCTAGTATTAATATTACACACCTTAGTGAATTGTTCCACATATCTGCTCCTCTAATCCTGTTGTTTGGGTCCCTATAACACACGCCCAGTATTGTGACTGTTCCCTTCTTAGTCCTGAACTCTATCCACAATGCCTCATTTTTTTTTAGATTAGACTTACAGTGTGGAAACAGGCCCTTCGGCCCAACAAGTCCACACCGACCCGCCGAAGCGAAACCCACCCATACCCCTACATTACCCCTTACCTAACACTATGGGCAATTTAACATGGCCAATTCACCTGACCCGCACATCTTTGGACTGTGGGAGGAAACCGGAGCACCCGGAGGAAACCCACGCAGACACGGGGAGAACGTGCAAACTCCACACAGTCAGTCGCCTGAGTCGGGAATTGAACCCGGGTCTTCAGGCGCTGTGAGGCAGCAGTGCTAACCACTGTGCCACCGTGGGGATTTGATGCCGCTTCGAAGATATTGTCCCCCACTTACTATAGTAACTGACTTAATTAACAATGCTGCACCATCTCCTCTTTTATACTCTCCACTGTCTTGCCTGAAGATCCTACAGCCCTGAATGTCCAGTTGCCAGTCCTGTTCCTCCCTCAACCACATCTCTGTGATGGCAACAACATGGTAATTGCACGTGTCAATCCACAATCTTAACTCCTAGCATTAAAGTAGAGGCCATCCAGTCTTGCCTTATACCCTCGAGACTGAACATGTCTGAACTCCATCTGTCTAGGTTCTTTTTCTAAGATACGTTGTGTCAATATTGAACTATTGCACCATGTCCCATTTCCCGGCTGAACTAGTTTAAACTCCTCTCACTGCACTGGTAAACCCTCCCTCAAGGATGCTGGTCCCATGAAGGTTCAGCACAGACTGTCCTGCTTGTAAAGTCCCACCTTCCTCACAAACAGTTCCAGTAGATCTATGAATCTAAAACCCTCCCTCCTGCACCAACTCTTGAGCCACACATTAAGCTGCTCTAATCTCCTATTTCTGTACTTGTTAGCACATGGTATTGGGAGTAATCCAAAGATTGTAACCTTTAGATCCTGTCTTCTAGTCTACTGCCTAGCTCCCGGAGTTCTCGATGCAAGGCCTCATCCCTCATTCTACCATTTTCATTACTAAAGTCACCGTAGTCCTACCAAACCACTGGCTGCCCTCTCAGTAGAGTGGGTGATGGTTTCATCTGAGGGTCACTATGCATCAGGCGAGGGGAAAAAAAAGAGGTTCAGAAGAAGAGTCCTAATGGCAACCTCAGAGTGCAGGAATTGAACCCTTGCTGCTGGCATTACTCTGCATTGTAAACCAGCCATCAGCCAACTAAGCTAAGCAAACCCCATGTATGAGACAACTTCTGACTTATCAATCTCCCACTGCCCTGCAGTCACGATAGACATCCCTGACCTTGGCATCAGGGAAGAAACACATCATCCTGGAGTCATGTCTGTAGAAATACCCTGTCACTGTCACTCCAGTTTTCTTCTTCCTCCCCTCTTAATACAGTCAGGCTAATTGTGGTGCCAGATACTTAGAACTGTCTGCAGTCCATTGAGGAACCAACACCCTCATCAGCGTCCAAAATGGAAAACCCAGGACCCAAGGGTACTCCTGCACAACCTGCCTGACACTGTTTGACTGCTTGGTGGTCACATATTCCCTTCTTTTCTCCAGTCCCTCTTGTTGCAGTGTGCTCTTCTCTATAAACCCTCTCTATCCATGTAACACTCCGCTTCGTGAACTTGTCACAGTGTCTCTCTCCAGCTGCTGCTCGAATCCAGAGCTCACATTTCTGTAGTCGGCAGCACCACCTGCACACTTGGTCACTAAGAGGCAACTATTTTCACACACAGAGTGGTGCATGTATGGAATGAACTGCCAGAGGAAGTGGTAAGTGCAGGTACAGTTACAACATCAAAAGACATTTGGATAGGTGCGTGAATAAGAAAGGTTTAGAGGGATATGGGTCAAATGCAGGCAAGTGGGACTAGTTCAATTTAGCAACCTGGTCAGCTTGGTCATTCATGCTGGTCGAAAGGGTCTGTTTCCAGACTGTATGCCTCTATGATTCCATAATTTCCACATATGACAGGTCACACAAATCACTCAGCTGACCAAACCTGTCATGATTTAAATTTAAAACTTAGTCTTGCTAGCTAAGTTAGTTAATCTAAAAATATATGTCCCTTCCTGTTCTGTTCTTATTCTCTGACTGTTACTAATCCCTGGTGCTTTACAGTTAATCTTTGCCTAATCCCTCAGTACTTTTACAAAGGCAAGTTGGTTATAAAATCAAGGAACTGATCTGTAAAAGGCCACCAGGTAAATTCCCTGGTTTTTATGACTCAAACATTTACGATCGATTCAAAATATGTCACTGTGATTTGCTTAATATTTCTGATGGCAGTGGTGGAGCAAACACAGGCTGAAGTGGTCTGTAAGCAAACCCTCAATTTATTTATTTATTCAGCCCACATATCAGCATACTTCAACCAAAGAAAATAAAAACTTACTTCTGAGCCCCAATTGCTAAAGAGGTAGAATATAACAGCTCTTTGAGTTGAAATAAGGAAAATAAGGTCTTACCACAAGGTTTTCATTCTTGAAAATAGGTGGTGGAATTATCCTTCGAACATCGCGTGGGAAGTAGACTTGTACCATCCTATCCCGCTCTTCCCAAGTTGCTTTCCGCAACACCCCATTTGGCTCTCTAACCACAATAAATCGTTCCTTGGAAAAAGAACAAGTGCAAAACTTATTTCGAAATGAGCTCACAGTAAATAAGCACTGCAGAAAATTTAACCAGGGTGTGCAAGTGTAATTTAGACTGAACTTAAGTCATATATTGTGTCTTGCAAACACCTTGGAAATTCGTCATGCCTGGCACCATGATATCTAGACAAACAAATATGAGTTGTATTTCGAAATAGAATGAAAACCATTCAATTGCCAATGTCCAAGGTTTGACTGGATAGGCAGATGGTGGAATATGA
Source organism: Hemiscyllium ocellatum (assembly GCF_020745735.1). NCBI lineage: Eukaryota > Metazoa > Chordata > Chondrichthyes > Orectolobiformes > Hemiscylliidae > Hemiscyllium > Hemiscyllium ocellatum. The sequence continues at coordinate 63,081,390 of NC_083413.1, read as the reverse complement.
AAATATGTAATGTTGATTTGAATAGAACTATTGCTTGCTTCGAGAGTAAAGGATGATGCAGACATGGGCCAAATGGCTTCTTAACTTCTATGTAATAATATGTACCAGACCTCACATAAACTCCCCTATTTTAATACAGCCGAATCAGATGACTATTTCAGGTCTTCTTATTCTCATCTTGTCCATGCAATTAGACATTCTGGACAACTGTCTTGGAAAACACAAGGACCACCATCAGTCCGACAAATCCAAGAGGACTTGGTTCAGTGCCTGTCCACCTGGGAGCAGACAAGTCGAACTCTTGTTAATCGCTACCAGTCTTAGGCCTGCACGCGGGAGATTCAATCAGCACAAACCATACCTTCTCTTCTCCACCAGCCCAACAATACATCAACTGACTACAACCTTGACCAATAAATCCATCAAATATGCTGGATTAACCTCCAAAAACAAAAGCCTAATAAACTATTTCATTCCCCTAATCTATGAACCTTTCATGGCAAGCACAGTCATGCCAAGACAATCAGATATTGCACTGCAAATTGCTTCAAAGTGGACTGCAACATGCTAAATAGGATTTTATGTATTCAATAATAATTCATGCTTACAACTAGTGGTAGCTAGCACACGGGCACTAGATGTGGGACAGCTGATATTTGTAAATGTGTTTCTAAAAGCATCATTGTCCCAGCTTTGTCATTTGTATTCTTATTTATAAAGTCCTGTTGTTCAAACTTACTCAATTTGAAGCTAAGATCATTCAAATTTATACAAAGTAGACAACAAGAAACTATTCTCAGTTGAATATGTTTACATTTCTGGGCAAGGGATACACATATTTGCACAGCACTATGGTCACTGAGGGAAATAAACTTGTAGGGATGGAGCTACAGACAGCTGGTATGGGATAAGTAGCTAAATAACTTTCTTTTCTGCCATAATGACTCTAAGATTGAAAGGAGATAGCAGATATATAGTAGGACAAAACAATGATTAAGTGTTAAGCCTATTCAGGCCCTTATTCAGACCCTAGAAAGTACTTACTTTGTGTGGAATGTCAAACGTTATATCTGTGAATACATATTTAGCAGTTTCCAGACCATCAAGAATCTTATCTTCTACTAATATATCATTGATTGGTTCTCTTTCACTTAGTACTGGTGGCATTTTGAGTCGAGTTTGAGCTACTTCCACAGCTTTCCGATGAGCCTGTGAAAAGATGTCACATTTACTTTAGCCATATTTCCCAGTCACAAGTCCTCAACTGCTCAGATGCAAATCCATGCCACAATGTGAAACTGTGACTTGCAAATTAGTTTGTCAATAAGATGCTTAACATGAGTGGGGAGCCACCACCTGACTAAAATTTCTTCAAATCAAGCTACTGAGAAATCTAATCAGTCAATGCAGCAGTCAGAAAGAATTTCCATTTTGCCTAATTGCACACACTTCACAGTCTCCCAAAAGATATTTATTCAGTCATCAGAGGTACAGCTTCTTACCAAACAAGGCTCAGAGACCCCAACTGTGAGCCGTGGTATTACAGAATAGATGTATATGACCATATGAATTAGATACAGTAGGACTTTTGGCCCTTTCAAGCCTGCTCCATCATTGGTGGCTTCAACTCCATATTCCTGTCTTGTCCCCTAATCTAACCAGATAAAAGCACAAGTTACCATCATTAAGCATTGGTAACCCTCCCAGTGATGGTCCAGCCAGTTCACCATACTCACTTACATCATGCTGTCAGTGGCAAAATATTTCAGTCAACAGCTGTATGTCTATCATGTGTGATTGCTAATCAATCTCAAATGGCACTGCAGTACTGCTGCCCCACAAAGTTCTAATATTGGATTACCAGGTCTGACAAGCATTAAAAAAAGCAGTAGATTAAACCAACAATAATATATTTCATTGCAAAACCATTTTCAGATCTTTTTCAATAAACTAAAATACAAATCAGTTCTACCATAGCAGAAAAACATCCAGCACATTCAAAACAACTGAGTAATAACTATCCAAATGGCAAGAGAGGGGTTTGACTCTGTTTCTCTTCCCTTGGTAATTTATTGAAATTGAATGGAAGAATGCAATTAGCAGTAAATGTACCTCCTCAAGCTGCTCATTTGTCATAAGCTTGTATGTAGGTGGTCTCAGTTGCTGCTGTACAGGTTTGAAGATCTTCTCAAGATCAAGGCCTGTTATTCTGGTAAGGATACATTGGACATCTTCATCCATAAACTGGGGTTTTCTGTTTCCAGCTTCTGTCAAACAATAGTAGGCGGAGAGGATGGATTTTTTTTCACATTTCTACATAAATTTAATATCAGTAAGATTTACTTGCACATAATTCAATATCAGACTCCAACAGAAGGTTGCAAATACCCTGTAAATTCCTCATGCCAGACACCATGACGTCTAGATAAACAAATCCCTGACCCAAACAAACTATTAATGTGCAATTTGCCCCCATTAATGTACAGTTTGTACAATACATGATCAAAGGATAGAGTTTCTTGGCAATTTAGGTAAACGCTAATCTGAATTCAGGTACTACACACAATGCGATACAGATTGCTGAACGAAAATATCACCATTAATGCTGCCAGATATCGTTTTCAAAAAAAAAACAACTGGTTTTTGAACAACAATCAGGAAGGAGAACGGGCCACCCCTGCCCACCTACACCTATTTATGACTCCAGTTTCTTGCGACATGGTTAATGCCTAACAAAGTGCAGCACCAATTTTCTGTCGTTTAATAGAAAAGCTACTTGCAGTTTGGGAAGCCAGTCACCATCTCACACTTAGTTTTATTAGGGGTGGTGGGCAATAGATGCACCCAGCTCATGACCATCAATTTTATAAATCTGTACAATGGAGAGAACTTAAACAATATTTAAAACACAATAGCTTGGAATAAATTTTTAAAAATACAGTACAATTCATTCCGAAGAAACGTTAGTGTGTCATGCTGGAGTTTTACTGCATTTTGTATAATCTCAGGCTGCTCTGTGGATATGCCTCAAAACACTTGCATTTAGTGTACTCAAGAGTCAGTCTAACATTAAGCACCCAATACTTTCATTTTTCAGATCAACATACATACAAACTATTTGTATTGATGTGATTCTAGGATTGTGATAGAAGCTTAAATGACTCCATCTTTTAAGGCTTCCCTTCCTTCAGATTCCAACATTTTTATTTTCCCCCAAAAAACACAAAAACTATCAACTCCCAAATCCCAGTCCATCCTTCCCCAAATTCCATAACTGAATTCCTCCAAATAAATTTCTTCCCTTGCCATTGAACCTGACTTTTATTAAATATATCTGAAACTTGCAACCTCTCTTTCCACCTTTAGGAAGCTTCTTAAACCTTCATCTGTGAAGTAGCTTTTGATCACTTGCTCTAATAGCTCTTTATATAGATTAGTGTCAAGTTCAGTTTGATAATGTTCCTGAGAAGGCTCTTGTAAGGTCTTACAGTGAGTTATGTAACCACTAATTATTATGATATCCACCGTTGTCATGGACGATTGCAACCACGATTCAACATACAGGATGCCACCTGGGGCAAAAAGAAAGAATCCATTAACAGAGTGACCTGCACTTATGTAGCGCTTTTCATAATCAACTGACTTCTCAAAGTGCTTTACGAAGTGCTTTCTGAAATGTAGTTACCGTTGTGTTGTAGGAAATGTGAATAGAAAACTCCTACAAACATCAATGTGATGATAACCAGATTTTGTGAAGTTAATGGAGGATAAATATTGACCAGGCAAACTCCCCGGCTTTTCTTTGAAATGCACCAGCATGAGCAGATGCAGTCTTAGTTTAATGTCTCCCCCATCAAAAAGAAAGGACATCTGACAATGCAGTGTACCTCAATAATATACTGGAGAGTTAACTTTGATTTTTATACTCAGCTCTTGGGGTGGTACTTTAAGCTTTCACTGCTGACCAGCCATGCTGTTCAATGGTGGTGCTATGTAATTAAAATTGACAATTATCCTGCAAGCTTGACCTCCACAGTGGACAAAATAAACAGTTTGTGGGGATCTCCCTGTCCCTTTCCAAGATACAACATTCTGACCTGCCCATACATGATCATCCTCTGTCACTACTACATGAAAAATCTTAAATTCCGTATGAAATTCCATCATGGGCTCATAATCATCTGAAGACGAGCAAATGCTAGTGGAAGAACAATCAACACCTCAAGAAGATCCAACATTACTTTCTCACAGCAATTCAGTGTAGGCAATAAATCCAGTCCTGGATTAGTGGTGCTGGAAGAGCACAGCAGTTCAGGCAGCATCCAAAGTGCAGTGAAGTCGACGTTTCGGGCAAAAGCCCTTCATTACGAATGCTGTTAAATCCAAATTGTCATTCAAATGCTATGAAAATTCAAGAAACAAAGTCTAAAAGAATGGTATGTGGGCTGACTGAATTCAGCAGGTGTCTAAATCAATTTCACCACAGCAGCTTTAAGATGCAAGGATAACATGAGCAATTCATCGGGCTTCACACACTCTATGAAAGGAAACTGGCCATAATAGATTTGTATAGAGTGAATGGTCATCAGTTTAAAACTTTTTGAATCTTCAATATTAAGTCAGTGGTGCTAAAGAAAGTGAAACCATTATAATGGGAAATATTTACAACTGAAGTTAATTTTGAAAAGCAAAGATGGGACCATCTTTGCACCCTCAGTTAGTTTTCTGTTCATAGGAATGGAGTTGGGAATGGTACTTATGGTGCACTGCCTCTCAGTTTGACTGGCTGACTCTTTAATAGCTCACCCGTACCTGCTGCACTGTCAGCAGGTATCACCACTAAAACTCTCTCTCTTCCCCCTCCCTGCCTTGGTATAGCCTGTGCACGTCACAGCATTTCAATTTTAGCTATTGTACAGAGAAACTTCGATTATCTGAATGAGATGGGCAGGCACTATTTCATTCAGATAATTGATTATTTGGTTAATTGATTAAATGCCTCTCCTCTGGGACTTGGAATTTTCTGAAGTTTCCTTTCTTTTCGCTCTGCCTGCCTTGCTCCCTCTCCATCTCAGGGTTTGTTTCTGAGCAGACAAACACTTGTGTGTAAGGGACCTGCAGCATTGCTGAAGCCTTCCACCACCCCTCCCCTCAAACCCATCAGTTCAATGGGGTTGACACAGTGAGCACTCACTACGTCCGCTTGCCATTCAGGAGACAAGGCAGCAGCTCACCTGGCACCCCAACCCCATCCAGTCCCGTCCCGTCCATTCCCCCCCACTCTTTGCCCTCCAACACCATCCAAACCCACCCCACATCCGTCCCCTCCAATCATCCGCCCCCATAACCCCATCCAAACCCGACCCCCCATCCGTCCCCACTACCAACCCCATCTAGACCTGCCCCCATCTGCCTCTCAACCCCCTCCAAACACACTCCCTGACCGCCCTCACCCTGCCCCCCCCCCCTCCCACGTTCCACCCCCCCACCCTCTCTGGAGCAGCCAGGCTGGACACCAATAGTAAGATGCTGCTGCCTTTTTTTTGGGGGGGGCGTGAGTCTCAAAATAGTTCATACGTATATATACACATACACACACAACGTTTTTTTACAAGTTCCACCTTTGCCCTCTACAGGACAATGTTGAAGAGATTATCTGGAAAGGGGGGTGGGGGTTTAGAGTTCACCCCTGTGTAGAACTCCAGGGAACGTGTGTGGTGGTGGTGGTGGGGGGGGGGGGGGGAAGAGAAGAGTGTGAGAGGGCAGGCGGTTAGTCATTTGGAGATGGTGCCTGAGCTACCATTGATGACCAGGACTGTTCTTAACAGCATTTAAGTAAACTGAGTTCATTTTTAATTATTGTAAACAAAAGACGTAATCTATGTTGGAAGCACCTCTTTGATGTAATGTTTCTATCAGGAACTTGCGAACTTTTTTGGATAATCTGAAATTTGGAAAATTGTTATTTGGATAATCGTGGTTCCTCTGTAATTGTGAGAGAACCAGCAAAAGGCAAAAGGGAAATGGTGCTCAGTCCCTGTTCTGTGATCAGGAATGGCCCATCATCATTAAAAGTCTAACAAAAGACTCTGACAAACAGTCAGTAGTGTCACAAAGGGCTCATTCTCTGCTGCCAATCCTATGCTATGAGTGAAAGCCACATGTCAGCATTATGAAGCACAACTCCAATTCCTTGGCGGTTCAAACCATAGCCACAGTGACACTTACAAGTAAAGTTTGGACCCATGTCTATTTACTTGTTTGATAACAAATATTATCTCCAATACCCCATTTACGGATGAAATGTTTTAAAGCTTTTCTGAAATTTAGCCAGTTTTTATCAAAAACGTTATCAGTTACAACAATGGCACTCAGACACATTTTGGAATCAGAATCCACTGCTGGTCCCTGATTTATATTACCCAATAAGCAATTATTAATAATCCACAGTTTTCTAAAGCTCCAAAAGGGTGGGGCTAAATACTAAGAAATCATGAATAATAGCTCTAGATACATCAATCTGCAGCAATCATGGCTGTGCCCAAATCAGATGGCAATATTACAAAGTTAAAAGACATGCCATTACAACGTATTTATTCATTTACCATATTCTTTAAACAAAGTATAATACTTTGAAAGCATTAATTGGTTTATCTTTAAAACTTCACATATAATCTTTAAGATAGGACATAGTGGATATTCCAATTCACTCTCTCAATGTTAAAAATGAGTTATGAGTTCAGTAGGTCACAGTACCTCTGGGGTCGGTCAGATATGGTCAGTTTGCAATAGAACAAATGTCTACTGCCGATATCACTGTAACTCAATTATTGCAGCCTAAAATAATCATAAACAACTTTTATTTATTGGCACCTTTAACAAGTCAAAAATGCCTCAAGGTGCCCCATAAATATTCCAAAGGAAACAGACACCAATCCAAGAATGGAGAATTAGGGAGGTCTGAAGCTGAAAGCTTGGTCAGAGAAGTGGGTTATGAAGCAACTTCTAAAGATGGGGGCGGGTACTGGAGGTGCAGAAAGATTTCAGTACAGAGACCCAGAATACAAGGTTCTGCCATCTGTTGACAGTGAAATGAAGAGAAAATACAGTGTAGGAGTTAGAGAAATAGAATGATAGGGGATGATACATGGAAAGGGCTAAAGGGGAAGATGTCTCTCTCTAATGAGATAAGTGATGTGAACAATTTCTTGTTCACTTCAAAACAAATCCCCTTTAAAAAGTTACACATTTTATTTCCAGCCTCTTTCCTGACCTGACACACTGATGATGACACACTGTGTTATCAGCTGTGTGCTCGTGTTCTAGAGACAAAGGTGACACTAACTGGGCCACATTGACATTGAAGTCCTTTTCAAGTGGTGAATGAAGATTTTATTATTCTTAAAATACCTTTGTATACTGTCAAGGTAGTCAATGAAGCAGATCAGTTCTGTACAATAGCGTATGAAGAAACAAACACTGAAGTTTGACACTATTCAGCAAACAAACCACAGGCCTTTCTTTACTTGGGCAAGACTTTATTTACACGTATTTGAGGGTACAATAACTGAACGGACGCCTATTTAACTTCAGCAGAAAGACCTCAGACAGTGGTCTTTCCCCACTGCGCCTTGATGGTGGCTGCCCCTCGCTTCAGTGTGTCCCTCAGCATGTAGTCCTGGACCTTGCTATGTGTCAGTCTGCAAAACTCAGTCAAGGTCAACTCTTTACACTGGACGATGAACACATTTCAGGCAGACTGAAGATGGTCTTTCAGTTCGCTGATGTCCTGCAGGTGCAGTCAATGTTTGTCTCAGTGTGCGGCCTGGGAATAGACCGTAGATCACAGAGTCCTGTGTCATGGAGTTGCTTGGGATGAACCTCAACAAAAAAAACATTGCAACCCTCTCCAGACTTCCTTTGCAGAACAAGATGTGTGACTGTCTCTACTCCCCAACAGCCACTTGGAGAGCAGCATGCAGTGTCACAGAAAGTCCAGGCATACATAAAGGATTGAAGGGCAGTGTCCTTCTCATCACTAGCCAAGCTACATCTTGGTGCTTGTTGGAAAATTCTGGTCGTGAGGCATTCTGTCAAATGACAGAGAGTCTGCTCAGAGAAAAACCAAACAGGATTCACCCTCTCCTTTGCCCACAAGGACTCAAGGACACACTATGCTGACCACTTACTGTTGGACTTGTGGTCAAAGGTGCTTTTCTTTGTAAATTTCTCCACGAAGGACAGGTGACACAGAACGGAGCATTCTACAGCCAAGAGGCCAATCCCATCCTTCACAGCACAGGGGACAGGGAGAACCTCAGTACATAGTGACACTTGGTGTTTGTGTACTGAGGGTCTACACACAAAGGTGGTCATTAGGATGAGTGCTGCATTGTGCATGTTCTCCCCCCATCTTATCCAGATAGCTTCACACATGGTTTCCCTATGGACACCGTCCATCTCTGACCTCCAGATGAAGTGGAAGACAGCTCAAGTGACTGCAATGGCGCAGAACTGCATCACATACAACAACAGAGAAGGTTTTTAACCTGCAATTGTGGGGGGGTGGGGCGGGGAAAGTGGTGCTCCCAAAAGCCCAGTTTCTGCCTCATCTTGCGATACGGTCTTCCCAAGGTTTTACTCACACTCTAGCCCCTCCGAACCATATTCCCAGCACCTTCAGGAATTCTGTCCTGATGATGAGGCAGGCATCCACCCCCATGTCCTGCACATAGATGTTCGTATCCCTGAGGAGCAGGAGGATCTCGGAGATTATCCTGCCCCGTACAGCACAGGTTTCACTAGGGCGAATCCCTAATCCCAGAGCAGACCTGACCTGGTTGGTGATGACCTTAGACACGATTTTTTAATCTGAATTTGGTTGTGATAGTGGTCCCCAATTTCTAATTTCCTTCCACTTCCCCCTTCTGCTTGTAGATGAGAGTGATGATATCTTTCCTCATGGATTTGAACATGCTACCTGCTAGAAGCAAATCGTCATCCACCCCCAGCAGGTCCCAGCCAATCAAGTCCCACAGAGCTGAATACAACCTGGACCTTCATCAGCTCGTCCAGAGATAACAGCTGCAAATGTGTTGCTGGTTAAAGCACAGCAGGTTAGGCAGCATCCAAGGAATAGGAAATTCGACATTTCGGGCATAAGCCCTTGGATGCTGCCTAACCTGCTGTGCTTTAACCAGCAACACATTTGCAGCTGTGATCTCCAGCATCTGCAGACCTCATTTTTTTACCGTCCAGAGATAATAGCTGATCCAGCTTCTCTCACAGACTAAGACCTCAGTGTAGAGGACAGGAACAACTGGGAGGCTGCACTGTCTGTGGACCTCATGTCTGGCATAAAAGGATTTGCTAATCCTCAGGATGTCAGACTGAGATGACATTACGGAGGCATCTTCTTTCTTTAGGCTGCCGAGCACAGAGCTCTCCCTGTGCACCTTCTCAAAGAAGAAACGTGACCACGTCTCCACGGTGTCGATCCTGGACCGGAAGATTATCTTGGAGATCTCCGAGGCGAAGAGTGAAGTTTACTGGCTCTTCACCTCCTAAAAATTCTTTGTGATATCAACCCCTACGATCCACAGTAAGAGTTGGTTCTGCAGTTTGGACAGTTTTCTACGTCTATCTCTCTCACCTTAAGAACATCTTTGAGGATGAAGAACCTCTTGATGTTCCCCTTGACTATTTCCCAACAGTCTGCTGGAAATTCAGAAAGAGGCTTCAGGATTCTCCAATGCGTAATCCCTTCTGAGTTACTCAATGTGTTCCGGGGCCGACAGTTTCACGTTTAACTTCCACATTCCTTTGCTGGCTCGCTGGTCGTCCTGTAGGTGACAGTCGGCTAACATGAGGCAGTGATCAGAGAAGAACGATCTGACCAAGAACGTGCAGGACACACAAGAGTCATACAGCGCAAACACAGACCCTTTGGTCCAACCAGTCCATGTTGACCGTAATCCCAAACCAAACCAGTCTCACCTACCTGCGCCTGAAACCAAACATTTCTTATTCATCCATTTGATGTCTTTTAAAAGTGGTAACTGTCCCTACATCCACCACTTCCTTTGGAAGTTCATTCCACACTCTCTTGTGTAAAACAAAAATGCCCATGTCTTTTCTAAATGTTTCTCCTCTCACTCTAAAGAAAATGCCCCGTAGACACACAACAGGAAATCCATCCTAGACAGACCCGTCAGGAGGCATTATTTTGTGTCTCTAACAGGTTTAGCTATTTGAAGGGCATGCTGTGGGATTCTGGATTCCCAGTCACCTGCAGCGGGGGCTGGGGCTGGGACACAGCACACCCCCCGGCAGGACGGTGCGGGCCATTATAAACTGCAGCCTTGCAGCGTACAGCCCAACAATGAAGTGGCCACTCACCTGGATGCCCGGGGCTCTGGGCACAAAGGGCACGCCGCCCGTGCCCACCTCCATCTGCAACCACACAGGGGAGCTCAGCATTGACACCAAGCCGAGAACCCCCCAAGACAATCCTCCGTGCAATCCTGAACGCAGCCATCTTCACTTCTGCAAAAGGCAGCGGTGACCTTCCGCTGGGAGGAGCGCTGTAACACAGCACTCTGGGAGCTGGAGTTTATTCTTTGCAGAGTTTGTGCACACGCAGGTTTGTAATGAGGGTGCGATTCAGTTTGCAAAAGAGTCATGACCAGATAGTGCCCATTGAAGTGATCGTCGTGGTGTCATTTTTTTTAACAGCTCCATTTTTGTTTTGAATTTCAATCAGAATATGCAACTACCAATTTTAATTGCAGAATATATATTCCATTGATCTATGGTGACTTTTCCCGAAATACGATTCCTGAGCATAAAAGAAACCTCCAACCTAAAAGTATAAAACGTGGGAATTGGATGAGTCTTTAAATAGACTGAGCCGGATCTGCAGAATTTGGAAATACAACAACTGCATTGCTGTAGCACTTCTTAATAAAATGCCCCCGGGTGCTTCGCAGTATCATATGATTGCCAAAAAAAAATAGGTTTCATAAGAAACAAAATTAGAAATCGTTAGAGGAACAGCATCTGTGCAGAGAAAGACGGGTATTGAATCCACCAACCCTTCTTTCAGAACTGATAGCTAGGAAAGGGTGGTACAAAAGGTGTTCACACCACCTTTTCCTAGTAGCTATCATATAGGGATACAAAACGTTAACTCTGCTTTCTCTCCATAGATTTTTTTCCAGACAGGCTGAGTTTCTGCAGCAATTGCTGTTCGTGTTTCAGATCTTCCGCATCTGCGGTTGTTTGTTTGATTTTAAGTTTTATAAGATTGACTTAAAGGAAAGTGAGTAGGAGACACTGGGTGGGGGTGGAGGTTAGTTTCAGGGTTTAAGCAGGTGAAGCTATGGGCAACCAACACTGGAACAATTAAAGTTGGGATGCTCAGCAGGCCAGAAGTAGAGGAGCTTTGCTAACTCAAAGTATGATCCTGGAAGAATTTACAGAGATAGGGATGGGCAAGACCACTGAGAGTTTTGGAAACGAGAATGGGGGATTTTGAAATCAAAGTTTACTTAACCAACAGGGCCAGCACCAGCATGGAGTGTGAGGCAAAACAGTACAGGACCTGGTACACGTGGGACAAGGATAGTGGAGAAGGTGGAATGTGGCAGTCTAATACCCTAATTTCCCCTTCCCCCCCATCTCACCCTAGCTCCAACCTTCCAGCTCAGCGCTGTCCCCATGACTTGTCCTACCTGCCTATCTTCCTACTCACCTATCCACTCCACCCTCCTCTCTGATCTATCACCTCCATTCCCACCCCCATTTACCTATTGTAATCTATGCTACTTTCTCCCCACCCTCCTCTCATTTATCTCTCCTCCCTGCAGGCACACTGCCTCTATTCCTGATGAAGGGCTTTTGCCCGAAACGTCGATTTTCCTGCTCCTCGGATGCTGCCTGAACTGCTGTGCTTTTCCAGCACCACTCTAATCTAGAATCTGGTTTCCAGCATCTGCAGCCCTTGTTTTTACCTAATAATATTTGAAATAGTCAACTATGAAAATTTAAAAATATATATGAATGAGATTTCAGCAGCAAATTAACTGAGGCAGGGCCGAATTAGGTGATATTGTGGAAGTGGAAGTTGATGGTCTTGGAGATGAAAGTGAATTAATGGTCAGAAGATCGTTTCTGAGCTGTTTCCTACACCAAGGTATCAAACTGTCTGGTTAGACCCCCAACAGCTACCAGGGAGAGGGATGAATCTGGTGACCAGCGCTGAGGTTGTCTCAAAATGGAGTTGGAGAAAATATCCAGTTTGGATATCAAATACACAGTATTTTCCATGAGCTAATAGAGGTGCCGAGAGAGATGATTGTGAGACAGTGTGGGGTGCATGTAGAAGCTGGTGTATTTTCAGGTAATGTCATAGAAGGGCAGCGTGTAGATGGGGAATAGAAAATGGAACAACACAGTTGACGGTGCAGGAACGGCGAGCCGGACCATTATAGGTTATTCTCTGGTAGCGACAATTAAATAAATAAAAATGCAAACCGAGCTGAATAAAGGTGAAGAAGTGTGATTAATACCTGTAATGCTCACAAGACAAAGCTTTTCACTGTGCCTTGGTACATGTGACAATAAATTCAATTCAATTCATAGTTTGTGGCAAGATTAAGAAAGGTTAGGAGTGAGGGTTTACCTTTGTAACAGTCACATAGAAATGGATTTTATGGGCCCTAGTCACCACGCCTGCCTCAAGAGTCCATTAGGTGTCCTGTCATGGTCCACTGGGTGGCAGTTTTACTCCGGGAATAATGATACATGCTTTTAGCAAAACCTCCACCCATTTCATAACAGAAAGTCCCACTTTGCAGAGTCATCAGCTCATCATATGGACCTCAGCTCTGTAGTCCCAGCAGTTACAGACGTCTGTGGTGGTCACTGCTGGGGCCATAAGCAGTGTCACTAGGCTGAGGATCCCATCTCATAAAGTGTGTGTTCCCAACACAGAGATAGGGTGTTTCCATTCAAAATGGATGACCCAGCTCTACATGCACAGATCCACCCTCAACACAGTCGTAACAACAAGTGATAAAAACCAGAAGTGTTTTTCATACTTGGTAGATGCCCTTGTTCTTAGAAAATAGATACTATGGTGGATACACTACAGACATTTTCTCAACAGATCATATCAGGAGTGGACAGTTATTCCTGTTGGATGGATTGCCTGTAATAGTGAAAGATATTAGAATTATCTGCTACAGTTGCCCTAATTGCCACAAAGGTGGTGTCGTGGCTACGTGGTTAGTCCTACTGCCTCACAGCACCAGGGGCCCATGTTCGATTCCAGCCTTGGGTGACTGTCTACATGGAGTTTGTGCATTCTGCATGGGGTGCTCTGGTTTCCTAACACAGTCCAAAGATGTGCCCATAGTGTTAGGTGCATTAGTCAAAGGGAAATGGATCTGGGTGGGTTCCTCTTCAGAGGGTCAGTGTAGATTTGTTGGGCTGAAGGGCCTGTTTCCACACTGTAGGGGATCTAATCTAATCTTATTTGTGTTTGGTGCTTTGTTTCTGGATCTGAGTTTAAAACCATTTCAATTGTATTCATGGATGTACATTGGTCCACTTTGGATAAAAAACAGCCACTACAGTGCCTGAGGTTCTCAGCAAGTGCTCACCTGTCTGGATGAGAAGGGTGCAAAGGTAGGAGTGCTGCCCAATGCATTCCTTGTAAACTTTCAGCAGGTTAAAAGCTGGATGGATAAGTGCCAGGAAAATCATTGGCTGTTTTTTACATACCCTCAGCAGGACCTTAACCTGCCCCCACACTCCATTAATATGTCTATGTGTCTAAATGCACACACACACATGCACACATCTCAGCTCCTGCAATGTTATCTGTGCTTTTGATAAGAGCCATTTTGTACTGTGGAAGCAATAGAAACTTGTTTGGAGAGATTAAAACATGGAGTTCTGGGAAACAAGTTTGTTCAGGGCCAACGTGCTCAAGCACTTTGGAGAGGAAATTAGTTTGCAAGGATTGAGGCTTTTCGTTTGGCCAAAGGGTTAAAGGTTAAAAATCACACAACACCAGGTTATAGTTCAACAGGTTTATTTAGAAGCACTAGCTTTTGGAGTGCCGCTCATTCTTCAGGTGGTTGTGGAGGTTAAGATCATGCTCACAGAATTTATAGCCAAAGGAATCCAGTGTCATGGAGGTGTGATACAGTAAATAATCTTAGATTTAAACTTTCATTTTTTATAATGGGATATGCTAGTTTCTGTTCTTTGATATGTTAATTCCAGAACTCCTTTTAAATTATATTCTCAAATTAGCTCAGCTTTTTAAACAATAGCTGTGAAATCTGTCTGTGTCCCAATGCTATGTCAGACTGACAAACCCTCTGTACAGTTTTACAGAGTTTAACATGGATTCATGCAGTTTTTGAACAAAATACAATGTAATTCTGCAAAAACAAATTCACCCCATAAACGAATATGTGTACGCATATAGGAGCGACAGATTGAGTGTGCATGTGAGTGTGTGTGTGTGGGTGTGAGTGTACATGATAGAGCATGTGTGAACATCTGTGTGTGTGTGAGCTTCATTAAATGTGTGTGTGAAAGGGTGCATATGTTGGTGTGAGTGTGGGGGGTGTGTGTTTGTGTGTGTGTGTGTGTGTGTGTATTTTGTGCAGTAGGGTGATCTGTCGTGTGACATGAGCCCAAGGTCCCAGTTGAGTCCATTCCCATGGGTACCGAACTCTGCTATCAGCCTCTGCTCAGCCACTCTGTGTTGTTGCTTGTCCTGAAGTCCACCTTGGAGGATGGTCCCACAAAGGTTCAAGGCCAAATGTTCTGGACAGCTGAAGTGTTTCCTGAATGGGAGGGAAAACTTCTGGCTGGTGATTGTTGTGCAGTGTCCATTCATTTATTGTTGTAGCTCGGTTTCACCAATGTACCATGCCTCAGGGCATCCTTGCCTACAGCGTATGAGACAGACCACATTGGCCAAGTCACATGAGTACTCACCATGTACATGGTGGGAGGTGTCCCCATGTATAATGGGGACACCTGTGTCGATACTCTGACATGCCTTGCAGCAGCTACTGTGGCAGTCTTCAAGAAGTGGAGATCAGATACCAAGGAAGGAAGACTTTGTACAATATCACTGAACATGGGAGCCAGCAGAGGAAGTCAGGTAGATAGTAGGCTAGATTAGATTCTGTACAGTGTGGAAAGAGGCCTTTGGCCCAACAAGCCCACACTGCTCCTCAGAAGAGTAACCTACCCAGACCCATTCCCCTACCCTATATTTACCCCTGACTAATCACCTAACACTTTGGGCAATTTAGCTTGGCAAATTCACTTGACCTGCACATCTTTGGATTGTGGGAGGAGCACCCAGAAGAAACCCACGCAGACAGAGGGAGAAAATGCAAACTCTGCACAGACAGTTGCGCGAGATGCGAGTAGTTGAGCAAAAGTAGGAGGTGGATGTGGACAAGGTAAACTTGGAGAAGATATGTTGGCAGATAGTGAAGGAAACAAATGAAAAATGTAAGTTCAGTGTGTATCCAGAAAAGGGGGGAGCAAGAGTTCTTCAAGAACTGTTGGCTCAGTGGGTTTAGAAGCAGGGAGGCAAGTGAGAGAGACATCTAATCAAATGGTCTCAGTCTTAATGAAGTCCGTGGGTTCCTCACCAGAAAAGACGTAGTGATTCAAGAAGTCAGTTTGCAATAGAAGAGCTGAGTGGGGTCAGGCAAGGGAGAAGACTTTGCGTTCAGAATGATTCTGGGCTAATGAGTAGACTTTGCAGCAGGACCTCATTGTGCTTTAAGTGACACATGGTCCTAAATGTATTTACCCAACTAGTATGCTCCTTCTGTATTATTTTGAGAATGAAATGCAAAGATATGTGTTTTTCAGGCAGTTAACACATGCTGAGGCTCAAGTAAAATAAATCACTCAAGCTTTGCTATTGTGGTTCAAGGTATTGTCTAAACCTTTTGATGTCATGTAACAAATTTTTAGATATCTGTTAAGCTAACTGTAACCTGTAGCTGCAAGGCTTGGTGCCCTGATAATCCTGTTGATAGGTCTTTGCCAGTAAAAGTTACTTTGCCCTTTGAAAAGCTGGTATGATTATTGGGAGGTTTGATTGTGTTGTAAATTGTTCAGGCTCAGAGGTTAGCTATGTCTGCAGTCATGTCAACAAAAGTTAAGATTTACTTATTTGTTGGTTGGTTGCCCACTATTGCTTGCCTAATTTTTTAGTGGCCCCATAATAGGTATTAGAAAGTCGGGTTGCATGATTACAATGTGAAATAGTTGTGAATTGGTGCTGATATATCAGTTGGATCTGTGTTGAGCTGGTAAAAATAGTATTATCGGTGAATTTCACGTTAGACAAAACTAGATTAGAATTTAATAGAACAACTTTATCCAGGAGAAAAATGATGACTGATAACTGCCATTGTTTTGAGTTGTATGTGCAAAGATCAGACTTTGTAATCTTCTCATTTAATTATAGAATCCCTACACTGTGGAAACAGGCCATATGGCCCAACAAGTCCACACTGACCCTCTGAAGAGTAACCCACCCAGACTCATTCCCATATCATATTGTTCTACATTTACCCCTAATTAGTGCACCTAGCTCACACATCCCTGATCACTATGGGCAATTTAGCATGACCAATTCACCTGGCCTGCACATCTTTGGACTGTGGGAGGAAACCAGAACACCCAGAGGAAACTGTGAGGCGAATGTGCAAACTCCACACAGACAGTCATCCAAGGCTGGAATCAAACCCAGGTCCCCGGTGCTGTGAGACAGCAGTGCTAAGCACTGAGCTACCATGCTGCCTAGTCTCACAAGTTGATTCATGTCCTAAAGAACCTTTTGAGGACTTTAGCTAATCTGCATAAAACTTAGTGGAACCATTAGAGATTTGTTTTAGTCATCAGACACTGGGAGTTGGAATGATGTTGCAATAGTTAGGAAGGAGACCAGGCCCAATACCTTCTTGGGTCAACAAGCAATGGGTAATTCAATCTTGTTGGTGATTCTTGTGTCCTTCAAATATTTATTTTAAATGGAACTTGTAAAAATATTTCAACAATCAATGATGTCTGGTTTTATGATTGCAATTTCTTAATATTCCATAGAATGAAGAAAATCTGAAGGTCAGTAATGAATTATGTTTGGGGGAATTAATGGCGTGGTCAACCAGACTGTAAACCACATTTTTTGAAAAAAAGGAATGTTTGTGTATTTTTCACCCAATCCCAAATTATTTCTAGCTCTTCATAACACCAGTTGCTATTTCCTGACTAAAAAATAAAGCTAGTGTTTTATTACAGATTTCCACATGTCCTAATTTTTAGCATGCCAGGTAAAGGCATCTGAAAGTAGCAAAGGCCCAAATTAGCCTCAATTATTTCTTTCTATGAGTGTTGTCTTACATTTGCTTGATATTGTTTGACAGCCTAGACAAATTTTGGTGTTCTTGCTTTGAGAATGCAAGAGTACACACAAGCATCTTAATGTTTTGTAGAATGGTGTATTAAAGCAGCAAATTGCTCTGTTTCTCCTGATATTTTGCCCGTGAAGAATTTAATTTTAAAATATTGTGGAGGAAATATTATTTACTGCAAGTCTTTGAAGATGTTTTAGATGTGTAAGGAATTTTTGTGTTTTCATCTGTAATGTTCTGCTTGTAGCCTTATGTTGTCTTGATGTAATCAATCTACATTTGTTTTAACAATCAAACGTAAGAACACACATACACCTAAGGGTCAGAATTCTGCAAACACCTATCGCATCAATGTCAATAGAATTATATAAACCCAGGAATTTAATCACAATCCTAGGCAATGAAGAAATTTTTGAAGTAACTACAAAAATATGTATGAAAATGGGGGTTGGGGGTAAAGGGAACCACTAGAATTCAATGGATGAATATGAAATGAATCACGACTTTGCTAGAGTTTGATTTCCCTGTGGAGCTAGCCTCACAATTTTATGTTAAATTTTAACCTTGTGCTGTTCTGGAAGATTCAGGTAGGTGCCACAAGAAGCCTGAATATAAAGTTTGGTCCAAAAATATGGAGCTCTAGAGCAGGATAAGATAGAGGGAACATGGTGGCAATGTAGTTTTGATTGTGCGTTCCTTAGAAGATTCGGCAGAAAGAGGCTGTGAAACGACACATGTTAGGTCTTTGAGAAACAAGGTGGCAGAGATAATATAACAAAGTATGAAAATGTGAGGTTATTTACTTTGGTGGAAATAATAGAGAAGCTGGATTTTTTAAAAGCAAGTATGTAAAATGTTTGTATGTTGATGCGTAGAAAGTTTTGAGTATACTCTTATAAGGAATGCAGTAAGTTAACAGTTTGATGAGTAGATCTGGGCAACTCACCATAGGAAGAATATATCGGCCTTGGAGGGAGTACAACAATGAAATCTGGACTTCAGAGATTAAGTTTTGAGAAGAAATTATACAAGTCAGGCCTCTTTTTTTTTGCAAAATTTAGAAGAGTAAGTGGTGATCTGATTGAAGTCTTCAAGGTATTAACAGGAAAGTTAATGATAAATCACTTCCATTGATTATGGATTCTAGAACTAGGGAACATAGTTTGACAATTAGGGCCAGACCGTTCAGGAGACAGCTGAGGAAGCACTTCTATACACAAAATTATTTGCAACTCTCTTCCACAAACAGCACGTGATGCTGCATCAATTGTTAATTTCAAAACTGGGAAAGGTAGATGTTTGTTCAGCAAAGATATTGAGGGATGTGGGACAAAGGCAAGTATATGGAGTTAGGCCATTGATCAGTCATGAACTCACTGAATGATGAAACAGAGTCAAAGTGCTGAATGGCCTACTTGTGCTCCTTTGTTCCTGTGATGTAGCATGGAACTATGAAAGCAAATGCCATATTGACCTTTAACTTGCTACAACTGTATAGGGCTTTGAGGCCACAGCTGGTGTACTGTATACAGCCTAGCATCGTACCCAAGAAAGAATGTAATTAAAAACTGAAAGCTGTGCAGATGCTGGAAATCAGAAACAAAAGCAGAAACTGCAAGAAAAGCTGAGCAGGTCTGGCAGCATCTGACAGCATCATTACATTGGAGATGATACAGATACATTCACTAGTTTAGTTCCTAGGATGAGAGGGTTGCCTATACAAAAGGCTGTATAAACTGACCTATACTGTCAAATTTTAGAAGGTTGAGAGGTGATTCATTTGAAATATATAGAATTCTGAGGGGCTTGATAAGATAGGCACCAACATGTTATTTTATTTTCTGGATGAGGAAGGTAGGGACACAGTCTCAGAGTAAAAGATTGATCACTTAGGACTGAAATACAGAAAAATCTAGCGGTTCAGAAGATTTTGAGGTTTGTAGGTACCGCACCTCTGAGGATGTCTAAGGTTGAAATGGAAAAATGTTTGCTGTCTAAGAGACTGTATCGATTTGGGGAGCAGGTGATGTTCAAATAGGAGATTGGCCTTGGTTGTATTGACTGGCAAATCAGGCTCAGTATTGTGTGGTATACGTCTGCTCCTATTTCTTATGTTGTTATGTTTCTTACACATATCTTGGCAGTGATGTGGGATAGCCAAAGAGCAATTAACATCACAAATATAGGTCTTCTCACTGTAAATTCAAATGTTATGTGAACAGAAGATGTTTGATGTTTTTGAATGTTTCTCAATATACAAAGTAAAATCCACCTTCAAAATCTGAAACAGAAAATGTTCTGAATTCTCAACAGTCTCTTTGAAGAGAATGAACACAGTGAGATCTTATTTCATCTCTGTCTCAGAACCAAAAAATATTACAGGCAAATTGCATTTTAAAAGGAGCAGAAAGTGGAGGTTTGGTTCAGGAACATACACACACTATAAAGAAAATGGCATAACCTAAAAAAAACAGTAGAATGGAAAAAAGCAGATGGTTAACTGACAGGGTGATATAAATATTCAACAATGAGTGACATTTTGAGAAAACTAAAACAAAAAGAAGGCATTAAGAGAGGTATAGACATTGTCTTTATAGGTAAAAGGATAGAGAATATGTCTGTGAAAGAGGAATATGGAAACCATTCCAATTGAGCAAATTGCATTAGCCTTATGAACTAGTAACTGATAAAATGCAAGTTGGTAAATTAAGGGTCAACGTTAGTCCACTATTGCTTCAGGTGAGCATTTCCAGAGACAAATGACACTAACAGCTAAGAGGCTGTTAACTGCTTTTAGTTAATTTCAAGCTTCGTTTCTGAGAATTGTTTGGACAGCAATGTAAGAGAGTGTCCATAACAAGGACATTGCACAGTCTATAGGTAAATTGGGATTGAAATCCATCAGCCCGAAATGCAACAGGAGCAATAGATTGAGGACAGATGTAACTGTCCAATCCAGAACAATGTTCATTTAAAATTAAACTTCATTTATGGGGATTGTCAGCATTTAAATATATGTTCTTAGAAAGTAACCTAGTTAGTTCAGTACCAATTTTATACTTATTGTCTATTATGTTACGGACAGGTACGCTTCTCCTCTTTGGAATGATATATTGGCCTTTTCAGAGGTTACACTGTATATTTGCCAAGGTTAAATTACGGGAGATGACAAAGCTGGAGTTTTTTTTGATAATATTCCCTTTATCTGAAAGCTGTGGGTATGTCTACCCACCTCATTTGTATTGTTTGAACAGTCAAGTTAATAAACTGTAACACAAAGTCTTAACCAATGACAGCCAATTCTGAGTGGATCAATAAGTTCAAGTCAAAGATTGATGATTTCTTAATGTACTATTTACGTGCTCATAGTAAACTATATGGATACACATCAGTTTTCCTGGCCAGACCTATCAAAATGCAAAGGGGTAGCCATGGGCACCATATGGGCCCCATTTACGCCTGTCTCTTTGTCAGCTATGTAGAACAGTCCATCTTCCATAGTTATACTGGCACCACTCCCCATCTCCTCCTCTGCTACTGCATTGGCACCACCTCGTGCTTCTGTGAGGTGGGTGAGCAGTTCATCAACTTCACCAACACATTCCACCCCGACCGTAAATTTATCCGGACCATCTCTGACACCTCTCTCCCCTTCCTGGACCTCTCCATCTCCATCAATGACAACCGACTTGACACTGATATGTTTACAAACCCACCGATTCCCACAGCTACCTGTATTACACCTGTTCCCAACCCACTTCCAGCAAAAATACTATCCCATATTCCTAATTCCTTTGCCTCCGCCGTATCTGGTCCCAGGAGGACCAGTTCCACCACAGAACACACCAGATGGCCTTCTTTTTTAAAGACCGCAATTTTCCTTCCCATGTGGTTGATGATGCCCTCCAACACATCTCATCCTGCACCTCTGCCCTCAAACCCCACCCCTCCAACTGTAACAAGGACAGAACCCCCCCCCCCCCGCCCCGGTCCTCACCTTCCACCTGACTAACCTTCGCATAAACTGCATCATCCGCTGACATTTCCGCCACTTCCAAACGGACCCCAATTTTTGCATTTACTATTTACTATGATTGTGTATATTCTTTAAGTTAGAAAAGTTCAGTGTCTTGCCAACAAAGATATTATTTTCTTATTTTGTTGCGTGATTAGCATTAATTGTGGGGAACAGCTCAGAAGCCCTGAAGCAGTTCTATTGCAAACAGCAGGATTGCAACTTCAGAGCTATCTGTTTACAAGTTGAGAACAACATGGCCACAGAAAATGATGATATAAGCACTTGCTGTTAGTAGCGCAGAATCACCCATATTGACCTCCTAAATAATGCTAACAGGGTGACTACTTGGTTCAGGTCTACCAGTGCGATAGTCAGAATGGGATTTCAATTAATTGTTTTCTTTTTAAAAATGGATAAATATATATACGAATGTGTTTGTTTTTACAAAAGAGGTTATTTTCAAGAATTTAAGCATGTATTTTGAGAAAAATAGGGAGATTGTACAGCAGATATGCTGTCCATCTTCACAGATTTTCCCCAATTGAAACCTGTCCTGGAATTTTCCAGGAAGCAGAGTTTCTTCAACTGAACACTGTGCTCTGGTTGTTTTACATGGTGCAGAGCATTAGGTGGTGCTGATGTGTTTACAATAGCTGTAATACTAGCAAATGCATTGTTAACAATTGGTTGATAGCTTCGGTTGAGAAATATCTTGATTTGTTCAATGATCCTCGGTAAAAATAACCGTGAGGTTCATTTTTTTTTCTCCAAGGGCGGTTTTTTTTTTGTTCATTCACGGGATGAGAGCATCACTGGCTAGGCTAACACTTATTGCCATCTCTAATTTCCCAGAGGGCAGTTAAGAGCAATTACATTTAAAATTTTTGTGAAGATCCGTAGCTCGGGAGCTGGCTGGATTCTGTGTTGGGTCTGTTTGCCAAACTGGTAGGTTTGTTGACAGACATTTTGTCCCCTTTCTGGGTTACATCATTAGTGCTGTGTTGCCTCCTGTGAAGCACTGCTGTACTGTTCCGCTATGAATTGATGCGGTTCTGAGTTTTCTGGGTTAATCAGTGAACAGATTAACAATGAATCCAAGTAACTACATTGTTGCGGGCCTGGAACATGTCGGTCAGACCAAATAAAAATGGCAGTTTCCCTCCGTCAAGGACATTCGAGAACTAGATGGGTTTTCCTGACAATCATCATCATTAGTCTCTAAAATCCAGATATTTGTTGAATTCAAATTCCACCATCTGCCATGGCGGGATGCAAACACAAGTCCCAGAATGTTCACTGCTTTCTGGATTAACAGTCCACTGATATTATCACTGGGCCATTGCCCCCTCTTAATGGTTGTGGGATAATACTGGATCTGTGAACTAAGGAACAAAAGTGTAGAGGCGACAGTATTCGATGAGCTGCCTCCGTCCTCTAGGAGAATTTCCTGTTGGTTTACATGTTCTTACATCTTTTAGACCTCAGCTCCTACAATGATTCAGCCCAAACCCACTGCATCATGGTCCCTCATACCATTTATGCCAACTCAATGTGGATTCATGCCTCCCACCCACACTTATAGTCACTTGTGCCTTCCACAGTACGTTTGTGATCACTCACTTAGCATCCATCATGGACGGATATCAGGAGACATGGGAGTGGAAAAAACAAACTTCAATGATCTCATGCAGCTGTCTGTCCCAACTCCTATTCAGATCCACCAGCAATCACAAATAATCCTTTAATAGCTTCCTAAAGGTGTCTATCAAAGTATGAACTCAGAAACCTTGCTAAGATATCTGTAGATTGTAAAACCCAGCCAAGCATTCACAATGGTATAATAATAATAATAATTGAGAAACAAAGAATTCAATTAAACCTGTATGATCAGAAGCTACTTTATTTTTAACCTGTAGCAAATACCCTGTCAATTAAAGTGGTAAAGGAGAAGATAGTTAGACTCTTGGTAATGGCTGCAACCTTTTGTTTAAAGAGCAGGAGATTTTGTTTTTAATGTCTGGTCATGCCAGTCATGTAAATCTCATCTCCCCTTCAAGAGTGGTTATGTTGACTCCAGTTTAAGGCCTTTGCAATAACCAAAATACGTTTATGTTGTACTTAGCAGTAAGTTCATATGGTCCATTTTAGTTTGAGTTTCCTATCTCTATTTCCTACCAGCAAAACTTGGACCTGTGAGAAATGGGGTAGGATTTCCATATCTAAATACTACTCACCAGACTGACAAGTGAAGATTCAGCAAAAATCAGGCCCTAATATTTTCCATTAATCAAAGCAATTTACATTTATATAGAATCTTCAATGTAAGAAAAATATCCAAGGCATTTTGTAGTAGTGTAATCAGACAAAAGTTGACATGGAGCCAAAGCTTGAGACAGGTGATGACTCAAAGCTCAACAGGAATTGAGATTTGAAGAGAGTGCAGAACATGCAGAGGCAGAAACATTTAGGGATGAAAATCAAGACCTAGGGCATCAGTGACTAAGGTGACTATCAACAACAGGATGAAGGGTGTGGGGGAATGCAGAAATGACCAGGGCTTGAAGGTTGCAGAGTTTGCAAAAGGTCAGTGGTGTGGAGGAGATTACAGAAACAGGGAAAGACAAGAACATGGAGGGTAATGAATACAGATGAGAACTGCTAAATTGAGGCATTGATAGATCTGGTGCCAATGTCAATCACATTAGTGATGTGTGAGCGGAAATCGGTGCAAGTTAGAATACAGGCAGCAAGCTTTGCTTGAGCCCAAGTTTATGGAAAGTGGAAGATGGGAGACCAGCCAGGAGAGAATTGGAATAGTCAGGTCTGGAAGTAACAAAAGCATGCCAATTACAGATCACCTTTAAATTATTTCCTGCTGAGGTTAACAGGTGTTATTCATAAGTGTTGCTGTATCAAATATTCTGTGATCACGAAAGGGGTGCTGAAGTGAAAGTAAGATTTTTTTCAGTATAACCTCGGATGAATAAACTATAAACAGGTTACAATATTTGAAAATATAACCCTTGGGTTCACTGAATATTTTGAATTTGCAAAGTTTCTTGCCTCAATTTTCCCACTGTTTTAGATGCCATGTGCCTGAAGTCTTGAACTGAAAAATGTTTTTCCAATGCCTAATTGCCAATGAATCTTTGACTCATGCTTAACTTTGACACTGCATATGGCTTGTCTCCAAAAATTGTTCTAACGTTTCTCCAAAAAGATTTTAGTTCAGGAGCCAAATGTTCTCTCAGTAAAGTTATGCAAAAGCATTCAGAGTTACCAAAGATTTAATTCACCAAAGTTTCAAGATCCAAAGCCACACTAATATTTTCAGGCACGCATGGGTCATTGTTGGGCCAGGAACCAAGAATGTAGCCAGAAAAAGCCAACATCAAACCTGCTGGCCACCTGTAATGTGGCAATCCAAAGATTGTAACTCTGGCTCTGATGGAATACACTAACGTGAAACTGCCTCTTGGCTGAAGCCACCACAAATTATGTTCATGACAAAGAGTGGAACTTGGTAAGTTGTCAGGCCACTGTTGTGGAACATGTCAAAGTCCCCAGTAAGGTTCATGAGGATGGAGATGGGGTGTCATGGGAATTGTCATGGTTTGGGGTGTTGGTGTGGAAGGGAGACACCTGAGGCAATGAGGCCTTAGGGATTATTTTCCCAGATTTGCCTTGTCATTTTCTGGCCATTTCATGGGCTGTCACCAAGAATATGATGTAAATGGTTGTCTTTCATAGTTCCTCTAAATGTGGAGGCTAAGTGCTGTAGTAATATCAATACGGGGGTTCCCCAAGTTACGAGCACGGACTTACAAATCCCTGTTCTTATGAAAGTGATCCCATACGTGGTTGTAATTTTTGAAGACCTGACATATGAACATTTCCTGTACTTACAGCTGCTTTACATTGTCCAGCATTGTGTTCTGACTTGTGTATAAATCGACTTGCGAACGAACTTTAGAATGGAACCTGTTCGCAAGCCAAGCCTGCCTGTAACATTATTGGGTCACAGACTTTTAAATTTATTGAATTCAATTAGCTTTATTGTCACATGTACTTAAACGAATTAGGTCAGAAAAACAAAAAGTTAAAAGACAAACATTACAGTTTCTCGCTAAGGGCTTGGTGCAACAGAACCCCCCCCCCCCCCTCCCCCCCCCGCCCCCAGCCAAGGGAGTTATTATCACCTTCTAAATTGGTGAAGGTAAATTGTAGCTGAGAGACAGCAAGTGAATTTTTCCTGCTCATAAGCCCTTCCATGGTCTCTTGACAATGACCGTTAAAACTGGTCCCATATTATCTTGATGGATCTCAGTCTTTTGAATAGTAAATACTGTTTTTTAGTGTTAATTTGTCATATGAACAGGAAGCATTTTGTTCCAACCCAGAAAACCAGTTGATGAAGGATAAATCTGGAGCTAATCTTTCCACAGCTTTACTTTTATTTACGGAGTTGTATAAGTGAGCAATTTCTGGATGTTTCCTGTGTGCTCAATATTTAATATTATTTTGCAACATTATCATACAGAAATTCATATTCATTGCATTATCTGTTATTAAAACTCTTTCTATCCAGGGTTTTACAACTGTAAAAATTCTTTAACAGCCAGTCTTTCCTTCTTATAATCTAACAAGCTTTCTACTTCAAAATCTGTATGTCACCGGGGTTCTTTTCCATTGTTTTGGTGATATGCTGCACTGTGGTCCTTCCCCTTTCATTTAGGGTACTCACAAAAAAAAAAGTTTGAGAGATTTTGTTTATAGTTTCAGTCTATGAGAGTGCATTGCACACCGTGGGGTTGGAGAAAAAGATTACTCTCTTTCCTGTCTTTACATTGCAGTTCACTGTCTGTCTTTCTTCTTGTGTTTGGGAGGTGATGGGTAGCTGGTGTGCTGCAGAGTGAAAGAAGAGTCATTAATGGCTACAGCCTGTTGTTGGTGTGGAGTTGAAAGGAAAATGTGGACATTGGAGGTTCCCTTCCCAGTCATTCCAACTCAATTGATTCCATCAGGCCCTATAAATCTTCACTGTACCATGATTCTGTCTCTTCATATCCTATCAAATGCTTATTCCCAATTTTTTCTGCTAACCCCTTTCCTTTGGATTACTGACTCAATGCCATTTGCGCTCTTTTCTGTGCTTTTTCTACTTGCCTCTCCATCCATCCAATCCATGACTGCCATTTGTGCTGGACATTAAAATGGTAAAGCTGTCCCACAAATATGTAATAGTGGGCTAACTTTCAACAAAATACGGGCAAGAAACTGGATAAGAGAGTGTTTGAGGTAATCCCTTGGAACAAGAAAATGGAGCTTTCTCTTGGCAAGTGCCTCACATAGAGGATTTTGATGTGGAGAAACTGTTGTGTTGCAGCAAGCTAATGGTTCTGGTTTACCATGGACCTCTCCAGCTCTTCCCTTCAGCCACAGCCATATCATAAAGAATTCCAAGCTTAGAGTTGACCAGTTTGGCTATACTGTGATATGCCTTCCCTGCTCATCAAGTCCTCGGGTTGATCTTGAACCCAAAGCTTCTAGCCCGGAGTTTGGAATGCTCCCTCCACTGCATCAAGTAATTGGCTACAAGTTTGTATCTGTAATTTCCAACAAAGAGACTTTAGGAATTATCAGGTAAAGGCAAGAAAGGGAAAGAGTTTGGAAAAGACTATTGCGCACAATTTAACAAGAGGTTTGACTTAGAATCATAGAATCCCTATAGTGCGGAAAGAGACTATTCAGTCCATGGAGCCTGCACTGACCCTTTGGCAAACAACCCACCCAGTCTCCAACCTTTTGTCCGTAACCCCGCATTTATCATAGCTAACCCACCTAGCCTGCACATCCCTGGACTCTGCGGGTCAATTTAGCATGGCCAGTCCACCTGACTTGCATATCTTTGGAAGGAATCTGGAGCACTTGATGGAAACCCATGCAGACATGTTGAGAATGTGCAAACTCCACACAGAGAGTCGCCTGAGGCTAGAATCAAACCACTGAGCCACCATCCCATCCTCATCTTGTCTTGACTTATCTCATAAGAAAGCATGGAAATAGAAAAGGGAAGAAAATGTATGCATTAAGATTAAATATTTTAATAATATTTGTGAAATTTCAGAAGTCTTTGTGATTAGCCCACAGATTATCACTGAATTAAAAGTGTAGGACTAACAACAGCTGGTTAGTATGTTTGTGTAAATCTCATTGTTGATCAAGGCTTTGAGAGCCCTGGCAGCTGGAAAACACTTGACTGAACAGAAAAACATCCATCACATTGAACCAGTGTACATCATAAACACAATTACTCCAAGGTTGAAAGATAACCAGTTGCAGATGACGCTTTTGCTCCTTAATCATGGTTTGTAATATCATCTGAACCTGTCAATTAGAATGCTGCTTTGTGATATCCTCTTGCAAGATTTACATTGAAAATTAAGCCTCTACATGCTGCCTGGAATATAACTTCAATCCAGTGTTAAATAGTGGGGGGAGGAGTGTGAGTTTGTAGAAGAGACAATTGCACATATCTTGAAGAGAAATTTGCCTTGTTTTCAAAGAAAACTCTTGACTCCAACGCACTTGAGAGTCACTAGCATTGGTTTTGCTTATACGGAAATCCAGAGAATCTAAAAACGCAGGCTGATCCACTTCTGACATGGTCAATACAGGTCATTGTGGCTGACGGGGTAATGGAGCAGACGTGTCATGTTTCTGTCAGGAACATAAAGTGTGGGCTGATTGTAACATTGTATAGAGCTTGCTTGATATCTCACCTGAACCTCTCAGCTCCTCTTAATAGCTTATCTCACCAACTCAAACATTCCCTGAACAGCAGGTTAATGAATTCCTCGTATCCTGGCAGCAGCCACAATGTTTTTGTCCTGCACCCAGCAGTCTCCAACATCTTTGAACTACCGTGACAAACCTGGTGACAGGTTTTACCTGCCCTGCATGCACAAAGTTTGTGTACTGACTGTGAGATTGGATGCACATTGTAATTCCGCATCCACAAATTGGCCAATCGAATTTACATTCCATTTAAATGTTAGTTTCAAGAATTAAATATCTGCATTTCCTTCTTCTCTGCGACACATTGCAATGAAATGCAGCTGAATTTTCACCATCAACGCAGGAAAACCGCGCAGGTTTGTTTTTGATTTGGAAACTCTCCTCAGCTGCGAAACCGATTAAAAATAAGATATCTTCATGAGATTGCACTTAATTGGCTTTCTGTCCACTTGGAGTTAGTGGGGATTGGGTGTGGAGATGGATCAGAGGAGTGCAGGACTCTTTTAGACACCCCATTGCAGTGAACACAAGGGTGCTGAGGGAAAAATCTATGATTGTACCAAGTCTTCCATTTTACCAGAGGGAATAAAAGGTCACTGGAATGCCGGAATCCTGGATCAGGGCTGCCTCTCACTTCATTGATGTTGACCTGGATCTAGTGCTGGTATTTCTGAGGGAGAGGATGCAGAAGAAGCCACCATGTTATGTAGCAGGGGTACCTTTCTATTCAGCATTATCTCCCACCACCTTCTCTTCCTCCTCTTCTCTCTCAAAACCTCCCCCAGCTTCTCATTATCAGCTGACTTCTCAAGTTCCACACTTTTCTGGAGACAGTTCCCTGGGCAGCCTTGTTGCTGCTTGTGCCTGAGTTGGAGAGGGACCTCGACAGAAATGTAGTCTAAACAAGTGTTTATCATTCCTGAAGAAGGGCTTATGCCCGAAACGTCGATTCTCCTGCTCCTTGGATGCTGCCTGACCTGCTGCGCTTTTCCAGCAACACATTTTCCAGCTCTGATCTCTAGCATCTGCAGTCCTCACTTTCTCCTCCTTTATCATTCTATCACCCAGTTGATTGCCAGCATTAACCGGTGCTTCTTAAAGCCACAGAGAAGTAAATAAACTCCCAGCTTCACGTCAAAAGATGAGACAAGAAGAAAAGTTGTGAAACTCCCTGCTGGGAAGTGAGAACAATGCTTGATTCTGGAGACAACAGTAACCCCTGCCCCCCACCTCTGCTTCCAATCAGGCCTGGTGGTCCATGAGCTAGCCAGGCTTGAGTAAAGGTCTGCTTCTTGCAGCAAGACTGACTGACAGAACACAACACTGGCTATGGCCAGTAGACCCCAGAGTAAGTAACACTTCTTCAGTATCAGCTACATGGTGGAGAAAACTAATCACCAAATGTTCAAGCCTGCCATTCAGCGATTCTGAACACGTGACATCCCTCCACCTCCCCTTCCAGGACCAGCAGGGTGCAACACTCATTAACATTAATGCACTTACTCTGAAAGCAAACCCAATTTTACACTGATCTCCGTGAACTCACCCTGAATGCCCCTTCCAAGAACAAAATAGTTATCCTTGGTGATTTCAACACCTAGTTGGTCATGACAACCTGGCATGGAAGGGAGGCCATGGAAAACACAAAGCTGCAAAGAGCAATGAAAATGGTTATCCACTTTTGGAACTCTGTGCAGAAAAGCAGCTGCCCACACCAGCCATTTTCTTTCAATAAAAAGGATCACTCCAATAGCATGCGGCATCATCCCCACTCTCAAACTGGTACTTGTAGACTATATGTTAGTGCATTAGTATAATGAAAAGGACAGCCTACATATGACTCATGTCCAGTGCCTACTGTGATACGGTCCCCTGACTTGTTCACTTGGAGCAGAACTTCCATTTCAAGTCTAACCTCAAGAAAAAAAATGAGAGACAATCTAATAAAAGACTTTTGATTTAGCGACCTGCAAACCACATCTTGCCAGAGACAGATGGCAAAACCCTGTCCAGATCAGATAGGAACATTTTGATTTCTCTGCTGATTCCACTCCAGATCCACTGGATGCTTCCAACTAGATCATTGGATTCAACCTGACGGACTGGTTTGATGAAAATGGCAAGAAAACTCAAGATTTGACAACAAGATAAATGTACGTTCATCTCAGCCAGCCAAGAAAAAAAAAGTAGCTCTCTGTCAAATATGCAGCACTTTTCAATATAAACTGAAGAGCATCCAAAATGACAGGTGCATCCCATGCGCAGAAAGAACTCAACTGCAATCTAAGACTGGGAACATAAAAAGCTTCCATGAAGCACTAAAATCTGTATCAGCCAGCACATCAAAGCATAGACTCTTTGAGGAGAGCTCATGCCAAAACATTCCAGCACCACTCTAATCTTGACTCTGATCTCCAGCATCCGTAGTCCTCACTTTCGCCTACGAAACATTATGTGCTGACAAAGAGTCAGTCCTAGATCACTGTTCAGAGCACTTTGAAACATTCCTTCGCACCAAGAACACAGTATATGAGACTACCATCAACTGTATACAACAGTAGCCTGTCCAAGATGAACTGACTGAGAGTTCAAGAATCAATGGAATTCTGCCTGAAGTCTTGTAGCATCGTAGCCCTGCATTACATACCACACTTCATGAGGCTTACATGGTTCGCTGGGAACAGTGCAGGATTCCTCAGGATCTTTGTGCTACCATGTTCATCACTTTGTTCAAAAACAGGGGAGAAAACTCAGTTTTCTCCAACTACTGTGGTATCAACCTCCTTTCAGTTGCTGGGATGATGCTGGTTGGAATACCTCTGTCATCATGGAAAGAAACTTCCAAGAAAGGCAGAGCAAACAAAGGCAACACAGATGCGGTACTTGCACTCAGCTAAGTTACTGTTTAACAACTGCAAAACAAAGCCCCACACATCACTTTCTTAAGCATTATCTCCCACCACCTTCTCTTCCTCCTCTTCTCTCTCACCACCTCCCTCACTTTCTTAAACCTCACCAAGGCATTTGATGTGGTGAGCAGAGACAGACATTGAGAAATCCTTGGAAAAGCTTGGATGCTCTCCTGAGTGTCTGGCCCTGGTGAAGCTGTTTCATGAAAATGAGTATGGACAAGTCAAACAGAACTGTAACTTCTTGAACCTCTTCAGAATCTGCAATGGTGTGAAGCAGAGATGTGTGCTAGCCCTGACCTTATTCAACATCATCTTCACACGTTGCTGCAGCAAGCAACAGAAGACATTAAGGAGAGAGTTTGCATGCACTTCTGGACTGATGGTGGTCTCACCAACCTTGAATGCCTTCAGGATTACAAAGACACAGGAAAGACTTATCCATGGATGTGTGTTCACCAATGACTGCACCTTCCTGGCCCAATATCGTATTGTATGGAGAGCTGACTGAAATGGAAATCAAGGGGCCCCACACAAATATTTCAGGGATTCCCCAAAGAAGTCTCTCTCTGTCTGTCAAATCCACCATCACCATAGATCATGATGCCTGGATTTGCTAGAATATAAATGATGATAGAGATCTTCTGTCCCACGCACAGCAAGCCTGATCAGCTTTAAGTTCAGCATGTCTGGTGACGTACACAACTTTAGATAATATTAGGACTTCTTTTGACTGTACATTTCTGAAAGGATTTCATTCAACACCTCTAACTATGATCCAGTTCCTTATCAACTCATCTCTTAACATTCCATATTATCAATAATTAGCAAGGTATGAGTCATTTTCTAACAGTCAATAGTCTTCCCAACTCCTGTTTGACATGGACGTTTATTTGGTCTATGATGGGTTAATTACATTATATTTTGGAGCTTCTTTTTCTGTATCTTGCCTGAATAGAATACCGTTGACACTTCTGCCGATGGTGTATGATTTTGGTCTTTGCCTTGTTATTTAATGAAAGCCTGAAGCTGTGCAGTATCTGCTAAAGTGTCAGTATCAGTTGATCCAGGGCTCGTTGAATGGTCTTTGGTTTCTGGGAAAGGGAAAGCTTTCTCTGTCGTCACTGTTTATCTAGCTCAGAGAAAGTTACTAAAACTTTTCTTATTTTTCAGTGTTGTGTGGCATTTCCTTCCCTGCGTTCTTTCCCTCTCGCCACAGTCTGAAGATTAGTTTGGGCTTGATGGCTTTGTTCTCTGCACCATGCTACCGAAGGGGCAATTTTTCACACTTCTCCCCACTCCTGTGGTCAGGCTGGCCTTATCCTTCATCTGTAGCACGGTGCCACTGATTGGCTTCAATTTAGTCTTTTCTTGCCCACTTGTCTTTGGTTCTGCGAGTTGGGCTACTGTTGCTGTTGTAAGGTCTACCCTGCCAGCAGGTGAATGAGCACTAACGTGCTTTATTGCACATTACTGCACAAGGCATGTTAAGGATGAACATTTCTGAAATTCTACAAGCTTAATTGCCAGTTCCATAACAGCTGAATAAAAACTGAAAGAACTGTGGATGCTATAAATCAGAAACAAAAACAGAAATTGCTGGAAAGGCTCTGCTCATCAGGATTCCTGATGAAGGACTTATGCTTGAAACGTTGACTGTCCTGGTCATTGGATGCTGGCCAACCTGCTGTGCTTTTCCAGCGCAACACTCTCAACTCTGATCTCCAACATCTGCAGTCCTCACTTTCTCCAATTTTCAATCAATAGGCACAGATTAATTAGGCATTGTATCATGTTACTCGCTTTGGTTTCTACCTTATTTAGTCCCCATTTTATCCATGCGAAAAATGTTGAAAATTAGATAATCTGACATAGTGAGCATGTGATGTTTGCTCTTCCCTATTTTTGTAATATTTTTTAGAAATTCTGCCCTGTTACCAATTCGAAAATAATAAAGCATTAAATGCTCCAAGTTGACAATAAGCAGTGGCATCAACCAAGTGATTCTGTTGATGGTGAATATAATATTTTTCCTCAATGAAGACTTTGTTTGAGGGATAGATGTTGGAAGATGCGAAACTAATCTGTTTTAAAGCAATATTGATGACAGATTCTTGCTAGTTGTGTCATTGGGAGGCCTCCGTAAGATTGGTGAAAGATGAGACAAAATCTCGTTTTGTCTGTTTGTACTTCATCTACGTTAATTGCAAGCCAAGAAGGAGAGATTACCTGGGAAAGTTCCCAAGGACAGCATTTCATAAAACATTTGGCAACACAAAATGTGCAGTGTGATGAAGCGAGCACTGCTGCAAAATGAGCATCATAACTACAAAAAGGTCAATCCAATTAACAATTTTGACCACCTTTTCTTTGGGGTTTTTAAAAAATGAATGAACAAAATGAGGCCTTTGCAGGCTGTACCATCACTAATTGTCTACCTCTGCTTGCCCATGAGAAGATGTTGAGGAGCTGTCTTCGTGATCTGCTACAATCCATGTGCTGTTGACAGTTCCATAATTCCATTAGGGAGGGAATTCCAGGACTTTTACCTATTGACAATGAAGGAATGGCAGTATATTGCCAAATCATGATGGTGAGTGGCTTGAAGATGAACTTGGTTTATTATTGTCATGTATACTGAGGTACAGTGAAAACTTTTATATTGCATACCTAACATCAGGCTAATAAAACGTAACGCAGAAGTATAGTGTTACAGCTACAGAGAAGGTGCAGAGAAAGGCCAACTCTAATATATGAGAGGACCATTCATAAGTTTGATAACAGCATTGTAAAAGCTATTCTTAAATCTGTTTTTAAATTTTGTATCTTGTGCCCAATGGAAGATGGCGGAAGAGAATATAACTGGGCTGGGAAGGGTCTTTGATTATGTTGGCTGCTTTCCTAACGCAGCGGGAAGTATAGCTGGAGTCAGTGGAAGTAAAGAGGGAGAAAAAAGAAAGGTAGTTATAATCGGGAATAGTATAGTCTGGGGAATAGACGCTATTCTCTTTGGCCAGGATTGAGACACCCAAAGGTGTGTTGCCTTCCTGGTGCCTTAGTACAGGATCTCTCATCTGGGCTGCAGAGAAATTTGGAGTGGGAGGGGAAAGATCCAGTTGTTTTGGTCCATGTAGGTGCCAATGATATATGTAGAAAGAGGAAAGAGGTTCTGCCTAGTGTATGTGAGCAGCTAGGGTCTGTGTTAAAAAAAGTACCAAAAAGATAGTAATCCCCTATGAACTAATTGGCACAGGGTTAAAAAGATTAATGAGGTAAATGTATGGCTATTGGTTTGGAAGGGACGGGTCCAAATTTGGGATATTGGCATTGGTACTGGGAAGGGGAGAACTGTTCTGATGGAACATGCTCCTCCTGAATCATACTGGACCTACAGCATAACTAGGGCTGTGGATAGGACAGCGTAATGGGAGGGGTAGGTTCAGTTGCATGTAAAACTAAGGTAAAACTTAAAAGGCGGATTCAGCAGAGGATATTAAAGTTTCTAGAACAAGCAATAGGGCAGAGAGTATGAAAAGAATCAGGAATCTAACTTCAGGCACAACAAATGAGAGGACAACTGTGAGAAGGGGGGCAGTTGATGCAGAACTGAGGATGTTGTATGTAAATACACACAGTATGCAAAACCAGAGCTTGTAAAAGAGCTTGTAGGGCAGAATGAAATTGGTGGTAATGATGTTGTGGGTATCACAGGGGTGTGGCTTCAAGGGGACTGGGAACTAGATTTCCAAGGATATACATCCTATCAAAGGGACAGGGAGATGGGCAGAGGGGGGTAGAGTTGCCTTTTTAGTAAGAAATGAATTTAAATTAATAGTAACAAGTTATATAGAGTCAAAATGCATAGAATCTGAATGGAAAAGTTGAGGAACCACAAAGGAAAAATTACTCTGATGAGCATTGTATCTAGCAGTAGTCAGGTAAAACAAATCAGGGGATAGAATTGGTATATATGAAAGGCACCATTACAATAATCATGGGGGACTTCAATGGGCAGGTGAACTGGGAATAACAGATTGATAATGGATCTAAAGAAAAGGAATTCATGAAGTGTCTACGAGATGGTCTTTGTGGTGGAGCCCACAAGGGAATGTGTAATGAGGCAGACTTGATTAGGGAGCTTAAAGTGAAAGGAACTCAAAGGGGCAGTGACTATAATGTGATAGAATTCATCTTGCAATTTGAGGCGAGACAGCTGGGATTACGTGTAACAGTGTTACAACTGAGTAAAGGTAACAACAAAGAGATGAGGGAGGAGCTGGCCGGAGTTGATTGGAATGGAGAGCCAGCAGGGAAGACAGAGGAGCAGCAATGACAGGGGTTTTGGTAGATAATTCAGGAGGCGCAGCAGTAATTCAACTCAAGGAAGATGAAACATATTAAAAGGAGGATGAGGCAAACATGGCTGACAAAAGGAATTGGGGCAGCATAAAAGCAAAAGAAAGCACAATACAATATGGTGAAGATTAGTGGCAAGCCAGAGGATTGGGAAACATTTAAAAACCAGCAAATGATAACTAAAAGAGCAATAACGAGTGGGGGGGAGGGAAGGGAATAGGATGAAATATGAGGGTAAACTCACTAGTAACATAAAAGAATATTGCAAGAGTATTTTTAGATATTTAAACAGTAAAAGAGAGACAAAATTGGACCTTGGACCACTGGAAAATGATGCTAGAGAAGTAGTAATTTGGAACAAAGAAATAGGGAGGAACTGAATAGGTACTTTACATGAGTTTTCACAGTGGGAGACACTAGCATCAAAACTTCAAGAAAGTCAGGGGGCAAATGTAAGTCTAGTGGCCATCCCAAAGGAGAAGGTGCTGGGGAAGCTGAAAGGTCTGAAGGTGGATAAATGACCCAGACCAAATGTACTACGCTCCAGAGTTCAGAAGAAGACGGCTGAGGAGACTGTGGAGGCCTTGGTGGTGATTGTTCAGGAATCACTGGAGTCATGGAGGGTCCCCGAGAACAGGAAAATAGCCAATGTATTGCTCCTGTTAAAGGAGAGAGGGAGGTTGAAGAAAGGAAACTATAGGCTGGTTAGCCTGACCTCAGTCACTGGTAAGGTTTTAAAGTCCATTATTAAGGATGAGGTTACAGAGTATGATTAAATAGGGCTGGGGCAGTAGGTTTCATCAAGGGAGGTCATATCTGACAAATCTGTTGGAATTCTCTGAAGAGGTACTGAGCCGGTTAGATCAAGGAGAGCCAATGGACATGACCTATTGGGATTTCCAGAAGGCCTTTGACAGGAGGCTGCTAAATAAGATAAGAGCCCATGAGGGCAATGTACTGGCATGGATAGAGATTGGCTGACTGGCAGAAGACAGAGAGTAGGGATGAAAATGCACCTTTTTTAAGGATGTCAGTCAGTGACTAGTGGGGTTCCACAATGATTATAATCCATATTATACATTACGGATCTTAGAGTGTTATTGCTCAGTTTGCAGATGACGCAAAGATAGGCAGAGGGACAGGCAGTGTTGAGGAAGCAGGCAGGCTGCAGAAGGATCTGGATAGGCTAGGAGAGTGGCAAAGAAGTCACAGATAGAATAAAATGTAGGAAAGTGTGAGGTTATGCACTTTGGCAGGAAGAATGGAGGTGTAGCTACAGTATTTTATGACTAGTCCAGGTCAGTTCTTGTCAAAGGTAACCCCCAGGAGGTTGATAATGGAGAATTAGTGATGCCTTTGAATGCCATGGAACATTGGCTTAGGATCTGCTTTTGGAGATGGTCATTGCCTGGCACAAATGTTACTTGCATCCTCAAACATCCACTTTCACATAGCTTCAACTGTCCTGTATTGAATTTTAATATTTTCTGTTGGGCTGCTGACTCATGTTTTTAACACACAACTTTTAAGTTTACGACATGAATGAATTGACTATTACTTTAGCTTTTCTTAGCATTTTGTCATGTACTTATGAAGTGCACATGTTGAAAAATGTTTTCTATTCTGCAGTATGACCTTGTCACTATTGGTGTCAATAATATTACTGGAATTACCAACTGGCCATATGAATAATGCAGTGGGAGGGAGGGATTGATCAAAGAATGATGGGGATTTACTTACTGTAAGCGCATAAATAGAGATTTCCAGCAACGGTGTTTAACTGTTGATGTTACAATATCATAGAATCCTTACAGTCTGGAAATAGGCCTTTCAGGCCAACAAGTCCAAACTGACCCTCTGAAGAGTAACCCACCCAAACCCATTCCCCTATTACTTTACATTTACACCTGATTAATGCACCACAGGTGAGGTGCCGGAAGACTGGAGGCTGGCAAACGTGGTGGCACTGTTTAAGAAGGGTGGTAAAGACAAGCCAGGGAACTATAGACTGGTGAGCCTGACCTCGGTGGTGGGCAAGTTGTTGGAGGGAATCCTGAGGGTCAGGATGCACATGTATTTGGAAAAGTAAGGACTGATTTGGGATAGTCAACATGGCTTTGTGCGTGGGAAATCATATCTCACAAACTTGATTGAGTTTTTTGAAGAAGTAACAAAGAAGATTGATGAGGGCAGAGCAGTAGATGTGATTTATATGGACTTCAGTAAGGCATTCAACAAGGTTCCCCATGAGAGACTGATTAGCAAGGTTAGGTCTCATGGAATACAGGGAGAACTAGCCATTTGGATACAAAACTGGCTCAAAGGTAAAAGGCAGAGGGTGGTGGTGGAGGGTTGTTTTTCAGACTCGAGGCCTATGACCAGTGGAGTGCCACAAGGATCGGTGCTGGGTCCTCTACTTTTTGTCATTTACATAAATGATTTGGATGCGAGCATAATAGGTACAGTTAGTAAGTTTGCAGATGACACCAAAATTGGTGGTGTAGTGGACAGCGAAGAGGGTTACCTCAGATTACAACAGGATCTGGACAAGATGGGCCAATGGACTGAGAACCGGCAGATGGAGTTCAATTCAAATAAATGCGAGGTGCTGTATTTTGGGGAAGCAAATCTTAGCAGGATTTATACACTTAATGGTAAGGTCCTAAGGAGTGTTGCTGAACAAAGAGACCTTGGAGTGCAGGTTCATAGCTCCTTGAAAGTGGAGTCGCAGGTAGATAGGATATTGAGGAAGATGTTTGGTTTGCTGTCCTTTATTAGTCAGAGTATTGTACAGGAGTTGGGAGGTCATGTTGTGGCTGTACAGGACATTGGTTAGGCCACTGTTGGAATATTGCATGCAATTCTGGTCTCATTCCTATCGGAAAGATGTTGTGAACTTGAAAGGGTTCAGAAAAGATTTACAAGGATGTTGCCAGGGTTGGAGGATCTGAGCTACAAGGAGAGGCTGAATAGGTTGGGGCTGTTTTCCCTGGAGCGTCGGAGGCTGAGGGGTGACCTTATAGAGATTTACAAAATTATGAGGGGCATGGATAGGATAAATAGACAAAGTCTTTTCCCTGGGGTTGGGGAGTCCAGAACTAGAGGGCATAGGTTTAGGGTGAGAGGGGAAAGATACAAAAGAGACCTAAGGGACAACTTTTTCACACAGAGGGTGGTACGTGTATGGAATGAGCTGCCAGAGGCAGTGGTGGATGCTGGTACAATTGCAACATTTAAGAAGCATTTGGATGGGTATATGAATAGGAAGGGTTTGGAGGGATATGGGCCGGATGCTGGCAGGTGGGATTAGATTGGGCTGAGATATCTGGTCGGCATGGATGGGTTGGACCAAAGGGTCTGTTTCCATGCTGTACATCTCTACGACTCTATGACTCTATCTCTGAACAATATTGGCAATTTAGCATGGTCAATACACCTAATCATTGGATTTTTGGGTTGTGAGAGGAAACTGGAGCACCCGGAGAAAACCCACGCAGACACTGGAGAACATGCAAATTTCATGCAGTCAGTCACCTGAGGCTGGAATCAAACCCAGGTCCCTGGTGCTATGAGACGGCAATGCAACCTGGAAGGTGGGAGGAGGGAAGGTTTGGAAGGACTGAGAATGAGAAGGGAAAAGGGGGAGACTAGCCAAATTTTGTGGCAGGATTTGAGTGTGTTTGGGGGCTGGATTGACTCAAATGTTGGTGTTCCAGTGGAAGGGGATTATGTAATCGTTAAGGAGAGGGTGGTCCAATTTTATCATCGGTCAGGTTTAAAGCAACCTTTCCTGGCTAACCATTAAGGAAATAATTTGGCACTGGAGTCTGTAACTGTCAAGTTGGAGACTTCTTTTAGATGGTTCCAGATGCTGGATAATTGCCCATGGAAAGTTTAAACTTCCAGGGCAACTTAATGTGGAATTGTTCAATTAGGAAGACGGAGGGGTCCAGATGTGCATCTTTCAGGGTGAACCCATTCTCTGACAATCTGGAGACAGCATGATCTGGATCAATGTGTCCCTTTTGGGTCATTGCTCAGGATTGTACCTCAAAGGATCCTGAAGTAACTTAAATGCCAAAGGGTCCCTTATTGGAAATGCCTGTGCTTCAACTCTTTGTCCCACTATATTAACATCCTCCCATTGTTTGCTTCGACACTTGCTCAGACTGCTCGATTATGGTTTATTCAGATTGTTTGTGTTTTATCTAACCTTTTTTTAGAACTACTTACCAAAGGAGGAAAGAGCTTAACCATTTCATGCTGCATTTGTCTGACTTCGGAATAGCCTGAAGAGCTTGAAAAGGAAAGGAGCCAAGCAACAGTCAAAGTTAATATATCCAACAGCTGTGATGCTTAAAATGACCTCAGGATGTGCTTACTCACAACTACGATTTGTATTCATATAGTGCATTTTTATGTAATACTGAGACAATCACAGCAATCTAATTGAGCCAGATTCGATAGAATTGCTATTGGAACATGTGGCCAGAGAAAGATAGGTTTTAATGACCATCTTAAGGGAGAAAAGGATAGGGGTTTTGGGAAGGACTTCCAGGGCCATTTAGAACCTTGGCAGTTGACAAACTGCCAATAGTGGATGAATGAATATCACAGATGTGCGAGGGAGCAGATTTGAAAGATTATGGAGAACTTAGAGGCTTGTATAGGTGTGTCTTCACCTGGAATACTTGAGCTTTAACATGTTAACAGCAGAGCACTTCAATAGTATGGCTGAGTCTTTATCCTAAAAACAGAAACACTGGAGAAACAAATCAGGTTTGGCAGCTTCTGTGAAAAAAATAAACAAAGTTAACATTTCAAGTCCAATGGCTCTGCTTTGGAATAGTTAATTTTCTGCTCGATTAAAGCCTATGTGTTTTGATGTTGGTGAAAATCCACTAGGTTTGCCTCTTGGAGTAATTATGTCGTGTACAGTTATTGTTTGATGGGAACATGTGAATTCATTATGTATAATGATTTATTCACCCACAAATGATCACCATTTTATACATATTTTATGAAGTTTATGCAAAATAAGTTACAAGAATATTATCATATAAAAGGAAAGAAACAAAGCTTAAACATAGATTTTGGATATAGTTCACAAAAGAAAGACCACAATGCTGGAAGATGCAGCCATTCATTCTAAGTGGTTGAGTTATTGGTTCAGGTTGTCCTGCAGTCATGAAAGTTCTGGGGACAATTTAAAATGGTTATCAGGGCCTGAAGCCACAAGTCCCATCCCTGTTTCGAACAGATCCTAATTTTAGTTTTGGTGAGAGGGAAGTAGGGGCAGGACATGATTCCCACAAGAGGGAAACCCAAACTCAGCAGAACCTGCTGAGATTTTCCAGCAATATCTGCTTTTGCTTCAGATTTCAAGCATCCACAGCTCTTTCAGTTTTTTTTGTCATTTTAACTCATTGTTGAGTTTGAGCAAGGCCCATGTTTTTACAGTGTAGGAGTTATCAATATTTAGGAAGGATATAAGTGTTTTTGAAGAGCATGTAGAGTGCGTAGAACTGTCAAGCTCTTAAAATTGAAAATAACTGCCTGCCTTTGTCTATGAGAATTGGAAAAATCTTCAGCAGTTTTGACAGTTGATTGGTAATATTATCTTAAACTTTATTATGAATGCTTGGCTTCCATGCAATATCATTATCTCAGTGGGAGACTGTAAATTTACAATTTGATTAAGTTCAAAGAGATTGTAATAAAAGGTTAGTTGGCTATGACATGAGGTTATGAATGCAAATGTATCCCTTTAGAAGGGATCATGTAGTTAAGGATATTTAAATATAACACATTAGTTATCATGAATGTGAGAGTTTGTTTAAAATCATAGAAAAGTACAGCATAAAAACATACCTTTCTGTCCAATTTATCTATGCTGACCACATCCCAAATTAATCTAGTCCCATTTGCCAGTACTTGGACCATATTCCTCCAAACTCTTCCTATTCATATACCCATCCAGATGCCTTTTAAATGTTGTAATTGTACCAGCCTCTGCCACTTCCTCTGGCAGCTTATTCCATACACTTACCACCTTCTGTGTGAAAAAGTTGCCACTTAGGTTCCTTTTATATCTTTCCCCTTTCATAAATCTATGTCCTCGAATCTGCCCTCCCTCCAACCCAGCAAAAAGGCCTTGTCTATTTACCCTATCCATGCCCCTCATGATTTTATAAAGCTCTGTAAGGTCACCCCTCAGCCTCCAAAGAAAATAGCCCCAGCCTATTCAGCCTCTCCATATAGCTCAAACCCTGCAACCTTGATAACATCCTTGTAAATCTTTTCTGAACTGTCTCAAGTTTCACAACATCCTTCGTATAGAAGGGAGACTAGAATTGCATACAGTATTCCAAAAATAGCCTGACCAATGTCCTATACAGCCTCAACTTGACCTCTCAACTACCATACTCAATGCATTGACCAATAAAGGAAATCATAACATTATGCCTTCTTCATTATCCTATCTACCTGTGACTCCACTTTCAAGGAACTATGAACCTGCACTCCAAGGTCTCTTTATTCAGCAACATTCCCCAGTACCTTACCATTAGGTCTGTAAGTTCTGCCATGATTTGCCTTTCCAAAATTTAGCACC
Source organism: Hemiscyllium ocellatum (assembly GCF_020745735.1). Lineage (NCBI taxonomy): Eukaryota > Metazoa > Chordata > Chondrichthyes > Orectolobiformes > Hemiscylliidae > Hemiscyllium > Hemiscyllium ocellatum. The sequence goes on along the minus strand of NC_083413.1, from coordinate 63,039,231 downwards.
TCATATTTATCTAAATTAAACTCCATCTGCCATTCTTCAGCCCATTGGCCCATCTGATCAAGATCCCAAAGTACTCTGAAGTAACCTTCTGCATTGTCCACTACACCTCCAATTTTGGTGTCATCTGCAAACTTACTAACCATGCTTCCTATGTTCACAATGCAAGTTGTAAAATATATTTAAGTCTTTATTTTATCTCAGCATGGCTGTTGAGGTCTACCTATGGGCAACATAAAGGAGGAGAAGATATGCAGAGCCATGATGGGTAAGTGGAGGTGCATGAGTTGGCATAAATTGGCATTATGTTTGCCTCAAGATTATAAGTAGCCATGACAGTGAATTGGCACTGATAGGAAAAGGCCAGGGATGTAGTTATGATGGGGTGTGAAGGCTGAAGGTGAAAGGACATAATACCGAACATAAACAATTGGGACAAAGTCCCTGTGGCTGTCCATGGTCTCTATCCGGGAACAGTACACCATCCTGCACTTGCAACTGCCTCCTAGAATGAAAATAATATCATTTGACACTTTCTCCTGAGATAGGTACACTGACTTCAGAAATATAATGACTCACAGTACTCACCTTGAGAGCGAAAATCCAGCCCAGTAATTTGAACTGGGTAAACTACCCATTTAGAAAAAAATGAGAAGAAACATCCACCATTTACTTCAGTGCACTATTTCAAAATTGAGGAAAATAAATATTTTTAATAGTTAGCATGATAAAGATCATCCAGTATTAGAAATCATGCTTGAAGTGACCAAAGTGGATAAGACAATAATGATTGGGACTTGTTGAGCAAGGAATAGTTGATTTAATGCAGTGAGTTTGTGCTGCATTTTCATTGTTCTTGATAAAATAATTGGATTCATCTTTTATTTTATATTTGCAGAGATACATGGTGGTCCACATTTTATAAAATACAGGAAATATATTCCTTAGTTAAGCCTACGGAAACAATTTAATGGGATAACATGTTGGTGAATTTTCATTCTCAAAATGTATATTAACTCTAGAATTGTTTCCATAAATGATTTAAATGTCGATTATAGACTTTAGTTACATTACTTTGGGCTGTTCAAAGAAAAATCACAAGAAAACTAGTACAAGAGCATTGTTTGTCTCAAGAAGCTTAAGGTACATTTCTACAGAGGATCATAATATGCAAACTGATTCAGAAGATTATTTGGCATAGTTATAATAACAGGAATGTGAAATTTAAGAGAATGTATGAACTATGGGAGGAAGAAGGGAAAAGTAAGCCAGGAAAATTTGATGTGGTTAAGAAGAAGCTAACTTATTCATTTTTCAAAAGTACGTTTTTGCATTTTCATCAAATATTAAAAATAAATTAACACTTAAACTACATTTACATTTATTGCAATTCTTAAAGTGCTGAAACTTGTGCACCAATTAGGTATCAATACTTTAATGTATTTACATATGTCTATGTTTATTCATCTGTATATTGTGTATGTATCAAATATGAAAAATACAAACTTTGTTTTAAAAACAGTTTTCAAATGGAAATTGTTAGAAGCTAATTGTTAATTCTATGGAATCCATTAGTGCTTTACCAACAGGCTAATTTTACAAGCAAAGCATATTTTGCCTTTATCATCACTTGTGGATTAAATAGTGATTGGGATTTATCTCAGTGGGGTAGCTAATTTTGGAGGAACTATTGGGTCTTCCAGGAAGAGGGAAATGATTCTGGCACAATCCAATCGACTGACTTCTTTGCTAATTTAGCTCCCTCTAAGTATCTACTATTTTATCCACAAGTTCTGCCAAGAAGTGACTTGAGCAAAAAGGAACAGAAGAAAGTATAAATTTCTTTTGTCACCAGTTGTTGAAAAAATTACTCTGAATGAAGTTCTCTTTATACAAAATTAGAGTGTCTGTATTAAGCGTACCCCATATGTGATAAACATTATTTAGTTGAAGTAAAACAATGGATATAATATTTGAAAGTTTCAAACATAGTTGCACATCTCATTTTCTGTTTGGGTTGGCATTTGAAGTTTTGTACTCATGATGTTCAATTACAGACGGATTGCTTCTGGAAATTGCAAATGTAGTATTTAAAAATCTTTAATGTTGCCCTAGATTTGCTAATTTATGGGAATAGAAACTTCAAATTCAAATGTAGAAGAAGCCTACTTAGTTACCTACTTTTTAAAATGGGGGGCCTCAGTGGGATTATTTTCTGAAAATAAAAATAAATTGGCAAGTAAAATCCCTTCCGTTACCCGAAGACAAACAGTACTTTGTGCAGTTCAAAAACATATGCAGTGAAAAACATGAATCAAAATTATTTTTGTTGTGATTTGGATGTCCAAATATTGATGGGGAACAGTTTCCTGAGGATGAAAATGGAACTGAAATATGCCCCAAAATTATGCTTCAGATTAATCCCTGATGTTACATGATAAAAACGAAGAAAAACAAATGTCTGGATTTAAAATTGCAATATAAAATTCATCCTTATAAAATTTGGTTTAAAAAGTCACTAGATATGTCAAAGCTTTATTTGTGGGAGGAGGAGCATTCTAACAAGATTAATTTGATGATTTCAGACATTGAGAAATGGACACTTGACAGGAAATAATTATGGCATTCTGCAAGATAAAGATAATTTTATTTCCCAGAGAATCTGCTGCAATTGTATCCAGCTTTTCTGGTTTACCCATTCAATCATGTTAATCATAATATGAACAAGGAATATAATTTGTAGCATTAAACTCAGTTGGAACCTGAATAAGGTGAAAGTGAGGACTGCAGATGCTGGAGATCAGAGTCTAGATTAGAGTGGTGCTGGAAAAGCACAGCAGATCAGGCAGCATAGGAGGAGCAAGAAATTTGACATTTCAGGCAAAAACCCTTCATCAGGAATGAAGCTGATGAAGGGCTTTTGCCCGAAACGTTGATTTTCCTGCTCCTCGGATACTGCCTGACCTGCTGTGCTTTTCCAGCACCACTCTAATCTAGACGCTGGACTTCTAATAACTTGAGCAGGATTATGAATTGTGTGAAGGATGCAAGGAAGCGTCAAGATGAGTTAGACAAGTTGAGCGAATGGGCAAATACATGGCAGATGTGGTACAACGTAGCTAAATGCAAAGTTGTAAACTTTGCCCTGAAAATCAGCAAGCAATATTACTTAAATTGCAATATATTGGAAAATGAGGATGTACAAAGGGATCTATGTTTCCTTATACACCAGTCAATGAAAGTAAACAGGCTGTTCCAGCAAGCATTGAGGAAAGCAAATGGTATCTTTGCCATCATTGCATGAGGATTTGATTTCAGAAGTAATGATGTCTTACTGTAAAGGATCTTTATGAGACCATACCTGGAGTATTGTGTGTAGTTTTGGTTTCCCTGGTTTATAAATTGTACATTTGCTATAGGGGGACTGCAGTATCATTAGTCTGATACTGGGGATGGCAGGACCATCTTATGAGGAGAGGTTGGTTCAAGTGAGGCTGTAATCACTAAAATGTAGATCAACAAGAGGAGATCTGATTGAATCATATAAAGTTTTCACAGAGCTGAACAGACTAGAAGCAGGGAGGATATTTTCCTGTTTAAAACAGGGATCGCAGTCTCCGGATGTGGGATAGACAATTCAGGACTGAGATTTGAAAAATGTCTTTACTCAGAAAATATTGACCTGTTGAATTCTATACCTCAGAAAGCTGTGGAGGGCAGGTCACTGAATACATTCAAGAAAGAAATAGATACAGTTTTAGATCTTAAAGGTATCAAGGGGCATCAAACGAAAATGGGAATGTGGGCTTGAGGTAGAAGATCAGCCATCATTATACTGAATGGCAAAACAGGCTTGTAGGGCTTAAAGACCTATACCAGTTCCTAGTTGCTATGTGAAAAAAATACTATATTGTCGATTGCAACATCACTTCCAAACAGTGTCCACTTCTCAAACGCTCAGCACTATCCTGTCATACATTACAAATGTCAGTTTTCCCATTTATTGGTATTCTTGCAAATTGACAAAATACTTCGGCATGATGTATGTTTTATCAGTAAGACCCAAGTTACATGTGACCAAAGACGATTTGAACATTCAGTAAATGTAAATTTCTCTTCGTTGTACTTCCTCCTTCTCTAGCTGTAGTACTTCTCCACTTTCGAAATGTTTGCAACAATACAAATTTAAATTTATTCATTCTTTGATAGGCTGCGTGTATTAGCATCACCCCTGCCAAATGGAACATTGCATTCTGAGAGAGTGAAAAGTGACAGAGCTGCAGCAGGCTAAATGTAGCAAAATCAACCATATCTGTTCCTCTGAAACCCGTATCAAGCAGGAAACAAGTGACTGCCCAGAATCCTTTGTTATGCTAAATTTTGAAGTTCTAAGAACCAGGAAAATGCACCAACAACTATAATCAATCTGAAAATTATTTTTCAAATTGGAACTGCTATTAACAGGGTTTCTGTTGGTTGTTAAATCGCTTCTGACATACAATTTTGACTTCATACTGTACCTGCTCATTTCCAAAAAAAATTGCAGACTAATTATATTTGTTGTTCACCATTCTAGGATCTTACACCTAGTTTAAAATGCTGGGGTGTTGTCACGTATACAACTGTGCATGTGCAGATGGATAAGTAACTTTTTGGAATGGGAGAAAACACGACCTCAACAATATGGCAACTTTCATCTTACATCAGAAATAATTTCTATTGGCATTGTTTATTGCAGCATCTATTATTCTTTCTGAAATCATTTGATAGATACATTTTTCAGTGTATAGATGGCATTTTTAAACTATGCATTATACAAAGGAGTGACAAAGCTTCAGGAAACTTTTAAAAATTTAAATGAGTTATATTTTAGAATGATGTTACCAATTATTATTGACCAGCATTTTTCTAAACTGTGCATCCTATCCCAAGACACTGTTTTTAAGATGTGCTACAAATGACATAAGAATAAATACAGAAATTACAGTTAAGAGTACTCATTACCATAACCTAATTACCATTACCTCTGAGGAAGCACCTTACCTACTTGTGAAATGATGGGTTTGTCATGCCCTTCACATCAGCTCAGTGCAATATTGGGCCCCAGTATAGTGCTATCTGTCTTTGACTTTTGATCTTAATTTTTTTATATGCTTACTTTTCCTGCTATATTAAAGCTGGTAACTGCGTGGGAGTTGTTTTAGTCAGGTATATGAACAGTTCTACTTACGTGCTCTATCTACCATTCAGTTTTGTTCCAAAATCAATCAACTGAGATCATGCTCAGATGTTGCCTAGATAAGGGCATGATGGAATATGGAGGGAAGCTAAGTAAGTGAGAGCCAGTCAAAATGTTAGAGCAAGTTTGAAGGTTGAATGTCCTACTTCCATTACTGCATTCCAATCAGCAGCTCCACATTCCTTGTCAGAAGAAGCATATTTCACACTCTCATAATATTTCTCCCAATTCCATAAAGTTACTGACTTATGGAGAAATCTGTTTCCATGGCAGCTATGATGTGCAGGAGCCGGTGTTGGACTGGGTAGACAAAGTGAAAAATTACACAACACCAGGTTATAGTCCAATAGGTTTATTTGGAAGCACTAGCTTTCAGAACGCTGCACCTTCATCAGGTAGCTGTGGAGCAGGATCATAAGACACAGAATTTATAGCAAAAGATTACTGAGTCATGCAATTGAAATGATATATTGAACAAACCTAGATTGCTGTTAAGTCTTTCATCTTTTAGAATGGGTTGCAGGTTTCAGTTCATTAATGTGTAAATCCCAGAACTCCTTTTAGGTGACAGTTTTATAATAAGAAGGTGACATCACAACTCACATAGTGCATTAAAGGTGTGAGGTCAGAGTCTGTCAGTATCCCAATCTTGAGTCAGGCTGGTTCGATTTCCAAAGTGGAGTTTATAAAATATTGCATGGATTGGCTGCCTGCAGATTGTGCATTTTTTGAACAAAATAGAACATATCTGCAAATATCATTCTCCAAATACAAATTCACCCCTTAGACTTATATGTGTGTGTGCGTGCATGAGAAAGGGAGGGAGAGTGGGTGCATGTTAGTGTGTGAGTGTGAGTGCGTGTTTGCATATGTGCATGCTTGATGCATTGTCTGAGCTGAGATGTCACTTTTTTTAATAAAACTGTAAGTTATCTCGAGAATGTGACTTAAAAGAAGTTCTGTGATTACATGTTAATGAACCAAACCTGCAACCCATTCTAAAAGTTGAAAGACTTAACAGCAAGTTGTTGGAGGGAATCCTGAGGGATAGGATGTATATGTATTTGGAAAGGCAAGGACTGATTACGATAGTCAATATGGCTTTGTGCATGGGAAATCATGTCTCACAAAGCTAATTGAGTTTTTGAAGAAGTAACGAAGAGGATTGAGAAGGGCATAGCGGTAGATATGATCTATATGGATGTTCAACAAGGTTTCCCATGGGAGACTGATTAGCAAGTTTAGATCTCATGGAATAAAGGGAGAACCAGCCATTTGGAACTGAACTGGCTCAAAGGTAGAAGACAGAGGGTGATGGTGGAGGGTTGTTTTTCAGACTGGAGGCCTGTGGCCAGTGGAGTGTCACAAGGATCAGTGCTGGGTCCACTACTTTTTGCCATTTATATAAATGATTTGGATGCGAGCATAAGATGTATAGTTAGTCAGTTTGCTGATGACACCAAAATTGGAGATGTAGTGGACAAAGAAGAAAGTTACCTCAGATTACAACAGGATCTTGATCAGATGGGCCAATGGGCTGAGAAGTGGCTGATGGAGTTTAATTTAGATAAATGTGGGGTGCTGCATTTTTGAAAGCAAATCTTAGCAGGAGTTATACACTTTATGGTAAGGTTCTCAGGAGTGTTGCTGAACAAAGAGACCCTGGAGTGCAGGTTCATAGCTCCTTGACAGTGGAGTAACAGGTAGATAGGATAGTGAAGAAGGCGTTTGGTATGCTTTCTTTTATTGGTCAGAGTATTGAGTACAGGGGTTGGGTGGTCATGTTGTGGCAGTACAGGACATTGGTTAGGCCACTGATGGAATATTGTATGTAATTCTGGTCTCTTTCCTATCAGAAGGATGTTGTGAAACTTGAAAGGGTTCAGAAAAGACTTACAAGGATGTTTCCAGGGCTGGAGGATTTGAGCTATAGGGCAAGGTTGAATAGGCTCGGGATATTTTCCCTGGAGCATTGGAGGCTGAGGGGTGACCTCATAGAAGTTTATAAAATCATAAGGGGCATGGATAGGATAAATAGACAATGTCTTTTCCCTGGGTCGGGGAATGCAGAACTAGAGGGCATAGGTTTAGGGTGAGAGGGGAAAGCTATAAAAGAGACCTAAGGGGCAACTTTTTCACGCAGAGGGTGGTATGTGTATGGAATGAGCTGCCAGAGGAAGTGGTGGAGGCTGGTACACTTGCAACATTTAAAAGGCATCTGGATGGATATATGAATAGGAAGGATTTGGATATGGGCCAGGTGTTGGCAGGTGGGACTAGATTGGGTTGGGATATCTGGTCAGCATGGATGAGCTGGACCGAAGGGTCTGTTTCTGTGCTGTACATCTCTATGACTCTATGACATCAAGTGAATGTGAAGTTCCAGACAGGCACTGATGTAACATGCAATATCATGAGTTTCACAGACCCATGCGGAATGGCTTGATAGAGTGACCCAAAAATGAAGCCTCAACAGTAAGGTTGAGGCTGTATGCTGAAACAATACTTGTGTCAAGATGACAAATGAGGCTGAGAGGCTAATAATATGGGAAGAATGAAGATCTAAAGTTCCATGTCATGCATGTTCCTTAAATTCCATTAATGTCAGCTGAAGCAAACCTAAAGCTTGAAATGGTACCCTGCGTATGGCAGAAGATATCCACAGCATTTTGCAAGCCACTGAACCATCTGCTGAGCCTGATCCTAAAAGATAATAATAATATTTTGCAGGTCGTGGATGTTTTCCTGCTGAATATCATCTTGAAGTGTTTGAGAATATAAGACCAGTATCTGTCAAGGACTATCAAGGCGAGGGCCAATTAGGGACAGTCAACATGGCTGTGCATAGGAAATCATGTCTCACTAACTTGATTGAGTTTTTTGAAGAAGTAAAGCAGAGGATTGATGAGGACAGAGCGGTAGACCTGATCTATATGGACTTTGGTACAGCGTTCAACAAGGTTCCTCAAGGTAATGGGTTGGCATGATTAGATTACAAGGAATACTGGGTGAACTGGCCAGTTAGATACAGAACTGGCTGAATGGTAAAAGACAGAGGGTTGTGGTGAAAGGTTGTTTTCCAAACTGGAGGCCTCTGACTAACAATGTGCCACAAGGGCCGGTGTTGGGTCCATTGCTTTTTTTTATCATTTATATAAATGATTTGGATGTGAATGTAGGAGATATAGTTAGTAAGTTTGCAGATGACACCAAAACTAGAGGTGTAGTGGACAGTGAAAAAGTTTACCTCAAAGTACAATGGGACCTTGATCAGATGGGTCAATGGGTTGAGGAGTGGCAGATGGATTTTAATTTAGATCAATGTGAGGTGCTGAATTTTGGAAAGGCAAATCAAGACCAGACTTATACAGTTAATGATAAGATCCTGGGGAGTGTTGTTAGGAGTACAGGTTCATAATACCTTGAAAGAATCATTGCAGGTAGATAAGATAGTGAAGAAGGCATTAAGTATTGGAAGTGGGAGGTGTGGCTGTACAGGACATTAGTATGGCCATGTTTGGAATACTGTGTTCAATTCTGGTCTCCCTGCTAAAGGAAGAGTGTTGTGAAACTTGAAATGCTGCAGAAAAAAAATTAACAAGGATGTTGCTAGGGTTGGAGGATTTGAGCTTTAGGGAGAGGCTGAATAGCTGGGGCTATTTTTTCTGGAGTCTTGGAGGATGAGAGATAACCTAATAGAGGTTTATAAAATCATGAGGGGCATGTGTAAGGTAAATAGACAAGGTCTTTTCCTTGGAGTGGGGGAGTCCTGAACTAGAGGGCATAGGTTTAGGGTAAGAGGGGAAAGATTTAAAAGGGATCTAAGGGGCAACTTTTTTATACAGAGGTGGGTGTGTGTATGGAATGAGCTGCCAATGGAAATGGTGAAGACTGGTACAATTATAGCATTCAAAAGGTGTCTCGATGGATATATGAGTAGGAAGGGTGTGGAGAGATATGGGCAAAGTGCTGGCAAATGGGTCTGGATTAATTTAAGGTAGCTGGTTGGCACAGACAAGTTAGACAAACAGTTTGTTTCCATGCTGTATAACTCTATGAAGCTATAACTCCATGAGAGTTCTAATTATCCTGAAATCCAGCCTGAGAAATAAGGTAGAGAAAGTAGTGGATCCACCAACCTGAGACACTTCAAAAAATGGAAAAAAAGACAAGAAGGTCAAAAAATTGTTGTTTTGGGAACTGGCAGCTGAGGACAAACAGACAAAAGCCGAAGATACAGTAAATCACGGAAGAGCAGTGGAAAAGAGAAAGAATAAAATGATGTGACAAGAGAAAGAATGGAACAAGAAAATGCAATTGAAAATATCTGAAGTCAAGTGCCTAGGTCATATACTGTCAGCAAAAGGACCTCACTAGATCATGACAAGGCTGCAGCAATGGATGGATATAAAAGCTGTGCAATTATTTGTTGGATTTGTGAACTGTTAAATGAACACGCAATGCCAGCTACTGCCAACATGTGACTGGGTTTAGTTTTCATTCTCATTTTCTAACTGGGTTTTCCGGGCCAACTAAATATAAAATAGTAGCAGGAACTGACAAGGTCGTCTTATGAGAAAAGGTGCTTGCCTTAAACAAGGACCTGAATTTTTTTTTCCAGCCACTGAACAACGGCAAAAAATCTCAGAGGGGAGCATGGCAGTGAGGAGATCTTTAACATCGAAACCAAAAAGTCCAGTTCTCTAATCATGTGTTGAACAGTGAGGTGGGAATCTTACTAGTGAGCAGCAAGAGACCTATTTGCAATTATTTGCATGCATTCGCATGTCAGTATTAGCTAATCTCACCTCACTGATATGCATTTTCCTATTCTTCAATCCAAATGATCAGAAACCAGATGGCAAGCATTCCCAACTTTTATGTAAGAGCAGTTAGTTGGTGACTCCAGTTTGCTGCTTGCTCCTCCAGACCTCTCTGTTGTCTAGTCTCTCCTGAATACAATTTAGATGACTCTGACCAGAATGCTATGAATGAATTTGCCCAGGTGTCCCATAATGCTGAAGCGGTCAAATCAATACAAACTCAAGCCAGTACCAAAGTTACAATAGCCTTTAATGCTAAACATACTATCTCTCGTCCTATTTGACTCCTTAAGGTTCAATGCTTTCTGAGTCTCTTGTAGATTTACACAGACGCTCTATCTCGTTGGCTCAGTCTCTGCGAAGCTGATTTCTCTCTCTCTTTCTCTGTGTGTCTCTCTCTCTCTCTCTCTCTTTCTCTCTGGATGGTCAGCTGGTCTCTGCTTCTTGCCATGGTGCTCTCCTCAGAAGTCCTCACAGGATTCCAAAAGCTCCAAAAGCCAGATCTGCAGGAGAACTTTATATTTATACCTTATACAGTGGTTTTCTGGAACTTTCTATAGTTCCAATCAGGGAGAGTAATAGTTTCAAAAAAGAGACAATTATTTGGATGGCATGCTGCTGTTAGTTACTTTGTGTAGCAGGACCTGGTGCCTTTCTGTCTGGGCCTTACTTTGCTTCGTGAATATGTTGTCGGGGTATGTCTGACAAGGATGACTGTTGCCTTTTACATTGCCCTAATGTCATTAGCACCTGGCTGCTGTGTTTGCACTGTCTATGGTGATTGGGTTTTGAGACTGACCAAGTAAAACACTGCAATGTACCCAGCATTCCTGGCTGTTTGGCCAATTGCAATCTACCTGTGTTTTAGCAGCCAGGAGGCTGCTACACCTTCATCTTGGGCACCAATCAGCAACCTCTCAGGGCATGCTCCATGGGCAGTGACTGCATGCAATCCCATTACATGAACATTGGTGTTAGACACATCTCAGTCTTGCCACACGTGCATACCACATTCCCGATATATTTACAATATTGCTCAGCATCTTTTAATAAAATACTGCTGCAAGGACATTGAAGGGACTTGTACCCAGATGAAGGATGCGACCAGGGTATATCTCAGGGCTCCTTGCTTGCTGTCTTAGCACTCACTCAGTTTACTCACAACATTGCTCTGCTTTGCCATTTTGTACTTTGCCCCTGCTGCTTACAGTCATCGTAGGATGCAGTATAATTAGGGGGATAGATACTGTTCTCTGCAGCTGTGAGTGGGATGCCTGAAGGCTGTGTTGCCTGCCCAATGCCAAGGTTAAGGACATTTTCTCAAGGCTGGAGAGGAATTTGGAGATGGAGGGGGGAGATCCTGTTGTTGTCATCCAAATTGGTCCTAATGACTTTCATAGAACTAGAAAAGAGATTCTGCTGAAAGAATTTGAATGATTGAAATAAAAAAAGAGCTTCCAATCTCTGGATTACCATCTGAATCTAAGAGGAATTTGACATTGTGCATAAAGTCAAAGAGTTAAATGTATGACTTCAAGATTGGTGAGGGTGGAATGGATTTCAGTTCACACATTGGTAGATAGGTACTGTTCTAATGGGATGGACTTCACATGAACCACCCTGGGTCCAGTCTCTCTGTGAATTGAATAACTAGGGCTGCCGAGAGGGCTTTAAGCTGTTTGAAATCACAGAGACCTACAGCACAGAGAAATGCCCTTCAGCCCATAATATCTGTGCTGGTCAAAAATAACCACCTAACCTAGAGTGGGGGAGGGTTTGGAAGAGGTGAAATGTAGACTTACAAAGCAAAAGGACATGGTATCAATGCAGGGCTGCCATTTGGATAATGAAAACTAGAGTGGACAGGGTGCATAAATTTAGAACAGCAGTGAATTGGGTCAAAGAGGAGAAAATGATAAAAAGGCAAAATTAATGGCTGATTACTTGAATGCATGAAGTATTCAGAACAAATAAATGAAATAATTGCAGTCAACTGGGAAAGGAACTTAGTAGCAAATGCGGTTGAGGAACAATGGCAGAGGTTGAAGAAAATAATTCATGACTCACAGAAATGTATGAGAAAGAAGAATTCCAGGAAATGGATCAGCCAACTCTGGTTAACCAGGGAATTTATAGATCGCATATATTGAAAGCAAAAAAAAATACAATGTGGCAAAGATTAAGTGGTAAACCAGAGGATTGGGAAAGTTACAAACCAACAAAAGATGAATCCAACAAATAGTAAAGTGGAAGAAAATAAAATATGAGCATAAGTGTGCAAGATGGGAGGACAAGATAGCATTAACATTTAAAAAAATATATATATATGGAAAGGAAAAGAGAGGTCAGAGTGAACATAGGCCCCTAAGAGAATGAGGCTGGGGAAGCAATAATGAGGAGCCTGGAAATGGCAGGGGAATAAATACTTTACATCAGTTTTTGTGCTGAAGTCACTAATGGCATTACAAAAGTACTTAATAATGAAAGAACAGAAGGAGGAGAGGCAATAAATACAAGAACTATAACAAGAGAAAATGTCTTAAGGAAACTATTGTGCTAAAGACCGATGGGTGCCCTGAACTAATGGGATACATTCTTCTGATACTAAAGGAAGAATCTACCAAGATAGTAAATGTACTGGTAGTACATTTCCAACATTACTTAGATTCTGGATCGGAAAACTACCAAAGTAACGTCCTATTCAAAAAGGGAGGGAGACATAAAATAATTAACTATAGACCAGCTAGCTTAACATTTCTCATTGGGGAAATGTTAGTGTCAATTATAAAGGATGCAGTTGTAGAGAATTTAGAAATACATAATATGTTGAAGCAGAGAAAGCATAACTTTGTGCAGGGGAGATGAAGCCTGATAAATTTATTAGAATTTCTTGAGGAAGTGAAACAAGCAAGGTAGATAAAGGGGAACCAGTGGATGTAGTATATTTAATTTGCAGGAAGCATTCAATATGATGCTACATGTTAGATGACTTAATAAGAAGAACCTATGGTCCTGGGAGTTCTGTATTAGCTTGGATAGCTGATTGGCTGACTATCAGAAGACAGTGAGTCAGGATAAAAGGTCATTGTCAGGATGGCTACCTGTAACTAGTGGAGTGTCACATAGTTCAGTGCTGGGCCACAATCATTTACCATGTACATACATGAGTTGGATGACAGATGTATATGTGCAATAGCTAAGTTTGTGGGGAACCAAAAAATAGGTGGAAAGGCAAGTCGTGAGTCTGTAAAGGAAAATAGATTAAGTGAGTGAGCAAAAATTTGGCAGATGGAATATAAGGTGGGAAAATGTGAAGTTATGTACTTTTGCATGAAAAATAGAGGAGTGAATATTATTAATATTATTGAAATAGAGAGATATGTAATATGTAAGTATTTGGGAGTGCTCATGTATAAATCACAGTAAGCTAGCGTACAACTTCAGCAGGTATTAGGGTAGGCAAATGTAATGTTAGCCTTTATGATAAAAAGGATGGAGTATTAAATAGAAAGTCTTGCTAAAACTATACAAGGCACCATCTAGGTTGCATCTGGAATACTGTGAACAGTTTTGGTCTTCTTATCTAAGAAAAGGTATAAGGTTCACTTTGCTAGTCCTTTGCATAGTCCTGGGTATGGAGGGATTTTCTGATGAGGAGAGGTTGAGTAGTTTCGAGCTTACTTGTCAAATTTAGAAGAATAAGACATGCCTTTATTGAAACCTATAAGATTTTTAGGGAAACCGAAAGAACTGCGGACGCTGTGAATCAGAAATAAAAACAGCAATTACCAGAAAAGCTCAGCAGGTCTGGCAGCACCTGTGAAGAGAAATCAGAGTTAACATTTTGGGTCTGGCGGCTTGAGGAAGGTTCTGAGAAAGAGTCACTGGCCCTGAAATGTTAACTCTGATTTCTCTTCACAGATGCTGCCAGCCTGCTGAGCTTTTCCAGCAACTAAGAGTTTTAGGGATTTTGACACAATAGATGCTGAAGGGTTGTTTCCTCTTGAGTGAGAATCTAGATCAAGTGATTATAATCTCAGAATGTGTAGTTGCACAATTAAGACAGGATAAGGAGGAATTTCTTCTTTTGGAGGGTAATAAATCTGTGGAATTCTTCAAGGTCCTTCGTTGCCCAGGTGTCTTTCTGCAGGTTCTGAGCACCAATGACTAGAGAAATGGAACGCAGGGCTATACATCTATCAGGCAGACATTGAGAATGTTAGACCTGGCTCTCCATGGCTGCTACCATGTGTTCACCAGCAAGTGCTCCTGATTCTAATCTGGCTAAAATGCCCAATAAGGTCTCAGTACCTGAGTGGGTGGAGGCTGCAGGAGGCAGCCTTGTCAGAGCATCCTCTGAGGGATCTGTAGCTTCTTCCTCAAAGGTGGAGGAGGAGATGTCTTGCAGGGCTACTCTGTGTGGAGACAATGCAGGTGACTCTCATACCTGAAGGAGACAAAATCGAGAATGCATCACGAGAAGGTGGTAGACATGCAGCCAATTAACAGTACTCTCTGAATGGGAGATCTGCACATGGAAAACATAGAAAATAGGAGCAGAAGGAGGCCATTCAGCCTTTGCAGCCTTGTTCTACCATTCCATATGATCATTGCTGATCTTTACCTCAATGTTCTCTTCCTGCTTTCTTCCCCTACCCCACAGCCTTTTCTATCTAAAGATCTATCAAGCTCTGCCTTGACAGGGCTCTGTTTGCTGGCTTCCACAGGTTGACCACAATCTGAGTAAAGAAATGTTCCATCATCACAGTTCTAAAGGGCCTACCCCACATCCTGAGACTCTGCCCCTGGTTCTACACTCACCATCCGTCCTCCCTGTATTTCATCTGTCTCATCCTGTTAGAATTTTATATGTTTCAACAAGATCTTCTCTGATCCTTCTAAACTCTGGTCAATAAAAGCCCAATGAAACCAATCCTGTCATCCTCGGTATCAACCTTGTAAACCTTCGCCATTCTCCCTCCATTGAAAGTCAATCCTTTCTTATGTAAGGAAGCCAAATCTGTACATATTACTCCAGACCTAGTCTCACAAAGGCCCCGTACAACCACAGTAAGACATACCTACTTTTGAAATCAAATCCTCTCGCAATGAAGGTCAATATACATCTTGCCTTCCTAATTGCTTGCTGTACCTACCTGTTTACTTGCATTGACTGGTGTGCAAAGACCCTTAGATCCCTTTGTATATCTATATTTCCCACATATCACCACTTAAATAATACTCTGCCTGTTGATTTTCCCATTGATTATATAACTTCACACTTATCCACTTTATATTGCATCTGCCATTCGTTTGGCCACTCACTCAAGTTGTCAAGGACACCCAGAAGTTTCCTTACATCCTTCTCACAGCTCGTAATCCCACCTCATTTTGCGTTATTAGCAACATGAAAGTATTGCATTTATTTTCTCATCCATGTCAAGGACAAGAAAAAATTGGGACTGAAGAGCTGTACTTTTTTTGAGGTATTTTATATGTTGGAGGTGATTTCCTTGAACTTCAGGAGCAGCAATTACTGTTTTATATGCTGGGGGAGAAAAGATCAAAACAACAGCACTTTAAAAAGGAGGATGATAGATAAAGGTAGAGACCACATGGTCAGAGAAAGAAATGTATGCTGCTGTATGACACAGCAGTGAATCCTTTAATGTTCCGTTCAAGTCCAGTTACTGCCTTTAATGTTCAAGTTCAAGTATCTCTGGATATCAAAGTGTGTCTATGAAAAATTACCAAACAGCAAAATTTATAGCTGATCTTGGAGGAACCTGTGTGGGAGACCTCACAGCACAGGATCAGATAAGTGTACAGTTTTTAAGTTCAACCTTGCTGTAGATCTACAATAATGACTAGATTGGGTTCTTTATGAGTTGAGAGATCATGTTGCAGCTGTACAGCTTATTGGTTTGAACACTTTTGGAATCTTGTGTGCAATTCTGGTCTCCCTCTTATAGGAAGGATTTGTGAAACATGAAAGGGTTCAGAAAAGGTTTACAAGGATATTGCCAGGGTTGGAGGATTTGAGCTATAGGGAGAAGCTGAACAGGCTGGGGCTGTTTTCCCTGGAGCAGGGAGGCTGAGGAGTCACCTTATAGAGGTTTATAAAATCATGAGGGGCATGTGTAGGGTAAGGGCTTTTCCGTGGGGTGGGGGAGTCCATAACTAGAGGACATAGGTTTAGGATGAGATGGGAAAAATTTAAAAGGGACCTAAGGGGCAACTTTTCCACTCAGAGGGTGGTGTGTGTATGGAATGAGCTGCCAGAGGAAGTGGTGGAGACTGGTACAATTACAGCATTTAAAAGGCATCTCGATGGGTATATGAATAGGAAGGGTTTGGAGAGATATGGGCCAAACGCTGGCAGGTGGGACTAGGTTAGGTTAGGATATCTGGTCGGCATGGCCGAATTGGACCGAAGGGTCTGTTTCCGTGCTGTACATCTCTATGACTTAATTTACATATATCATGAATCACTGGGCCCAAGCACTGATCCCAGTACACCACTGGTTACTGCCTGCCACCTGGAAAAAGACCCACTTATTTGCAATCTCTGTTTCCAGTTTGTCAACCAATTCTCAATCTATAAATGTCTGTTACCCCAATTCTGAGTGCCTTAATTTTGCACATTAGCATCTTATGTGTGCTCATCTCAAAATCCTTTTTGAAATCCACTGTTTTTTTATTCATTCATGGGATGTAGGCATCACCAGCTGGGCTAGCATTTATTGCCCATCACTAACTGTCCAGAGGACAGTCAAGAGTCAACCATATTGCTGTGGTTCTGGAGTCACATGTTGACCTGACTGGATAAGTATGGCAGTTTCCTTCCCTAAAGGATGCCATTGAATCAGGTGGGCTTTGCTGAGAACTGACAATGATCTCATGGTCATCACTAGACTCTTAATTCTGGATTTTTATTGAATTCAAATTCATCTGTTGTGAGGAATTCAAACCCGAGTCCTCAGAACATTACTTAGCTTCTGGATTAATAGACTGCCATTAATACAACTTGGCTATTATTCGCCCTCATCTATTCTATGAGTTACATCTTCAAAAAAATCCAATAGGTTAGTTGACCATAATTTCCCTTTGATAAACCTATGCTGACTTTGTTGAATCTCGTTAATGTTTTCCAAGTGTTCTGTTAACACATTTCTTTTAATTGACTCTCGCATTTTGTCCACTGCTGGAATTAGGGTAACTGGTCTGCAAGTGCATGATGTTCCTTTCCTTTTTTAAAAAATGCACAGTTACATTTGCCACCTTCCCATCTGTAAGAACTGCCCCGGAAGCTGTGGGATTCTTTGATTTTTACTTGCTTGCTAAGACTTGGAAATTTCCACATCACAAGCTGTCACTGTCCTCAATGTCCAGGGCCAGAGTCCCCTCCTCATAGGAGGTGAGGAAATAAGCACCAATCAACCCCCACCTATCTTGTCTTTCTCTGCCCTATTGTGCATCTTTTCTTTGACAGGAGCATAGGGACGGATTGAGTGAGATGAAAGTGACTGGGACATCCATTAATGCAGGTGCTGCTGGGGAAAGTGTAGTGAGATGTTTCATGTGAGTGAGTGAATAGGAAGTGCAGAGACCATGCAGAGTTAGAGTAGGTTGAATTGGGGTGGATGTGAATGAAGGAGTGAAGGTGTTGTATGTGATACCGAGAATGGTAGACGATGAGCCTTTGGTAGAATGTGTGTGAAGTTGCAGAGATATCCTGGGTGCTGAGAATTCTAACAGGTCTCAGTAGAGGTGAATACTTTCACCTGTAGCAAGAAGGAAGACTGGACCAGTATGGCTGCATCGGTAACTTGTAGCTGTAAATAGTCACCTGATTTTATTTTCTGGAAAAGGCGCTGTCTGGAGAAATACACAGTGCTCTATTGTGCTAGCGTAGTGCATGGGCTTGCTGTAGTCATATGATTTTTCCAACTTATGCAATTTGCTTTTAATTTATTTTGTTTTAGCTAGTAAACATATTACTTAGAACTCTGACACCGTCTAAGTTTTAAATTGAATATAGAAAAAATGACCAGTAAAACTCAGCAGATCAAGCAGCATCTGTGGAGAGAAAATGGTTGTGATGACTGTTCATCAGCATTCGTCTCTCAATAATGGTACTTGTCAAGGAGTTCAGAAGGAACTGAACCACTTACTGCAAACTCAGTACATCTCTTTGACAATGCTGCAACATGAGGCTCCACCCATTTGCCTTTATCTAACTCCATCAAAATATCCTTTCCTTTCTCTTCCATTATGTGGTAACCTAATTTTCCTTTAAATGTGCCAAACGATTTGGTCGAACTACTCCTTATAATCGCAATTTCCACATTCTTACCACTCTTTATGGCAAAACATTTCTCATTAATTCCTTATTTAGTGACTGTCTTAATGCTTTGGCCTTTAGCTTTTGACCCCCTAAAATGAAAATATTTGCTTTATGTCTAACCTGTCAAACATTTTTCATGATTTTAAATTCATGCATCATATCCCTCCTCTCTTCTGAAACAGAAAGCCCCAGCGTACCCTGCCTTTTCTGATGGGTATAATCTTCCATTTTGAGTACCATCACTGTAAATCTTTGCTTGCAATTGTGCCAATGTCTCTATATCTATTTTATAATATGCAGACAGTCTGTACTCATGACCTTCTGACTCAGAGCCAAGCTGTCAAGTCAAGCTGGAGATTATGATCATTCTCAACCTACCACAAACCAGGAATATTTCATATAGCTTGGAGCAAGCAGCATTATCATGCAAAACACAGTAGGTCTGGGTGAACAAATTTTGAAAACTTTAGCTTGCCAGCAAAATGTTCCTGATTTAATATATTTTGACCCATAGCAGTACGTATTTCATTGAAAATTAAATAACAGTAAATAGTTCCTTGTGTGTGTTCAACTGAAGGTCATATATTACCCCAGTAACTTGCAGGTGCTGATATCAGTGATTTTAGATCTGAATGGCATTGGTCCTTTAGTTAGATTCATTGTCAAAAAAATAATGTTCTGGATAAACAAAAGCTTCCTCAGCTCCATCCTAAAATCAAGTAATTATCTTTGGTCTGTCATCAGTGACTCCACTCTCTTCTCATTGATTACTTTCTGGGACTGATCCAGGCTGCTGATAATCATGGAATTACAGAGGTCTTAAACCCTAAATATATCTGCATTCAATGTTTATACCACTTATTCTCAGCCGAACCACTGGGACTTTTATTCAAATTCAACTGATCCAATACTTCTTTATTAACTCCAATGCCTAAATCTTATATTGGTGGTAAATCCCACTCATATTTCAGTTTCACAATTATGTGTTTTATTTAATCCTCTTTCCTCAAAGTATGAAATGCAAAATACATAGGATAATCTATAAATATCTCTGTTGTCTTGCTGGTTGTCTTTTTAAACTATTCTACTCCCTGACAAGTAGGTTAGACCAGGGAAACCTAATGTATGTGGTCTATCTAGACTTTCCAAAGGCCTTTGATAAGGTGCCACACGGGACGCTGCTGAGCAAGGTGAGGGCCCATGGTGTTCGAGGTGAGCTGCTGGAATGGATTGAGGATTGGCTGTCTAACAGAAGGCAGAGAGTTGGGATAAAAGGTTCTTTTTCAGAATGGCAGCCGGTGACGAGCGGTGTCCCGCAGGGCTCAGTGTTGGGGCCACAACTATTCGCATTATATACTAATGATTTGGATGAGGGGACTGGGGGCATTCTAGCGAAGTTTGCAGATGATACGAAGTTAGGTGGACAGGCAGGTAGTACTGAGGAAATGGGGAGGCTACAGGAGGATCTAAACAGTTTGGGAGAGTGGTCCAGGAAATGGCTGATGGAATTTAACGTAAGCAAGTGCGAGGTCTTGCACTTTGGCAAAAAGAATAAAAGCATAGACTACTTTCTAAATGGTGAGAAAATTAGTAAAGCCAAAGTACAAAGGGATCTGGGAGTGCTAGTCAAGGATTCTCTAAAGGTAAACATGCAGGTTGAGTCCGTAATTAAGAAAGCGAATGCAATGTTGTCTCTTATCTCAAGAGGGTTGGAATATAAAAGCAGAGATGTGCTATTGAGACTTTATAAAGCTCTGGTTAGGCCCCATTTAAAGTACTGTGTCCAGTTTTGGTCCCCACAGGAAGGACATACTGGTACTGGAACGTGTCCAGCGGAGATTCACACGGATGATCCCTGGAATGGTAGGTCTAACATATGAGGAACGGCTGAGGATCCTGGGATTGTATTCATTGGAGTTTAGAAGATTAAGGGGAGACTTAATAGAAATGTACAAGATAATACATGGCTTAGAAAGGGTGGATGCTAGGAAATTGTTTCCATAGGTAAGGAGACTAAGACCCGTGGACACAGCCTTAGAATTAGAGGGGGTCAATTCAGAACAGAAATGTGGAGACATTTCTTCAGCCAGAGGGTGGTGGGCCTGTGGAATTCATTGCCACGGAGTGCAGTGGAGGCCGGGACGCTAAATGTCTTCAAGGCAGAGATTGATAGATTCTTGTTGTCTCGAGGAATTAAGGGCTATGGGGAGAACGCTGGTAAGTGGAGTTGAAATGCCCATCAGCCATGATTGAATGGCGGAGTGGACTCGATGGGCCGAATGGCCTTACTTTCACTCCTATGTCTAATGATCTTATGGTCTTATGACAGACTCTGCTCTTCTGATTTTGATTTCTTTTCAGATCCTAACTCTTAGCATCAATGTTACTGATAAAGCCTGCAGTAACATTGGTCCACCTATCAAAATTTCTCCCTTAATCACTTCGCTCTGCTGCCTTTATATTCATCACCAAAAAGGTTTTCAAATTACATCCCTTCAGTTAGGATTTTTGCACCATTTCCTGATCCTGATGTACTCCTTTGCAAGCATTTCTATGTTAAAGACTGTGGAATAATGGTAATGTCATTGGCCGAGCCATCTTGCACTCCGGAGACATGGATATGAATTTCACCATGGCAGATATATACATTTGAATTCAATTAAAATCTGGAATGAAATGCTAGTCTGATAGCATCCATGTGAACACTGTCGATTGTCATAAAATCCATCTGGCTACCTTAGTTCCTCCCTTTAGGAAAGGAAAGTTGTAACCTTTAAGTGGTGAATCCAGACCCACATCAAAGTGATTGACCATTAACTGGTTTCTGGGCAACTAGGCGCGCACAATAAATATTGGCCTAGTTACCAACACCTGCATCTCATGAACAAATTTTCTTAAAAATGCCAATCAAATTGTTGATGTTGTCCTCAATTCCCCAACTCAATGCTCCACTTTGATTCAAAATTCTCAGTTGGCAGTTCAGGAAGACTGAGACAATAATAAATTTGGGCAGGTACTGGAACATAATATTTAACTTCAGTTTACTTTTCTTTAGATATTCTAGTTTAAGGTATTTCAAATACCACAGCTTGCTGATTTTTTTTTTGTGCTGTGATGTCTTGAAGTGATTTTGATGGTATGTCAGGTACTGAATACAATAGAAAACCAGACATCATGAAAGGTCACAGAGTGCAGGTCCATTAAGTGGGAGTTTTCACCAAGGGAATCATCCAGTTACACTTTCTGGATGCTAAAATGATAATAAAATGCTGGAAATACTGTAATCTGAAAGAGAAATAGAAAATGCTCCAAAATATGTCATGTCCAATAGTTAAGGGATAGGGTTAAGAGCTTGGACCTTCCCTGTGATGGTAAATGTGAGTCACACCATTTCCTGACTTTGCAAGCCAAGTCCTGTCACCTCCTCCTGTTCCGATAGAAACTAGATCCTCAATGAAACATGAATAGGCAGATTTCAGATCTTCTCCCTCACAACCGGCAGTCCTGAAGCAATGACAAAGGCAGGCAGGTGGTAAAGCAGACTGGTTAGAAGGCCCATTTCAGTTCTTTGAGGCATTGGCCCTGTCAGATACATGATTGTTAGGTGCACTGCCTTCATCCTTTTACCCTCTGTGCCCTCTCCATGCTTCCCATTTCTCAGCTCCCTATGACCTCTTATGACCATTGAATGCAAAGTATGCTACCTGACCCCAAATATCCCATACATTTTCCTTCTAGTATTTTCATGACTTATGTGTTCCTCATATCTACTCTTCAAGTACTTGTGGATACCTCTG
The DNA here is from genome assembly GCF_020745735.1 of Hemiscyllium ocellatum. Classification (NCBI taxonomy): domain Eukaryota; kingdom Metazoa; phylum Chordata; class Chondrichthyes; order Orectolobiformes; family Hemiscylliidae; genus Hemiscyllium; species Hemiscyllium ocellatum. Next base: position 63,017,028 of record NC_083413.1, on the reverse strand, counting down.
GATCTAATGCACCATTGACAAGTTTGGTAAGTCTTTGAAATGCTCTTGAAATCAATATCTGAACAAACTAATGTGGTAAAGCAACTATGGGCCAAAACTTGGACATTCTAAATTCACCCACAGCCAGAGAAATCAGACCTGACAGAAGATTGACTAAGCTACATTAAATAGCAGCAGTAGCTATTGGTTGTAAAGAACAGTGTAAACTAAGATCAAAGGTTTCCAAAAAGGTTCAGAGAGAACAAGTTACAACCTACCCGAGGATTTTTATTGGTATTAGTCAGGCCTTTTGGAACCTTGACTTCCAGCATGGCAACAATGAAAGATATTGGTGTGATCCAGTGGATGCTTTGAAACCCAATCATGAACCATTGACCAAAGGGGACAGAACATTCAGCAAGGTCTGGGGTGAGAGGGATAAAAACACACACCTGGAAGCGACCTCGGCAGTGAAAACTCACAGCAAGACTCAAAGCAGAAAACCGTGAGACAACGATCCACCCTGACCTGCGAGATCCACCTTCATGGAAAAGAGCCAGACCTCCATCAGAGAGGAAGGAGACTCCAATGGCCCACCTCCAATACCTAAATCATGACCAATAATGTCCTTTTCAGATGATTAGAGTTAGAGAGTAAATACAGTGGGAATTTGGGAAATGCTTACACAATGGTTTTTAATGTGAAATGTTTTGTTAAAAAATCAATTTGAACTGCAAATGGAATTCTGTGTCCTTTTATTCACCTCATTGACAAAGAGTGCTTGGGTAAAGTGTTATGAATGCATAAACTGGTCAAAGTGTCCACAAAGAGTCAAAGAGTCATAAAAAGTAATGGAGATGTACAGTATGGAAACAGACCCTTCAGACCAACCCGTCCATGCCGACCAGATATGCCAACCCAATCTAGTCCCACCTGTCAACACCCGGCCCATATCCTTCCAAACCCCTCCTATTCATATACCCATCCAATGCCTTTTAAATGTTGCAATTGTACCAGCCTCCACCACTTCCTCTGGCAGCTCATTCCATACATGTTTCTTTTATATGTTTCTCCTCACACCCTAAACCTATGCCCTCTAGTTCTGGACTCTCCCCACCCCAAGGAAAAGACTTTGTATATTTAACCTATCCGTACCCTCATAATTTTGTAAACCTCTATAAAATCACCCCTCAGCCTCTGACGCTCCAGGGAAAACAGCCCCCCAGCCTGTTCAGCCTCTCTCGCTCAGCCTCTCTCTATAGCTCAAGTTCTCCAACTCTGGCAACATCCTTGTAAATCTTTTCTGAACCTTTTCAAGTTTCACAATATCTTTTCAATAGGGAGGAGACCAGAATTGCACACAATATTCCAACAGTGGCCTAACCAATGTCCTGTACAGCCACAACATGACCTCCCAACTCCTGTACTCAATACTCTGACCAATAAAAGAAAGCATACCAAAAGCCTTCTTCACTATCCTATCTACTTGCAACTCCACTTTCAAGGAGCTATGAGCCTGCACTCCAAGATCGCTTTGTTCAGCAACACTCCCTCGGACCTGACCATTAAGTGTATAATTCCTGCTAAGATTTGTTTTCCCAAAACGCACTACCTCACATTTATCTGAATCAAATTCCATCTGCCACTTCTCAGCCCATTGGCCCATGTGGTCCAGATCCTGTTGTAATCTGAGGTAACTTTTTTTGCTGTCCATTATATCTTCAATTTTGGTGTCATCTGCAAACTTACTAACTGTACGTCTTATAATCGCATCCAAATCGTTTCTATAAATGACAAAAAGTAGTGGATCCAGCACTGATCCTTGTGGCACTCCACTGGTCACAGGCTTCCAGTCTGAAAAACAACCTTTCACCACCACCCTCTGTCTTCTACCTCTGAGCCAGTTCTGTATCCAAAACGCTAGTTCTCCCTGTATTCCATGAGATCTAACCTTGCTAATCAGTCCCATGGGGAACCTTGTTGAACGCCTTACTGAAGTCTATATAATCACATCTACCGCTCTGCCCTCATTAATCCTCTTTGTTATTTCTTGAAAAAATTCAATCAAGTTTGTGAGACATGATTTCCCACGCACAAAGCCATGTCGACTATCCCTAATCAGTCCATACTTTTCTGAATACATGTATATCCTATCCCTCAGGATTCCCTCCAACAACTTGCCCACCACCCACGTCAGGCTCACCGATCTGTAGTTCCCTGGCTTGTCCTTACCGCCCTTCTTAAACAGTGACACCATGTTAGCCAACCTCCAGTCTTCCAGCACCTTACCTGTGATGATTGATGATACAAATTTCTCAGCAAGAGGTCCAGCAATCACTTCTCTAGCTTCCCACAGATTTCTCGGGTACGCCTGATCAGGTCCTGGGGATTTGTCCACCGTTATGCGTTTCAAGACATCCAGCACTTCTTCCTCTGTAATGTGGACATTTTTCAAGATGTCACCATCTATTTCCCTACATTCTATATCTTTCATATCCATTTCCACAGTAAATACTGATGCAAAATACTCGTTTAATATCGCCCCCATTTTCTGTGGCTCCACAAAAAGGCAGCCTTGCTGATCTTTGTGGGGCCCTATTCTGTCCCTAGTTATCCTTTTGTCCTGAATGTATTTGTAAAAACCCTTTGGATTCTCCTTAATTGTATTTGCCAAAGCTATCTCATGTCCCCTTTTTGCCCTCCTGATTTCCCTCTTAAGTATGCTCCTATTGCCTTTAAACTCTTCTGAGGATTCACTCGATCTATCCTGTCTATACCTTACATATGCTTCATTCTTTTTCTTAACCAAATCCTCAATTTCTTTAATCATCCAGCATTCCCTACACCTACCAGCCTTTCCTTTCACCTTCACAGGAATATATTTTCTCTGGATTCTCGTTATCTCATTTCTGAAGGCTTCCTATTTTCCAGCCGATCCTTTACCTGCGAACATCTGCTCCAATCAGCTTTTGAAAGTTCTTGCCTATCACCGTCAAAATGAGCTTTTCTCCAGATTAGAACTTCAACTTTTAGATCTAGTCTATCTTTTTCCATCACTATTTTAAATCTAATCGAATTATCATTGCTGGCCACAAAGTGCTCCCTCACTGATACCTCAATCTCCTGCCCTGTCTTATTTCCCAAGAGTAGATCATGTTTTGCACCTTCTTTTGTAGGTACATCCACATACTGAATCAGAAAATTTTCTTGTACACACTTTCCTCTCCATGTAAACCCTCAACACTATATCAGTCCCAGCCTATGTTTGGAAAGTTAAAATCCGCTAACATAACCAGCCTATTATTCTAACAGATAGCCAAGATCTCCTTACAAATTTGTTTCTCAATTTCCCTCTGGCTATTAGGGGGTCTATAATACAATCCCAGTAAGGTTATCATCCCTTTCTTATTTCTCAGTTCCACCCAAATAACTTCCCATGGAAAATACATTGCAAATTGTTTATCTTTGCAGTGGATTAGGATCTCATTTTCTGGAAACATGTGACTTGGAATGCTTGGTTCCATTGGAGTAATGGTCTGAATAATGGTAGTGGTGAATGTGGAAGTCCCTCTTGCCCTTTGATTTGAGTTCGTAATTCATTCATTTCCAGGTTTTCCCAATTAACCTCCAGGACACCCTTGTCCTCAATGGGAAGTGTGAACACAGTGTACACAAGGATCAAAGATCTTATTCATGTCATGCTACCTACCAACATGTGGATGCGTTTATGACTACAAGGCTACATTTGGTCTAAATGCACAATTTTCTGTTTTGTTTGCATCTTGGCATCTTTAATCTGATTTTTTTTTACATTGTTGAGCTTTGAATGTTTACAATCTCAAGAAGGCTTTTTGTTTGGGTTCCAATAAATGTGGCACATTGACAAATCATTTCAATATAACTTTGTCTCTGTTTAGATGTTTATGTCCCTCATATTGTAAATTCCGTTTTCCTTTTACCAAATTAACAGTCTTCTTGATTGGTGTTTGATTGTTTATTACTTTCTTTGTCCGTTCCCAAATATATGGTCTAAGCAGAGCGATCAGACCAGCCAGGGAGATTGTGACAGCCCTGCTGCATGATTTATAATTTTATTTTCATTTCATGAACTGTAATTACAGTGTAGTGACTCATATATGAAGGAAGGGGTAGATCTTACAACCATGAAGATTAATGACAACTCCATACCCTGAGCCATGCCATTATATCAGCAAATTTTGTGAGAATTCTCTCTAATGTGTGGTTTCCAGTTTGTACTAAAGTGACTGCAGCTCTTGGTGATGTAAATAGTTTCAACTCAACGGGTGGCTGTGCTTGGCACATCTAAAATGCAGATCTTGATCTAAATCTGTTACTTTGAGTAAGAGAAAGTGAGGACTGCAGATGCTGGAGATCAGAGCTGAAAATGTGTTGCTGGAAAAGCGCAGCAGGTCAGGCAGCATCCAAGGATCAGGAGAGTCGACGTTTCGGGCATGAACCCTTCTTCAGGAATTTGTCGACTTTTCGGGCATGAGCCCTTCTTCAGGAAGAAGGGCTCATGCCCGAAACGTCGACTCTCCTGCTCCTTGGATGCTTCCTGACCTGCTGCGCTTTTCCAGCAACACATTTTTTACTTTGAGTAAGACCTAACAAGTGAATACATGTTTTACTGTATCTCCAGTAATTGTTAGAATCATGGAATAACTGACTATGCAATAAAGAAAACTGCCATTGACTCATTGGATCTGGATCAATTCTTTCAAACAGCAAATAAGGTAATCTTTCCCCATTTATGTCTGAAACTGCTGCAACTTCAAGCATTTATCCAATTATATTCTGAAATGTATCATTAAATCCACTTCCACAAACTAATCAAGCATTGTATTCAAAACCCTAGCCACTCATTATGTAATGTAAAGGAGATTTTCCTTATAACACCATTTTTTCCAGGTCACGTTAAATCTGTGTCATCTGTATCTCAAAAGGTGTCGGCAAGTGACGCTCACATGTGTGGAGTTAAGCCCACATTTTGATCATGGCATTAGTGCACATGCAATGAAAAGCTTCCCAAAGAGTTCATAATAGACGGATAAGACTCCACAACATTTATTGGGTCTGGAACTGCAGATTCCACTCCCCAAAATTTCCGACCTATCCATTCTTTGTAAGTCCAGTCATTAATAATTCTGCTAAATACTTAAGTTGGGGTTGAACCTAACATTTTATTTATGGGTAATATACCTTGACAGAATTTATACATTGTATTTACAAATTGTAAAGCCCAGAATCTCATACACTTTATTAACTCTTTTAATATCTGTCCTCCTAGCTTCAAATATTTGTGCACAAATACCCACATGTTTCTCTCCTTTTGCATTTCTTTTAAAATTCCACCATTTGATATTATTAATTTCTCCCCATTATCTCTACCAGAATGTATAAACCTCACACTTAGCTGCACTGAAGACCATTTGCCATATCTCTACCCACTTCTAAACTATCTTTGTCTTCTTGATGACTTTTGTGATCTTCTGCAGTGTTCACTACATTTCATCAAAAGTTTCAAAATTTCTCTCTGGCCCCAAATCCTAGTTATTAGTGTATGTGAAAGACAACAGTGCTTCTTGTATTAAGCCTTGGCAAACTCCACTGTACATCTCCGTCCACTCCAAGAAGCAACTGCTCACTGTAATTCTCTGTTTTCTCCCATTAGCCAATTTTGTATCCATTGTTCCTTTATTCCACAAGCTTTCCTTTTTCTAATAAATCTATTTTGTAGTCCTTTATCGTGCACCAATTATACTGCCCTCATCCATTGTTACCTTTTCTCACATCCCAATCAAGACTTTCCTTCAATACATCTTTACAGACTCACTTTATTTGTCCAAACATGTCCAAGCAAGTTGGCACTCATTTTCTCTTTGATTATTGTTTATCAAAGCTTCCTACAACAGATGTTAAATTGACCGGCTTTTAATTTTAACCTTCTCTCCTCTTTGAAAATATGTGAAACTGACATGGTGGTTCAGTGCTGCCTCACAGCAGCAGGACCCAAGTTTGATTCCAGCCTTGGGTGACTGTCCATGTGGAGTTTACAGATTCTCCCTGTGTCTGTGTAGGTTTCCTCTGGGTGCTCTGGGTTCCTCCCACTGTCCAAAGATGTGCATGTTAGGTGGATTGGCCAAGCTAAATTGCCCATAGTGTCCAGGGATTTGTAGGTTAGGAGGATCAGCCATCATAAATGTTGTGTTACAGGGATAGGGTAAGGGGGTGTGGGATATGCATTGATTGGTGTGGATTCGCTGGGCCAAATGGTTTGCTTCCACATTATAGGCATTCTGTAATTTGCAATTCTCCAGTTCTCTGGCAAGATCTTTCCTTTGCAGTTAACTTTATTTCACATTTCAACCTTCTGATTTTATCTTTGGACTAGGGTCCTATATATGTCTTAATCTTCTTTTTCTATCAAGTCTTTTGATAGGGTTTGACAATGGCTGTGAAAGTATATCATTACAAAGAAACTAAAGAGGTACTTTCACGTAGTCAGTATTTTATGGTAGACCATACAGCAGCATCGGTGAGACACCAGATCATAGTAGTTCAACGTACATTCTGAAATTCTCAAGGTGTTCTGCCAATATTCTTCAATATTTAGCTGTGGTGCATAATAGAAGCCTACTCAGAAATGATTAGGTGTTGGCTTAAATGCATAACCAGCAGCATTATATAATTAATGCACTGACAATAACAAGCAGAAAAATATTAAGTGGTTTGACTATAGTCAGGGGATCAGAAAATGGAGGATCAATTACCTAATCTTCTGTGGTGTTCTTCCTGAGCCAGCTGGCTTGGAATGGGTGCTGGCACTGGATAGAAGTTACTTGCTGCTGTTTTTACATGTAGTGAAGACTTGACTTAAAGGCAGTTTATTTTTGTTCAACTGTTTGAAAGTAATTCTGTTTCAAACAGGGTCTTATTCTAGATGTTTCTTACCATGGAAAATTGCATCAGTAATGGGCAGCATGGGGAATTAAACGTACTTTAAAATTTATGGGTGGAATTTTCCTTCCCTGGTGAGCCATCAATAATGGTGAGAAAGCTGGGAAGGTGAGAATTATAAAAGTCCAATTCTTGACATTGAGGAAAAACTCACTGACTCTCCTATCTAACCTTAAACAGCAAATTCAGAATTATGCCATTGAGCAGTGACTAACTGATGTCCATATGTTTGTTGCTCGTTATAGCCCCAACTTCGAATTCTCTACCCTTTCACTTAGAAATTAGAAGATGCAAATTCCTGACATGTAAATCAGCGCAGGTGCCTGGCAAATACAGCTCACCAAGTCTGGTTGCAATCAACTGCCTCTTCAGAACAACACAGCTGCATTTTCCATTTCTATGATCCTCCTTGACCCTTCCTCCATGCAAGTCAGCATTGATAAACCACAGGGCCCACCACCTCCTTTCTCTTGGACCTACTAAGACACCACCTCAGTATTTCAGGACTTCAATTTGGAGCTCATAACTTGCATGCTTCTGCCAGATCATTTTGTGTGCAGGGACAGACACACATCATATGTGCCTGCACTGATTGCATCTGATGGCTTACTGCTCACCCACTCTACTTACTTGGAGGCTGATGAAGGGCTTTTGGCTGAAATGTCAATTTTCCTGCTCCTCGAATGCTGCCTGACCTGCTGTGCTTTTCTAGTACCACAGTCTTAACTCTAATCTTCAGCATCTGCAGTACTCACTTTTGCCCTTACTTGGAGGCTGTCAGCCTGTATCTAATTCACATTGATTTCTTAGTACATCCTCACTGATTTCCATACTGACGTATGGGCTGCCAGTTTCTGTATGGCTCACATCTGTGTTCTTGGTGCAGAGGGAGAGCTCGGTAGCTTGTGACAATTGGCAGCACTGCACAGTTAATCTGCTTGTCAGATAGGAAGTGGCTCTAATGCTGCACGGTATGGTGCCACATCAACATCAGATCTGCAGCTTGCACTGGCAGTTTCCATTGCATGTGCTTCAAGGAAAGCAGTCCTTGGTGGAGTCAAGGGGACCGATGGTCATTTGAGAGTATCTGTCACAGTCATCCAAGGGGCTCATCCTGTCCATGAGTTGGCCTTGATCAATCAACGCTTGGTCCAAGTGAAGTCTGTGGACCCATCTCCTTGCAATCTGGGAATTGGGCCATGGCCAGTCTTTCAGGGTCAAATGTCTGGGGTTACCGGTCAGTCAGTTGGAACGCTGTGGAGATATCAGCCCGGGGGTGGGCCAAGCTTTTTCTCGAATGAGACAATAGGAGGGATTGGGTATGCTAGAAATGCAGAAAAAAACAGTCAGTGGTAATGCAGGAGTGGTGATGAAGTGCATAGTGCAGGAAGGGTTCGTTGTTTAGGCAGATAAGATAGGTGATAGCTGTTAAGTGAACACGATGAAAATAATTGTGAGAATTGCAGTCCATCAGTGTCATTGAGATGTATGTGCAGTGCCAGAGTTAGGATTGATAGCCCTGTGAATGGGAGGTGGCAGATAGCAGGGAGATGATAATCATACTTAATGTTACATGGCACAGAAGATTATTCAGAATCTTCCTGCACTGCTGAGTTTTCTGCTTCACCTAGGAGACAGACCTGACCCAGGCTGCAACTTGTATCCAGGTTGGCTGTCTTTTATGGAAGTTGGCTGGAAAAATGACTGCCCTCCTCTCCAGCAACGAATCCAACAATTCCTCTAGGTCTTTTGGCGAAAGAGGGTGTGAGTTTCTCCTTTGTCTGGGCCATATCCTGAATGTTGAGACACCACAGCATGAGGGACACTTCCTGACTTGCAGTGTGCAGCTGGACTTTACATATAGTGCCAGAGGCATGAAAGCCAGTGCTGGCCAACAGAAGCGAACACTTCTGCCTCTCTGCCTCCTGTGTGATACTGGGAGAGGAGAACAATGGTCCAGTAGCATAGCTAATGTGGTAAAAGATTGGAAGATTTCACGAGAAAAGCTGTGTTTCCTCTTACTTTTCCTGCCACCGTGCAGAACTCAGAAGTCCATGCACAGCAGTGGCTTTCTGAACTGGAAGTTGGCATTGTTGGCACATCATTGGCATGCCAATTGGCTTGTAAGGAGATTGCATAGCTGAGTGGGAACACTGGAGAGAAGTCTCTCTGAGCTGTGGTGTACGGATCCTCATTAACCTCACTCGACAAAACATTTGAGCTGAAAATAGAGAAAGTTCCACACAATGATTTAATTGTGCATTGAATAAATAAGAAACCTTCTTTGCTAGGATGGAACTTAATATGTTGTGATTGACAAATTAATAAAATTCTCTTATCTCTAAAAGAATGAGCAATTTACTTGTGGCACTATAAATAAATTGGTTCTATCTCACCAAATTGGCTTTGGTATTATATACATATAGGGAAAAAAAATCATTGTTTAGGACAACACATACAGCAACTTGCACGAAAGGTCAGATAGACTGTGGGACTATCGCAATGAAAAGGTGAGATCTAAGTTATTCGGCCAACTAAGCATATTCCATTCAGTAGTTATTTAATTATGGATTTTAAGTCAAACAGATCCCTTACTTCAGCAAGAACTAAATTGCTTTTTTTTAACTCCCTGGAAAACAAATTCAAGCATTCATGTCAGTGTCTTGTGCATTGCTAATCCTAATTGACCAATTGAGAACATGTATAGTTCTTGAGCAGCAAAGTTGTCTGAAAGCCTCTGAAACAAAAGCTAACTGAATTCATGTCTTTTACATGGCTTCGGTTCAGTAAGAATAATTGTGAGGAAAATGTGGATTTAGTTTATGCCATCTGCTTGGTAATACTTAACAGAATACAATCCTCCTGCAACTTAGAAATGCATTTAGCTCACTCACGTTTCTTCAACTAGGCCAGACAGAAGATATCCTCATTAATTTTTCACGGATGCAAGTATTTTTCAAAGCAGTCTGACCTCTGACAACGTCCTTCCTTTTGTAAAAATGGATCTGCCATGCCTAAAGTAATACAGGGCCTGAATTATCCCATTTTCTGACTGTTTTGGTGGGTTTCATGAGGGGTCCCCTCTGTGAGCTGTGGCAACTTCTCTCATGCAGTTTGCCGCTACTTACCTTGTTAATTATGTGGTGCCACTCTCTCATGATTTTACACTCAACAGAAGCAGAAGTGTTCGCCTGTATTCCGATCTTATGGCTATATTTTAATTCCAGCTGTGCATCATTTCAAATGCTGCCAGCCAGGGACTGCCTTTAGTGTGCTGCTGTGCAATTCCAAACAACACAGCTGTGGGAGGTAACTTGGCACCTTGCATCACAGACTGGTACTTGGAGGTCCTTGTGGTTGGGGAATGCAGAGGAGAGCTGTTCTGTTGCCTCAGCACTCAGAGGAAACGTGACCAGCCTGGACTAAAGTAGTCAGCGCAGATTGATGCAATGTCCCTGCCACACAAAGATTTTTTTTCCCACTTTACAAAGGTATGTATCATCATCTTCTCTCTCTGCTTTCTCTTACTCACTCTCTCTTACTCTGCTACTGCACTCCCCTCCCACCAAGACTTATGATCTAGCACTCTGTGTTGCATGAACCACCTTCTCTCAATGGTTCTCACCCACCTCATGCCCTCTAAACTACTAAACCCTACTCATTCACTCTGCACAACTCACCACCTTCCTGACTGAGGTTGGACCGGCCCTCTGACTGACCTTTGACTGGAATCAGGACTCCAATCCCAGCCTTTCAGGGATGGTCGGTTGGTGTGTTTGCTGCTTCAGCTGCTGCCATATGCCGTAGATATGACAGTGAAAAAACATGGCACAACACGTCTGCGACTTTGACAGTTTAGTGCTGGCAAGTATGATTGGAGGCTTTCTGTCTGCACTGAAAGGCAAAACAGTGAAGTTGTGAGTGTTTAAGTAGGTGCCAAGTGAGTGAACACTAAGAGAGCGTGATTTGGAGATGTCGGTGTTGGACTGAAGTGTACAAAGTTAAAAATCACACAACACCAGGTTATAGACCAACAGGTTTAATTGAAAGCACACTAGCTTTCGAAGCGACGCTCCTTCATCAGGTGATTGTCTGAGGAAGCCAGTGGAGTTTATGGGAAGGGCTAGTTGGAAGGGATTTGAATGTTCGGTGGCTCACTGACCAATAAGGCAGGGGCTGCAACCACACTTGGAGTGAGTAGGGTAAATGACTTTTCCTGTAGGAGGGTGCTACAACCACCAATGTTAGCATTTTCAAAGGGAATCACCTGATGAAGGAGCGTTGCTCCGAAAGCTAGTGTGCTTCCAATTAAACCTGTTGGACTATAACCTAGTGTTGTGTGATTTTTAACTAAGAGAGCAATTTAAGTGCCCTGAGGTGCATCCTGTTCCAATGCCCGAGATGGGTGTGTGCTGCTGTGTGCAAAGCAGCCTGGCAACAGCATTGCAATGTGAAGTGTGGTATTGAAGCACAGAACTGTATTATAAATACATGTATGTACCATGATATTGGCGTTAAGTTAGTGTTTTGCCAGTGTCAATACCTGTGGATAGAGGTGTAGTCAGTCACTGTACCTGGAGCATTTCCTGTGATGTTTCGAGAATACCATTGAAGATGGAAGTATTGAGGAGACATCAATGTGTTGCAGTTGCCAGGCAATTGCTTAGGCTTCCAAGCCCAGACTTGGCACTGTCTTGTTTCATGCTGTTACTGGAGAGAATACCAACTTGCATATAAACAGATTGAGATTAAGTAACAATGAGATGTTATTGCACGTAACTAAGATCCTTGCTGCATGCCCAAGCAAGATTCTCATCTAGTTGTTGAAACCTCAAGGGAAAAATCAAACTTGTTTTTCCCTCTCAAACTGGAAATATTATTTTTTTCCCGTCACCCTATTTTTCCAACTATCTCTCCATCACCCACATTGGTCAGAAACTAGGAAAATCTTATTCTTTGTTTTACAATGTCTGCTTATTTTGATGCAATATAAATGTTTTCGTCACAATTATTCCACCAGTTTATTTTATATTTTATTATTATTTTTTTTTGTGGAGTATGTTGCACAATGGGTACTGTATTTCAATGTTCAATTATTTTTGTCTACAAATAAATTTTGCGAGTACAATTGTTTTTTGGTAAATCTTCTACAATTCATCTAGTTCACAAATTTTTAATTTATGACAACTATTCTGAAGCTTTTCATCTATAGGTGGCGGTAAGTAACTGAGCTATTTGGTTATTAATTTTACATTCATTTTTAATGATCATAGATGTTTAGAGCAATGCAGGCATTTAGTCTGTGTTGATTTGTTTTTATTATTAGTATTGGACACCTGGAATTGGTACAAAGCTGATCCTAATACCATTCACATACCTGTCTCAAATTCTTTGAACACTTTTCAGTCAAATGGTGTGCAAATTCTGCTTTCTAAACAAAACGTCCTATGGCATTGTTATTTTTGTTTCAAAATAAAGCATGTTGTTTAAAATATGCTCGGAAAACATTAGAAATTGTAAGTTATTTGGGAGCATTTGCCAAATTAAGGTCTTCAATTCCCAAACAGCTGAGTACATCTGGAGGTTTAGATGACTTTACTCCTCTGTCCACACATCATTACAAAAATAATTTGTTGTCCTCTCTCTCCTTGACTTTGACTTAATTGACACGATCAAAACTCTTGAAATTCCTTTCTCCATCTGAGTTTTAAATGTAAGTTTGTTTATTTTTTGCTATTTGTCACTATTGTTTTACATTTTAAAAAGAGACTAGCAAAAGTATAAAACGTAAAATGAACCTTTTTGGACTCATTTTCAAATTGCATTGAGAAATTTGGTCTATGTTTTCTCTCTATAATTTGCAGCCATAAATGTACACACTGCTACCCTATGTATTAAGATATGACAATGCCATTGCTCTGTAGTCTTATTGAGTATTATTTAATTGTTTGCAAATCAAAATGTCAAGCATTTCAAATATAATATAGCACGTTACAAAATTTGTAAATCTAGCAGTGATCTCTCGTTAATACATTTCAATGACGCTTGTCAAATTGCTCAGAATCCTCACCCATGACATCATCAATGCACCATTTAATTGCTGAATGAATCATACTTGTGTTTTAATATTTCAAAATTCACTTCACAGTAAACAGGGACTTCAGAATATGTTTTTACAATCCCAATGATGCAGAGAGAAAGACTGTAACTAACACAGGCAGAGTGTTCTGATTTCCTCCCTATTTTCAGTTCCATTGCAGCTGAATATTACAAGAGTCCTTGAGAATATTCAGCCAAAATCTCCCACATAGAACTTATAACTGCATGCAGATTTTTAAAAAGGAACAAAGAAAAATTATTGGCAAGGTGATGCAGAAAGGGGTAGTGTGTTCCTCTTCTGGGTCAAGGTGCCCCTCCTTGAATGCTGTAACAGGATCATTGCTGACATCATTTTTGAAGCTGCATTCTACATTATTGCACATTAGAACTGCATCAGTTGCAGTTAATTGTGTTCCTATCTCATCTGAAGGTATAATTGCTGGCTTATATTTATAAAATCTCCTGAAGTCTTTCAGAAATTCCAGCAGCAATTTTCCTGAGAGGAGATTATACTGCACCCCATCTCCTCCAATGCCATCTCACCAGTTTTTAATCACTTGGTATTTGGTATTCTGATACATTTCCACACGTTCCCTGGCCAATTTGTTACTGAACGATGGATGACTAATTAAATTGAGGCAGTCCCCACCCACTCTCCCTTTTCAAAAATGTAACAGCTGTGAAACTCATTGAGGTGCTGGAATTAATGCAATTATTGAAAGAGAAAATAAAACTTGCTGGCTCATTTTGGATGCTTAATGTTCAGTGCTTTCCTCATATTGTGTATCTTACATAGCCATTTTCAATTAAAAGTTTAGTTTTGAATTTAGTGCATTTGTATTGTTTAATTGATTCAAACCAAGTAAGTTCCAATCTGTTATTTGTTTATTGTCAAATTGTGATGAAAAATAGAAAGTGTGTTGCAAATTGCAATTAAACTTTTAGATATTTTGAATGATTTTAATGCCATGTCTTTTTAACATGATATGTGGAGAATCACGAGTCTGTATGTATCCACTAGAAGTTCACTTGGGGAGTATAGTCTTCACTTGTGTTGTAATGTATTGAATTGTCTCCTGTAATCTGACCCTATGTGTACACCATGAAGATTATTTATTCTAACACAGTACCAGACATTGAAAATCAAATTTGTCACTGTAAAAATTGTGATGGTTTTATTTGGCTTATGTTGCTCAACTTAATGTTTGCTCTGACTCTGATTTTGAATTTAATATGAGTTGACGTACAACTCATATTTTTATCAGCTTTGTGGCTCTATATTTTAGCTGAAGAAATTATTTATATTCTTTTATTGACATTCTTATACAGTAAGATTTACAGTTAGAAACCTACTTGTAATCATTCAAGTTAATTTCTCAGAGTTTGAGTTGACTTTGTGGGGTGTTGATGCTGTGCCTTTTTGTAACAATTACATTCCCTGCTATTAAAATAAAATTAGCATTTTTGTTGTGCTCTGCAGCTTCCACAGATAAGATTGCAGCAAAGAAAATGTGACCAATTCCTTCAGGATTGGCTTACCTCTACTGATGGTTTGGATCTTCAATAATTAAAATCCAAGGAAAGTCTGGGAACTAACCTCAACAGCAACACAGCCTGCCTCCTGCAGCATGCCCTGATCTGGAATGGGGAGTGGAAGATCAACCCATCACTTCTCAACTCTTATTAAAACTCCACTCCAAATGGTAAGTGATCGACCAAACCCAGGACATGGCACTATTCTGGTCTTCCCACAACTGTTATGAACATGGCTTGTCTCCTTTCCAGCCCCAGGAATTTCACAGCCTTTTCGTACTAAGCCCATCTCCAACTCATTTTTAAGTTTCTAACTGCCAAATTATTGCATACATGTTAAAATGTTTCATCATATCACAGACTTATTATGGTGTGGAGGGAGGGCATTTTGCCCATTGTATCTCTATTGGAACATAATCTAATGTACTAATTTAGCATATTCTCAAAATGAATCGTCTGAACTATAGTGACAAAAAAGGTCAAAGGTCAAAGCTGTTTGTGTGGGATGGTGGTAGGGGCGTGGGTGTGTGTCGAGGGGGGAATTGGGGAACAGGGTATCTCAGAATGATAAAAGGCTTATTATGGAAATTCAGTTTAAACTGCATTGGATTTCACAGCTCACTTCATGGTTCATTGTGCTTGAACCATATTGACACCTTTTTTGGGTGTGGTCTTATTGTAGAGAATTCAAACATACGCCATTTGAAACTCTATGTAGTTGTGTGTAGTCCATGCCATTTTTAAAACATTCAGTAAAGAGATGTTCTTTAGCATTCTTCGAAAGTTGCTCACCTGTACTGCACTTTCTGAACTGTTAAATTGTTTGATACAACCAGCACTATATAATTAAGGGAGACCTGTTGAGTTTCTCCAGAAATTTCTGTTTGTATTATTAAGGGACTATTTTAACCCTGTTTGTTCTGTGGGTAGGCAGATACAATGTCCTGAAAGGTTGACTGACCAATTTCCTATTCCCTTCTACAATTTAATGAGCCATTCTGATCCAGCAAGAAGACTATCTGTTAGAAACTGGAAAGTACTCTCAGATTGAGCAAATTGAACTGTGATTGTATCATCAGGGCGATTTTAACATTTCATTCAGTCAAGAAATTCTCATGTCTATGCTGCTGGGTGAAGCCTGTGGGAAAGTGAATCAAGGCCAGGAAGGATCAAAAGAATACGTTTTATAACTTTTTTCAAACCTTTCTTGCATGGAACAGGAGGATATATTCATGACCCACATTGAAAATATAGCACACAATCTCCCTCATCTCCCACCCCATTAACGCTAACTACCCAAATCTCTGCTATAAAATTTATCAAAACTCCCTTCCCTGAAACTTAACTGAAGGCTGGACACCATTGCTTCTGCCTTTGGATTTAGATTTTATTGTCACATGTACTTGAGTACAGGAATTCAGGAGTATAGTGTCCAGGGCGTAAAACTCACCTCAGTATCTTATGTTTGAGGTTAGGATGGGGGTGTGGACCAGTCATCATCTCTACCACAACTTGCCCAACCCAATCCCAGCTTAGTGAATGTCATAATTGTTGATAGATACTTGACTAACAAATAAGCAAAATACTGGAGATTCTGGAAGTTTGAAATAAAAACAGGTGCTGGAGAAACTCATCAGGGTCTGGCAGCATCTGTAGTGAGAGGGAAAGACAACGAATGTTTCATGTTTAGTATCACTCTTCTTCCAACCAGTTCTGAAACAGAACCATATCAGACTTGAAGTGTTAACTCTGTTTCTTTTTCTATTGATACTTGCCTGTTCTTTCCGTTCCTTGTTTTCATTGACCGCCTTAGGAGAACAATTGGTCTTTTTTGGTGACCATATTTTGCATGCATACTAGCCAGCTCCCTATTGAAAAGATGAGTAATTGCTGAATGAGTTTTACTCAATTCTGCCTGTCTCCACAGTAATTCCAAGATTTTTACACTTTTATTCACTCTTATTTATCAGAGAGAGTCCCACAGCTTGCGGTATTTACAATATTTTTAGTCACTAATGCACTGTTTCATTTAGGTTTTATAATAACATGCGAACAATTCATCAGAAGTGACTATTCAAATTCAGCCGAATCGATATAATGTTTTGAATGTAAAACATGTCAGCATTTGGAAAAGATGCTTTAATCAATGCATCAATCTAACTGCCTGCTGTACTGACCACTCACCCTCCACAAAACTTATAAAATGCCATCTATTTTGTTCTGGATACATAGAAGAAAATAAAGTCTCAAGATATTGCAGCAAGGAAATATTCTTGTAACAGACACTTTGATAATTAGTCATCCAGTCAACTTATGTCTTTAAAATGCTTTTCCCTCATAGATTATGCTGATTCGTACCACTTTATCTGATGGGAAATGACAGGAAGACATCAGTCAAAATGTCCTCATTATTGAAGCCATTGGCTCTCTGTCCGATTGATTGGTCTCCACTTCCTGAACTGGTCTCCAACTTGATTGTTGGAGCAACACTTCACCATTGCCTGTAACATGTTAGTTCACTAACATAGTTTCTGATTGACTAGGATGATAACTCCAAGTTTTCAAATGCTGCATCTGGGTGAGAATCTCTGGGTTAACAAGACTATGAAATTTAGTGAGGAAGAAGGACAGGAGGCAAATGTCCATTTAAGACTCTTGTCAGGCTGTAGAAAGTATAAAAAAAACTTAAACAATGCCATGGTACATCACCTAGTCGTATGTGTAAAATTAATTTTACATTTCTGCTATATCATAAACATAGGCTTATATGTCTATGAATTAGACTTTGTGTAAATTACTCATAGTTGCGATAATTGGCTAATATTGAAAGGAAGAATACATTGTTTAGTCTCTCCATGCAATATTTGCAGTCTGCTGCATCTCCTAAGATTTTGTACAACTTTTACAGCATTTCCATTTATGGTATTCATTCCACTATAGGTTTGTTGCTGGGATCTGCAGGAACACAAGCTAAGCAATGCTTCCAATTGTTATGTACTCCCTACTTCACAAGTTAATTAGCAAGGATTTTTTTTTTGTATAAATTATCTACACATGAAAATGTAGTTATTTGTCTTAACTGCAGCCATAGCCTTCCCATTAGAGCAGAACATCCTCGTTTGTGGTTTATCTCATTTCTTTGGTGAGAACTTGTATATTGTTGTAGTTTGACTGTTGATAACTGTCGCCTCAGAAGGCAAGCTGTACCATAACAAACTGGTGTTCCCAGCCAATCGTAATGTGACTACTGGCCTGTTACATGTAGGAATCTAATTTGTGAGATATCACTGTGGCAGCTGGGGCAGGCCATATTTTTACACTGAAACAAAAGTTGTTTAAAAAATTATGATGACCTTTCACACAAATGAGACTTTGTTCTTATTTGAAAAAAAAGAAAAAAATGACCATGTTCCTACTACTTTTAGAATACTCCAAATAATTCCAAGCTATGGAATATAAATATTAATTAAATGTAGTTATTTGTCTTAACTGCAGCCATAGCCTTCCCATTAGAGCAGAAAATCCTCGTTTGTGGTTTATCTTATTTCTTTGGTGTGAACTTGTATATTGTTGATTCCAAATTATGGAATATAAATATTAATTTGAACTTCTAAGTACATTCAGTCTTCAAAATGAAAATGTTAACACTTTCAATACATTGTTATAATGTTTATTTATACATTTTTGGACACTATTTTATGTTTTAATGAAGCTAATGGATGCAAGTTTTATTACACATCAACTGTTAACAGCAGGTTATCACTGAAGTAAAACATTGAGTAGGCTGGATTAAAAGGGAATGATCGAATTTTCTGAACTGGATTTGGACCTTAATATGAGCATCTGAAGATCAGTTCCCACAGTATCATTATGACATTTTCGTATCTTACAGCTATCATCCTTGTAAACCATTGGAGTGAAAATTACAGGGTAATGCTGAAAATGTGGGCTTTTGTTTTACTGTTGGCTTACAACAATAAGGAACTGGCTCTGTGTTTGTCTGGATGTAATCAGCAGAGGGGAGAAATCAGTGTTCCTTTATTATGGGCTGAATTTAAATGTTAGGCTAACCATCAGAACTTAAAGAATAATAAACTGCATCGTGATAAAAATCCAAAATTATTTTCATCATCACCCACACACTGAATTTCCCTTTAAAATTTGCTGACTATTTAATTGCACTTGTTTCACTACATTGATAATACTATATAGTTAAAGTAAAATTCAAAGAAATTGCTGTAAAAGTAAAAATATTTGAATAAACCTATATAATAGTGTATCCAATTTTTCAGCTTCAAATAGATGAACATTTTATATCTATAACTTTATTTCATATGCTACGATATAATTTTGACATAACTTGTTGATACAGGATTGTAATTTTTGCTGATGTCTTACTACAGTACTCGCCCTGTTCACTGGTGGATGTAAAAAACTAAGCGTATATGGCCAATTTGATGTTGATATGATTTGTGTATTCAGACTATTCCAGTTTTGACAGTTTCTGTGCTGTTATACTGTACCCAAGCATTCTCTTCACTATCAAGAGATGGAACACTTCATGATCTTTGTTGTCGTTGACTGGAACAGTTCTGTGTCATAGTTTTGTCTTGAAGCAGAGTTAGGATCTAAATCAGCTTCTAATATGTTGGTGTTTTTTTTTGTCTTAATTTAGATTTTTTTTCAAAAACTAAATATCTTATATATTCAATCAGGTTACTAGCTTATTGCGAACAGGGTGAAGTCAGCAAAAGTGCTAATAACAACTTAAATATTTACACTTTCTAAAAAACGCTTTCACGTGTATTAACTGTAATACCACTGATATTTTAGGAGAAATCCTTTACCTTTAAAGTGATTTGCTTTGTTTGTTTTCTGTGACAATGAGGGAAAAATCACAAAGCATTTTAAACAGGAGAAATATTTTTAGCACTGTAATTATACCCTGAAACTAACATAGACAACTTAAATACTAAGTAAAAGTTAAATTTAAGCATACTTAGTTTCATTTTTCCTTTTATTTAATTGAAATACAACTTAACTTTATATTTTTTCTGCCTAATGTTCTATTTTATTTCTATTGCATTGTGGACTTACCCTTAACTTTAAAATAATTTATTAAATTCCACCATACACTGTTTGGTGTTTAAGTTTGACACAGGAACAAGTGGTTTTTGATAAAATTGACAGTTAATAGCTTTTAATAACATTTGGTGTCAGCTGAATCAGTGCTTCTAATCTTAATGTTAATGTGGTCTTATTGCTTAGGCAACCACTGATGTGAAAATCACAGCCAAAATAGTATGTTTTGGTGCAAATGAGTTCACTGCTGTATGCACTTGAATGAGTCAATTCACCTGCAGAGCTTGAGAAGCTAAATGTAGTTGTCACTAGGAAAAAGTGCTTGAACAAAATTTAATGAGAATCTGAAAGTGTTTGATGTTTTGTAGCTAGTAAGCAGGGTGGAAACTGATGCATAATTCTTTGTCTCCTCCTATTTTGTAAAGAATTAACATTACGCAATGAGTTGGAAATTTAAGATTCTTTGTTTTGAATTTGGCCTCATTTTGATTTGGTGTTTAAGAGTTTGTGTAATTTTGCTAATCTGCAAAAATTCATAATAATAACATGGCAGTTAGGTGCTCTTAAATGCTAATCCTTTAAAAATGGTTCCATTTGGTTGAAAATAACAGAGAGCACACATTTATTTTCCTATGAAGCTATTTGATACACACCGTATACTGAATACACTTTTAAATATTTGGATTATCTGAACTGAATAAACATTTTGATCTTAGATTTAAAAGCCATTGAATATTTTATCAACCAGTTGATGATTACAAATTAGTTACCAAACTAAGAATAGTATAAAAAATTATTATTTTGAAATGTTTACCAATGAATAGATGTCCCTTAATTCCTCAGATACTGTGTAATGATTGCTGTAGTTTTTAATGCTGTTCCTTTCATAAAGGAATATTTTGCATGATGCCCTGTTATTATCCACAATGCACCAGGAATCCATGATTATGTGAATAATTCATGATTATTTCAATCCTGTCCTTACAGAGCAAGAATTTTAAGTTGGTAAAATTCTACATCATTATATAATCAAAATGATTTAGTAACTGTCAGTTCATCCTTGTACCTAGAATCCAGCATTACACCTCACTCATGTCTGCACTACAGTCTGGATATCAAATCAACGATACATCATTCTGCATACATGGTGTGATCGGACAAAAGATGGAGCTCCAGCATTTGTCTAAGAATCTGATTATTTAAACCTCTGGGAATCACAAGACATAACACTTAGTATCACTGAATGGGTCAACCAAGGTATAGCTCAGGGCACACAAATCAGGAGCGGCATCAAGCTGACCTAAAACACCTGTTAATTAGATGTTAACGTGGTGAACTTGCAACACTGGGGTGCATACATGCAGCATATATAGAAAGGCATGCTATAGACAGACAAATATGATCACACAGGATTTCCCCAGAAATTAAGGGGAAAGGGAATTGAGGGGGGGTGATGGGGCTCTAGGCGGAGAGTGGAAGGTGGGACAGATATGACAATTGTGATGTGGGACAACAGAAACTTTAAAGGGAGGATCTGGCAAAGCGTGCTTAGAGATGGGGTCATGCAGGAGTGGGATTGTCCATGGTAAAGAGCGCCCTGGCTTTAAGTTGGCAGGGAGGGAGTAGCAGTGTATGACCACACTTGACATGGCCAACTCAGATGCTCGATGCAGGGATGAAAGATGGGTGCGTGCAGGCATATGCACACAGGTTGGTTAGGGGACCTGAATGGTTCATAGGAAGGGAATCTGGATGTTCAGGGTCTCACAGAGGTAGAGGCTGGAAGCCACTGGCCAAAGAGTTCTCATTGTCACTTTTCATCATGCTAGAAATCAGAAGTGTGACAGGAAAACGAATGCAAGCACACATGGAATGAGCAGGGTAAGTGAGTCAAGTTGTGAGGGAGGGGTCTGTAGA
Source organism: Hemiscyllium ocellatum (assembly GCF_020745735.1). Classification (NCBI taxonomy): domain Eukaryota; kingdom Metazoa; phylum Chordata; class Chondrichthyes; order Orectolobiformes; family Hemiscylliidae; genus Hemiscyllium; species Hemiscyllium ocellatum. The sequence goes on along the minus strand of NC_083413.1, from coordinate 62,995,440 downwards.
CAGCTATGGGATCCGTAAGCCCTGGCCATCCCAATACATTGGTTCTCTCTTTGCTGCCCCAGATGTCGTTGACTTCCTCATTCACATAACGCTTTTGGACACATAGGTCAGGGAAAGAACAGGGGTGTTTTAAGACAAGGGACAATGATGTTAGCTGGACCTATAGCCTTGTAAATGCCTTGTTCCTCTTGCTTCCATGCTGTACAGCAGACTCCCAACTCAGACGTCCATTCATGGTGCATTCTGAGTGGACATGAACTTATGCATCATACTGGTGCAGTTTCGGCTACACTGTGAGAAAAACAACCAGATGTTAGAGCAAATCAGTGCAATTTATAGAAACATTTTGTGGACAGTGCATTGTAACTCATGCCACAAAATTGCTGTCCTCATGTGTTTCTTCTTTCTCTCCCTCTCATTATATCTTAGTGTACTCACTGGTTCTGCAACTGGGGTGCAGGGAACCTGTTTGGAGCCATTCGTCCTGGAGGTTTTGCTGTGTGACCTTGGTGTTTGAGTCTGGATGGTCCAGTCATGCCAATGGTCTTCTTGCCAGTGGCAAGTGGACCTTCCTAGGTATGAACTTTCAAGGGTCATAAAGGGACAAACAAGATGAGGAAGCTCTGAAGCGTCCTGAAGGTGAAACTTCTGAGGGCTCTTTGTTGTTCCTCCTCCGAATGTATACCTCCTGAAACCACTCTGCCCCCTTGTGAGCAATGAGCATCTGAAGTGTATACAGGTTTCCCATCTCTCTGTCACAATGCCTTTGGTCCTGAGAACCATTGCCTAAGGGATTGGAGTGCATCTTTCGAGCCTGGCATTAATTTTAGACTTGTAAACTTGGCATGGGTACCAAAAGTGCTGATCTTTTGATATGCATCCTGTGAGTAGTGAGTTGTACTGGGAACAGCACATGGTAAAGTCGGATAGAACCAGACATTGCAGATGCCATTGTGGGTGGGATAGGTAGTTACCAAAGTGATTTGATAAGATACAGTGAGAAATTTTACTAGACTTCATCGTGTGAGTCCCTCTGATTTGTACCTAGCCAAAAAAAAGACTAAATGCTTTGACTTTTTAAATCTATGTTCCAGTGTTCATTCGGTGTGTTCAAATTTGTGATCTTTGTAATAAAAATCAAATATACCAGTTTAGTCATCAGTTCAGCAGGGGCCTGCTGACTGAGTTTCTGACCTTATTCCTGTAATTGGGCAGCGAGCATTAAACAAAAGAAATCCACAGGATGGGATGGACTGAGATCTAAACTTCTGGAACAAAAGAAAGGATAAGATGGGTTTGGAAGTGAGACAGAGAGAAACAAATGAACAGAAAATAAAAGGAATAAAAAGACTGGAAGAATAAGTATGAGTGAGAAGTGAGATTTATGCCACATTTATATCATGCTGAATAATGCAATATTAGTGTGAATTTCATAGTGAAGCAGTGAGGAACCCCATTTTCATCTACTTATGATGAAAACTGGGCTCAATACATCATACTTAAACACATGCAAGTGCTATTGCTCCCTGATGTCATGCCAAAGTTATGAAGAGAATTAGCTGACAATATATTTAACATCTAAATTATGGTACAGCAGGCATCAGCAATTGTTTGAGCTTCTGGAAGGATGCATTTTACTGAAACTGATATCAATGCTGGCTGCGTAAAAAACAACATCAAGCAGGTATTCCGAGAATGTAACATTCACTGTCATGATAACAGAAGGAAATGAACAGCTCACTGTAACCATGTCAGCAGAATTTAAAGTTAACTGAGACCAAAGCACTAATTCTCAGTGCCCAGGTCCTCATGACCATTGTGGCTCGATTTATTCAACTGGCCCTACATTTTGATGTAAAGTGTCACTCTAAGATATGATTGTTCATTTGTTCCATGACTGAATGGAAGAATTTCACTGTTGGATTTGTTCAATGTCAAGAAGTCTGAAATTTATACCAAGCTTAAAAGAGAAGAAGTGTTATTATTTCCGTTCCTCCTTTTGCTTCCTCTTTCAATAACCAGTTCACCCCCAACCCCAAATTTATACCAGCATTTACCAGTGGTGGAAGTAAATATTCAGCTTTCCGGTTTCTCACTCCCTCTCTTTCTGAGAAAATCAGAGCTGCCAATCCTGAAAAAATACAGAGAAACCAATCTGAAGCTGTTGGGGCTTTTCTTTTGCAGAGCTCGGCTTAAGTGTGGGTGAGAGCAGACTCAACAAAGCAGAAGAGAGAGACATCCAGATTGGTATGGGCAGATTAGGGGAGATAGAAAGCCAGACCAGAAGAAGAAAAAGAAAGGTCAGGCGGGGAGACTAAATAATATAGAGACAGAAAAATGATCAGAGAAATTCTAGAATGACCAGTCAGCAGTGATTCTGAAGCAAGAGTTGGTCATAATAACACAATATATTATGGATATTTAGTTGTGGATATTTTCACTTTTAAGTAAATTGTGTAAAAGAATCCATTATAATATAACTTGTGAAAATTCTTCTCAGTTTTGAGCTCTGTCAAGTCATTCATCAAACTATTTAAAAAGGCAATTGCAGATAATTTTATTCATGCTAAATACAACAATGTACACAAGAGTCAGTGGTCTTACCATGTGGTTCTGAACTGCAGCATTAACTATACTTAGATGCATGTATAAGTCAATCTTCATTTGCAACTGTGTTAGAAATTACTTGATGTGGTTATTGGATACAACCATGAAAGTGAACCATAATGGGGTATTTTGGCAATGTGTACTTAAAATGTAATGAATTTAAATGATTAAACATTTACCCGACAGTAGCCCAAGTTTTCAACTTACCGTCAAATCCTAAAATAGATAATAAGAAGTGCAGTGATAGTCAATTAGCAGCTCCAGTTTTAAGCTCAGGCAGCAGGTTGAAATTTTTCCCCATTGACGGCTAATAGAGATGATGAGGTTTTCCAAGAGTACTTTGGGGAAATGGTTAGATTTTATTGAGTAACCCAGCCAAGGAGGTTTGTTGTGTCTAAGTTTCATTTCAAACATTTTTTACATTTTTTCTTAATTTAGTTTGTCAGAGTAATTCTGAGTGGGAAAAACATGTATTCGTGGCCATTATACAGGTTTTTGAACAGCATTGAAGTCAAGTGATGTGGGGAGACAGGCAGGGAAATGGAGTTAATGCCACAATCAGACCAACCCATAATGTTATTGAACAGCAGAGCAGGCTCAAGGGGTGAAGAGGCCTCCTCCTACACCGACTTCTCAAGTTCTTAAAGCAAGTTGTACTCAGAAGGAATTCCCATCATCAATACTTTGTTTGGAGCTTAACAACTTCAGTCTTGAATGTTTTCAGCAAAAGAACAATATTTCATTTTGAGGAAGTAAACAAGAAGAATGATGGGGGCAGAGTTTTAGACATTGTTTGCTTGGACTTCAGTAAAGCCTTTGACAATGCATCCTCCTTTGCAATGGAAAGAAGTAAATGAATAACATGAAGCATTAGTATTACTAATGGAAAACAAAATCCACAGATTTCAGCATAATTTCCAAATTGAACTTATAGTTTTATGAATACAAATGTTTGCATATTTTATTGGGTGCTGGGGCCTAGGCCACCCAAAGAATGCAGTATTCAAGAACCAGATTGAATTACTATCATAAAACTATAGACCTGAGAGTCTGATTTCGGTGGTGGGTAAGTTGTTGGAAGTGATTCTGAAAGAGAGGGTTGATGTACATTTGGAAAAGCAAGGAATTATTCAGGATGGTCAGCGTGGTTTTGTGTGAGGAAAATCGTGTCTTACGAATTTGAGGTTTTTTTGAGGAAGTAAACAAGAAGAATGATGGGAACAGAGTTTTAGACATAGTTTACTTGGACTTCAGTAAAGTCTTTGACAAGTTTCTGTATGGTAGATTAATTAGTGAAGTTCGATCACACGGGATTCAGAGTGAGATTGACAGTTGGTCGGCATGGACTGATTGGACCAAAGGGTTTGTTTCTGTGCTGTATGACTCCATGACTCATTCGCATATACTTTAAGTAGATTGATTCTGATCACCAGACAGCCTTCATCACTGTGGCTCGGCGGTTAGCATTGCTGCCTCACAGCGCCAGGGACCCGGGTTTGATTCCAGCCTTGGGCAACTGTCTGTGTGGAGTTTGCACATTCTCCCCGTGTCTGCTTTGGTTTTCTCTGGTGATCCGGTTTCGTCCCACAGTTCAAAGATGTGCAGATTAGGTGAATTAGCCATTCTAAATTGCTCATAGTGTCCAGGGATGTGCAGGCTAGGTGCATGAGTCAGGGGTGAATGTAGAGTAATAGGATAGGGGAATGGGTCTGGGTGAGTTACTCTTCGGAGGATCAGTGTGGACTTGTTGAGCCTAATGGCCTGTTTCCACACTATAGGGATTCTATGACTCTGCCTGTCATTTTGCTGTAAATCAAAACGCTATGATTTCTTGAGTCATGGTCTCCCATCAAGCATCAATACTAATCAACCATCAGCTCAAGGGCAAAGCTGAGGAAGGACATAATTGTCCTAAATGCAATGCTCCCACCATATTTTAGTATACTGCCACTCAGTACATAACCACCACCAGGCAAAGTTGTGAGAAGGTTATGAAATCATACCTCAACAAGAAGTACACCATTATGGGACAATAACTCCAGACAATTCTTCCTTTCATGATGATTAAATTTCTTTAGTTTTTCAGTTGTGCAAGTACAAGACAGTTTTTAAAAAATATGTTTAATTTCAGGATGTGGACATTACTATCTAGATGTAGAAGATGTTGGTGAGCTGACTTCTTCACACTTTTAACTACATGACAGGTAGGTGCTCCCACAATACTGTTAAGAAGGGATTTCTAGGATTTTGACTCAGTGACAGTAAAGGAATAATAGCTTAGCTCCAACTCATGATCGTGTGTTGTGTAGAAGGGAACATGCAGACGATGCTGTTCCCATGTATCTGCTGCCCTTGTCTATCTTGGAGGTGGAGGTTGTGGGCTCGCAAGGATTGCTCGATGAATCTCTGCAGTATATCTTGTCGATGGTACACACTGCTGCTACTGTACATTGGTGTTGAAAGAAGTGAATATGGAAGGTGGTGAATGCAGTGCCAGTCTAGTAGGATGCTTTGTTCTAGATGGTGTCAAACTCTTGCATGCTGTTTGAGCTCCACTCATCTAAGCAAGTAGTAAGTGTTTCATTGACATTAGGGACATTTAAGCGACATTTAAGTGACTGCCGGACAAGCATATGAAGAGCAATAAATTGGGTGTGTTGGTTAGATTGGGATAAATATTCGGCACAACATGGTGGGCTAAAGGACCTATACTGTGCTGTACTGTTCTATGTTCTATAAGTCCTGACATGTGCCCTGTCAATGGTGGACAGGCTTTGGGGAGATATGGAATGAATGACTTGCCATGGAATTTCATAGACTCTGTGTTACTCTGGTGACCATAGTATTCATATGGCTGGTTCAGTTCAGTTTATGGTTAATGTTAACCCCTAGGCCATTGATAGTGGAGCAAACAGCGAGAATAGTGCCATTGAATGTCATGGTGGTGATGGTGACAGTTTCTCTTCTTGGAGATGGCCACTTCCTGACAGTTGTGTAGCACGAATGCTGTTGTTACCTTTGGCCCAAGCCTCGATATTGTCCAGGTCTTGCTGCATGTAGACATGGGCTTCAGCAACAGAGGAAACATGAATGATACTGAAAATTGTGCAATCATCAGCCCTTCTACAGTGGAGGGAAGGTCATTGATGAAGTCACTGAAGAAGATTGAGATTGAAAGGTGCTTGTGGCACAGTGATAATATCCTTACCTCTGTGCCAGGAGACCCGGGTTCAAGTTCCACCTGCCCCAGCACTGTGTCATAGCATTTCTGAACAGACTGATTCAAAGTATTTGCTATGATGAGCTCCTGCAGTGATGTATTGGATCTCAGATGCTGGTTAATCAGATTATCCAGCAACTTTCTAGGTCAATTTTCCTGTTCCTGAGAGGCTCAAGTCTCACTTTGCATGAAATAAGGCTTCTGGCATGTTTCTGGGGGGGCTTTTCGGTCAGGTAGGATTAGCAATTCTCCCTCCCATTAAATAAAACGCCCAATTTTCAAAAAGAATACAATGCAGGAAGAGGTCATTTGACCTATCGTTGGCTGAGAAAGTCCTATCCAGCCTAATGCCACTTTTGAGCTTTTGGTTAGTAGCTGTGTGGATTATAGCAATTTGAGTGCCTATTCAAGTATATTTTAAATGTGATGAGATTTTCTTCCTCTAAAACCTCACCAGGAGTGAGTCCCAGACCCATAGGACCCTCTGAGTGAAATAAATTACTCCAGAACTCCCTTCTAATCCTTCTGTCAATAATTTAAAATTCCTGTGTTTATTGGCCTCTCTACTAATGGAAATAGGTTCCTCCAGTCTACTCTATCTAGATTCTTTATAATTTATACAGCTGATTTAAATCTCCCCTCTGGTGCCAAGAAAATAATGCCGGTATAGCCAATGTTTCTTCATAGCTAAAATTCTCAATACCTTGTAGTATCCTTTTAAGTCTCTTCTGTATCCTTGCAAGTGCAGTCACATCCTTCCTATAATATGCTGACCAGAATGATATGTAGTACTTTTAAGAGCATTCCAACCACTTTTTGAGACAGTTCCAGCATCATTTCCATGTTCCTGTAGTTTCTGCCTAGGACAATAAAGGAAAGTATCCCGTATGCTTTCTCAAGTGCTTTATATGGCTATCCAATACCGTCAGGGATCAGTGAACATACTTTCCAAGGTCTCTCTGTCTCTCTACACTTCCCATGTCCTACTATTTACTGTCTAGTTCCTTGCCTTGTTAGTCCTCCCCAAATACGTTATCGCAGTCCAAATGAATAATTTGATAATTTTCTGCCCAGTTAATCACTCCAGTAGTCTGCTGTTTTTGTTCTCAAGTGAGCAATGTTTTGGACTGATTAACAATTCATATTTCGTGTTTGGTACTTGGCTGTTCTTGCTTGTGTCGTGGAAGATTGTGCCTTCAGTACAGCTGTAAAATGGAATTATAAGTGATATATCCAAAGAAAAAGAAAATTTAGGTATCTGAAAGTTATGGACAGAATTGTTCCCTTTTGTATCTGACTTAGAGAATCATTCTGGACTGAGAAGGCCGTGATGATGCAGGAGACTTGTATTTTATTAGGGTTGTTATGGAACTGGATGTACTTTAATAATTGGTTTTTGTAGATGAGATTTAGAGGAATTAGCTGTATAACTCTTGTGTAATTAATATAGTAGTAGAACTGGTCATTTAACTAAAAGATTTACTTTGTTCATTATATTCAGCAAAATAATAGGTATGCACTTTGTTGATATTTACAATTTTGATCAAACCAGAATAAATCATCTCAATTAATTTACTTTGAGCTGCAGCTCATGGTTTCTGCTTTACACTTAATGAGGATGAATACTTATGCACTGGACAGAATAAAATATAAAACACCCATTTCAATGTAATTGGACTTACTTTCAATGTCTAAATATTATAATTCTCACCCTGTCATGACATAAATAGAGTGAAGTTCTTTGGAGGGAGTTGAGAAGCTTGCATCCAAATGAGAAAAAAAAATGAATCTGAGAAAGGTAATGATATTGAGGTTAATGTACCTGAGCCACATGCATAAGGTAATGGCTTTGAAAGAGTTAATATTGTAACTGTGTGAAGGTCAACCAATTTGATGGTGTCACACAGTCTAAGGTGGAGAAGAAATAGACCAGCACAAGGTTCATTGGAGACAGCCGTATCATCTCTGGCTCCTGATTATCTTTATAATAATGCCTAAGTAGTCAGTGTAACTTATTGCTATTGTGTATCATACTGTGTAAGACCAGTGTCTCTTTTCATTAAGACCCAGTAGTGGTTTATTTTCTACCAGTGCTAATTCGGTAGTTCCTTATTCTCAGCACTTAAAGATAGGTTGGTGACAGCAGTCTATCTCTACTGACAAGCTGCCTTTTGGCTGTTACCAAAACATACAATATGGTGATCAGTGAAGAGATTGTTGCATAAGTGCTTCAAGGCAACAACAGTGGAAACGATCCATTTGACTTCAGAGAAATATACAAATTAAGAAAAAATGTATATGGCTAATGTCAGAAAATGACAGCTTTCAGAAACCATAGTCAATTGGTTGCTGAAATCACATAAACAGGCAAGTGATCAGCAGTATTCATAAAGCAAAAGCAACATTCCAGAAGAAAACTCTTCAGCTGGTAAGACATGTAGAAAAAACAATGTGGGCTCGAACAAATATAAAAACGAATCATTTGAGGAGTGGCAGATTCTTTAGATAAGAATATTCTTTGGGAACATTCGGTGCTCCCTGAATGAAGTTTAAATCCCTATGAGCTGGGGAATAGAATTAGAATAAACATTATTGTCATGTGTACTCAAATACAGGAGTACAGGGCTACAATGAAAAATTTACAATGTCACTCCACATGGCGCCATCTTAGGTCCAGAGTACCTAGGTACAGATCTTAGATACAAAATAGAGGAAGAAAGGAAAAAATGGAAAAAGGTTACATTACTTACAATTATTTATAGTGTAAATCTCTTTCCATTTAAACAATATTCTTCTTTTCTGTTATTTCTATCAACATGGCTTGTCTTAATTTTCCAACATTGTATTGCATGTGCTAATTTCTTATCCACTCATGATAGCTCTATTTTTTATGGACTCTTGGTTTCATCCTCACCTTTTTTATTGTATGTTTATTGTCACCAAATCTGGCTACAACAAACATTTGCCATTCCAGGGGCAACTCACTACTCAACAGAGATCCTGGGTTAGACTGGCATCCCTGGGTCTGACACTATATCTAAAAGGCTGTAGTGCACCTAGAAAGCATTGTCAGTCTGGAGCTTCCCCCGACTGGACATATTGGATAGGAAAAAGTTTGCACCTAGCTTTGTGAACATGGTCCTGGAGCTCCTGAAAGGAGTGATGTAGCGGTGAGACTTACTCTTACCCCAGGACCAGTATTGGACACCACAACATCAGATGATGCCAGTATTGTCTAAGGTTGCCACTCAGGTTGGAACCATCTTGCCTAGAAGAATGGCCATTATTGTGGGAAGAAGGTCAATGCTCTTCTCCATTAAACCGCTGTATGTGTCACCATCTTCTTTCCAATACCTTGCACTCATATGGCAGATGCTAGGCTAACTCAGCTTTCTGTGTCCCTCTGTTTTTGAACTGGAGCCTAACTAATGGTTAGCAGAGAAATGAGTGATTTCAAATGACATTTGATAAAGTGCCACACAAAATAAGGGCTCACAGGGATTTAAGTAATAACTTAGTACGGATAAAGGACAGTAAACAGAGAGGAGCAGTATATGAAAAGTTTTCTGATTAACAGGCATATACTAGTGAAGTGTAGCGAGGATCAGTGCTGGGATTTCAGCTACCTGCAACCTTTAATGATGAATTACATAAAGTGTAATGTATCCGTGCTTGGAAAGAAAGCTTTGAGGACAGCACATGATTTACAAAAGGACACAGGTACAAAATGTCAGGAGGAAAAATGGTGACGGACTCATATAGCATGGAATCAGACCCTTTGGTCCAACCAGTCCAACCGACTACTTTTCCAGCACCACTCTAGTCTAGACCCCAACCAGTCCAATTCAACCATGTTCCCAAACTAAAGTGAACTGCCTGTGCTTGGCCCATGTCCCTCCAAATCATGAACTTATCTTTTAAGAATTGTAACTGCACCTGCATCCATTACTTTCTCTGGCAGTTTATTCCATTCATGAACAATTGTCTGTGTATAAAAAAGTTGCCCCTTATGTCCTTTTTAAATGTTTCTCCTTAAAACTATGCCCCATAGTTTTGAACTACCCACACTAGGGAAAAGACTCTTGTCACTCACCTTGTTCTATGCCTCTCATGATGTTATAAACCTTAGTAAGGTCACCCCTCAACCTCATGCAATCCAGGTGATGCATAATGTGTAGGAATGGAAGATTATTCACATTTTAGTAGAAATTATAGAAAAAAAGAGTACTTTTAAATGGTGAAAAGCTTATAAATGTTCAGAGCAATTGGGATGCCTTTGTCCAAGAAACAGAAAGAAATAGCACATAGGAACAGTAAGCATGAGGAAGGCACGCTGAATGTTGGCATTTATTGCAAATGGATTGAGGTATAAGAATATGGATGTTTTGTTGCATTAATGAGGCCACATCTGATATATTGTGTACAGTTTGTCCTTCCACCCCACTAATCTCCGGATACAGTGCATTATCCTCTGCCATTTCCACCAATGACAAGCAGACCCTACCATCACAGATATATTTTCCTCCCCACCCCATCTGTGTTCAGCAGAGACCATTCCCTCCGTGACTCCCTTGTTATGTCCATGTCCCCCACCAACCCACCCTCCACTCCCAGCACCTTCACCTGCTGCCGCAAGAGGTGTAAAACCACACCTCCCCCCTCGCCTCTTCCCAAGGCTCCAAAGGACCATTCCACATCCAGCAGAGATTTTCCTGTACCTCCAAACACCTCATCTATGTTGTCCATTGCTCTCAATGTGATTTCCTCCACATTGGGGAGACAGGATGCCAATTCACAGACTTCAGGGAACATCTCTGGGACACACGCACTCAACAACCTCACTGTCCTGTAGCTGACCATTTCAACTCCCCCTTCCATTCTGCCAAGGCCAAGCAAGTCCTAGGCCTCCGCCACCAAATTCAAGCCACCCGCTAACTGGAGGAAGAATGCCTTATCTTCCGCCTTGGGACCCTCCAGCCACATGGCCTCAATGCCAACTTCACCAGTTTCCTCATCTCTCCTCCCTTTACCTCCTCCCAAATCCAACTCTCCAACCCGGCACCACCCTCTTGAATTTCCTTCCCACCCACCTGCTTCACCCTTCCCACCAACCTATCACAATCACCCCCCACCTGCATCTACCTATTGCCTTCCCAGCCATCTACCCCCAGCCCCACCCCCACTCTCCTATTTATCTGCCAGCCCAGTTGGACCCCACCCACATTCCTGATGAAGGGCTTATACCCAGAACATCATTTCTCCTGCTCCTTGGATGCTCCCTGATTGGTTGGGATTTTCCAATGCCACACTTTTTGACTCTGATCTTCAGCATCTGCAATCCTCTCTTACTCCTAGTTTTGAATTTTACCTAAGGAAGAGCTTAATTGCGTTTAAGGTGTTGCAGCAAATGTTCACCAGATTGATTTTTAAAAATTTGTTTATCGGATTATTAACATTGCCTGATATACCAGCATTTACTGCCTACCCCTAATTGCTCTGAGGAAGATAGCTGCTTTCTTGAGCTATTGCAACCTTTGCAATGAAGGTGCTGACACTGTGCTTCTAAGAATGGAGTTCCAGGATGTTGACCCAATGACAGTGAATGGATGGAGTTATCGTGGATGGTATATGGCTTGGAAGAGAACTTGTAGGTGGTGGTGTTCCCATGTGTCTATTCTTCTAGGTCAAATGTTTGGAAAATGCTGTCAAAGGTACTTTGATGAATTTCCACACGGTATCTTATAGATGGTACACTTTGTTGTTACTTTTTGTCAGTGGTGAAAAGAATGAATATGCCAGTCAGGAGGCTGCTTTGTCCTGGATGGTGAGATGCTTCTTGGGGGTTATTGGAACTGTGTCCATCCAGGTAAGTTCCAAGAATGAAAGAGCTGTTCGATGAGACAAACTACAGTCAGGTCTATATTCTTTGAAGTTCAGAAGCATGAGAGGTAATCTTAAAACGTAATATACTGAGATGACTTGATAGGGTAGATGTGGAGAGTAAAGAACACAATCTCAGAATAAGGAGTTGGCCATTTAGGACTGAGATGAGGAGAAAGTTCTTCACTCTGTCGGTGCAGATTTTCAGAATTCTCTACTTTCGGGGACGGTAGAATCTCCATCAATGAGTATATGTGAGACAGACTTCAATAGATTTTTGTACTCTGAGGAAATCCAGTGATATATGGATTGCATGAGAAAGTGTTATTGAGGTCGTGGATCATCATGATGCTGTTAAATGATGAAATAGGCACATGGGGCATGTGGCATTCTCATATTTCATACGATCTTATAGTCAAAACGAGGCAGATGTATAAGTATCTAAAATAGCATTGTACAAACTTCCTTCTTTTGAATGAGAACATTAAAATATATTTTCTACTACATTCAACTTGCATTTATGAAACAAACATTTGTATGTTATATTTGGAATGTTCTTCAATAACCTTTTCCTTTGATGCAAGAAAACATATCCCACACTTTCACCACATTCAATCCACAAATATAATTGTATTCCACATCGTATCAGCTGTTAAGTTGTCCTATTTCTCATACCTTCTTGATTCATTCAGGTGCAATTCCTTTATAAAACTATGTGTATATTTTAAAACAAAACACCATCGACCATTATGGACACAAAGCTGGCATGTAAAATCGGAAACTTTCATGAAGTATTGCCTCAAAAGTCACTCTCCCTAAAAATCCCCAAGGGTGAAATATTATCTGACCAGATTCAACATCCTTGAGAAAAATGTAATAAATGTATCAATTTTGTTTCACATGTTTCTGGATATTTGGATTTTGCTCACCGTGCCACAATTTTGCCTTTTATTGAATTTACATAATTAATTGAAGTAGGTAAACTGGGAATATTAAATTTCTGTGGGGATTTTAAAAAGTAGGAATGATTAGCCAATGCAATTATTTTGAGTTTGGGAGAATGTTTTGTTGTGATTTTTAAATCCTACATGATCCAAATCAAAAAACATAAGGCTTGCGGAAAAATAGTTTGCTGGCTGAATAATAGTGAGAAGGGGAAGAAATTAAGATGAGTCTTTCTCTTGTGTAACTTTGTTTCTGCTTCATTCTTGTTCTAAATTCTAAGTGTCGTCAGGCTTGTTTGCAGACCCCACTATTTCAAAGCATTGGAGTGTTTTAATAATCAGCTTTGTTATCTGCTCTACGGTTTTATTTTGGAGTAACACTTTGGCCCACACTTAAAACTTCAAAACTCAAAATCTCCAAGGTCACTTCTTGAGCTGCCATCAGTGGTTCATTTAGGGACTGTTAACTAGATTTACAACGCTATATAAAACTGGAACATTAAGGGCATGGTGCTTTCTGCTTTAATGTTTGAACTCTGTAATTGGGGTGCTGTAGGATGAATAGCCTGTTCCTTTAATAGTCAATTGCTTGGCCCATTTATGGATTGTCCAATATCACTTGTCTTTGGCATCAAAGTTCTAGCTGGGCTGTGCCAATCTGAGATATTCAACTGCTGGATGTTCATTTTTCAAGTATATATTTAATAATTAAGACTGGGAATTCTGTCTATTGTTTCATTCAGTCTTTATGTTCCCGCACACATTTTCTTCAACCTATAATGCTCTTCATATTTCTAAAAACATAGCCTTTGATAAACCTGTCCATTTTTTCCTATTTATAGCTTCAAGCAAAAATGCTAAACTGTCCTGTCCAAGACCAATGCCAGTTAGTATAACAAAATTATTTACAATATTACCTCCCTGCAGAAATACCGTAACAGAAATTCAAAATCTTTGTGGATTCAACTTTTAAATGCAAGATATTGCCCATTCCCTAAAAACTGTATCAAGCATAACACTAAATCAAATGTCCAAACAGAATTACCATAAAAGAAAATTAGCAATTTATTTAGCAGGAAATGAAAATAACATTTTAAATAAATGTTTTTCCTTCATTTTAGCAGGTTTTTTTTAATGAAGCGGATTTTGAAATAACACTGTCTTTGAAATTATATTTTTAATAGTCAGTGAATATATTAAAGCATCTCCACGAAATTACCCTAGGCTGGTTTAAGGAAAGAATTTTATTTTCTTGAACGATTATTAAAATAGCTAACCATTCAGCCATTTTGGACAAATGTACTAATGCATTCATTATTAATACACAACAGCACAATTTTTAAGATTTGGTTTGCTTTATCTTTTCTTAAGAATGCTTGTTTTAGTTGATGCTTCTTGCATCAAAATTATGAACAATAAGTATTCTGTCATGACAATGATGTAAATTATTCTGTTATTCTCACTAAGGTTTTCCCATCTCCATAAATACCTATAGACTCACAGATAAACCACATATCTTCCAAAATGCTAGTCACATTTACTTTGTCTCTGAGTACTAGGTGGCACTTCCTCATGACCAATAACTCTTGAAATATCAATATAAGACTATCTGTTTGTTATGAGAGGAGGACTGTAGATTTGAAGTAAGAAAATGATCACAAGATGAGTCAGTAGGAAAGGCCTTTGTAAAAATGTGAGCTTCATGGGTTAAACAGCCTTTTACCATTTCAACACGTGTTTTTTTTTAAAATATGACGACCATATTTGATGATACCTGTGGGCAATCCTGCATCATAATTGGCTTGTGACCATCCATTCAAATTTGATTGAGAATGCCCCAAGGAGACAGACAGTATTCCTATTTTCAGATCATCCCCAGCTGGAGATAAAGCTACAAATTAAGTCATTTTCAGTATTTTGACAGTATTATCAAACACCAAGTTCTTTTATGGGAATCAAGAGTTAGCTCAGTTATTTCAGTGGTGGGACTGTACAAGATTGCTTTCAATTGGATAGCTAAGTGATCCATTCATTTTCTGCTGTAGGTATACATATATTATTGGTGTGTTAGGGTATCACTTAGCACAGAGGTTAAATGATACTACTGGGCTCAGACAATGGTTTCAGCCGATTTTAAAATGGAGACTTAAGCACTTCATAAAATATAGATAAACACTTGAGACGAAATGCAAACACATATTTGGAAAACAAAAGTTGAGCCCTGACTGCTTTATTCAAATGTTTGTTGCATTTGAGCCTCCAATATGGCAGGAAATGGAATAACTTTATTTTTTCATAATGGGTGCACAATCAAGTTGAATTCTACATTTACAAATATATCAAAACATTATATGCCACGAAATATTGTGATCCAACTCGAGTCATTATTGAAGAATTGCAATCTGTCAGTTTAGTACTCTGAAGCTAAAGCAGTTTGTGGAAATTGATTAATTACATCTCTGTCTTGTCTGGTGCCTCTGAAGTTAGTGTTGAGAATGTAGAGAATTGAAAGAAAAATCAGGACACCCTTCCTATCCTGTAAATGCCAGGAAAATTGAGCAGATTGGGAGAATCGTTTCACATGGAGTCATTTATTTGTACTTCTTCCCCCCTTAGAAACTCAGCCACATTAGGGAGATTTAAACAATCCTTAGATAAGCACATGGATGATTTTGGGATAGTGTAGGGGGACAAGCTGCGAATAGTTCACAGGTCGGCGCAACATCGAGGGCTGAAGGGCCTGTTCTGCGCTGTATTGTTCTATGTTCTATGTTTTATGTTCTAGAATTGTACACATATTCTTTCATTGTAATGTCATGTTTGTTTCAACACAACATGGCAAATGAGCATTGAGAGGCTGAGTGAGAGTTTGTGTTTTTTAGGAGGTATAATGAGGAGGCTAAATTCTGCTTAGACATTGCAAGCCAGAATGGGGTAGAGTACTGACAATACAAGTCCAAACATCACTAGAAGCAGTATTGTTGATTAATGCAAGATTTAAAAAAATCAAAGGAAGCAGAGGGCTTAATTTCTGAAGGGATAGAATTGAAAGACATAAAAATTTTATTTAATCAGTGTCAAACATTTTTTGGACCAGCTTTACAATAGTGTGACAGATCTGGTCTCCATATAATAGTATGGGATATGGAAGGATAGGAAAAGATGTTAGAATGATTCAACAGAATGGTATAAGAACTGAGAGGATTTATTTATCGAGAAAAACAGAATAGGCTGGGTCTTTTTCTTTTCAAAAAGCAAACGCTGAAAGATGGAAGGTCTTTAAGATTGTAAAAGAATTTGATAAAGTAGAAGTGGGAAATAACAATTCTAATTGTCAAAGCTATTATAATTAGGGGCCACAACATAATTAGTTACTAATAAATCCAATAGGTAATTCAATAGAATTACTGCTGTCCAGACAGTTGTTATTCCAGCAGAGATCGGAGTTGAGTATGGGGACACTGTAGTATTCCTATGTAGCAGACTCTGAAGCAATTGCCTGTGAAATTGAAGATTCCACTGGGTAATTCCTCTGCATTTGGAGCCTTCTGAAAGTTTCAATTTAATAGGACGACTTGGAAGGGTTCCGCTGAAATTAAGTAAATAGTTACTCAGGAAAGCTTAAGCTATTACACTTATAATCTAACTCACGAGTATTTAACTCTTGAGTTACCTATTCCACAGACCACATACTACCTCATACAGCCGAACTTTACCTCCTCCAAGCCTCTTCCCCTACCCACCGACCGTGACCTGAAACCATTCCCCGCCCACCCCGCTCCACATTGGACCCCACTTCCCACCCACCGGACCCAATCTGACCCAATTCTACCCTCCCCAACCCCTGACGCTGGACCCAACTCAACCTTTTGGCATCCTACTTACCTGGAACCTTATGGTCTCACATTCATCTGTTCCCCTATCATCCCAAACACTCATATATCACACTTACCTCCTGTACCACGGTTTGATGGCAGCCAGTGAAATGTCTTTCAGAATGTGGCAGCTGACTGCTGTGAAAAGGGAATACTGTTGGCCTACAGTACAAAAGGATTGTTAAAATGCAAGTATGGCTCTGCATTTCAGTGGGAGCCTGAGCAGAATCTCTGCTCAGAAGGGAGATTCAGTAACAGTCTGTATGAGATTGCCATTCCTCAGAAACTCTAGCCTACTTTTAACCAACGAGTGGCATGAATGTGGACCTCGCCACCATGTGGAACGGCTGGTTTGAGCAGCACAGCAACCGTTCAGGGGAAGCTAGAAAATTACATGACGTAGAAAGGAATACAAGGCTATGCAATGAGGCTTGGATGAAGTAGGCATTGGAATAGGTTCACATGGAGCATAAAGGTCAGCAAACTCCAACTGGTCGAAAAACCTATTTCTGTGAAGTACACTCTGTACTCATTCTGTGCTGATAAGCATCAACTTTTCCATGTAATTGGATGAACGGTGCTAAGTTATTTTTAATATGAATCTTTCTTTCACTCAACATCAAAACTCATTGATTAGATTACTGAACCGCCACCATCATAGAACAGAATAGAAATTTGGCACATTAGCTGCTGTCTCCCAATGCTTTCATGTCAACTTCCTACAAGCAGGGTGGTTGTTATGGGGGACTTTAACTTCCCAGATATTGACTGGGAGAGCTATAGCTCGAGTTCATTAGATGGGTCGGTGTTTGTACAATGTGTGCAGGAGGGTTTCCTGACACAATATGTCGACAGGCCAACAAGAGGGGAGGCTATATTGGATTTGGTTCTAGGTAATGAACCAGGCCAGGTGTTAGACTTGGAGGTAGGTGAGCACTTCGGGGACAGTGACCACAACTCGGTGACTTTTACTTTAGTGATGGAGAGGGATAATCGTGCGCCGCAGGGCAAGAGCTATAGCTGGGGGCAGGGAAATTATGATGCAGTGAGGCATGACTTAGGTTGTGTGGATTGGAAAAACAGGCTTCAAGAGAAGAACACTAATGAGATGTGGGGATTGTTCAAGGAGCAGCTACTGCGTGTCCTCGATAGGTATGTACCAGTCAGGCATGGTGTAAAGGGCCTTGTGAGGCAGCCGTGGTTTAGTAAGGAATTGGAGTCCCTTGTGAAAGGGAAGAAGGCGGCATATGTAAAGATGAGGCGTGAAGGTTCAGTAGGGGCGATTGAGAGTTATAAGGTAGCCAGGAAGGAGCTAAAGAGGGAGCTAAGAGAAGCGAGAAGGGGACATGAAAAGTCTTTAGCTGGTAGGATTAGGGAAAACCCAAAGGCTTTCTATAGGTATGTCAAGAATAAAAGGATGACTAGGGTAGGTATCGGTCCAGTCAAGGACAGTAGTGGGAAGTTGTGTGTGGAGGCGGAGGAGATTGGAGAGACATTAAATCAGTACTTTTCATCAGTATTCACTCAGGAACAGGACACTGTTGCTGATGTGAATATGGAATCACAAATAATTAGAATGGATGCCCTGGAAATATGCAGGGAAGAGGTTTTGGGAATATTGGAAAGGATGAATATAGATAAGTCTCCTGGGCCTGATGGCATTTACCCCAGGATCCTATGGGAAGCTAGGGAGGAGATAGCAGAGCCATTGGCCTGGATTTTTATGTCGTCATTGTCAACGGGAATAGTACCAGAGGACTGGAGGATAGCGAATGTGGTCCCATTGTTCAAGAAAGGGAGTAGGGATAGCCCTAGTAACTATAGGCCAGTGAGTCTGACTTCAGTGGTGGGCTAAGTCTTAGAGAGAATGGTAAGGGATAAGATTTATGAACATCTGGGTAGGAATAACGTGATCAGGGATAGCCAGCATGGTTTTGTGAAGGGCAGGTCGTGCCTCACAAACCTTATTGAGTTCTTTGAGAAGGTGACTATGGAAGTGGATGAGGGTAAAGCAGTAGATGTTGTGTATATGGATTTTAGTAAGGCGTTCGATAAGGTTCCCCATGGTAGGCTAATGCTAAAACTTCGGAGGTATGGCATTGAGGATACATTAGAGGTTTGGATTAGGAATTGGCTGGCTGGAAGGAGACAGAGGGTAGTAGTTGATGGATTATGTTCATCTTGGAGCGCAGTTACTAGCGGTGTACCACAAGGATCTGTTTTGGGACCATTGCTTTTTGTTATCTTTATAAATGATCTAGAGGAAGGACTTGAAAGCTGGGTAAGCAAGTTTGCGGATGACACAAAAGTCGGTGGAGTTGTGGATAGTGAGGAAGGAAGTGGTAGGTTACAGCGGGATATAGATAAGTTGCAGAGCTGGGCGGAAATGTGGCAAATGGAATTCAATGTAGCTAAGTGCGAAGTCGTTCACTTTGGTAGGAATAACAAGATGATGGATTACTGGGCTAATGGTAGGCTACTTGGTAGTGTGGATGAGCAGAGGGATCTTGGTGTCTATGTACACAGATCTCTGAAAGTTGCCACCCAGGTAAATAGTGCTGTGAGGAAGGCATATGGTGTACTGGGCTTTATTGGCAGAGGAATTGAGTTCCGGAGTCCTGAGGTCATGTTGCAGTTGTATAAGACTCTGGTGAGGCCTCATCTGGAGTATTGTGTGCAGTTTTGGTCGCCATACTATAGGAAGGATGTGGAAGCTTTAGAACGAGTGCAGAGGAGGTTTACCAGGATGTTGCCTGGAATGGTAGGAAAATCTTATGAGGAAAGGCTGAGGCACTTGGGGCTGTTCTCATTGGAGAAGAGAAGGTTTAGGGGAGATCTGATAGAAGTGTATAAGATGATTAGGGGTTTAGATAGGGTAGATACTAAGAACCTTTTACCGCTAATGGAGTCAGGTGTTACTAGGGGACATAGCTTTAAATTAAGGGGTGGTAGGTATAGGACAGATGTTAGGGGTAGATTCTTCACACAGCGGGTTGTGAGTTCATGGAATGCCCTGCCCGTATCAGTGGTGAACTCTCCTTCTTTATGTTCATTTAAGCGGGCATTGGATAGGCATTTGGAAGTTATTGGGCTAGTATAGGTTAGGTAGGACTCGGTCGGCGCAACATCGAGGGCCGAAGGGCCTGTACTGCGCTGTATCCTTCTATGTTCTATGTTAAGGCACAAGTCAGGAGTGTGCTGGAATACTGTCTATTTCCCTGGCTGGTTGTAGCTCCAACACTTGAGATGCTTGACATCATCCAAGACTAAGCAGCTCACTTGATTGGTACCCCACCCACAGCCTTCAACACTTACTTCCTTATCATTGATGTTCAGTGGCAACAGTGTGTACCTTTTACAATGAGGGACTACAGTAAATCACCCAGGCTTCTTTGCCAGCATCTTCTAAACCTGTGAATCCTACCATCTTGAATGACAATGGCAGAAGATGCATGAGAATATCGCTACTTATCAGCTCTCTTCCAAGCTATGCATCATCCTGGGACTATATTACCCTTCCTCCAATGTCACTGGGTCAACATCATAGAACTCCATGACTGACAGCACACCCTGAGGACTGCAATGGTTCAAGGAGGCTCCTCACCATTGCCTTCTCAAGAACCGACAGGAATGAGTAATAAATGCTGGCCTAGCCAGCAATGCTCTCCTTCTATGAAGGAATAATTCTGAATATTGTTCATGTATTGTGAGATCAGGATTGTATTCTCTACTGTTTCATTGGTGGGAGTGATTCATTTGTTGCTGTGACACAGGAAGTTTACTGAAGATAATCTATCAGACTGACCTTGATTATTGTGTTTGAATTTCCTGCCATACTGGCATGTGACTTTAGATGTCATGATGCACTTTGAGTATCACAGTTTCATCATAAGAGAATGAAAATGCCATGTCCTGTAGTGTGTCCCTCTCACTCACTCACTCACTCACACACATGCTGGCTTTATAGTTTGAAGCTGGAATTCTGCAGCTGAGTTGAATGATCCTTTTTTTGCCTCTTTGCCTGTTAGTCTTTAATTCCTAAAATATATCATTTTTGATGAAAATACTTTTAATTTGCTGTAGAGAGGTGGAAACAGAAGGAGTCGGGCTGTCAGTTTAGATCTTGGAGTTTATTGAATCACTTGTAGCTAACATAATGATACTATATTAGAACACAATCCAACAAGCTTGTACACCACCTTGTAAAATCAAATCCATTTCTCTCTGCAAAAAGACATGTATTATTAAAAATAAAAATGTAAATAGCTGATCATAAACAGTCTGACAATGCAGATATGGTATTTTATAAATGTTATTTATATAGGATTGTAAAGTATAGTAAAATACTACTTCAATAAAAGTGACTTTAGCCTCTTTTCACTATTCAAGAAGTGAAGCCAATGACTTTGGGCAAATTCTTCCCCTCAGTAATGTACCGTGGGCAATGACAAGAAAGTTTAGAAATTACGGTGTGAATAAAAGAATAAAACAATTTGACATCTAACTCTCACACTACCTCACCTCTTCAATAGTTTACACAGGCGCTCTGCTAAGTCACTTGGAGCACTGGGACACATATGCATCTTATGGCTCTTAGCTTGATTCCTTAGTTTTAGCTCACTTTGTGCTTACTTGAAGGCTGCCAGCCTTTGTGTCCTGTGTTGCTTTTTAGTGCGGACAGCGAGGCAGGCAGAAAGTAACAGGAGAGAGCACTGAGTAGTCAAGTCGTTATCACAATACAGCATCATGCTACATCAATGTCACATCTGCAGTATGTGAAAAAGTTTACACAGCAAACACACTGCATACATGTCAAGTGGCCAGGTGTGAAAGTCAAAAGGGGAATAATCCTTAGTGGGGACTATGGTCAGTCAGGCGGTATTCCACATCAAACAGCACATCCTATCGCAGTCCAGTAGGTTGGTCATGGTCAATCAGATGTTAGGTGTTTCCAGACTCTGGAGATTAGGCCTTGGCCAGTCCAGAAGGGGACTGGGGATTACAGGGAGATCAGTCAGGATGCTGCAGAGGCATCAGTCCAGAGAAGGGGGTGTTAGCCTTTCCCTGCAACAAGACAAAGGAAGGGATTGCACATGCTACAAGTGGATGGACAGCAGGTAGTGGTGAATGCTGTAGCAGGAGAGGTGGGTGAGTGAATAGGAACTGCAGGCGACTGGGTCGTGTAAGTAGCATGGTCTCTTGTGATACTGGTTAAGCAACGCATTGTGAGGGTCAGTTTTTGGCGTGCAGTGTTTGAACTGGGATGAAACTATACTTTAAGAATGGCACTAGCAGTGTCAATGACAGAAAGTCCTGGCATTGTCTGTCTCTTCAAGAAAAGCCTGATTGAATAAAATTGATAAATAAATACTTTTTCCCAAAGACACTCCTGGTTTAAGTAATATACTGGAAATATCAGAACCATAATTATCTCGAAAGATTTGGATGTGCTTTTAGGCTGGGCAACTAGGCTTACAGTAAGTTAAATTTTATCCAACTATCCCTGATTTGTAAATTTGAAAACAAGGAGGGAATTGAAGAATAAAATGAATGAGAACAAAGAAACTGGCATTCTCTTACCATAAAGGAACACAGGGAAGTGAACAGATGAAGAACAACAATCTGGAAAAGAAAATATAAAATCAGAAGAGAAACCTGCTACCCACCATTAGTTATGGCTGCATACTTTAACCCTGTAGTCTGGCTTTGATCTGTCTGCAAAGAGCTACTCAGGGAAAATAGTCCTTTCAACAATCTCAGCTGCATGCAACAGTTATTTCCCAGTCCTTTGGTTTGAATAGCTAATTTTAAGTCTTTTATTCTTTGGTATGATCTTTCCAAAGTGGATACTATGGTATTTTTTGAACTTGTCTGAATTTACATGAGAGATAGACCAGTTGTGGGAGACTAAGGGCTTTAATTCCATTTCTCCACAGTAGGTACACAGTCTTACCCAGCACTTGTCAGTAGATAAACAAGAACAGTCAGTGGTTGGACATGGAGATTTTTACAGATTGTATGGAGGCATTTCATATTGATTCAATTATTACATTTTAAATCTCATAAATCAGAAGAAGAACTTTTTCATAAAACTCAAGACTCCAATTGCTAATTAACATCTTGTTCATATCAAAGGTTTTAATCCTGTTTAAGATTTCAATAGGCACGTATTAATAATGTTCCAGCTCATGTAACTTTTCAATCAATTGACAATGTTGCATGTTTCCACTTTTCATTTTGTCAGCTAATATTTGTTCTTGGTTTTGTGGAAAAGAAAAAATGGCAATTCCAACTTGTAAAAAGTCCAATCCGAATTATACCAGGTTATAAAAAAAATAAAGATTTACTAATAATGTTCTGCAAAGTCAAGGATCAAACGTGTATGTACCAAGTTACTGAAAGGTTGGAAGTTGGGCAAGTTCAAATGTACAAGTAAGACTTAATACAATCATCTTACAATATATCTCAGAAGATCAACCATAATATAGATTTTAAAATTTCAATATTAAAGGATACAAATACCAGGAATAGTCCTCATACGATTATGGTATTTTCCTGTAAGCTGCCCCTTAACTTGAAGTTAATGCGAAGAATTTTTGAGAGTATGATGCAATATCAGCTGCATTTGCTTAATTCATTGCTGCTTTCCTCTGAAACCTCTTGAAGGTGCTCAAATTACCATTCCGACTATAGAACCTTACACTGTAGTGAAATAATAGCTGTCTTTACATGCAGTTAGAGGAACAATATTTGCTCTGTTTGTCTGCAGTTATAAAGTTATAATCTTTTATGCAACAGTGGCTGCGGTATTTTAATACCTCCATTATTGCAATTTAATGATATTTAAATGCACAGTCACCATTTACTTTCTGGCAGTCCATATTGTCAATGCATTGTTCTTTGTTGTACAGTACATATTTAACACAAAACACATGGGTGTTAATACCATCAGTCAATCGTTCTTTTTGAAAACTAAATTCAATTATGGCATATTAACAACAAAATGTGCACCAAATTTCATCTTGTTGCAAGTCTTTGTAAGACATCTGGGTTTGTCTTTTTTTTAAAAGGCTGTTGAGTGCTTTAATGGGTCAAAGTTTAAGGGGTGACATCACTGTGTGTCCCTGAAGAACCAAATTTGTACTGTGAGGAAAAATGTAAGCTATATGATTCAAATATCTTATTGAGAACCAGCTTTAACCTTTCACATCATAGGAAAGCAGAATTTGCTGGTACATTGACTTATAATTTAGGTATTACTTATATGTAAATTATCAATGACAAATCCATAAGAAAATTTTGAATGCATATATTAAATGATTGTATTGAATAATTCTAGTCTGTTAAAACTGAGATTTCCAGTGGTTTTGTTCAGACGGATACATTTATGGTGAAAATATATTAGATCTGTCATTTAAAACCTTAAATTTATAATCTGGTTAACGAGTGTAATTTAACATGCTCACATCTGTACATACCT
Source organism: Hemiscyllium ocellatum (assembly GCF_020745735.1). NCBI lineage: Eukaryota > Metazoa > Chordata > Chondrichthyes > Orectolobiformes > Hemiscylliidae > Hemiscyllium > Hemiscyllium ocellatum. The sequence continues at coordinate 62,971,434 of NC_083413.1, read as the reverse complement.
TTTATTATTGAATTAATTTGATTGTACTCAGACCTTCCGAGCTGTAATTAGACGAAGCACAATCAAACCTTTTTGTGTGTTTTCCAGCACAGCAAATAAGTATCTGCTGGAAGAACATGGAATGTTTTCATTGTGCTGTTGCAAGAAAATGACTTCTATCTGAATTTGTCCACGATTGGCGAAGAGGTTAGGTATATCCTAAGGTTGTGAAAGGTATCAAACAAATGTAAGTTTTTTTCTTTAAATTCTCTGTTCTTACAAGCGGGATCAAATAAATACAATGTTTTGTTGTGCCCAATTTGAGATTTTGTGGTTTCAGTGCTTTTTGACATGGATGTGTGTAAATTAATGGGATATCCATTGCACTGTCAGTTTTTCTATGAAAGAATGTTAAATATTTTCTGTGGAACCAGTATTATTTAAAGACACTATATCCTGAGACATATTGCTTCTGATCTATCATTTGTTAAACTTCAGAGTACTGAATGATTTTTTTTGGAATAAAAACACATAAAACGTTTCTTTTGGGGGGTGAACACAACTGTGAATTTAGCTGAAGCTTCCATAATATCACCTCTCTGAATTGCCTACTGCAGAACAGCAGAAGAAAACTCATCTCTGCAGCAGTAATATGCAATGTTCACTAGTGATTTCACTGGGATATACACTCTATGTGACTAACTTCACACCAGTGCCAAAATTCCTCATTCATTCATAAATTATGCTGTTCAATTGTGCAGAGTATGCAAAGTATCTTTTATGGGCTGGTGGCTGTATCTTGTATATAACATTGATGCAGAAATAAATCATATCAAATCTAACTTGCAGATCAGTGGTTATCCTGATCAGGTCATTGCTTGTTGTATATCATGACAACTTACAAGTGGGCCAAAGCCTGCTACATTTGGAGCTGTAAAGTACCTAGTTTACCTCAGGTTACCCTGCAAAATAATTGTAACTAAGATACCTGAATAACAATTTCAGCATGTTATGTCAATCTTCAACTACGCAGTGGTTATATGTGTGATAGTTTCCACTAATAGTTTGTTGTGATCAGTCCAGAAATGTATTTTGCCTACAACACAATTGACCAATGATTTGTGTGAATTTCACTGCTAGTATTTAGGCCTTAAGTTCCAAGAATTGTCTGATTGTATCAAATGGCAAGGTCCATCAATACAAGGCAAACAACAAATTGTATTCAATTAGCCCATGTTTTCAAAACCCGAAACAAATGTCCACCTTAGCTGTGGTTTTATGATTCGACTAAACAATCTTCAGTTAATAACTATCCTACCAACTAATTTATGATAATAAGGTGAGCTATTAATGTGGTGACTGATAGGGACTTATTCCCAAGTATTGCCTGAGAGATTTTCAAAAGCCTATAGTTTCCCATTGCTTTGTCTAGAGCAACGCCTTGTCCAATCAGAGTCGATATACCAATCAATCAATAGCCTTTCCTCTTGAAGTACAAACTGTTTTGATTGGTTAAAGTTTGACAATCTGACATTGACCTGATGAGTGCAAAACTAAAAATGTTGGCCATTTGCTTCTCTTTTGAGCAATATTCAAATATAAAACCAAGAAATGCTAATAACCAAGGTTATTTGCATGCGGTGGTGATCTACGATGTTAGTCTAGAGGCACATCACTCCTAAACCCATCAGATAAATATCCTAAAAGAAAGAAAAGGCCTACACAACAGATCAGATCCCACAGAAACTCTTGGACTATCCTGGCAAGGTTGCTTGGGGTCTATGTTGTTGCACAGTGTAGGCTCTGAAACCTGAAATGAAGGGATTAGGATTCAAAATAAATTCAACGGTAAGTATCTTTTCATTATTTCACCTAGTTTGCATATTTTTGACCTCCAGAAAATATTTGCCAACTGAATGGAAATCTTCAGTATTGAATCCCATTTGGACGTTGGATTAAAAATCAATTAATTCTTTGGAAACAAGAAATAGTTAATTTGGCAAATTTGAAATAACTTTTATCGCTTGCTTAAGCAGCATAAACACTGAAGCAATTTTGAGTTCTATCATGACAAGAAGTTTGCAGGTTGTTCACAAGCGCCTGTAATGTATTTTAACCTGCCATCCAAAAGCAGTGGTAGGCAATTGCATTTGTAGTATGTGGGAGAAAAAAAACAGATTATTCTCTTTTATATTAAACTTTCTGGTGTGCTAGAGTCACTTCAAATACCAGCTTTTCCCAAGTAAAATGAAATATCAAATGCAAACAACAAACACAGATCATTTGTAGGGGAAACGTTGATTGGTTCTAGAAAGTCAACTTGAAGAAAAACAATACTAGCCTTCTGGTGTTTTATTTGTATTTAGATTGCTTTGGGTGCAAGTGAATATCCAGGATAAATTGTTTTCATTTACTCAAAGTTTGTTGTGGCCAGCCAGCAGTGTCTGCTGTTAGATTTGCTTTTGCTCATTTTATGATTTTTGCCCAGCAGGTTATTAGTTCAAAATGGTATGGCAACCTCTACAAAGCACCTTGAGTCTGACTGAACAGAGCACGTGATTATGTAGTAATCATATTAAAGAATTATGAGATTAAGGGTGCAAACTGAGAAAACAGTATCCTTTAGAATGGCGGAATCAATGTCAAACTAAATAGAGAGGGAGAAGTAAGATGATGGTAAGAAAGCCTGGATTGAGAGTGAGAGAGAAAAATACTTTAAAATATAAAACAAAACTTATAATAACAAATAAAAGACACCAAAATCATACATCACATACATAAAAAATAGCTTTCAGTTCCATCGAGTTGACTGGCTGTATTTAACAAATTTAGGAATATTGAAGTTTGAAATGACTTGACCTCAGTTTCTGTAGTGAGATTAGTTCACAGCTGCAGTGCAGGGACAGGAGCTCAATGACTGGGGAGCCGGGCAGTGAGATGCCATTTTCACAAAGTTAAAGGCAAAGTTTCACATCTGTGCCAATAACAATTCAATTTCTCTGTTTTGCCTTACCTGGCCTTGGCTGAAGTTGCTTATGACTGGGAAATATAATTCTTTAACTTGTTTTCTCAGGCTTATATGCTACGATCCAACTTTAATAGGCAAAAATATTTGCGCTTCAATAATGTTAAATACAGTGAACCTCACCATTATTTTGGCAACACATTTTGGGTAATTTTGTTTTGCTGTATAATGCCTGACATTTCTAAATCACCAACTCCAATGGAGCTACTAAAATAATGCATGCCCTGAACTGCAAGGTGGAATTTATGCTTTCGACAGAAGAAGAAAAGTTATAAGGACTTGGATTTATGAAGCACCTTTCATGACCTCAGAAAATCCAAAAGTGCTTCACAGCCAATGAAGTACTGATGTGTACTTTACAAAGCCTTCCTCACAATTACACAGAGTTTTTTTGCTGGATAGAAAATGGAGGAAAATATGCTCCCAAAATATCTGCTTTGTGGATAGTTATGAAGCTGTCAAGAAAATTGCTAGCAAATAACATTGATGGCAAATCTTGTTGTAGGTAAACAGAACAAAGTTAACAGACAGCAGCATGGGTTATTGGATTACTGCCTGTGCAACATCTGAAACCTCTGCATGTCCTGGTGCTCGGCTGACAGGCTGATAGAGACGGACAGAGTGTCATTTCTTTCCCCCAAGATTTGATAGTCTCCTTAAATGGAATGCCTGAAACCTGAAAAAAAAACATAACATGCTTGGCAGGTTCAAGGGTCACCTACAATGGGAATTCAAAGCTGACATGGTTTGCTGGCTTTTACTCCACTTATGACTGGGAAATATAATTCTTTAACTTGTTTTCTCAGGCTTATATGCTACGATCCAACTTTAACAGGCAAAAATATACTTCAATGTAATCATCTCTAGTGCAAGCGTTTCTTTTATATTCAGTCATTGTAATAGGTTCTTTAAAAGATGATCTAAAATAAAGTTATCAGTACTTTCAGCATGTTAGCTTGCCCGATATAGACTCGCACCTTGCACCTCTAACCAGTCATTGAACCCTGTCAAGAAAACGTGGAGACTTCTGCCTCCAGGCACCAAAGCAGACTTCTTTGGAGTAGCGTCCTCCTAGTGAACCTGGGTAAAAATGCCTCTGTTACTACAAAGAATATCATTTACAAGATTTAAAACAAAATAAAATCATTTTGCAAGAATGCTAAAATGATTTGAGTCACTGGACAAACAATTTCTGTTTGATATTAAATCTAAAGTGATTGTTGTCTGAGCAGCATGATTTACCATGGAATTTGTTTCCATCGATCAATTTGGTATTTATTTTATTAAACTTAAGAATAAGTCTGTTTGAACATTCTTAAGGGAAAAAGTGAGGACTGCAGATGTTGGAGATCAGAGCTGAAAACGTGTAGCTGGAAAAGCGCAGCAGGTCAGACAGCATCCAAGGAGCAGGAGAATTCTGAAGAAAGATTCCTGAAGAAGGGCTCATGCCTGAAACATCGATTCTCCTGCTTCTTGGATGCTGCTTGACCTGCTGCGCTTTTCCAGCAACACATTTTCAGCTTTGAACATTCTTAAGCCAGGTGAGCTCCAGAAAGCTTACTTAAGTGGTTGGACAAAATAGAGAACATAACACAATCAGTTATCATTCGTGAGAGCCATCACATAGAACCCCTCCTCATCCTCTTTCAGAGTTACTGATGATATTGCATTGCAGTACTTTGAAGGCCTTTCCAATGTAACTAATTGAGTCTGATTCCATGAAGAGATGAACATGTAAGGTTGAATGGCAATGAAGAGAAAAAGTGAGAACTTTGCC